>NC_051098.1:12881417-13518917 GCF_901709675.1 Syngnathus acus | reverse complement strand
TCCACTTCCAGCCCAAGTCTTTCCTGAAGTCGATGTAGAGGCTCCTCACGCAGCAAGTTTCGGTCTGACTGTATTAGAAACAAAGGCTTATTGTAAGATTTGATTTCGCAACTTTTTTTTTTAAACTCTATAGAACAACTTACGCCGAGCAGGTGTCTCGCGTGTCCGTCGAGCGTCTTTTCCGCGAGTTAAGATGGCCGCTGACGCTTTGTGGGATAGACATGGTCAAGATGAAGGGCGGCTGCTGGGTCTTCTGCTTTAACGCTGCGACGTCGCTTCGGTCGGCGTCGATCCCCGAGATGGAAAAGCTAAAAGTGGCGTCGGGGCTCCTCTGGCTGCATTCGCAGAAGAGACGAAGTTCGAATCCCTGCGCGTCCTCTGCCGAGACAAACATTCAGATCCAAATTTGCCCTAAAATTGGCCAATCGAGTCAAGCCGTGTCTCAAACTGACCTTTGCCTTGGAGCCAGTCCTGTAAAGTCTCGGTGACATCAAACGAGAGCCACTTGTCCTTCCACTGGTTGGTGATGAAGCGGGACCCCAGGTATCGGGCCGCCGGGCCCACGCCACGGTACAGCTCCACTCGTTCCTCGCTGGGTATGGTGGGCTGCTTGATGAGCATCCGCAGCTCGGCCGTGGTCAGCAGGCGACCGTCTCCCACGCTTTTCCGAATATCCGAGATGTTGAACGGTAGCGAGACGTTTTTGAAGTTCTTGGTGGTCTCTGAGTAGTTATTTGCTGCCGGATTGAAAAGAAAAAAACGGTCCCTTTAATTACGGTGTACGATCCCCGATCAACGTGAAGTCCAGTAACAATGGGTTCAAGTAACACGGCTATATTCATCTGCCCCGTCGTAAAGATTCATGTGTTTACCTTATGATGTTCACCGAAGGGTTCAAATGTGCGCATTACATAACATAACTGTTTTTTCATCGCCAATGTCTTTCCCAGCTGCGCACACACATTAGCAAAATTGAATAAGTGCACGCTTGCCGAGCGTAATGGCAGCCAAATAGGAATCGATTCCACAATGTTGAGCGGAAAGAAAAAGGGATTTGTTTTCATACTTTTATTTTTTTGGGGGTTGGGGGGGGCGACCCCCATTCCTCCCTGCTTCCCCTCAGAGGCCGACGTAATACAGAACCGTACAATAAATCAGGGGTGTCCAAAATTTGCAGTCACCTATATGTTTTTTTAAATTTCATGTAAACAAAATTTGACTTGGTAAATGCTAAGATTATTTAAAAATAAATAAATAAATGCTAAGATTATTATTATTTTTTTTAATAATTTTACCAGTGATGACCTACTTCATCTTGAATTGTGCGCCTCCCTCTTTTGCCCATTTTTCCTGCAGTGAAAAAAAAGGTTGCCATAAATTTGAAAGGATGACACTAAGCCTAAATGGGTGACTCTGGAAGGCAGAAGAAGAAGAATGTACGTGGGATTAGTAGTGAAGTAAAGGAGGGTTGCAAAGGTGGGTGGGAACGGGGGTGGGGGGGTTGGAATGTTTATCGATGCTGCTCGGTCTTGGCCCGCGCCCCGAATCCTCTATTTTGCTCGCGAATGCCAAAGCTATGATTCTCTCCTCTCCTCGTTTCACGCATACTTTCCGGACTTGGATAGGAGCCGTACCACGATCGCAGGTCCACGTCTTGTGCAAGACTTTTTACCAGAATTTGCGCTGGCGCTCTGACACGAACACGCGAGTCCAGAAGGCCCGAAAGAAACCGACGGCTCGTGAGGGGAAACCAGATGACATTTTGGCAGGCGCCGCCCTTGCCAGAGGAGAAAGCGAGCGATAATTGAGTCAAGTGAGATAAATGTGCCAAGGGTTAGAGAAGTGAAGTGAAACAGGAAGTGAAGTCACTTCTACTCAGAGGACTGCGGTCCGGTCTTCACTTCTACTTTTTAATTAACAAATCAGACCTTTGATTGAACTTCTCCCGTCACATGATTTGTTATGCACTACTCTCTCTTACTTACACATATGTGCCATCCGCCAAAAAAAAAAAACCTAACAAACACATGCACACACACGCACACAGGTGCTTGGGTATGGGAGGTTGTGAGCACTGATCCGCAGGTAAGCCGAGGGACAGCTGTTGTGACAGGCAGGCATGCAGCTCTGTAATTACCAGTGGAAAGAAATAGATTCCAGCAGGCGGCTCAACCCTCACCCATCACCTCACCCCCTGCTCCCCAATTCACTCCCAGACATCACATAGTATGATATCTATGCCAAAAAAATAATTAGTTTCTTCTCATCTTTTGCAATTTCCTTGTGTTCACGCCCACTACGGCGCAAACATACCTTTTTTAAATGTATTAATACCTACACTGTTTTTGTAATCTAATAAAAACAATGTTTAATGAACTTAGTAACAACTGGGATGTATCTTTGGACTAGGACTAGAAGGATAATATATATATTTTTTTTTTTACAGAAGAATCCTGAACTAAAAAAAAAAAGGAAGGGCCGTTGAAAACATCCTGGAAATGAAATGAAAGCGGACTTCGTCGACGCCGCGAGCGAGAGGTGAGTTCTCAAATTAAAGTAATGGCTAAGTATCTTTTGCATTTTGGGTAGGACGCGTTTTGTTTTCATTTCTGCCGGCTTCCTTGTTTTTCAGTCCTGTCGCTTCTTGATTGCCGACATTCATTTTCACACCACAACTCGCAGGATCATGAATTTGCTTGGCTTGATAAAATACTAGCTTTAGAAAATCCTTATTTGTGTAGTCTCATAAAAACCAAGTCAAAGTGGACGTTTTGCCAAATCCGACTTGATCTGAGTCCCACGCCCTCCCCGTGTTGAAACACAAACTAAAACGATTACATCCTGAAATTCGCATCCCTGAGAATGGTGTGTGTGGAAAGTGTTAGTCATCCAGTAAAAAAAAAAAAAAAATTGAAAAAAAGGGAGAGTTGATGAAAAGAACAGAGAGACGTTAGCTGGTGTCCCACGCCCGTGTTTTTTTTTTCTTTTAACAATTACAAAATATTCCTCCTCACGTCCTCTCATGCGGCTGACCGGGGTCAAGCGCGAGCCAACGAGAACCAAAAGGGTTTGTTTGAAAAGGAAGCCGGGCCGAGGCTTGTTCTCTGGCATTCCGCTCTCCACGGGCACCGGACCTGAGTCACCCTTGAGATCTCTGCGGCCATCAGCCCGCCTTCCTTCCTGCCAAGCTAGCCCGTCACGCTCGCCAACGTGCGAGCGCGCTGATAGCCCGCTCAGGAAGCCCGGCGAGGAGGAGGAATGACCCGGAAGGTTGAGGGCCGAGAAGTCAAGTAGTAGTTATCTGTACTTTCTTTCCTTCGTCCTCACCAATTATGAAACGTCTTTGGTGAATGACAATCATGGAAAGAGTCCATAAAAAGCCGTGATGGAGAGCAAGTGACAGGATATGCGAGGGAGAACCTGACGCTCGAGTTACAGGAAACCCAAAATCCCTCAGGAGAAAATGAAAGGGGGAATGAAGCCGGGTGAAAGAGTGCACGTCATGTCTTCATTTCCCCACTCTGCTCTTTTCCATTCGAGCCCTTGCTCGAAAAAAAAAAAAAAAAAAAAGAGCTCATTTTTTAAAAGCGCCTTTGTTTTCCTTCTGGATGGAGGTTTTCGTTTGAAGTGGTGGAGAAGGGAGGCAAAAGTGGACGCGCCATGACGCATACAAACAAAGGAAGATGTGTTTATGGTCAAAGATTGCGAGGCCAGATGCTTGGTGGTGCTAACATGTAGAGCGTGTCATCATGTTGGGTGGAGATCAGAAGATCCTTTACGGGCCAAATTGCGCTTGAATCGTCGCCATCTCACATGAGGTGCTTGCGTTGAAATGCGAATATTCGACCAGATGCTCCATGATGACACTTGGAATCATTTGATAGATTTAGCACATTTTTGAACATTGATAAGACAAGATTTTTAACTTCCCTAGGCACGTGTGTGGAGTTAAAAAAAAAAAATTACACCCAAAATTGTTTTTTTTGTTAGCTATCTGGCAGGATGAGGCAAAAACTCAATTCTTCATTACGCGAGCACAAAATAATTTAAAATGGACGGTTTTAAATCAAATTTATGTCCTGATTAAGTGAGATATTTTAGAGGGCGCTATATAGAGCAAATTTTCTTTTGTAAGCAAAACAAGGTGCAAAAGTAAATTTTGAGATAAATGGTCACTTGTAAAGTCATGTGGTTGAAGCTAATTCGAATTTCATGACCACCAAGTCAAAGTCAAGTCATTCGGAAACTTTAGCCAAGCGAATCCCTCGTCCCGAAACCTTTGTCCGTCAGTCGTCTTTGATGAAGACCAAGAGGAAGGTTGTACTCACTGGTCATGTTAAACTTGTGGAGCACCTTGGCAAAGTACTCCTCCTCCTCTTGCTCCGTGGAGATGTTGGTCTGGCCCTGGGCCTGCTGCTCCCTCAGCATCTCCTTGGTGCTGTTGTAGAGCGACATCAGCGTGGAGGGGATCTCCTCCTCGTCCCCCTCCTGGTCCTCCTCGGGCTCCTTGGGTAGACGCAACTTGCTGAGGATCTGACTCCTGATGGCCTCGATGCGCTTCTTCTTCACCATCTCCAAATCCAGAGTCTTGCACGTGGACATGCTGCTCCCTCGGGCCACCGTGTAGACGGCCACCGCGATCAGGAGGGCCAGCTTCATGGCGCGCCGCTGGAGATGTGCCTCGGCCGAGTCCCGCCTCCGCGCTTCCCTCCCGGCGGGCCTGGAGACCTCGGATGAAGTGATTCACAGGTGGAACGGGGCGGCTGACGCAAGGTGTTTACCCTCAAGTGGGTGGGGGGAGAACAATTAAAGCAGTGTGGAGAGTCTCGGAGGTTCTGGACTGTGAATGGCTCCTAACATTTGGGTCTTCTGAAGGGCGGGCTGCTGGAAGCCCCTGACTCAGCAAGGCCGCTGGTAGCACAATGACGCGTGAGCTGTCAAAAGCCTCGCACTCACCCACAAGCAGACTCCAATATTTGGATAACCTCCGCACGTAACCTCTACTCGGACCTTCTCCTTGCGGACGGCCGCCCTCCCTCCATGTGTCGTTTCAGCGTCGTCAGGCTCGCCAGGCAGTTTCTCTTCACATGTTCTTTTCAAAAACACTCAGCCAAGCAAAAAAAAAGAAAAAAAAAAGAAAACACCACTTCCTCTGCTCTTCAACACAACCCGGGGACTCTGATGACCGAAATAGGGAGCCCAGAAATGGCCGCTCGGACGAGCTGGTTTGTTTTAAAAGTCACTCACAAGCTGGCATGGAAGTCACCACGGATCTTCTCCCTTTTTTGAGCAACAAACATGTGACCTGGCCGCAGCTTCACGTACATCCTCCGTGGCAGTGGCTGAAAAAACGCTCGTTCCCCGAACTTTGACACACCTTCTCCTCCAGACTCAGCAGCACCACTGGGGGTATGGGGGGGCGTCCGTGCGTGTCCTCCGTCTATCCATGCGTTTGGCTTTCACCTCCGTTTTGTTGCATCTCCGCCTCCCCCGTGACACGGCTCCCTCAACACGCCTCTTTTTTCTTTTTTACGAAAAGGGGGGGGGGGGGGTAACAACTTTCTGCCTCTGTCACAACTTGCCTGTGACAAAGTGATTTGTAGGATCTTAGCTCAGCTAACTTTTCACCCCACCCTCCGCCTCCTCTCACTCGCGAAGCCTTTTCTGGTTCCTCGTCTAATCGAGCGCAGAGCTCTCCGCCCAGGAAATGAGGCTAACTGTTGCAGCGTGAAACATCTGCTCTGCTGTCTGCTGCCTTCTAGTGCACATTGAAGACTTTTTAATGAATGCTTGGCATTCGCGTCGGCATCGGCTGCCCACACCACACCAGGTTTGTCTGTGGGTCAGCCTCATGACTGACATGTCAACAAGCTGTGCACAGTGCCGGCGTCACAGCGACTGACCACCACATTTAGCCCATGCCTGTGAAAGTTCAACGTCTGCCAGGCCGGAGAGCTTAAAGGCCCCGATCTAAGAGCTGGAGCTTTCTGGAGCGATGATACTGCTTCATCATCTTCTATTGGTTTTGACTTTGACGTAGGTTTTCCGCCTACCAGTCGAAGAAACAAGCCACTTTTATCCATTTGAGTTGTAAATGACCCATAAAAGTAACCAGTGAGCATTTCATAAAGTGATTCATCACGGAAGCAGAGCAACTCAATCGACTTTGAAGGACATGCTGTGACCGCCTGGGCCTCCGCCACTGTTTGATGTGGCACTTTGCGGAGGCAAGACCGGTCTGGGCTAGCTGCCTTTTCCCATGAGTGTCACTTGTCATCTCGCCACTGTTAAAGAATGAGCCATTCATCGGAGGCCGACACTGAAAGGGGATCTTTAGCGGCGAGGTAGGCGAGACAAAATCCCCTAAAACATCCACTGTAACACAAACTGAAAGACAAAGCTCAGACACACATTTCCACTGAGTCAACAGATGATGCGTGCCAGTAAACAAATGACTGCCTGTCCGTCCCATCGAAACCATGTGTGATGATATAATTTTAGATCTAATGTTGATATAATGATATAATATTGTTCGGTATAATTAAGTCTTCTTAACTGTCTTATTAGAAAACAAATAAATCGATCGATAACATTTAGGACATCCACACAATAATGCCTATCAATTTTTACAGTGAGGACAACTCACTAAAAGTACTTAATTATCAGTTGCACATGATTCAAATGTGGAAAATTGCTGAAATGTTCTGTTCTTCTCATTAAAAATATTAAAATAATATATATATGTTGGTTTAATAATAATAAGATTATTATTATTATTATATGTTGGTTTAACACATATATTAGTTATGTGTAGGCTATATACTTGTTAGATTTAATCCGTTGTTTTTGTTACGTCTTTGTGTACGTGTGTGGTCATATGCTGCCCCCTAGTGGAAGAAAGGTTTAGGGTTAGCACCTCCTGTTTTGCTGTGCCGGATTTAGCACGAGTCGTTTATGTTTCTCTGGCTGGACGGATCAAATTAAATGATAGTTAAAAAAAAAAAGTCAAAACAGATAATTAATGTTATGTTCAAAATGTGTTGTCTAAGTTGTCCTCCAATTCTGGATTTGCTCACATATTCTGCAGTTTTTTAATAACCCCGTGTTCAAAATTTGTTTTCATAACGAGTCGTATTTCACGCTAAAAACAAACAGCAACAGCGACTAATACTCGCAAAACGATGTTTTCGAAGCTCCGTCAGTCTGCCGTCTGTCTCCATGGTTACCACGCAAACAACGACATGAATGGTAGCGTTACGCCTCTTGTCGCGCATTCTGCGTTGTTTCTAGGAAGCACCCCCCCCCCCCCCCCTCTCCAAACTGTTTGTCACTTTTTTTTTTTTTTAGTGTCTGCATTGACGGAGACGAAGAAAACTTATTCAAGTGTCTGAAGGACGTCGAGAAGCGGACGGTGCAGATAGTGACAGCCGCGCACATCTCACCGCTGAGTCGTCCGTCCATGGTGAGTGCACATTTAAACCTTGTCCGTTCTATATCGGCCATTATATGTGTCTGTTATTTCCAACTTCAGCTCCGTTCTGTTCACGGCAAGTCTTACTGATGACTTTGGACCAGTTGCAATCCATGAAAAGTATGTAAAAAAAAAAAATTGACACGGGAACCAACCTCATGTAATATTGTTAGTTTCCAAAACAGGCATTTAATGACAAACAATATTTTAATTTTGTTTAAAAATTGGAGGGAATTTCAAGATTTCAATTTTCTGCTCTCTTATCAATGCACCGAGATGAAGTATGCCAACATTTTAATCACCTTTTTCCTCCCTCAGTCACTGCCCAATGGAGAAATACGAGAAACTGGCCAAAATCGGAGAAGGCTCTTACGGCGTGGTGTTCAAGTGCAGAAACAGAGACACCGACCAAATTGTGGCCATCAAGAAGTTTGTGGAATCCGAAGACGATCCCATGATCAAGAAAATTGCGCTGAGGGAAATTCGCATGCTGAAGGTGAGCGAATGACCTGGTGGTTGACCTTACACAGTCCGCCTTGCTTGACGCTGCGTCCTCTGCTTGTCCTGCAGCAGCTGAAACACATCAACCTGGTCAACCTGCTGGAGGTGTTCCGCAGGAAACGACGCCTCCACTTGGTCTTTGAGTTCTGTGAGCAGACGGTCCTCAACGAGCTGGAAAAACACCCTCGCGGGTGAGCAATGAGCACATTTTTTTTTTTAGGATTTAGTTAAAATTATTTCGCCCCAGCCCGAAAGCCTTTAAAGTCAAAAGTCTGGCCGCCGCTACGTCACGAAGGTCATTGGTTGTCTCATCGTTTGCAACCTACACTCGAGTGTGCACGGAAACCCGTTGACGTAAACTGACGTCACCCAACGGTCAGCTGCTTCAGGCGGCCTGACCTTTTTTTCCTCCACGAGGCCACGCGGCAGAAATCGTAGCCGCTCGTAGGGATGGGCTGAGGGTTACCATGACAGCGGCATTGGATATACTCTATCAATATTTCCATATCAGGCATCAGTCAAATTTTGTTCCATGTCGATGCTGAATAAAAGTTGGGCGTCAACATTCCTTGTGCTCTCCTTCCACAGTGTTCCAGAGGCCCAGCTGAAGAGCATCGTCTGGCAGACGCTACAAGCCGTCAACTTCTGCCACAAGCACAACGTCAGTAAAATCTACGAAATACCTTATGATATGCGTTATGATTTTTTTTGTTACCCTACCACCCCCAGACACAATTTAAATTGAACTTCTTATGAGCAAAGATGGGAGTCGTCACATAGAGCAATTTAAGTCTTACTCAAGTCATGTGACCCCAGCTCAGGTCATTGGCCAGTGTGTGTATAAAAAGCGCAGTGTGTACGTTGCGCGGTGTTGAGTGTCGGCGCTAACGTGAGCCGTGCCTCGTGTTTGTGTTGCAGTGCATCCACCGCGACGTCAAGCCCGAGAACATCCTCATCACCAAGGCCGGCGTCATCAAGTTGTGCGACTTTGGCTTCGCTCGCATTCTCAGTGGGTCCATTGCGTGTGTGCGCGGGTGTGCGTGCATTTACCGACTCTCATGACTTATTCAGCACCGCCTCCTCGCTTTCAATGCCTCGCCCCGAGTCAATTAGCGCGACCCGGCGAGCCGTCCCGTGTTGGGTTTCCATATGTGCTGTCACGCTCGGGAGGCCTTGTAATCCCTCCACAATCTTGTCTTATTTAGTGCTCACCATGAACATAAGCTCACGTGGCCCGTCAAAGCAGGCGTTTGAAAACGACCTCCCAATCACGCTATTCTTTTTTTCCAAGATCACATCTGTCCCAAAAATTTGAGAAGACCTCACAATCGTTGTCAGGAATTTGCTTTTATGTGTCTTCCGTGGTCTTGTGCGCTCAGCGGGCCCAGAGGACGACTACACGGACTACGTGGCGACCCGCTGGTACCGGGCCCCTGAGCTACTGGTGGGGGACACTCAGTACGGCCCCCCCGTGGACGTGTGGGCGGTGGGCTGCGTCTTCGCCGAGCTGCTGAGCGGGAATCCGCTCTGGCCGGGGAAGTCCGACGTGGACCAGCTCTACCTCATCCGCAGAACTCTCGGTACGCCGCCAAGATTCCGCGCGTGAGGCCGCGAAATGACCTTTACGACCTTGGTCGCAGGGGACCTCATCCCTCGACACCAGCAGGTGTTCCGGTCCAACGTTTTCTTCAGCGGAGTCAGTATTCCCGAACCTGACACCACGGTACGAGTCACGTCTGCGCCGAAGCTTTGTTTTAAGGAGCGCCGATGTTATCATTCTTCTTATGAATAGGAAACTCTGGAAAAGCGATTCTCTGGCGCGTCACCCCTGGCTCTTCAAGTCATGAAGGTATGTCCACATTTTCCACACTCCCTGGACTGGTCACACACACTCACATTTGGACAATTTTGTCTGAACCCGACAAACCTTTCAATGTACTTCCTTGATACCGATTCCTGTACCACACCGTTCTATGTATTAGTCTTTGTGCGTAGGCGTGCGCGGTGATGGATCCCTCGCTCAGGCTGTCGTGCGAGGAACTGCTGGCGCTACCTTACATCCACGAGGAAGGCGGCGCCGGCTGGCCCCGCGACGCCGAACAACGGCCCCCGAGACGCCATGACAAAGGCGCCCGTCGCAGACAGACAGGAGTGAGACTCGCGGAAATAGACCAAGGCTTCTCAAAATGTTTCAGTCCGGGGAACACCAAAATCCAACTTCCGATGACCTCATTTCTCTTTGTGTGTTTCTAGGCTCAATACTTGCCCCAGTTAACCAACAGCAACATGTCGCCGGCGCCGGATGTCAAGAAGCCCGCGAAGCACAAATATCACCTGCCCAACATTTAGCCAATAACCAGCAGACATTTTGTGTGGGAGTGGCGGTTCGGTCCGGTAACGCTTACGACACCAAGCTGTAGTTTTGAAAATTATTTGTATAGTTACATAGTATGCATATATATAGTTTTCAAAGTAAACATTATCATCTTTATAAAAGCAGATTTCTCAATAGATGTGCTGCCATTTTGTTTGTAGCATGACATTTCCAAGTCACGTTCATTACTTGTGAGATTCCAACTTTCTTTCCTTAAAAATAGACTCATTTTGCATTCCTATAATAAGTCTACACACGTCAGGATCATGACGAAAGATTTCTCTACGGACCCAACAAATTTGACAATTGTGATAAAGATGACTAGCGATATCTCTTATTGGCTGGTTAAGGATGCGCCCGGCCGGCGTAGATCTCAGCGCGGCGTGGCGATGATCTGGTGTCGTCGCGGTGTGTTGGCGAAGCTGCTGTACTCCGGGGTCAGGTCCAGGCTGTCTGGACCGCCCGGGCAGGAGAAGCTAAAATGTTGCAGCAGGGACACCAGGAAGATGAACAGTTCCATGCGAGCCAGAGACTCCCCCACGCAAGCTCGTTTTCCTGGAAAGACATGTGGTAACAACATTTAAAAAATAATAATCTGACACCTCGAACCACACACATACCAGCTGAAAAGGGCATAAACGCCGGGTTCTTCTTAAAGTTGCCGTTGCGGTCCAGGAAGTGTTGCGGATTGAAGGACTGGGGCTCGGCCCACTGCGTCTGGTCTTTCAGCACAGAGTGCAACAGTGGCACGATGATGGTGTTCTGTTGACGACCCGACAGACATCCAAACAACCGGAACCCAACTTGGGGATTGTGGACTGCGCGGCGAGGACTACCTTGGGAATGGTGTAACCTCGGAAGGAGACGTCCCACAGCGTGTAGTGCGGCAAGCTGAACGGGACGATGTCCAGAAAGCGCTGCACCTCGTGGATGACGGCGTCCGTGAAGGGCATGGACTTCCTGTCCTCCATGTAGACGCAGCGCTCTCGGCCAATGATGTCGTCGATCTCCTGCTGCATTTTCTCTGTGCAGGGCAATACAAAAAATAACAAACACAATTTCTAGTGTCAGTCTAATCTGTGTCCATTTTCCTTGCTATTTTTAGACGCACCAGAAAATCTCAAGCTCATGATGACAGGTAAGAGAACTTCTCGTTACCCTCAAAAGTCATTTCAAACTTGTCATCAAAGAAAGCAGTCTAAAGGTCAAACTCCTTCAAGAACCAACAAGTGTCCCAACTTTTTTTACAGATCATATTTTTGGGGTTTCGTTGTCTTTGCGGGAGCCTGAACCTTGTATTTCTGGATTTTTGATGAGCACGCTGAGCGCATATCGCATGGTGGAGCCCGTGGTTTCGGTTCCCGCCAAGAAGAGATTCATGACTGTGGCCACCAGGTTCTCGTAGAAGAACTCTGTGGACTCGTTGTCCTTCTCCTGCGGGAATACATTTAGTCAGAAGCCCATTTGTTGTATTCGGTCCTTTCTGTTCTTTCTGACCTGTTGGATGCGGTTGAGGAAGCAGTCGATGTAGTCTCGAGGCGGCGCGGAGGGCTCGAGGGAGTCTTGGTGCTGCTGGATCTTCTTCTTGATAAAAGATCTTATCACCTCCATGTGGCCAAATACCTTGTGCTGTCGACCGGGAAGGTGCTCGGTCAGCCATGGGAAAACGTTGTACATCTGTGGAAGGAGACGGTCGTTTAAATATTTAACACTAAGTACACCAAAAAAAAAATGATATCAAGCTTTCGGGGGAGATTTTAAAATAAATCTGTGTGTTTTTTTTCCCAGGGGATATGATAGTCTCACCCACCTGCCCACGAGGGCTGGCCAAAAACTGCACCATTTCCGAAATGATGGCCAACAGCCGCAGGAAGTCATCGTCCTCGTAGTCGAAGCGTTGGCCAAACACCAGGCAGCAAATCACATTGGACACACTGCAGCTCAGCAGGAATGAAGGGTCAAAGGGTGCAGCTGCAGAGGGCAAATAAAATAAGGCACTGAGGGAAATGCAACAACATGGACTTCACACGCTGATGACATCGTCAGAGGCAAACAAACTCTCTGTAGTATGCAAGGAATGCATTTGTTTTGTTTTTTTATTCCAGATGGAGAACCACGCAGTCAGATTTTCACAGAGTGGAGCTCCAAAGGTACCTTTTTGAGTCTCAATGTTTGCCCTCATGTGTTGGCTCTCCTCTTGGATCCACTCCTCCATTCCTTTGCGACCCATTCCGAAATCTCGGAGTGTGGTCAGGGTGAAACGGCGCAGCTGACGCCAACGCTCGCCGTTTGAGATGCCCAAACCTGACAAAAGAAAAAAACAACCATTGGAAAAAGGTTTTTTTATCAGGCTGTTTTGAGGTAAAAACATTTGACTTGTTTCAAGCCCTTATTTCCCTTTAGAAATCTTTTGTTTACATTTATCATGAAGCTATTTGTAAATGCTGACAAATGCCACAAGATGGCAGCAAAACACTTTTCCAAGTGGACAATGCAATAACTTAATCCTCCTCCCCTCAGCTCAATCGTCCTTGGCACCAAGATGGCGCTAACTAAAGCAACATTTCATATTTTGAGACTATTTCTCACATGGGATGAAATTAAACCTATAGTGCAGCCCTCACCGTAGCCTTTGGTGGCTTTGACGAGAAAGGGCAACTGCATTCTGCCGGTGAAGTCGTCGGCCTGATCCACCAGCGCCTCTTTGACGGTCTCGTAACCCACCAGGACCACCGCGCGCTGCCTGCCCAGGTGCACTGTCATCACCGGGCCGTATTTTTCACTCAGCTGGAAAAAGACCAGCGACAATTATGTTGTCTGTCTACATGTGTTGCTCCACCGTTTGTTTTCAAATATCCATTGCCGCATTATGCCGTTTTGCATTGTTTGTTAGCATCAGGCTAATTGATTACTGTATTTTCAAAATTGAGTTTGGTGTTGCCAAAGTGTCTCACCTTAAGGAAGCTTTTAAAAGGAACGTGTTTGTCTATTTGTGGCAGGTTTCCTATGAGAGGCAACGCAAGCGGGCCAGGAGGAAGACCACCCTTCTCGCCGCTCTTGTTCTTCTTGTGAAGTAACAAGAGTAGAGCCAGCAGGACCCCGAGCAGCAAAAAGGCCACGGAAATATCCATGATGAACGCTCACACAGACGGCAGGAGATTTCTCATCTGGGACATGCAGGAGGAACCAGTCAGGTTGGTTACGTGACTTCATTTGCACCTTTGGCCCCTTTCCGTCGGCCAGAACAAACAAGTAAAGTTTGACCTCAATCAATATAGACCAAAACACGCCTTTTATTTCATAACAGCCTTTTGTTCATCTGAGGCTATAACGATTGACAGTTAGAATTTTGTTTTTTTATTTAAAAAAATGCATTATTATAAAAAAAAATTTTTTTAAATTCTTTGGGGGGTTGAGTAATATTTTCTGAGGGGGTGGAGATATTTTTGCGTGGGGAAAAAAATGACTTGACGTTTTCTGTGGTAAACACTAAAGTTAGGTTTTAAAGCCTCATTTATTGTGGAAAATAATTTTCAGTGTGTGAGGCCACAAAGAGGCTTGACCCTTTGTGTGTTTTTCCTGACCCGCCGTTAGAGCGAACGAGAGCTTGATCTTATTTCCATCATCATCGTCTCACCCAATCAAATCTGAACTGCGGGCATGGGACTTACGTAATGCATCAAAGTATGTAAGGATTAAAGCAGCAGTATTGGATCAAAACAATTTTTTTTTCAATGCATTTGAATGAGAATCAATTATGCACGCAATTAAAGTTGTGTGCTTGCAGGAAAACAACACACTAGTATTGGACGGATTTTAATATAAAATGGAGGTAAACACAATGGATTGATCATGAATGATTTACCTGAGGAGCCTAGGCATGCAGAGCCCGGAAGAACGCCAACCTCCATTCAGAAAATGTGTTAAAGGGGAACCAAACGTAAGATAACAAAACTTTGTTGTATTTCAAAGAGCAACAAAGGATCAGGGGAGGAAAGCGGGAAGACTTTGAGATGGTCGCCAATTATTTCGAAAGCCGCCTGTGAAGCTTTTAAGATCACAAAGTGGTCTTTGATAAAAAGTCCCAAATTGTTTGAGAAGCCCTGCTTTCACGCGCTGCCCAACGCAAGCGTCTTTCAAAAGGCAAAGCTCCCGCAATCAAATGCGTCAAAGTCGGTGTCGCCTTCAAAGTCAAAGCTGTTGAAGTGCGTGTCCGAGTCCACGTCTTGGCCGCAGGCGTGAAACGAGCCTCCGGCCGGCATCTCCGAGAAGCCCCCTGAGCCGGCGTGGACCATCTCGGGCGCTCTGCCGACTAACGGCGAGGTCGGCGAGCCGGAGTTGAGGTAGCCCAGAGCTGAGGAGGCCGCCGCCCCGCCCATCAGCAGGCACACCGCCCGCACTGCTCGGGCGTCGCTGCTGTTGCCGTGGCGAAGGCAATCCGACACCCGGTGAGGGGGGGCCACCGAGACGCTGCGCAAAGATCTCCGGGGTCCACCAACTAAAAAACATCAATATAATTTTACCCATCTTTGAAACCAATGTCTGATTCTGTAAAGATCCAAAAACCGGCCTTGACTCTGCCGTCTCTCTCTCAGCGAGCCGCCTCTCTCTGTGACGTGGGTCGACGGCGGCGTGCTAGCCTCGCTGGGCCGAGGCGAGCCGGGGTCCTTGTCGCTGCCAGAGTCGGGCAGAGGGTCCCTGTCGGTGATGCAGCGGGTGATGCTGCGCTGCCTCTGCAGGCCGGCAGGTGACATGACGCCCTGGAAACGGACGCGGTTAGTCAAAGTACATGTCAGTGCAACGTGGAGGAAAAAAAAAAAAAAAAGACGCTCACCTCTCTAACTTTTCTTATCAGCTTCAGCCACAAACTGGAAGGAAAAAATAAAAAGTCATTTCTGCTTGGAAAACGGACGGTCGGATGTCACGGCGAGACCCACGCGCAGTCGTCCGGGTTGTCGGCGAGCATCAGCAGAAACTTGCTCTGCTGAAGGATGAGGGCGAAGCAGCAGTCCCTGCGGCCCCCCGCCGGCAGCCTGGGAAGGTCCAAGATCTCGCGGCCCTCCACGATCATCTCGCAGTGGCTTTGCAGGTCCACCACTTGGTCGGGCGGGGACTCGCCGTCTCGGCACACCAGCAGGCTTCCCTCCACGCTGAGAACCACGTACTTGTCCTTCCACTGTTTGAACATAAAGCCACCTGACCAAGGAACCGGAACAGACTGTGAGCGCCTTCATTTGGCTCCAGAAATGATGACAGTAGTAAATGGTGTTGTCTGGGTTCTCAATTTTCTTTGTTCCAGGAATGTTCTCCATCCTCACCTATTCCTCAAGCCTGACTAACGTTCTGACTACGCAACGCTGTCCATTTCCAGGCCAGGACACACGTGACAACGTCAGAGCACAGTCTGCCGCTCATCCTGTACTGCCGCTCATCATGATGATGATGATGAAGATCTGCTCTACTTCTCTACGTGGAGGATTAAACGTGATTTGGCCAAGAGCGAGAGACACAAAGGTTTGACTTCACATCGTGTCGATAAAAGTATTTGGATACACTTCATTATTTATTTCCTTTTAGTGCAAGTTTATGAGAGACACTAATGTTTTGGGGTCGCTTACAAAGGTCAAATGTGTGGATGATCATGTTTGCAAAAGGGAGTTTGTTGTTGTTATGTGTCTACAAACTTCTAGGTTGCAATGTTCTCATTCTGACTGAATGATGAGATTAGTCGTCAGGGTGGAACAAAAATGAATCAGAATCACGTCATCATTCGATTTTTTTTGATGCGCACGATCACAGAATGAATTAAATTCAGCACGAGTGTAACTTATTAATAATAAAAACCATATTAACAGTTTTTAGATTTTCTAATATTTACCGACTCAGCACTTCACTTAGCAGAGCAATGTGTAGGCTGTGCTAAAATCCAATAAAAAAAAGTTTTATAGACTGAAAGAAGCATGAAGCATTTTTCTAATTTATACTTGTTCCAGTAAAGTCACCAAAAGGCACTTTATCATCATATTGACACTGAGCTTTTTCAAATGCCAGCCAAGATTTCTAACATTAGCATGGAACAACATTGCAGGACACATTTTTGGCAGAAACAAACAAAAACACAGCTAAAAAAAATCTGATACAGAAATGGCCCATTTGGCCTCTGAATGTACTCAACTATAACATTTAACATATTAAATTATGGCCTCTGAGACTGTGCAGGATTGTGGGCTCGCCGAGTAGCCTACCGTATTTCCTGAGGTAGCCTCGGTGAACGCCGCCAACTGTGTTCATGGCTGCTCCAAAGTACACAAATGAAGGCTAGAATTTGGGATGCCGGAAAATAGGATGAGAGAAAGAGAGAGAGAGAGAAAATAATCCCCACAATTTAGGCCCTTCCTTTTTACTCCTGATGCTCGGAACGGAATCATCCTGCCGACCCGCCAGATTAGAACAGGGATTATCAAGAGGGCCACAGCTGGAGGGGGATATATATATATATATATATATGTATATATATATATGTATATGTATATATATATATGTATATGTATATGTGCTTGTGTGTGTATACTTTGCATATATGTGTGTGTGTGTGTGTGTGTGTGTGTGTGTGTGTGTGTGTGTGTGTGTGTGTGTGTGTGTGTGTGTGTGTGTGTGTGTGCACTGTTTTTTATCCCCTCTTGTCACTGCTTGTAAAAGTAATATATGGAGATGATCTTCAGTTTTTATGGGTGAATAATGAAAAGCAGAAGTGCTCTCTATTTTTCTTCCCTTTTTTTTAAAGACGGTAGCCATTATTCATTGCAGATCTCACTCGCTGAACTGAACACATGTACGACAGTAAAACCAAACAGATGTTTCCACCCTGGCTACACATTAGGGACAAAAAAACACCCCGGCCTCCCCCAAAAAACGTCGCACATCCCCAATAAAAGTGGAAATGGAAAGTTGTGTGAAATACAGTGAGTAAAATCAAACATAAAAATAGTTTTGTATTATATACAAAACAATGGAATGTGTAAAAATATATATTTTTTACTAAATTAAATTATTATATTTGTACTGTTTGCAGGCAATATTGGCAGTGGTGGTAACGAGTGGTAAGAATATTTGTCACCACCAGAGGGCGTTAGAGTCACTCGTTCCTCATAGCGCTCTCTGGTCACGTGTAAGAGGACCCCTGTGACGTATGTGCAGTTTTTTTGGCTGGGGTGGCAGGGGGGCTGGCAGGGTGTTTGACTGCAAGTAGAAATTCGATTTAATTGTGTGCCCAAAGTTTCCTGTGTGCAAGCAACAGTTTTGTTTTGGGTGTCCAAGCCTGATAACCTGACTGCTGCAACAATGTGCTTTCAAACCTCTTAATCCACTTTAGCCTTGCCGCCAAATCCCCTGTAAATCTTGCAATTAGGAATGCCCCCCCACACACACACACAACCCCAAAAGCCATGGAAGCCTCAGAACGCCCCTCTTTTTGCCCCCCCACCCCCTCCCTACTTCTCTTATCTGGGAGCTGTGCTGGAGCGCCCATTGAAAAAGTTGTAAATACAATGAGGCTCTTTTAAAGGGGCCCGGGGCCTTTCTTAAAGGACCCAGCCTGCAGGCCCCCAGCGTGGGAACGAAAAGGGATAGGGTGGCGGGTAGATACACAAAGGAAAGACACAACAAACATCGCACTTATTGGTGAAAATCACGTGACCTGCGTATGGTCAAGTGCAGCACCATCTTAAAGCAGGTGATTTGGAGCAGGTCCTTGTTGGGTTTTTTTATTCCCAAGAAACAATGCTCATCAGTTTGAACATATGACTTGACTTTGGGGTGTACCCAATTCAATATAGGATAAAAATTATTTGACATCTTTACTGTAATTGGGGTTTTATTTATATTGTTTATTTTTTTTATTTTTGTATCAACATGTATGAATGCAGGCATCCTCCAAAGAAAAAGGGAAGACGAAAGTGGAGGAGGAGGAGGGTGCAAAGAAGCTGACTTGTGGAATTTGAGTCCGACAAGAAAGAGGAGGAGGAAGAGGAGGAGGAGGAGGGAAACGAGGAAGGAGGGAACGGAGGAATGTACGCGCACTGACGGAACCGCGCACCACAACCCGTCGCTCCTAAAAGTGGACAAAAAGTTAACTTGGAGTTTCTTCTTGTTGCTTTTGTCATCTTTTTTCTTCGGTGGAGACAAGTGGACTTAATTCGTGTCACGGACGAGTTTCTCCCGCTTGAAAATTGCGACATGATGAAGAGATGAAAAGACTGCAAAGAGCGATGACTCAATCGAAGAAGGAGCCCACTTTTCGGGGGGAACCGCTCGGCTGCTGTGGGTTCGTCTCGCTCCTCTTGATCCTCTCCGCTTCCCCGGCAAAGGTGGCCTGCTTACAAGGTAATCAAAAAAAAAGCAGAAATCTGCTTTAAACCCACTTTCTGTTTTTAAATGTCTTAAATATTGACACTCGTGATGAGGACTAAAATGGTTCTGTCAATTAGCTCTGATGTTGGAGCACAAAGTTGTTGATGAGTGTGAAGAGGTGAGGCAGGTAAACATCCCAAAGACTGCAGACTAACCGTAACTTTTTCAAATTTTTTCCATTGATTAAAAGCTGCAATACATATACAATAGTAAAAACGTCCGAAAATAATATTTTTGCGCATTTTATACATCAAAGTGATTTCATACTGGAAAATATTTAAGTGCAAATAGTGCTTACCATTAATTCAAATAAATATATTTAAATAAGTATGAATATAATATAACAAATAGAATAATGAATACAAATATATTCATGACAACCAAGTAAAAGTAAGAGTTTCCATGAAATTAATGAACTTAAATTACAACTCTTATTTTTGTTCGGTGATAAGAAGTAGTTTGGTATTTTCCTCTTTGTAAACTCAGAGTCAAGTTACTTTAAAGCAACTTTCTAAAGTTGGAAAAATGAACGACACCTTCAATAATGAACGAACCCCTAGGAAGTGTTGTGAAAATCAAAACGCACGTTGCTGTCAAGCTGGACTTTTTTTTTTGCTGGTTGACACGTGGAATGTTTCAATGGATGTTTTGTTAGCCTTTAGCAGGTGAAACAAGAATTACTGGAAACATTTAGAGCAGAGATGTCCAAACCTTTTATCCCCCGAATTACTTTCATATAGCAAGAATGCTCCTCATGTTTATATTTCCTGCCCTAAATACAAGTTTCATTTGTTCTGCTTATAACTCCAAACACCCAAATGATTTTTTTTTTTCCCATCGAAATGGATGGAAAATGCCATGAATAGCTACTCTTTCCTAAAAATAGCTCGCGAGTGATGACGTTGTGATTCCCTGGGAATGTTGTACGAGTGCTCGGTGGTAAATGTAAACACACACGCACACGTCCCCACATGTCACAAAGTTAACGCATGTTGAATTGTCTTCCTGCCTGTAATTTCTTATCTAGCAAACGTCTGTAGAGCAAGTGTTGAGTTGAGTTGAGCCCCCCCGCGTCACCCTCACATGGCTCTCAGGTGACTGTAGGCGCTTGTAAATCAATAAGCGTCCACATTTTTCCCCAATGAGCCAAAGAGAAGAATGAGGAGGGTCTGCTTATGAGTCACGGACGCCCTCTGTGACTCACACTGGAGCGTACGTGATGGATAGATGGATGAGGAGAGGAAGGGGGGGGGGAGTGATGAACCCAAATAATAGCATGGCAAAAAAAAGTGGGCGAGATAATGAATGGGCGAAAGGGGTGAAGAAGGCACCCAATGGGCTCATGTTTGCTTGTGTCCCACTTGGCAGAGAAACAAAACAGTGAGAGCCGGAGGGAGTTTGGCGGGACACAAAGGAGGAGAAATGGAGCGTTTAAAGTCACAGGCACGCCATGCCACCAAAAAGCATTTTGAGACTTATTACTCTCATCTCGATGGGGTCAGATGAACACTCACGCGCTCCGGCAAAAACTTCTTGTGATACAGCACTAGAGGAGCTAGGATGTTTTTTTTTTACAAACCCCAAAAATTCACCCTAAAACGGTGATGGAAATTTATTAGCTCGCTAATAAATAGCTCCACCATTGCTCTACAGAGTTTGCAATTGAAAGCCTAGCAACAAATAAATATTGTTTATGGTTAGGTACATAAAAGGCTTCAAACTGATATGTTTTTTCTTTACATGTAAGAGTCCAAAAAACACTTTGTAACTCCTATGAAAAGTGTTTTTTACACATCAAGAATCATTCTGCACTTTGCTGCTGCTTGTCAGCGCACAAGTGGCCTTTGTCCTGCTAGCAAGGTCAACCCGCCATCTATCAGTGAGTGTGTGCGTGCGTGCGCGTGTGTGTGATTAGTTGAGTTGTTTGTCATGTCCCTGATAAGCTTGATCAGAGCTGATGCTTTAGTCACAGACATGTTATACTTAATTCTCACAGAAATTGGATTAAAATGTGCAAAAGTATGACATTCATTTTTCCTGGCCAGAAGCTCAGCAGCACCCCAAAATATCTGATCCACAGCATGACTATGGCAAATTAAATGTGTCTAATCAATGTTCTTGCAAATTTCAACTGATTTTTTTTTTTGTAATCATTTTGTCCTTCCTTTTTAGATGTGGAATTTGAGAAACAAGTGGCCACCATCATTTCATCCGTGGGCAAACCGGTGAGGCTGGAGTGCGACCTGCTAGCCACGCTCGACGACGGCGAGATTCCGCCCAACGTGTACTGGCTGAAGGACGGCGAGGCGCTTCCCTTCGCCGAATACGACGACTACCAAATGCCGGTTGTCGGCATGGACCGCTGGATCGTACACAGCACCCTCAGGTAGACGACGACGGCGCCGCAAATCTTCACCACGACTGAATTAAGACGAAGCTTCGTCTCCTGCGGCTTGGCTCCTTTGTGATTTTGAAAACCACAGCGATGTAAATTCAACGCCATCGGGATGTGGCTTTTGTCTCGCTTTGTTTTTTGCCAATATTTAAAATTAATGTGTGGGGAAGTTTGCGGAGGGAAAAAATGACAAGAACTCACAATCTTTAAGTGGAGAGGTGGCCGTGAGTCTTATCTACCTATTAATAAAATTACAATAAATTGACTAAAATACTCGTCGACGGGATCTTGCGTCTTCAATGTCACTGACGAGTATTCACGTCGCTGGCAAACAGAGTTAATTGCCATTAAAAAAAAAAAAAATTGCAATGAGGCTCGTGAAGCAATTAATGAATCTAATCAAATGTTCTCCATAGGATTAAAAGTGTCCAACTTTCGGACATGGGCACCTATCAGTGTGCGGTTGATGTGGAAGGTGAGCAGATTTTGTCCATGGACGGAAGCATCATGCTGGAAGGTGAGTGGCCTCGCACCCCGGACCCGGTACCGACACCCAGACCCGTCGATTCAATTCTGACCCGGCCGCTTTCTTCCTAAGGTCTCCCTCACTTCTCCACCGAGCCGCATCACATGTCCGTGGAGGCCAACGTGCCGCTGAGCCTGCACTGCGTAGCCCACGGACCGCCAGAACCGGTCCGAGTCATCTGGCTCCGGGACGGCGCTCCTCTAAACACGGTGGACGACCCGGTGGCCCTGTCGCCATCTACCCTCAACATCACAGGTCAGCTTGGTCTAACTTCACTGACAATATTCAACAGTACCACCTTGAATAAACAAATTCAATATTGGATCAGAACTTTGAAGGCACGTTGGAATTTTTGGGAACTAGTCAACTTAACATTCCCCCTCCCAACACGTCTCAGCTCAAACACGACAAGAAGATTATCAGCAAGGAGAAGCTAGAAGCTATCGGGCCGAGAGCCGGCCCAGGGGTGTTCTTCTCAGACACGAGGAGGAAGGGGGGGGGATGAGGAAAGAGGCCACGGGAGGGGGGGGCGGGGTTCACGTACGGGTTGAGGGCTCATTTAGGGGAGAACACAAACAGTTGAAGACTGAAAAAGTTTGAAAAGAAAGCATGCAAGCGCTCAGGCTGGCAGAGCGGGCTGAGTCACACAGGAGCCAATTTGAAGGGGCTGGCGCTGAGGTGCCGGGTTCTGCTTTGACTCATCGGAACCGTTGTGACGGTTGCCGACCGGGAATCAACACTCACCTCTGTGGAATGGCCAGCTGTTCCAAACTGTACGGAACATCTTCCAGTAGGCACGGCGAGAAAGATGGATTCAAATTCACTCGGGTCCTCCTCAGCCCATTCGGCATGATTTGGACTCTCAAGTGCAGTAGCAAAAAAATTTGAGACTCTCTTATCTTTATATCTCGATGGACTTTAGCTCCAGTAAACTCGGCTTAAGTGTGTCACTATTCGTAATCGATCTCTTGAATGACACCATTTCTTGCTGCCAAATGCACAGGAAGCTGCTCCATTTAAAAAAAAACAACAAGATGTTGATCAACATCCACGTGGTGCCACTGTGTGTCTGGGCAAAAGTTGCGCAATCTCCAGATGACTCCCTCCACACACACACAATTTCTTTGAGCTTCGCCAAGCAAACGGCGGAAGTGCGCCTTCTGTTGTCCACCCGCCTCACAATGGAGGCTTTGGTGCATGTGGCCCGCCATGAAGGACACACTGGTGGCAGTGTACGTGTGTGGCTGGCAACAACACTGCGAGGTCACATGGTGCGCATGTAGTGGAATGTCTCAAGTGTGTGAGCACGCTGATGTCGGGATGTGACAAAGTCGTTGGGCTTCGGAATCAAACGAAGCTCTGTGGAGCCAACGTTGGCTAAAAGTGCTGCGTTTGGGATGGTGATAAAAAATCCACATGAACGGAAAATTTGTGCTGACTCGCGGCGCAGTCATCCGCTGACTCACGTTGCCATGGAAACCACAACTTTCTTCACTACCTTTTTTGTCTCACATGAGCCTTTCACTCACTTTGTTTAGTAGCATCGCCAAAACTTTCCCCTTCTCATGCCCACTTTTTTTTTTTTTTTTTTTCCCGCTCAGGTTTGAACCGGACCAGCAGTTTTTCCTGCGAGGCCCAGAACCGCAAAGGCGTAGCCGCCTCTGGCTCCGGCACTGTTACCGGTAAGGCGCCGAGTGTTACGGTCAACTTGAAATCATATATACATTTTACAATCAACCGCCCGTGTCTTTTTTAGTGCTCCCTTCCGCTCCTCACCACTTGAGAGCCGTCAACATCACGCCAACCAGTCTCCAGTTGTCATGGCAACCTGGCTTCGGCGGCGACTACCCGGTCATCCGCTGCACAGTACAGGTACGTTTTCCAAACGTGTTCTCCTTCTCCAGATAAAGAGCAGACACCTCCTCCCTCCCAGTTCCCGAGTCCCACCCATCTTTGTCCTCCTGGAGCAACGAGATCAGGTTTCACTCAGGGAAAGTGGGCCTCCCTAAACTAATCTGACGCAGCGACCCTCCCTCTCGGTGGCCATTACGGCGAGCGGCGCCACCCCTAAACGTCTGGTTCTAATAAAGCTGCTCCTCATACCTCGCACCCCAACCCCCCCCCTCCCCCTATTTCCCCCTCATTGGGAAAAAAGTCAAGGGGTTAGGCTCGGCTGAATGGGGCAAAAAAGGAAAGGGACTTCTTAGAGGTGGATAGTAACACACTATTTAACTTTCACTTGAGTATTTTCGCAAAGATGATATTTTACTCCAATACATTGAGCTACACGCGCCTCACTACTTTTGTTTTGAGTACAGCAGACCATGTTCTATGACTGTGTTCTTTTTATACTGCCCCCTTGTGGCCAAAGCTGGCACACCAGCAGGAGCAACAGAACCCATTGAATTGAAACATGAAATCAGGATACAGAAATATCCTGTTTGATTTTGTTTTTATACATTAGTAGTAGTAGTAAAAAATATTTATTTTTCCTTAACTGTCCAGTACAAAACCGTGGCAACTCATTTTCGACATTGTGACAACCCTCAAAACTCTCTTCTCCAAGTGATGTCTGGGGCTCCAGATGAGTACGAAAAATAAATATCTTAAAAACAGGAAATGGCATTAGGAATGATGTGTGAGCCGTGCGAGGGGGAATGTGCTCTGACTCAACAAGATGAAACGCTTGTTTGCAGCCTGGACGTGACTCACAGGGTCAGGAATGATACAAGTGGCTTAACCGGGGGGACTAATGGGACACGCCCCCAAATTCACTCAATTGTTTGAGAGGTCAAACACCTGCACACACACTACTTTACCTCCACGCACACACATACACCACCTACTTCCACATGCACACACACACTGACACACACTGGAAACGAAGAATGCTGACTTCCAGCCCTCGAGTGCTCCAAAGCCACAGCGGGGAAGTTGCATATGGTCGGAGCGGTCCAAGTGGACCACAGCGAGATTTTGCCGAGACAGCATTCAGGATGTTTTTGCATCTCCACAAAAACACATTTAAAAAAAAAAAATTCCTCCGGGCAGCATCAAGTACACACGCTTCTACTTAGCTTACTGGGCTTTTTTTTTTCCGACTCTTCCAGGTCAAAAACGCCGACGAGCCGTTCACTGGAGGTCCGGATGAGATGATCCTCAACCAGAACTTGAACGTCCCTCCGAGCGAGTACCTGGTGGAGGACTTGGAGCCCCACAGTGTGTACGTCGCTAGGGTGGCGTGTCACAGCAGCCAGGGGCCGTCGCGCTGGACGTCCTGGGTGGAGATGCGCACGGCTGAAGGAGGTCAGTCAGTCATTCAATTTCATTCTCAGTCTTTACACAAATTTACACATTTCAGCGTTCGCACACAATTTCTTAAGGCCAGAGGGACGGTTGTCATGGAAACATTACCACCCGTGAAAAGCGACTGTTTGGATGGCCCTCACGTTCGAACCGAGGTGCTATATTTTCCATGCCAACTCCCAGCATGCACTGCCAGCGGAAATAGAGGTGGGACTCGCACGCCAGGGAGGCGGGGCTCCGGTGATCGGTGCTTTCCATGACCCCGCACAAAAGAAACCACAAAAAAAGAAAGAATGAAAGAAAGAAAGGAGAAGCGGCGCTGCCTACAACATGCAATTGAGAAGTTTGCGCTCCCAAATAAACCTGTCGAGTTTCACTTCTTCATCAATCAGGCTTTTGTTCCTTTTCACAGGAGAATACAAAAAAGTGTAGTCACTTTGCGGTTCCCCATTTTTGTTCAATTTCTCAGGGAGGTCACAAAAAGCCAAGACGGGAGTTTATCTTTGCTACTTATGAGAAATAGGCCCAAAATAATAGGTCGCGTGTGCACGAAAACAGGAAGTGAGAAATGTTGACAAAAGTAATGGGACACTTGTCAGTTGTTTCCAAAATTGGATTTTGATACTGGATTGTATTCATTGTGTCCCATTACTTTTGCAGCTAAAATAACAGTAAAAATCCCCCCCTCCCGTCTCTTTGCCGCATGTGTTTCTCATCGAACGACAATGTTCTCGACTGTCTTCTCAAAAGTGTCATCCAGAAGCAAACGTTTTCCTCCTGCCCTCTGCTATTTCGGTCCTAACCACTTGTTGACTTGGCTGGACTTCTTCAGACGGCACCACCGAGGAATTCTAGAAAAACAATCCAGCTCCAGTTCGCTGCGTGTCTCTCGGCCTGCGTCTTTCGCTTCCCCCATTTTGGCTTTGACCTCGCATGAGCTCACATGTAGCAAGGCACTGTGGGAAAACAACTGAAAGAAAAAAAAAAAGTGGGAGTAGGGGAAAGGGGAGGTGGCAGTACTGTGAGGAGCATTTACTATTTTCCCTTTGAATAACTTACAACAGTTTAAACTGTAAAAACACCAAAAGGCCCCACTAGCTCAATGCTAATGTTTATTAGCATCGATGTTACAGTGCTTTAAGCACCTCATTAAAAACAAAAAGCACAGCGACATGTAAACAGACAGTCATATATTCTTTATCCTCTGCAAAGAACCACGAGTATCAGTGTCGCACTGATGAGTCCAGAGTAGTTGAGAGGTCATCATACAAGGCAGCAAAGTTGACGTCCGACTTGCTGTGGGAGCGCTCGGTTTATTTTGAGAGTCTCCCAACTTTCTGGCCTCAATGTGACCTTTGTCCAAGACGAGAAACAGACACGCAAACAAACACACCCACGTACGCAACAGCGCCGCCTTCAGCGCGTTCAGCAGCAGTCACGCGTGAGGATGACGTGCGTGCTGGAAACGATTCCACGTGCACTGATGGGAAACATGACGTGCTTTGTTTTGGAGAGGGGAAGAAAAAACCCGCAGTCGCCTTTCTTCTTATTTTGCAAACTTGTTTTTGTAACAATGTCATCTTTGTTCGCTTGAACGTCCCCTAGCATAAAAGAAAAGAGGCTCGGCCGCAACCAGATGGAAAAGCGGGGGGGGGGGGGGGGGAGGGAGGGGCTCTTGAGTTACTTTGGCTGCCGCGCCAGAGGCGAGCGAGCGCATGTGGAAACTATCAAACGCCAAACACTTCCTGATTACCATCATGCTCCGACACACACGCGCACACACACACACATGCAAATCTCCTCGCTGATGCGCGTTGCTCGTTTCAGTTCCCGATGAGGCGCCGGGCAACGTGACGGCGCTGGGGAACGACAGCCGAGTGTTGCTGGCTTGGGAAGAGCCCTCGGGGAAGCTGAACGGAGACCTACGCGGCTATTTAGTGGAATTGAGCGCGCCCACTGTCAATCAGGTGCGCGCATTTCTCACACACTTTGAAAGACACGGAAGAACTTCCTCTCACACATCATGGCCGCTCTCTCTGATTGACAGTTCGTCTTGGACGCCGGACTGGACACGGAGCTGTCAATCAACCTGTCCCTGCCGCTCTCCAACGTGACCTTGCGGGTGTGCGCCTACACGGGGGCGGGGCGAGGACCCTGGAGCCCCACGCAGACTCTGACGCTCGTCTCTCCTGGTGAGGGACCGCAACTCAAAATGTCGCTTAAGTTGTATCATTTTAATAAAGAAGCAGTGGAAATAAAGTTTTCAAAGCCAGCTCAAGTACAAACCTGGTCTCTCTTCTTTTTCTCCCCCAGAATTCCGAGGTGAGTGCCAACCCAGTGACAAACTTCCCTTTCTTCCTACCTCCTTCCCTAATCTGTGGAAGAAAAAGGGGAAGAAGATGAAAAGAAAAGCGAGGCGAGGTTACGCTGGGGTGAACCGGGACGCCGCTTCATAAATATTTAGAGCGTGGGCCGTCTCTGTTTGCTTAGGCTAATCGGGCCAGGCGGATGATACAAAGAGGCGAGATAAAGACGGGCAAGACTGAGGAGGCTTTATTTAGAGCCAGGATAGCCACAAATACGTCATGTGTATTATTGTACACTGTAAATAATATCGTGTAAAAAACAAATCATATATATTATGAATATTGATAATAATAATAATATAAGTATTTTTATAAGCATTTACTTTTCGCAATAAGGAAACAAATGTTAGATTCAAAAAATATATCGTTAAAAACATTTTTTACATTTTTTTTTTCTTTTCACCGCGCAGGTCTTTCGTCTCCGCCGGCTTTCTCGTGGCACTGGTGGTACGTGGTGATGGCCGCCACCGGCGCCGTGGCCCTCGGCGCGCTCATGGCCGTGTACGTGGCCAAACTACGGCGCAAGGAGACACGATTCGGGTGCGTCTGGTTATAATTCATTCATGTATTTATTCCTTTTTTGTGTTAACCTGTTTTTGTGTTTGTTTTTAGCGATGCCTTCGAGCCCATAATGCAGAGCGGCGAACTGGTGGTCCGTTACCGGGCGCGACGCTCGTACAGCCGTAGGACCACCGAGGCCACGCGTGAGTTTTGACTCAAATACAATTTCATAAATAACACTTAAGTTAGTTTCGTAAGTTCCCAAGTCAGGTCGCTTTTTCCAGCAGATGTTTAGTCTCAGGCTGTGTTGTGTATGCTTGATTAACATCTGCAGCAATCCAGTCTGTAAAAACAACTCTTGTGTTACTACAAGCACAATCTATGGATGTCTCGCAGTGATTCCACACACACACACACACACACACACGGTTGTGACAGTGATTATGGCAATTTAGTTCACAAGTCCCAGCTTGCCCCGAAGATGCGGCGAAGGAATGTCCCAGCATTCTCGGCCCCTCATGACAAAGTCGAGCCTCAACATATGCTTGCTATAAAATGAAGGCCATGTTATTTTTTTCGAGTCCAATTAGCAAAAAAAAACTGGTTATCATAATTTCATATTTTTCCTGCTATGCACACACAGTGAACAGTCTGGGCATCAGCGACGAGCTGAGGCAGAAGCTCCAAGACGTGATGGTGGACAGACACAAGTTGACGCTGGGCAAGACGTTGGGCGAAGGTAGCTTGATTCTAAAAGCAGCAGCACATTTTTTTAAAATGGACCATGTGTTTCTTACGTGTGCCGTGTTGCCCGTGGCTTCTGCAGGCGAGTTCGGCTCTGTGATGGAAGGTCAGCTCATGCAGGAGGAATCTGTACTCCGAGTGGCCGTCAAAACTATGAAGAGTGAGTGGAGGACCAACTTTTATACATTCAAGCACTGGAATATGCAACATCTAAAAAAAAATGCTAGCACTAGCCACCAAGCTAATAGAAAAGTTGCTTTCGAGAAACAGGAGACACATCTCAAAATCAATTTATCGATTGAATTTTTTTTCTTCTCGTTTCTTTCTCGTGGCTCTCATCCCAGTCGCCATCTGCACGCGCTCAGAAATGGAGGACTTCCTCCGGGAGGCCATCTGCATGAAGGAGTTTGACCACGCCAACGTCATGAGGCTGCTCGGTGAGACTCCGCCTCATCGACGCGTCGGCGGATCGGAACCGCCGGAACTGATGTGTGTGTTCCGCACAGGTGTGTGTCTGCAGACGGTGGAGAGCGAGGGCTTCCCGTCGCCCGTGGTCATCTTGCCCTACATGAAACACGGCGACCTCCACACTTACCTGCTCTACTCGCGCTTGGGAGAAAATCCCGTGGTGAGTAAAGTGATGACGTGTGAAATTCCAAAACACCTTAGGCTGACACAAATGCGTCTCTGCGCAGTACCTGCCGTCGCAGATGTTGGTGCGCTTCATGACGGACATTGCCCGCGGTATGGAGTACCTCAGCAACAAGAACTTCATCCACAGAGACCTCGCCGCCCGCAACTGCATGTACGCACGCCTCCGCTCGCTCGTTTCACTTCCCGTCCGAGGTCACCGTCGGTCGCTGAACTGAAGTATCCAAAACGCATTCCAGGCTGAATGAGAACATGAACGTGTGCGTGGCCGACTTCGGGCTCTCCAAGAAGATCTACAACGGCGATTACTACCGGCAGGGGCGCATCTCCAAGATGCCCGTCAAGTGGATCGCCATCGAGAGCTTGGCCGACCGGGTGTACACCACCAAGAGCGACGTGGTTGGTTCCCCTCCCGTGTGACGTCAGCACCTTGTCGCGCTCTTTGTTCTAACTTCCTCTTGTTGCCGCTCAGTGGTCGTTTGGCGTCACCATGTGGGAAATCGCCACCAGGGGGCAGACGCCGTACCCCGGCGTTGAGAACAGCGAGATCTACGATTATTTGAGGCAGGGAAACCGTCTCAAGCAGCCTCCAGATTGCCTGGACAACATGTGAGTACACATTTTTATATTTTTCAAATTGATTTTATAAAACAAGGCCGTTCCTGCTCTTCCTCAGCTACGCTCTGATGTTCACCTGCTGGCTGCTGAGTCCCAAAGATCGTCCGACATTTGAATCGCTTCGATGCGAGCTGGAAAAAGCCCTCGACGACCTGCCCGACCCGCAAGACCCGGACGAGATTCTTTACGTCAACATGGAGGACTCCTACATCGAACCGGGTGCCGTCGGCGGCTGCGACCCCCTCGGAGGCTCCGCCCATCTGGGCCTGAAGGGCCTGGAGGTGACCACGGCGGAGGTGCACCAACCCAACCGCTACGTGCTGTGTCCCCAGCACGACAGCGGCCGAGCGCTGGCCGACTCCCTGGAGAGTCTGGACATTCCCTCGGCTTTCTCGGCCGCCACGCTGCCTCTGCGCTACTCCCGACACTCCACGCCCGACGTCACCGGAGCGTCGACGCCCGATATAGCCCGGGCGGCCACTCCCGCCACTGAGCTGCTGGATGAGCGAGAGGTGACCCATAAGGTCGCCTGGCAGTGATGAGCGCAACTGGATTGAATCGTACCTATCGAGTCAGAGAATGGAATTTTAAATGGTGTGCCTTGGTGAGCACAATTTGCACGCAAACACATGCACACACACACACACACTTGAAGGCATTCCAGGATGTACGCCATTAAAAAGAATGTAGCTCCCAAATTTTCACTTTTGTCAAAAACACCAAAAAGGAATAACTTCCAGCCTAAATCATGCTTATCCTACATAACAAAAACAACGGTAACCCCTAACCCCCAAAATATAGTGATACCCTTTTTCCATTTTCCACACACACGCAAAAACCTGATAGCATTCAAGGAATCTTTGATCCTTCTCATTTTGACATTTTTCATTTTGTTTTTCATTTATCAAAAAATATTTTTCCCTATTTCATTGGCCAGTGATCAACTGAAGCAAAACTCTTTTCCTCTCGTCACGCTCCCCTTATTCCCCTCAAAATGGTACACGGTTGTGGAAAGTTCGGATATTTGAATGTGAGGAACTGCATGCCACAAAAACTCAAGGAAACCTACTCACTGAGGATCTCCTCGCAAACCAGGAAAATATCACTGCCAGGACTCCTTGAAGCCTTTGCCCCACAAAGGTACCAAACAGTCCAAGATCCGAATATTCTGAGGTGGACTTTAAAAAAAAGAAAAAAAAAGACAATAAGCACATTGACTTTCTTTTGTACCCTGATTGTTTTTCTACTTTTCCAACTTTGCACTAATGTCTTTTTTTATATCATTTTGTACGTTTGTCTATTGTGTGTATACTTTGTAAACTCCATGTGATGGACGAGACCTCAGTATTCTTTGACTTCAAAATTTGTAAAACACTTCACCAGCTGTCATCATCCAAGCACTGAACAAAATTGACTTAATTTCAACAAAATACTCCAATTTAGAGCTGTTTAAGTCGAACAACTCCATTACTAGTGATGCACTAGTTGACAACTGTGGCTATGTTCTAAAATTTTACTAGTTAACACCTAGATAATCTAGTAGTGAGTTGTCCGCAGATGTCAACTAGTTTTGCAAATATGTCAACTAGTGGAGGGAAAAAAACAATACTAGAGTTGTTCTAAGGTCGAATATTCGAAAACAAGACTAAATATTTCCATCATTGACTAAATTCCAGTTTGAACGAGGTACATAAAAAGGTACTGCTGAGGTCTTATGTAATTTTCTATAATTATGTTTTATAATGATATTTATAATTATAAAAGAAATAAAATGACGAGAATACGGCGCAACGAACCAACCTTGGCCACTGTGCTTACTCCGCCGCGAAAACTAGTTCCTTGCGCGCAGTTCCTAATAATTTTGGACATGCTACTGATGTTTGAAAGCCTCCAGGTAAAAGCACGTCGTCCTCGGCTTCGTCGAGCAGCGCAAGCGGCTTCGTGAAACTCGCCTTTCAGTAAGTTTCTTTTTCTCTTTTTTCTAATTATTTAAGGATGTTTTAGTTTCTAAATACAGCTGAGTGCTTGTTTGCGTCTACTTACAATTAGTTCCTGGTTAATTTCATCGCGTTTATGATGCACGTCCATGAGGTTCATAACCAAGACCACCACGACAATTTATGGGGAAAATTCAGGCTCCCCAAATGCATATTTGACCATTTATTTTGAAATGACTGCATTTAGATTTAGTTTTTTAATTTTGAAATTGTCCCACAATGCCTTTCCTCTCTTAAGTGGGTCATCAAATCAGCTGTGTTCCGAGTTAAGGAAGTGGAAGCTCAGAGGACATGTCCCTGGTCCCCAAATTTCAGTTTTTGGTGCTGAAAGAAACTGTTCATCAATTCAAGAATGACCCTCACCTTCTTGAAATTTGCACACAGGTTGGTCCTCCATTCCAATAACGTCCTCATGAGACTCCCTCGGAGGTGCCGAGTGTTGCTCCTTCTGTCCATGTTCCTCTTGGTCGTCCTCTACTCCAACTTTCGAAAGGAGGCGATCTCCCAAGTAAAAGAACCTCTAAAGCATGCCGTCGTGCGCCAAACTGAGGATCGAGCGCCGGTCCAAACCCAAATCCCAACCAAAGTCCCAAGTCCATTCTTGACCCCACCCTCTGTCAACATATCTTCTGAGTTCAGGACTTCTATCCCAGAAAATGGAGCATACTGGAATCAGCTTTTGCACGCCCGACTGAAACGTGCGGAACGGGGCGAGAACCCATTGAGCCGGGACCCGTCCTGGCCTCACTGCCGGGACAATCAAACCAACGTGAACGACGTGGCCTCCTACTCGCCCCTGCTGCGGAACTTCCTGTGGGGGATGAAGTGCCGCTCGCCTCCGTTCCTCATGGACCAGCCCGACAAGTGCAAGGAGAACACCACCTTTCTGCTCTTCGCCATCAAATCCATCCCGGCCCATTTCGAGCGGCGGCAGGTGTGATGATGATTGCATTCAAATGTATTCCACATAAAGGTGAACTAGATATTACTCCTATTAAGGATGTAGCGAGAACTGAATGAAATTGTTTGTGCAAATGTATTGAACATAAAAGTTGAATTCAACTCAACTTCACTTAGGCAGTGATTTTTCTGTACACCACTAGAGGGAGCCCGTTTGCCACAATCACTGAACAGACAAAAATAGTTTTTTTTGGCACTTGATTTGCTTCATACAGGCGGTGCGTGACACCTGGGGCCGGGAGTACCTTCATGACGGCGGCCTACACGTGAGGACGGCCTTCCTGTTGGGTGCCTCCTCGCTAGATGACCCAGACATCAGTGCGCTAGTCAGGTCAGTGCTGTCAACATTTCAAATTACATTGCCAAGTACTTTAAAGGTTGTCTGAAAAGCTGAGTGCTAAGTTGGCATCGCTGGCTCAGGTTCGAAGCCGAGCGTTACGGCGACATCTTGCAGGCTGACTTCCACGATTCTCTCCTCAACCTGACCCTCAAGATGAACGCCTTCCTCCGGTGGACCCTGGAAAGGTGTCCACGAGTCTCCTTCGTCTTCAGCGGGGACGACGACGTCATCGTCAACACCCCGGCCCTCCTGAGCTACCTCAGCTCTCTGGATTCTTCCAAGGCCTCTCGCTTGTACACCGGACACGTGATAAAAACAGCGAGACCTCTTCGGGACCCCAAGAGCAAGTACTTCATCCCCACGAGCTTCTACAAAGGACCCTACCCGGCCTACGTAGGCGGCGGCGGCTTCGTCATCTCCGGGGCCTTACTGCGACCGCTCTATTCCGCCTGCGGAGCCATTCCCTTCTTCCCCATCGACGACGTCTACATCGGCATGTGCTTCAACGCCCTGGGGGTCTCGCCGCAGGCCCACGGTGGCTTCCACACCTTCGACATCCGAGAGAGAGATCGCGAGAATCTGTGCGTCTACAAGAATTTGATCTTAGTCCACCGCCGGTCCCCCCAGCAGGTGAAGAAGATCTGGAGGGGCATCCACAGTCCGCTACTGACTTGTTGAGGCCTTTTTTTTTTTTCTTTTTAGGGGGTGAGTACATGGATCACATTGCCACTGACAAAACACATAAAGGATCAGACCATGTTTAACATTGTGAAACATTATAGTGGAATTATTCGAGATAAAGTTAAAAAGGGTAAACAAATTTGAGAAAAAGAAAATAGTAAATGGAAAAACACATCAGGCAAACCAAGTTTAAGTTGCAAAAAAACAAAGTCAAGTTGAATCTTTTATTTTCACACAAAACAAAGTGCAGGAGAGGAGCTACCTTGGTGTGCTATTGATTTTTGCAACAGTTTCACACAACCGCTAAAGTCCGAACAAACAAAAGTATATTACTTCTATCTACGCACGATGTCGACATCCGTCTGTTTGCATTTAGTGATAAATGACAAGGAAGTGTGCTAACCGTAAGGCACCGAGCAGAACATCCCACTCATCAAAACTACATTGTTGTGCATAAGTAGACTAGAAAGTTGGGGTTCTCAAACTTTTCTCACATTTGTTTGTAAAAAATACCAATTCTGTAAAGTGTCTTTGTAGAAAAAAAAATTCTTCTGAAATGTAACAATCCTGTATCTCACATTTTTCTTTCTCGTTTTTAATTGGTCCAAAACTAACGTCGGAAGTCAGAATTAGCCTGTTTCCATATCGTTAGCATAATAGCATTCGCCCTCAAGACACATTTGAAGGTTTTCAGGAAAGTACCAGGAAAACAAAAAACAAACAAATGTTCAGTTACAAAGACATGAAAAAAATCAATATTTAGCAAGCACATTCCTGTTTCATTGCTATTTGGAGTGTAGCTTCGAACCGGCATAGGCAATTATGCCATTAGGCTAACGATAGGTAGGTATGCATGTTTTTTTTTTTTTGACATGACAATTTATTGCAAATTATTTCGGAGACCCAAGTTTGAGAACCCCACTAGTAAAAAGTCTTCAGCCCGAGTCTTTGTCGTAGAGGTCGAGAGGGTAATGCTCCTTGTACTGCTGCATGTGCCGCATGAGCGACTCTCGCTGCTTGTTGAGGGCGGGCGTCATTTCCTCGTAGACGTCGGTGAAGAGCAGCTCCGGGTTCGGTTTCAAACGCTTCTCGGCCCGTTCGAACACCTCCATAACGGTCTTGCGCGACTGTTTGCGCCAGGTGCGTTCGTCCTCCTCGCTCCACCAGCCCCTGGACGCCATGTAGTGGCGAAGGCGTGAGATGGGGTGGTCCTGCTTGTCCCAATAGTTGACTTCGTCCACCGAGCGGTACGCCGAGCTGTCGTCGCTGGTGCTGTGGTGGCCGATCCTGCGGAAAAAAATATTTGCCACAAATAGAACAAAAGATTGAAAATACGGGGAAAAAAAAATAGGCGAAAATATAATAAAATACAGAATTTGATCAAAAGACAAATATAGAATGTGAAAGGTCGTGACCCGTGATGCTTTCTGCCCACTCACCTGTACGTCATGGCCTCAATGAGGAAGGGCTGGTTCTCGGCGACGGCTCTGCGCCGAGCCTCCTTGGTGGCGTTGTACACGGCAAAAACGTCGTTGCCGTCCACGCGGATTGACAGCATGCCGTAGCCCGGACCGCGAGCAGCTGGTAACCAATTAAAAAAGGTAAGGTTGGCACCGATACACCTCTCCATTATTTTATCTGTCCAGTTATTTTGCAGGTTAAGAGGAGCGGAACCCGAAAATGTTGTTTACCGATGCCGTCGCCACGATACTGCTCATTGGTGGGGGTGGAGATGGCGTAGCCATTGTTACGGCAAAAGAAGATGATGGGGCACTCCAGCGTGGCCGAGAAGTTAAAGCCGGCGTGGGCGTCCCCCTCGCTGGCCGCCCCCTCGCCGAAGTAGCAAATCACAGCTCGGTTGATGTTCTCCCGCTTGAAGGCGTACGCGGCTCCCACCGCTGGACGACAGGAAATAGGACGTCACCTGCCGTGCGCCGTGGGGGGTCTCGAGTCAAAACTGCGCCCGCGCTTTGCGGGAGCGCAAACTCACCTTGCGGGATCTGCGTGGCCAACGGCGACGAGATGGTGACAAAGTTGAGGTCCCGTGAGCCGTAGTGGACTGGCATCTGGCGGCCTTTGCCCAGGTCGTCGGTGTTGGCGTAGCACTGAGCCATGAAGGAATCCAGGGGGAAGCCGCGATACATCAGCACCCCTGCGGGAGGCGCTCAGTGGTTATAACGCAAATCTATTTTGTCAAATTAAAATGATTACAAACCAGCTTCTCTGTATTGTCCAAAGACCATGTCGGTCGGATCTAGAGCGGCGGCGCTGCCAATGTGTGTGCCCTCCTCGCCATAGTTGGTCATGTAGAAAGAAATCCTGCCCTGTGATTGAAAACCATTCAAATCAATATTTTCCCAATCCTTAAAAACAGGAAGTGAGTGGCAGTGAGTACCTGTCTCTGAGATTCATAAAGAATGCGGTCCATTGTGTTCAACAGTGTCATCTTCTGGTAGAAGTTCAGAACCGTTTCTTTAGAGAGCTGAAAGGAACAAGAGCAATTACAATTTGCTCTGGACAGTAAGGTGAGCTGGATCTACCTGAGGGTCTTGGGAGGGGTTGATGATGTTGCCTTGGCGGTCCATGACCCGGTATACTGGGATGCCCGAGATGACGTTGGGCTCGATGAACTCCAGGTGGTCCACATACTCTGCCGAAGCGCCAGGAAACTGAGGCTTCTCCAGTGTGGAGTCAAACGGTTGCTGTCTGAGTGCAGCCTGGAAAATATCCATTATTTTAGTAGAGTTGTGCGATTATAATAATATATAATAATTGATAATAGGTAATAAAGGACCAACATAAAGACATGGAAATATGTTTGCACGAGATTTAACACAAACATAAACTTCTGTTATACCACTTTCATTGACATGACGTCATTTTGGACGCTCCCATTGCTCAACCAATCAGAAGCGACCTTGTCACACTGGGCGTTTTGTCACCTTGCTTTATTGCTCCGAATATACAAACAAAAAACAATTAACATACGGGTGCACGCCTTCCTGCCAATCAAACCATTTGAGTTTAAAGTGTAATTGTCGTCTAGTGTTGCTAAACTGTAAAAGTCCTCTAGTGTTGCTAAGCCTTTTGGGCGCCAACGTATCGCGAGACTTGAAGACGTCAGTTTCAATAAATTGAAACAACAAGAATTTTAAATCACAGTTGGACACAGTGAAATAAATCCAATTTAATCACGCGTTTTAGTCGAGCAAATCGCTTTTCCGGGTTGCCACGCTCGATCCACATCATAATACTTTGGGGGGCATTCAAGCTAACGCGACCTTCGGGGTTACAAAGCTGAGCCACGCTACAAAGTAGAAATATAATTTATGTACTTACGTTGACTCTGAAGGTCCTGTGGTGAAGCAACCTTGACGCCTTTAGGGCAGACGCTTGCCGAGCTGCGTGGAAACATGCCCTATACATTTTATTCACAGGGCTAATGCTGCTAACAGCTGCCATTAGGGCCGTCCTCACGCTGGTAGAATGGCGGCCGATGCACGTTTTTGATAAAATAATATCTATAATCCGATCACGACACTGGATTTTCCACTTTAAAACGGGTACGCACACGGGCTCAAGTATGAGGGAGGGGAAAAAGCTACACGCGCTGCTTCGAGACGTGCACCGTAACGGAAGTTAAATAAGGGGCTTCAAAATAATATGAACGATCATTTTTCTTTTGGTTTTAACCCTATCATTTTGTCCTGTGTATGCGTAGCGTAACCATTTTTAAACGTCACTATACAGGGCTAGAAACGTTACTTTTTCCATCAGGAGTTACAACAATAAAATTCAGGTATGTTCATGGTATGTTAGAGAAACTTCACAGGATATACAATCGACTTTTCCGCATTGTTGTCATTTTACAGAGATGATTAAAGTATTCACGCTGCACGGTCACGGTGTACAGGATGTTTCGTTAACAGTGAGGATTCATTCGAGTGTATTTTTTGTTTGTTTGTTTGTTTGTTTGTTTGTTTGTTTGTTTGTTTGTTTTTTGCATCTGGTTCTGCGCCCTTCACTGTAACTAAAAAAAAAATTAAAATAGCGGCTAAATTGGTCATATTTGTACAATTCTATACTGATATCTAAGTTTGGAAGTGTATTAAATATCACTAAATAATACTTAAAAAGGGGAAAGACACTGAACGGCGTACAGCAGGGACTGCGCCAGCGTGACGTCATCAATGAGCGACTCCCCAAACGGTAAACACGAGTGACGAAAATGATTCGCGACTGACACAGTTTGTCGGCACGATGGAGTGCACTCCGTCTGCAGTATCCCTCAGAGAATTTGGCTGCGAGCAAAATTTACTCTCACGTCCTGACGGATCGGCGTCTTTCACACAAGGTAAAAGCAAGCAGAACGACTCTGATTTAGTAGCCTAGCATTTGGCTCGTTTTCAGCGTGAATAGTGGTGCCATTCATTGTGTAATATTTTTACTGCGGTGTATCCCAAATGATATTTTCTATTTCAGTCACACTCTTTTTTTGTTTCAAGGTGACACAAGTGTACTGGCTGCAGTATACGGACCAGCTGAAGTCAAAGTCAGTAAGGAGATTTATGACCGGGCGACGTTGGAGGTGATCATCCAACCCAAAGTGGGACTTGCAAGTAAGTCCTGAGTTTACTGCTGCTGTCATGCTCGGATTCACCAACAGGTGGCGTTAGTGTGCTACATTACTTTAAATTCACTTAGGCCAGTATCCCCTTTAACACTGCTTTCAAATACTCAATTCTAGAAATAAATATGTGCTTTGGTTAGATATTGTGAAATGCTTTGTTTTTGATTAGTTTGACAGTAAACTTCAACTGAGAGTAAAAAGACTAAAGAAGATTGTTAAAAAGCTTTTTTTTTTGTAGGCGTGAAGGAGCGAGCTCAGGAGCAGTGTGTGCGGGAAAGCTGTGAGGCATCCCTGCTTATGTCCCTTCACCCTCGTTCGTCCCTCACGCTCGTTTTACAGGAGCTCCATAACGATGGCTCTGTATCCTTCTCTCATCGAACTTCTGCAGCTTTTTTTCTGATATCGCGTCAGGCCGTCGTGTTTTTCTTCCTGACCCTCTCTCCAGCTCTTATCCTGCTTCTTGAATGCCGGCTGCATGGCTATGATGGACGCCGGTTTGCCAATGAGCTGCCTGTTCTGCGGCGTCACTTGCGCCATCCACACGGACGGCATCATCACCGATCCGACCGCTGCTCAGGAAGCGGTAAGTGTGACTTTCCCTGTGACAAAATGTCAACATCAGAACTATCAATTCGAAACCAATTTTGACTGTGCTCGTCTGCCTTTGCCCTCATCAGGAGAGTCGAGCTCTAATGACCTTTGCCATCGGCAGCAAAGAGCGCCAAGTGATGATGACCTCAACCAAAGGATCGTTTTCAGTGCAAGAGGTTAGTGAAATGAACCGGCGGTTCTCGAAATGTGCCATAACTCTGCGCTCTGGAAAACTATTTGCAATATTAGTATGTTGTCGCATTTTCTTTTTTTGTGTGCGTGTTCATGTGTGTGTGTGTCTGTGTCCGTACAGATGCAGCAGTGCATCGCCATCAGTCAGGCGGCGTCTGAGAAGATCTTCAGCTTCTACAGAGAATCGCTCAGACGGCGTTACTCCAAAAGCGTCTGATTTTTTTCTTATTCTACTCTCCGCACAAAGTCCACTTTTTACAATAAAATATTCATCAACCTATTTTGACCTCCTCTGCATGCATTATTTTGATTCTTATTGAAATGCTCCATTTCTAGAAATTCCTGCCGTGTGTGCTTTGGCCTCTATGGGGCAGTGTCGTGCACGCGTTGCCCTACATTTAAAAGAAGTAGAGGAAGAAGGTGGCGCGCTTCGTCAACCTTTTTAGCTCGTTTTTCATACATTACGGAGAAAATGTACCCGTGAGTATTGTTACATTACCTTTCTCTCTTTCTACATTACCTTTCTACAACGTTCGAGTATAAATGTTTGTTATTTGATGGTAAATACCTCCCGCAATGTGCTAATTTTTGTTAGCCTAAATTTCCATCGAGTGTTAGCATTAGCGCATACAAACTTATTGTATTTAATGTGTGTGTAATTGTATTTCGTTGTGTCTATAATTATACAGTAAACTCCAACTGGGCGGTCAATAAACATCTTAAATGACACTCTTATCATTGGATAGAGATTTGAAACAAACAAACAAAAAGCTAGTTTGTGAGAATCTGTTAAAGATTAAGATTTTATTATTACACTTTTTATGTTATGACTATTTTTAAAAAGATTCTATGGTGGCGTACGCTTGAGCATCTTAACCCCTAACGTTGCCAAGAGCCAACATTGAAATCTCTTTCATTTGTGTCAAAATTCTGTTCAAAGCCACAGAAAATGCAAAAAACAAAATGCTGAAAAAATTTCCTAACTGGGATGTGGTGATTATTCATTCAATTTCACAATTGGAGCACTATTTGAGGCAATAAAACATGTTAATAAGCCAAAGAATTTTCAAAGAAGTGCAGTTTTATTTATTGGGATTCACTGTTTTTCCTCCCGCTTTATTTACATTAAACAGAAGAATGTGAGCCCAGAGAGCAAGTCCACATGTCGTGTGAGAAGGAGTGAGCGGTCCACGCGGAGTCTTTTGGGCTCAGAAGACGGCGGAGGAGGATTGTCGTGATGTTGGAAGCTGACGAGGTATCACGGGTCATCTGTTTATTGTTCACGCACAATTATTGTTATTACGTTTGATCATCATCGGTGCACCCTACGATAGAAAAGCTACATCTACGTAGAAAATGTGGACTCTTCCCTTAAAATAGTCATTGGCTTACGGTAATGGCACACTGAAGCTCAAGCCAAGTCAGGTGAGGGACTCATGCTGGACATCTTTTTGTCTCTCTGGAAATTCCAAAGAAATAGTTGAGCACTCTTTTTTTTTTGCAACCTTAATTGACTTAAACATAGAGTACATACTAACTCGCATTTTTTTGGCACTTGCGTCCATCTCTCATGGTCCTCCTAACTTCTCTCTCACTGCACAATAAAAATCTTCAAATTCAACACAGTAGGTCCTGATCTTAAGGGTGATGATCTTTTTGAACCTGAGCACACGAGTTAGCATCTTGTGTGAGAGTGCAATATGATAAAATGCATGATTGTAACTCGGCTGCACGAGACCATGATTGTGCCTGTGGGGTAGCGTCGGATACAACCTGAGGTAAAAGCCTGTTTCAATAAGGTCTTGCAAAATGACCAAATCCGACCTAGCTGACTTTGCCGTTGACCAAGGCGTGGTATTGCCAATGATTAGATTTTTATTATATCGATTGTGTGTGAATTTCTTTACCTGTGTAATCAATGTTGAGACAAAATCAAAGACAGACATTGTTGACAAATGTCAACATGAAACCTGGCCAAATGCACATTATATACCGTATGTCTCATTTGTGAATTTTAGCTGCGTCTGAATGATTTTGCCGACATGTAACTAGGCGGTTTTTCAGTGTACATGAGATGCTAACTCAAGCGCACAAGATGCTAGCTTGTAAATGTGGGACACGTGCTATCAGAAGACGACTACTCAGCAAACATAGCAATATAAGTTTTTTTTTTTTCCTGAATTGCATTGTTATTCTTTTAAAAGCCTCCTGGAGCCCCATGGGAAAAAAATGAAATATTGGCCACCATATAGATGCTGTATCCTATGTCACTGTAGGGGCTCCATATTCTTCTCATCGCTTAGGTTTTCATTTTCGAGTTGTGGCGTATTTCAGAACTTCACCAGCCCACGGCGAGGTCCTCCAGGATTCACTTCTCTGCACCCGCGTCTTTAAAGTTTTCTTACACGCCCTTGTTTTTACCGTGAGGATGATATCTACAGTGGTTCTCTTCTAACTTTGGTACAGCTAATGAGAGTCCAGAGGGCGGCGGGGAGCTGCAGGTTGTAAATCAAGCGCATTTCCACTAAGAATACATAAAAGAATAGCTTACAATTGATCATGCGCTAAGCCACGCCCCCTAAACGCAGACTGGCCAATCACATTTCTAATAGAAATAAAGGGCGAGCCGCAAAGCTAATAAGGTTCGCTATACGGGAAAATCTTGCTGCTTAGTATGATACTTCAGAATGCATTTATTTCTTCTTAAGCAGTTTTTGTGAACTTCATGATTGGGGTCTGGAAGAGATCAAATATTTGTCAAGATTTTTAAGAAAATCCTTGTTAAGGAGGGGCGGGTCTTAGCGAAAGGCCAATTGATTATGGTTGAGGGGAGAAAGGCTGATGGGCTATAATGTGATTATTTTACAAGTATCTGTCGGAGGCATGTGCACAAGGTCCATTTTTTCGTTAGCTTCAGGGAAGCATTCACAGCTTTTTTTCTTTCTTTACGGCGGCTTGGCAGACAGGTAGGAAATGAGGGCGGCGATGGCGCAGATGTAGGTCACGATCCCGAACACGATGGAGAGCACGGAAAGCCACAGGGCCTGGCGGGACGCCGCGTTGGCCCCCTGGAGGTCGCCCTCGGCCGAAGCCTTGTTGGTCTGAAAGAGGACACAAAAATTTGAGTCACCAATGGCTTTTTTTTTTATAAAGAACCTGTTACTGCTCCAACGAGACCGTTTTGCCGCATGCCTGTCTTTGACTCTGACTGCTCACGCACCCTCCCAACCTCCTCGCCTCCCTTTTCTACCTCCACGTGACACTATTGGCTCTCTGTCACCTTGAGGCTTCTTATTATGACTCTAATTAAACCTTAATGAAGGCCATTGATTCCGTAGGACGGCCTTTGCTACTTTGCTTTACAGAAGCGTTAATGGGATTTTTACACGGCTGATGTTGTCCCCCCCCCGTTTTATCTTCTAGATGTTCTCGATCCACTCGCCACTTTCCAATTTATGAGGATACTTCACAGTCCTGACAGAGGTTTATATGCATTACATAATTGATTGCGTTGCTGAGAACCAAGATATGACTCACTGACTCCCCGAGACCACAGTTTGAGAACCACTGCTTTAGACACTGAAACAAACGAGATAAAAAAAAAAAATCCCTTTTTACTCCCAGCACATTTGTTTTACATTTTAAAATTGTGCTCGCAGTCTGTGTGTGTTTTGATCCTTTGTGGTTAACTTAATCCCGCAAATCTAAGTAATCCCTGCACTTGAGTTGCACTTAAAACAGTGAGGCTGTTGTTAGTCCATTGCTGCCAACTCAAGTGCCAGTTTGCATCTCGTCAGCTTGGAACTAATGTGTGTGTGTGTGTGTTCACCTTCTGCGAGAGGTAGAAGGCGGCGATGCCCAGGGGCCAGAAGCAGCAGAGCATGGAGAAGAAGGCGAGGCCCAGGTAGTCCTGAGGGATCATCAGGGGGAAGTTGCTCTCGCTGTCGCTATCGCTGAAGTCTTCCATGGACGAGTCCTGAGGGGGGCCAGTGGAAACAGGCGAGAGGTCAGAAATTTTTTTTTTTAACATGCTGGTTAGTTGTCAAGGACCTTTTGAATTCTGTTGCTTAACCACTATAAAAATTATGATATAAATATAATAAAACTTAAAAATATATTAATAAATAATAAATAAAATAATAAATAAACATACGTCAACACTGAACCATCTAAGTGGACTTTAGGATGTCAGAGGCCTCAACCAAATATTTTGTCTTTAAAATCACACAAAATTGATAATGTGCCGTTTTTTTAAGGGGTGATGACATCACACAGGGTCTGAGTATAAAATGGCAATACACATGATCAATATCGACAATTTATTTTACAGAGCAGATGCCTTTTCAGCGTTTGTCTGGCTGCATCGGAACTTTACTGATGCCATGCGACTAAGTGAGGTCATGTGACCGATTGAGGTTAGCCCGAACGAGCACCGGCGGGTCGCTCGTGACTCACGCGTCATTGGCGAACGAGGGTTTATTCAGTCTGACTTCCTGTATGTCTCGCTTTATCGCATGATTGCGTGTGTGCAAATGATGCAGCTGCGGCTATTAATAGGCAGCCCCGCACCTCACATTGTTTTTACATCTTTGGCCATTTTAGTTCTGCTTTTGCTTTTAGAAAACAATGATGGACATTTTTGCAACTGAGAAAAAACAATCATTATTTGCACACCAATAACCTGTGATCGACAAGAAAATTGGGAAATTGCGCCCGCTTTTCGATACGCGTCATCAAGAGTCGGTAGCCGTATAGAAAATTGCGTCTTTACAAAGTCAATCGTGCTCATGTTTGAACTACAGGATAAATAATGTGATTTTATGCTTGGCTTCTTCCTGTCTGCTTGAATGTATCAACATGGGCCATTTTCTTTTGCAAAACGTTTTGGGCTTGGCAAAGTGCAACGGAGGAGAAGAAGATGCCGTGTTGCCTTTGAGGTCACTGCGAGGTTTCCTTCCCGCAAGACGGCACTTTTTGCATGATTGGACTGCCGCCAGAATCCCAAATGAGCTTTTTGTCTGTCCTTGAGGAGCAAAAACTCTTTCGATAAAGTGTTTAGGGCAGTGCACATCCAAACAAATGTAAAATCGCCTATTGTCGGATTCAGATGCAACTTTTCAAATTCAGTATTTATGTTCCTTGTGAGCACGGCGCCATCATGCCACAATCGTTACCTGCGCAATGTGACTCCTTGACAGCTTTGCTTCGTCGCTGTCCCCAAAATACTTTTGCTGGCACGCTTCTATTAATAAATCCAGACGCTTGTGCTTATAACGCAGTTATCCTTCTCAGAGCAACAGCAGCAGCAGCAGAGGATGTGTCACACCGCTAAATGATGTCATTAAATATTGCGCCGTGTCTCAAACTCACAATTTACTAACACTAAGTAATACATTTTGTGATGTCATATAAAATACAATGTAAAATATTAAGGAGGAATCAGGCAGGACGCCGACTTACGTCCGAGTCGGGCAGCAGATCGTCTTCGTCGTCCATGCTGTAGGTGGCGCTGTGGAAGTCACCGTGCGCCTCGGCCAACAGCTTGCGCTCCAGCGTGGATCCGGGCCCGATGTCCACAAAGGTGGTCTCCAGGTAGTCCTTGCTGAGCAGCGAGTCGGCGTGGCTCCAGATGGGCGCAGCCGGGTAGAAGGACTCGAACGTGCGGGGCAAGGAACACGGGTCCAGAAGCTGATGCGGTTGCTGAACATCTGGCGGGTGTCCGCAGTAGCCCCTCCATGCCATAGGAGGGTAGGCCATGTCCTCCTCGCACTTGACCAGCATTCCCTTGAAGACTCCCCCGGGAGCCGGTCCCGACGGCAGATGCGGACTTTCCCCCAACAGAGGGTGCTCCAGCTCATCGCGATTCTCCATCGCTGCCTTTGACTGGCATCCACGCCCCAAAATTTAATCTACGGAATCGGACTGGCTCCCCCCCGATGAGTGCACAATGGGATTAGACGCTTTGCCGGCTGCTAGTGTTTCAGCGATAATCCATCTTTAATCCAATTCTATGATTTCTCTCGGTGAAAGCTCAGGCGGCGCCGAGGACGACAACACGCGTCGTATCCGTCGTCCCCTGCAGGTTAGGAATTCCAAAAGCTCGGATCTTCAGGTCTTCCTTTCTGATGATGGACATCCAATGAAGGACCCTTTCAGGAAATCCTGGAACAATCCGTTCGGACGTTATGATGTCGCACTTAATCCCAGGTCACTGCTAGTCCCGCGGTTCACGCAGTTAACTACCAGTTGACTTTTGCTGTCGTTCTGTCTTGGCCTTTGATCGTTTGGGATTTACGAGGAAAAGTTCTTGTTGGAAATAACAGATAAAGATGATTTCAAAGTGCAGTTTTGTCAGTGGCTGGCAACCAGTCTCAGGTGTTAATTTTGAGAAATAGTCTCAACCAAGGGATGAGATTGCGAACTGCTCCGATGTAGATGCTCAGTTTTGTTGCCTTTGTCTTTGCGTCTGACTGGCGACCAATGCAGGGTGAAGGATTATCAAGATTATCTTTTCTTTGCAGATTGCAAAAAAGGTTCTAGTGTGGAATGACCACAAAGACTCAGAAGCTGTTGCGATTTCCAGGTGGCATATGGTTGAACGGTGACCAAATCAGGATGCGGGATTTATGGATCAACTAAAGAGTTTGAACCAAAGTTATTAAAAAAAAAAAGGTTTCAGGAATGATCGTCAATGAACAAAGTAGCTTCGGGAAGGTGCAGGTCGGTCGTCTGTCTCGTATCCAATCTAGGTATGAAAATGGCCTCGGATGGATTTGAAAAATAGCAATTGAGCCGCTCAGATTGTCTTTGAAAAATCAGATACAAGTTGAATGCGGACAAAGAAATGGCAATTGAGCTGCAGTGAGTGTTGATTATGCCCGAGTGTCACTCAAACCCGTGGCGCCGTGGGCGGATTGGGGCCATATTGGAGGGCAGTTAATCTGTAAAAGCAATGAGACTCCAGAAATAGAATCCTAGCGCCTACGCCGGCGGTTCAAACCATCCGCCGGCATACAGCGTCCATCGCTGCATGGCGTCACGACGAAGAAATCAAACAACCTCAGTGTGGATTTACGGCACGCCGCCTCCGCCGCTGGCCCCAACTCCTCCGGGATGTGTATTTTTAATGTGGTCCATCCAACTTCACAAGCTTTAAGTCGGGACAAATGAGGAGTGCCAGGCTCTTTGTCTGGGCTGCTACAAGGAAGAGGAGCTCTATTAAAGAGAAGCAACAAAGACATTTCAGCATTGAACGTTCGCTTGATCTACAAACCATCGTCCTGCAGGAATACGCCGATCGATGCGCGTCAATAGTGAGCCTGTAGAACTATCATTTCCTTTTTAAAGTCAGTCTATGTGAAGTATAAAAAAATCCCAGAGGAACTTGAAATTAAATTCTGGAGCAGGGCAGATGCGTTCCACATCAACTTTATATAAAGCAGACCTTTGGGTAACACAGCGCTCGCTCCGAATTTAGAAAGTTAGTTTTCGGATCAATAGACTGTAACACTTACTTAGTTCAGCTTGATGTCTTCCAGGCGTCCTCAAATAAAATCAGGAAGGGCTCTGCGGGGACACACAGAGATGTATTAGAACAATATTTGAAAATGTCAGCACAAGTCAGAGCAACTTTAAAATACATTTTGCTGATAGATTTCAACTCTGACACGTTTCGGATTAGACAAAAGCGGGTCTAACTTGCGGCGCAGGTGATGTGATACAACAACTAGGCCCAGCATGAGCAGTCAATTATTTTCAACTATGATACACATTTTAGATTCGACAAAAGCCGGTCTAACTTGCGGCGCAGGTGATGCAACGCGATACAAAAAAAGTATGAAGGCAATCAGTAGCACATGAATGGAGCATTTCATTGCACTCGGGAGGAAGAAGAAGAAGGTGTGATTGCATCATCAGTCATCTTTCACTCTTCTTCTACTCGACTTGGAGCCACGCTTCCTGTTCTCCCAACTACTGCATCTTCATTCCAGTGGCGATGCACTCAGCTTATTACGCCCGCCCTCCTCTACCTCCCCATCCACTTCCTCGCATTCTGCAACGCTAATAAAACGGCGACAAGGACGCGGCCACAAATCACAAGCGGCGTGTAACAAGAGCAGTCTCTTGCGACTCTCACCTCCGTGCTTTTATTTAACGAGGACAATGCGCGTTTTAACAACCAGGCCGGAACGATACAGGATATCGATATCGCTCTTTCTTGTATCGTCATCTCGCAGTGGACAGTTTTGATACCGCCGTCACTTGATTCTGTGGATCTCGAATTTTTTTGAGCCCAGGGAGAAATTTCTCATAAATCCCATAGAAAGAAAAAAAAAGACTTTGAACTACCTGCACAATCCCAAGCTACAACGCTCAAAACAAAGCTAATAAAGCTTTTGATGAGGGCCAAAAGATGATCATTATTTGCATTATTTCCTAAGGGAAGCCGTGTATGCTAACAATGGCGAAGCTGAGGTACAAGAGCAAAAAGGAAGCTAAACTGCTGCTGCTGCTGACTCGCTCGGATTTTCAGCCACTCTGCAGTCTCACTCGATGCGTTTCAGCACACGCACAATGCAAAGTGCCGGCGCTCCTGTAATTCGCTCCAGCACAAACGAGCGGCCAGGGACGGGATGCGGGAAGTCACACTCGCTAATGAAAACACATGTATGACCCCCCCCACCCACCTCCTGGGCCGCTCGGACCCAAGCTGGGGTATAAATGGGGCTTACACGAGGCTCATTGATTTCATCTCTGTGATAAAGATGCAGCTCGATGACTTTAAAAAAAAAACAATAAAAAAAATGAGGAAAAAAAAATGACACAGCTTTCTTGCCGTTTGCAAAGTAAGCTCCTGTTCCTATGGAAACGCATCGAGCCGGCTGTATGAGAAGTGAAGGGCGGGCTATTCATTTGCCACTCTATGATGACACTCTTAGTAAAACTGCCAGCTTAAAAAAACAAAAAACAAATTGCTGTTGCCAATCCTATTTGTGTCATACTGAGGTCAAATTAGGATATGTGATTAACAAAGATTAATAAGTATGCGCTCCCTCCATCTAATTTTGAAAGACGCACAGTTCTTAGCCTGACTAAAATAAAACCGGGATATAATTAATGGACATTTATTTACATTTTTTTTTTTTAATTTAGTACATTTTTAAGTACAGTTCAGTTATATTTAACTTACACTCCGCCCTTCCCATACTGTATCCGAGTGCAGGGTTCATTTTCATATACTTTATCATCATAATATTAAATATCCTGCACTGGTTTTTTACTGTCTTGTAATGTTTGTTGTTCTGCTGCTAATTGGCGACCTTATTTGTATTTTTTTGCGGTGGCGTAAAAAAGTTCAAGTTTGAAAACCATGATTAGACACACACACCAAAAATCAAAAAATACGGCCTTGTGCAATGAAGTGTTTTGTGCATTGTGAAGCACAATGCTGCGTTGCTGTCGTTTGTGCACGCCTGCGTGTGTGTGTGTGTGTGTGTGTGTGTGTGTGTGTGTGTGTGTGTGTGTGTGTGTGTGTGTGTACAAATGAGCCAATGATGTGTGGCTGCCTCCTGCAGCTGTTTTCCAACCCAGTTTGCATTCATCATGTCTTCTGCTTCTGAACGTTTTAATTAGGAGGCTGATGTCACTTGGTGCACGTCTCCCGAAACACAAGAAAAAGAAAGTGTGTGTGTGTGTGTCATGTTTCAGGCGAGCCAAGCACACAGGAACAAAACAAGGTAGCCTTATTTTCGTGCGTACGTGAACTCAGCTCGTGGCAATCTTGAGCTTGCGTTTGCAATATCATCATCGCACACAATTTGCCGTGTGTGGCATGTTCTATCACGCATGTGACATCAACTTTCTCAAGTTTGGTGAAATGAGAAGACAAAATATTGCATCTTTCTCATTTTAAAATTGAGGCATTTCATTCTGAAGTCAACATTTTTATTTATACTCACATTTATATGATCGTCATGATATGTAATGTCATATGTAACATACATATGTATTACTATAAATAATACACTATATCATTATTAAAAGGATGGGTTGAAAATAGATGGATCTATTTATTTTGCACAAATTAGATTTTTAATTGATTTATTGTTTTGCAAAACAACCCAAAATTCAATAAAAATAACCCAAATTCTTGGATCGGTCCAATTTTAAGATTGTATTATATCCCTCGTGTGTATTCTTAATCAATTTTGTACATATATGCATGTACACGTATTACAATTGTATGCCCTATACAACAATATTACAAATACTAAAACCTCATACTGTCGTGTTTGTACATCTTAAGTTTCATTTTCCACATATTTCTTCAATCATGAAAAAATGGCATGCATGACACTCGGGGATAAATACAATATAAAATGAATCTATAAAAATAGAATAATAACTGGCTGCCGTAAAAAAGGAGGAGCACACAAAGCCAATTCGAATGGCTCGTGAATCCGCATGCGACGAATGAATAATCTCGTCGTATTGTCGCCTCACCTTCAGGTTGGCACGTCGGCTTCTCTGCTGTCTGGATGAATCGTCCGACGGGGAAGGAGACAATCGTCCGCTCGTCCCGCATTGTTTTGCATCGGCGCTGGCGCGCACGGTAAGACGTCAGTGCTGCATCGGACTGCCTCCCCCTCCCCTCCCCTCCCGCGTGTCGTCTCCTCTCCCATCCTCCTCCTGGCTCCTCCTCAGTGGAGGGAGCATGGCGTTCCTCTCTCGTGACTCCCCAACTTCTCTGTGAGCCTCATTATCGCTGCCCCCCCCCCTTTGCAGCTCTTGCGTCCTAAAACCTCGTTCTTTAAACGCGTGTGTTTCAATTACTGCAAAGGGGGGGAATTGCAACGGGGCATGCTAAGTGAGGACATTTTGCCTTTTCTTACTCATTTAAGAGGATTACGAAGGTCAAGGCTTGATTTGGGGTTGGAATTAGGATTGGGGTTAAAACCAGAATTGCAGAGGGGAGGGAAGGGAGGGCTTTAAGGTTAGCAAGTGTGTGTGCGTACGTGGGTGTTGAGAATAGATATTTTTTCATTTTTTTTTAATTCAGGCTGTGTTGTTTTAAACGCGTGTGTACTTTGGAAGTTTCATCTCTCTCTCTCCAGCATCAAACCATTCTTGCTCTCTATCTGTCCATCATTTGTTACGAACCAATTTTAGATTGGTTGTGTCTGTCTGTCCATCCATCCATTTGTCTGATAGGGGTAAAAAAAAAAATCACAAACCGAATCCAATCGTTACATTTTCAGGGCTCGCGATTGAGCACAAAATGATACGGACGATTGACACCTTCCCTGCACTGCATTTAAAAATGATAACGTGCAAATCTGCTCAGCAGGCGTGAGCAATCAACATAAAGAGGTGGGAGAACAAAAGATGCAGGGGGAGGTGCTTAGTGCTTGTTTGTTATGCATCATGGGTGCATGCGTGTGTGTGTATGTGTGGTGTTATCTTCTTTCTTCCATGCCCACTTCACCACTTCTCTGACCCACTTTGGCCTTCCTGAGTCACACTCAAGAAGGCATCAGCATGCATGTGGATAAAACGCTGCAGTCAACCAATCAATGGCCCGGCTGCCGCTAGCTTATGTTGACTATTTAATGAGGCGGACGCGCACAAACTCACACACACGTACACACCTCAAAATCCTTTTTTTTTTTCTTCTGTTATTTTTTTTGAGCGGCTGCAAAGCCGTCTGTCTGAAAGGGTATTTGTCTTCAGAATCCATCACGGGGACGAGGCTCAAAGCACTGAGGGATCAATTCTCTTGGCTCTCTCTTTTTTTTTTTTTTTTTACATATTCCCAAAAAATATAGACTCGGCTTAAGATAGAAATGCTGATTCAACTCTTTTAAGTAAAATAAAAAAGTTTTATTTTTTTACTTGTTTCCAAAAGATATAGACTCTGCTAAAAATAGAAATGCTGATTCAACTCTTTTAAGTCAAATAAAAAAAGTAAAATGGACATTTTCCCGTCACAGCGCTATGAGCATCTCACCTCCTTGGCCCATCGCTCATTCCCTCCAAACCAATAATCAGCTAACAGGGGATTGGGGCCAAAAGGTCGCGACCATCTTGCAGTTAGGCAACTATCAACTTTACCCAAGGCGCTCGATACAAAGCCTAAGCCAACTAAACACCAAAAAATGTTTTACTTCCAGCTTCATAGAAGTGTGAGCCAGCTCTGTACGTATAAAATAAATCAAAAGCTTGTGTTCTCTTCCCCCCAGAAGCGCCCGAAAGGCCACCTCAGCAAACCTCGAGTTTCTCAATCGGGGGGACAATACCTCGCTTGGGGAGGGGGGGGTGTTGACAGCCGGAGGTGATAAGTAGCTCATTAGGGAGAACACAACTAATCCAATTCTTCTCCGCAGCTCCAAAACACGCTCGTCAATCTTTACGCTCCCATTAGATTGCGTTGCAACCTGCTTTTTTGTTGTTCTCAAGCAGCCCCGAGCAAAAGAAACACGTTTGGGGAATTGCTCTTCCTGCGTGAGGTAAAATTGGATACATGCTGTAGCACAGATGAGAATGTTCAAAACACGATGCTCGTGACAAAAAAAAAGCACTTCTCTTTTTTTTTTCCTCTCCCTCTTTCGCAAAATCTCTATTTTGATTTTTTTTTTGTTCCACGCCATGAATTTGTCGACCTCGCGATGAACCGATACGGCTCGTCGTTACGGTCATTTGCGAGGAAACGGGCCAAGATGGGCGCTAATCGTGGATCGTGACGGCGGCAATGAAGCGGAAGCAAATAACGAAATAATGAAAGCCCGAGTCGTCGTTTAAGGGGATTAAAAGTCTTTTCCGTGAGGATGGACTTGAGGTACTGTCACGGAAGACGAGAGCCAACAATTCAAGATGGAGGCACAAGCGGTGGTGGGAGGGGACGGGGGGATTCTGCTTTCAGGCTTTCGGGCAATTAAAGTGATTAATATCCTCCCTGTGGAGGGTTGTGGTGGTTAATGGAGGCAGATTATCAGGGAGTGTTGCTCCGACTGTTAGCAAGTCAAAGAGGCTACGCTCTTCTATTTATGCTCGTGACGCTTGTGACAGGAGAAACAATGAAATTGGAACTTGTGAATAATAGCTTGCCGTCCAAATTTCCCCGCGGAGGAAGTACGTTTGTGAGGACATTGAGATCGGATACGTCCTCTGCCTTGCATTCGGCGACGTGCTGAATAATAGACGTACTTTTTCGCCCTCCGTTCCTCCGCAGTTAATCCCGGCTCGCCGCGGCTGCTCTCGTTACTTGAATAAATCATTCCGGCCTTCGGGACGACAAGTCCATCACGGTGGACTAACTCAGCCATCTTGTCTTGTTACACAGTCTCCCCTCCCCTTCGGGTGGCCATCACAGGCTCTTTGGCACAATACAACTTTATTTGGAAATGTAACAAAGCGTTTTCGTTATAACAATGGGGACAACCGCAAATGTGTGTGATGTTACAATGTCTAAAAAAAATTTTAATCCAAAGTGCCATTTGGTTGTATTTAACTTTAAATACCCTGCTCTCAGTCCAAAAAGGAACAGAGCCAGACCGCTGTTATTTATACCCTCGGTGTACTTTTTGACCAAGGTCGGCTGGAAAAGGCTTCAGCTCACCCACGCACACACACACACAAAAAATCAAGCATAAAAAGTCGAAATGAAGAAAAAGGAAAGAAAGGTTGATTTGATCACATTACAGAGGAGCACAGTATTAATACTACTTGATTATATGACGCCGCCTTGTGGTCACCATTGGGCATTGCACAGTCATTAAACAACATATATATGTATACAATCATAATACAAGCAACCATCTCCAAAAAACACACACATTTCATACTACTAGAAGACTCATTCTTTTTTTTTTTTTTAGTTCCTTTCCAGTCACATAACCAGGCTTAAAGTTGGAGTATAACATATTAGACATCACACTAAAAACATATTGAGAATTGATGAATATTGAAATTCACAGAATATTAGAGAAGCTGTAAAAAAAAATATATGCGGACCACTTCCTTGTTTGCCAACCTGAAAGCTATCCAACATTATGTGGTGGTGAGCGGGTTCTGTGTATGTTGTGTTAAAAAGCAACGAAAGTGAAAAAAAGAAAAAGAATACTGAGACTCGTCCTTCAACTGTCTTTGACTGAGCAAATCGGTGAAACACACAATACATTGTGCGCCGCTTGACCCAAGTGCATTTTTCCCAGCTAAGAGAGAGACTTTGGTCGAACCTTGGGGAAAAGCTGAGGGAATAAACACACAAGAATAAATAAATAAGTTCCTTGTTCACAGGGACCATCCAAAAAAAACTAAATCAAAGCCTTGGCATATTCATGACAGGCCAGTAGTTGGCGATGTTACCTCTAAGGGGTGACAGTAACATACGGGACAGAAAATTGTAGTCTTACCCCAAAGTAGTTGCTGGGTACGAAGCCCTCGCGGCCGCACAGCGAGGCCCACCACCAGTCGGAGCTGTCAACCTTCTGCAGGATGGTGACCATGTCCCCCTCTCGGAAGGTGAGCTCGTCCGGGGCCTGCGCCGGGTAACTCCACAAGGCGTACAGCACTCCGCTGTTCTCCGTGCCCATCGCCTCCTCCACGCCTGACAAAAGCATCATAGACACAAACGTGAAGTCAGACAGGAACGTCAAAAACACAAACGTGAAGCGAGATAGGAACATCAAAGACACAAACGTAGAGTTCAACGTCAGCATTGTAGCCTCAAAATAAGAGTGAAATTAATTACATCAAAGACATCAACGACACGACAAACGTGGAGTTCAACGTCCGCATTGTAGCCTCAGAATAACAAAAGAAAAACAGAATGAAATGAATTATGGCGACGTCAGAGACCCAAACAAAAATAAAAGAAAAACTTAATTATGGCAAAATCAAAGACACAAATGTAAAAACAGCCTATATTTGAATGCGCGTGCCTCACCTCTCAGGAAGCTCTCGCACTCCTCAAAGCCGACGGCGTACGGGTCGCACTTCTGTGCGGCCGTGGCGCCGTCGCTCTCAGTCATGGCCATGACAGCCGCGCCGTTCCTCACCAGGAACTCGCACAGCGGCCGGTCGTTGCACGACGCCGCGCAGTGCAGCGGAGTCCTGCCGCACACAAAACGTCAAAGCGCTCTGACGTTTTAACGATATGCCCCCATGTAGACATTTACCATCCGTGGCTGTCCGGCGCGCTGACATTGGCGCCGATGCGAACCAGGAAATCCACCACATTATAATGGCCGCCACAGATGGCGTTGTGGAGCGCCGTGATACCCTCGTCGTTAGACTGGCTCGGGTCCGGCATCTGCGGGGACGCAGAAAGCTTCCACTTAGTCATAATAACTGAGTTTTTGCATGGAAAAGAACGGAGTCGAACATAAAATACACAGCTTCCCTTACAATGACAGTGGTAAAATTAGCATTAGCATTAGCACCTCTTGTACGGCCCGCTGCACTGTTTCCAGCTCTCCCACCAGCGCACCGTCCAGCGCCAGCACCAGCGGGCTCAGGCGGGCTCGTCTCCCGGAACTTTTGCGCTCCCGGCTGGCCCTCAGGATAGAATGGTAGTTCTGAAGGGACAAACACGGCTTGAGCTGGGATTCAAATGCATAGTGTACAGCAGGAAAGGTCCGGAAGGTTTCTGTTTTCGTACTCTGCAATCTTGGAGGGTGGTGGCCTGGGGCGGTCGCAGCGGAGGAAGCGCAGCGCTGTTGTCCTCCCCCTCAGAGGAGCTGCTGCTCTCACTGCCGCCTTCCTCGCCCTTGTGCCGCCGCTCCTTACGCTGGAAGAGCTTGTTGATGAGCTTCTTGTACTGGTTGGGTTCATACTGCGACGCATTCTTCAGGGGCTGCGACGGTTCGACCGAGCCGCGCCTCTTCAGAGGTCGAGGGATCTCCGACCGGATGCGAAGCAGCTCCTCTATGTCGGGAATTTCCTGGCTCTGGGCCTCGGGGGCCACCACGGGCTGGAGCCGGGTAGGACTGAGGGGCCGGGGAGGGCCCTCGTGGATCATGGGAACGTGGTGAACTAAGTCCAGTCTGGACAGCTCAGCGTCGATGTCACCTGGGTTCAATGCTGCCAAGAAGGAATGAGACAACTTGTTCATTGTGTGAATCAAGACTCTTGGTCCAGGGAACCTTGACGTGAGGCAAATGTTTGAAGATAAAGATTTTTTTTTTTACCGTCGCTGTAAATGGCCGGTTGTCTGAGTTCAGGCGGCGGCTGCATGGCGGCCTGGTTGAAGAAGAAATTTCTGGATCCGCCAGTCTGGTAAGGAGCCTCCCATTGGTCTCCATGGTGCCCCCCTGGAGTCATTCTGGCGGACGTAGCTCCCCACTGGGGGTTCTGGAGACGCATGATGACGGAGAGCGGGATGGGCCTGCGTTGGCGAGATTGGGCAGCAGCGGGCGGAATGGAAATCCGGGAAATGATGGGTTGCTGGTGGTACTGATGGGATTGGGTCGACGACGGCACGTCCGGGAGGACTGACACCCGAGTGTTCCTTGGCAGGGAGCTGTGAGAGAACTGGACAGGCGGAGCGCGAGGATTCTGAAAAGGAAAACAGTCATTTGTTTTGGTCCCGGAAAATTGCTTGTCGGTCCCCACAAGTCGGACTTTTCCTTCGCACCTTTTTGGGGCTGGGGGCCGGTGAAGGGCCATCTAGGTTGGACTCTCTCCAGTTACTGTTGGGCACGGTGGCTCTGATCCAATCGCTCTCTGGAACGAGACATAAGGCCCATTGAATGACATTTTCTACTCGTTTGTCCCACTCGGCGCACAAGGACTGACTAACTGTCATAAGTGTGGTGAGGCTTGCTATCGAAGGACATGTCTAGATCCGTCTCGTTCCACTTGCCGGGACTCTTTTGCTTCTGCACGCCCTCATCTGGGAGAAACCACATAACAGGATTGAGAGTTTTTTTTTGTGTGCCTAGCAAATTTCATGTCCCTTAGAAAAACTGATTTGGTTTTGAACAGCACAGCGGAAATGACCCCAAAGAACTCAAAATGTCGATTTCTTTGGAGTAACGACAATAACAATGGGACCTTTTTTAAGTGGGTGTGTACTCATGCCGTAATTATAAGTATTGTGATTTGAGCTGATTTGTATCGTGTGCCCGCCGGGATTTGTCAAATACAGGGTGGGGATGCAAACCTGTTCTACAACTCTGTGTGTTTCCCAATAGATGGTGAAAATCATCAGATCTGCAGAAACTCACTCAGCAATTGAGCAGCAGCAGCAGCTCCACCCTCCTAAGCAATGCGAAGCCTTCTTGCCACGTTGTTACATCACGTCCAACACAAATCGGTATGTTTACTTAGTGCAGACTCGACTAAAAAGGAATTTAAATGATACTAATGTATTTCCTCATCTAGAGGCTGCTGTTTGTTTTATTGATTCCGATTCAAAGGCGGGAAGGTCTTTTCCACGTTTTTTTTTCCCTGACAATTTTTTTAAATTATTTTTATATTTTTAATGTTTTTATTTTTACAATGAAAATTAGAGCGTAGAAATTTGTTTTGTCCGTTATTTTTCATGACACAGTCAAATGAAAAGGTCCTCACCTGGTTGTCTGAAACTAAAAGCCCGAGGAAGCGTTTCTGCCGCGGGATGATGAAAAGCTAAAGGCGAGGGACCCCGGTCGGGCCGAGGCGACCCGCGACCGTCGAAGGGGCTGAGCCGGTTGGGCGAGGGCAGGGGTCGGTGAGAGGCGGCGGTGCGATTGGGGGACGAGCTCCTCTCCATGTAGCCCACCGAACCGCGGGGACTCCAATCGTAGCTTCTCCTCTGGCTGTGGGGCGAATGCTTGGGGCTCAAAGCGCCCTGGGGCAGAGGCGAGGCGGCCCGACTGATCTTGGGCGAGGAAACCGAGCTGACTGAAGGCACCGGGGAAGTGGGCGCACTTTTGATCATGGTGACCATGGAGTCCATCGGGTGGAGGGTTGATGCGCTGGGTGTGTACGGCGGTGACATTGAGCTGATGTTATTCCAGCTGCTCGACCCCCTCAGTGAGTTGGACGTGCTGGATGGTGAGGAGATGTGCTGCTGTTGAGGAATCTGTGCACACACAGAAACGTTTACACCTTTGAAGCTCCAAACGCTGTGTATCTGCGCGTACCGGATATCCACGGCGCTGTGCGTCCGGTGGTCCAGAGGAGGCCGTCCTCATCATGGTGCTGAACTCTTTGTCAAGCTCGTCCGCGCTGGCCAGCGATGCGTTTAGGTCATCGTTCATAGTCTGGACTGGAGAGCGCCAAATCGCAAAACAGTCAATTAGCACAGAGCTCAAAGGATGATTGACAGGGTGATTAAATAGAAATGAGGGGGGGGGGGGGGGGGGGGACTCACACAGTAGGTTGCTGCCATAGCTGTTCTGAGAAGCCATGGCTGTCAGGCAGCGACGTTCAACTCCTGGAAAAATGGGATTTGTTTTTTTATCTTTCTATTTCCATGTATTGACTCATTTTGTGTACAGTTCCGGTGCCAGTTGGACCCTTTCAAGCCGTGATGGTCTTTGTTGTTCTACTTTGGTGTGGTCCCACCTCGCTACTGGAGGAGCCTTGCACAATTATCAGGTATGTTGAACCGTTTACGTCCTCCCCGAGGGGCAAACGTGCAAAAACTCAACCGTCCACACCCTTTTTGTTTGTGTCGAGGTGAGGCAGACATGCCCAAAGTGCCCAGACTATAATTATGCATCCACTTGTGTAAGTAAATAAATAAAAAGAAAGAAAGTTGAATAATTAAATAACTAACTAAATTAATTGATAGATAAACATATGAATTGATTAAATTAAATATCAATCTAATAAACATTAAATAAATAATGGATATGCACTCACCCTAGATAGAAAGAGAAATAATTAAATAACTAAATTAATTAATAGATAAATAAACGTACAATAATTAAATAAATAAAATATCAATGGAATGTGTTAAATAAATAAATAGATGGATGGATGAATACATAAATCTATATGAATAAATAAATGGATACACACACACCATGTGCAGATAAGCAGTACTGAATCAACTCTAATGAGAAGTAAAGTTTTGCAAACATAAACTTCCTCAACACTAAACTCAAGTCAAGTGTTGCCACTTATACATCACATGCAACACTTGTGCATATTTCCCGGTAGATAAACGAGTGGCACTGTGAGCCACATCTGGCAAATCTGAACCAACATTAGCCAGGCACCTCGGAAGAGGTTCACACTATCGATAAGATCGGCCGTGCGGGACTAACAGTCGCATTCCACAGCAGACCTTCAACGTCATCCCTCCCCCTCCCACACACACATCTTATCTTTGTCAAGAGAGTGCGCAACACAAAGCCAGATCACGCATCATGGTCCGGCCCCTCCGCTTCCTGGCATGACACCCCCACTCCAACCCGTCACCCACCACTCAATGTTCATTGGACCGCTCATGGCGCTGAGGTTTCTGGTTTGTTTTCTGTCCAAAGGTCATTTGGACGTCTACGCTTTCGGGGAAGTCACCCAAATTGACAGAAAACCCTATCAAACAGAGCCAGTGTATTTGAACTCATTTTCGTCAGCAACCTGACCAGTTCAATATGAAACTATGGTTTCCCTTTTTAATTGAATAAATTAGTATTATAAAATTAATTTATTATTAATTAAAAGGAATAATTATTATTATAAAATTAAATATGATATATATATATATATATATATATATATATATATATATATATATATATATATATATATAATTATTATTATAATTTTGTTGACAGAGATTAATACCCGGATTGCTTAACAGCCCCACCTATGTTTGACTAAGTGAGACAAAATGCGGTCGCAGTGTCCTCTATTCCCACTTTGTTGACCTGCTGATTCACTTTTGGACATTTCTCAAGAGCAGTTGTGCAAAAGGGATCACGTCGCTCTTCCTCTTCCCACCGTTTAGCATGCAACAAAGATCCTTTCACTGACAAGCTTTATGTGTAACAGTTCAGGACAATCACGGTCAGTTAAGCGGAATACCGGGGTGTGTCTGCTACAATCACTGCTGTGTGTGATTCAAATCCTCCACTGAGATCCTACATCACCTTTTTCGATCTTATCCGTGTTTCCACAATTTCCTTCCACCTGAATTCTGCTGGCAGGGGATGCAATGCCAGATTGTCAAACTTCCGCAAGACTTTCTGACATGTGAGACTTGCCCAAATCCCACGAGACCGCAGCTAAAACAACCACAAGACTACCAAAAAACAAATCCCATGAACCTCTACTAAATCTTCATTCATTGCGTAATAGAGGCCAAATCTAGCTCGCAGCAGATCCTCAATTCCATCATGTTGAGCTAAGTCTGTGACCTGTCACCTAACAAGAATGCCTCACTCAGTCTTTTCTATTTGCAGACAATGACAAGAGTTACGCCCTAGTTTCTCAGAACAACTCTCCACTGCCTTGCAAGCCACAGAGGTAGGTGCTTGACGTTGCCTCATAAAAAAACAAAAAAAAAACGTACCAAACAAGCAAGCACACATTCTGTTCACCAAAGGCAAGGAAAACAGGCCCGGCAATAAAAATAATGTTTCTCGATCTGTGTGTGATTTATAATCACCTTTTTGAATTAGTCATCAAAAATCAAAAGATTAAAAATAATATATATATTGTAAAAAATAAAATATATCTAAAAATATGTGTATTTTGTTTATTTATTTTCAAGCTAACATTGTGTTTCAATTCTGGGCTGAATATAATTTCAATATTTAACTGGTCGGGTTTGCGTGACCCGAAATATTAATTAAAGATTAGTTTGTACATGTTAGTCGCCACAATCATTCAGGCACGATTCAAATTGGAAATTTGTTTCAGGAGTAAAAGTTTTTTAAATTTTCTTCTCTGCTACGTTTGCCGCACGTGACTCAGGAATCTGTCGGTGTCGCAATACATTCTCAACATTTCTAGACAACAAAGTAGACGGCCATTACACAGATTTGCAGGTCGTTCCCCCCAATTTATATTCCTCTTCCAAGCAATTATGGGCGTTTTTTGTTTTTCGGTCGACTGCCAAAAAGCGAGTGTCGGTGCACAGGAGCAGTGGTGGTTTGGGGCAACGGGCTTTGTGTGTCCTTCCCAAGTGTGATTAAACGCTTTGGGGTGAACTGTACAGAACATGTGGTGCCTATTTGCAGCTGAAAGTTTCACTTTTCCCACCGTGTTTTTTAAACCACTCTAAAAACGCAGAGGCTTAATCATTATTACAGTAAAAAATTTTCAGAAGCCTCTTTCAACTTGAGTCACTTCTCAACAGGCAGCAGTTTGGCAACTTCTTCAAAAAGAAACTTCAACTTGATTATGTCCACTGCTGGTTCAAGCTTGCTGTCAAACTAAACACAAGACAAATGAAATTGCGCAATGTTTAAATCAATCTGGCTAACTGCTAGTTTGATGCTAACCCGTAATGCTACAGATAGGCTAACAAATGGCATTTATGTGATAGAATGGTGATTTGAATACAGTTGTGCAACACAGAGATGATAAAAAGACAATATGACATATTCTTTGTCCTCTCCGGAAAAACTATTCCACCTATCCAGAGCAAATTTTAATCACTGATGGCTTTATCACGTAAAACTAAATTACATTGCGTTACATTATATTGTTGTTTTTTGGGGAGGCTGGAACGGATCAATTTCATTTTCATTCATTTCATTTCATTTGTCAAGGACGATTTGAGATAAAAGTATTTTGAGTTACAGACATCTTCACAAAATCGATCACTTTGGAGGAATTTGTGTTGTTGTTTTTGTTGTTGTGCTGAACATGAAATTGCAGCAAGTGGCCACACAACACTTGGCCACGCGCCACTCGGACATTCTGCAAGCAGGTGGATTTGCTTGCAGGCGTGAGTTGGCTTTGCACATCCCAAGTATGTGTCAATCCCTCGTGTCAAGCTTCAGGCCAAAAATCCTTCAGGGTTCGAGTTCTGAACAAGTCCTGATGTGTTCCGCCAACACAGCATTAAAAGTAGTCGTGTGTGTGACTTTTCGCTAGTTTATTTCATTCATCCATTTTCTTTTGCACTTTAGGGTCACGGGTTACTATGACAACTTAGTCTTCTATTGACCGAAAATGTTTTTGAAATCTGAGAGCAAATTTGAAAAAAAAAAAAAAAAAAGTCACGTAAGCACATGCAAAGAAGAATTTCGAACCTTGAACATCCAAATGACGTGTTAATCCGCATTGTCCTTATCATATCTCAAGTAGGGCCAACTGAGTGAATTTTTTTTGTTTCACAAACAAACAAAGTTTTCTCGAATACTTTCTGAAGCACCCTCAGGGATTTGTTCATGCAACAATTACTATCATAACAAATCTGATTATACTTATTACATTGTAATAGTCCTAAATTGTGGCAATAAAGTCACATGAATGAACATGAAATTGGTTCAAATCGGAATGAAACTCAGACAAATCTCGGTTGTTGCTTTGATGCCCGCATGGAATTAATCGTACAGGAACAGGCTGTGGTGTTTCAATGGATGCAAGCCAGACGGTTACAAAATTAGTTACATCTGATGTTCATTAGTTCAGAACCAAAAATAAAACCACCCTTGCCTCTAAGAATTCCACACAACGGACTGTAACGTCACTTTTGAGGGGGTGGGTGTAACTTTCCTTGCAGGAATGCACATGAGAAGTCGCTTACCTCAAAGAAAACGGAAAGCTCTTGTCCTCCTCCCTTTGAGACTGAGAGAGAGAAAATCTGCGTGTCCTGATCCTGGAACACTTTTTTTCTAAGCTTCCTGAAGTCGGCTGCCCAGTCACAGTGTGTGTTATTTCCTCCAGGCGTGCACACACATAGCTCTAGGTCCGCCCCTGCTCCTCCTCCCTACATAAACGCAAGTAACCCGAGCCAGGTGTTTGAGCCACAGCTGGCCAGGTATAACATGCCGCCCCTTCATTTTTTACGACAGATTTTCTTTTCTTGGCATTAGTGTTTTTTTTTGTTGTTGTTGTATGTTATTCATGCATTTTTCAAATTTCCAAACTATTAAGTAAGTTAAGGTTTAAGTTTGAAAACTAGACATAGTAATCGACTAACAACGTAATCGAATGAATGTAGTCTTTGTCGTGCGTGCTTTTGACAGAACAGCGTCACCGACGTGCCAGCGCGACGTCTGATTGGTGACCTGGCTAACCATGTGATTGGCTTTTTCACACCTAGGCCCGCCCCTGAACGTGAACACACTTCCGCCCCAAGATGGTCGTCGGCGCCTTTCCAATCGCCAAGCTCCTCTACCTCGGAGTGAAGCAGTTGAGCAAGCCCGTCGCTAACCGGATAAAAGCTGGGGCTCGGAGGAGCGAATTTTTTAAGAATTACGTCTGCATGCCGCCGGCTCAGCGTGAGTAACCGATCTTTAAGGGTGTCTAGTGACCGCTAGACGCAAGTGTCAGACATGCACGGACATACATTCGCTGATGACCAATGAGAATGCTCTTGGTAAAATCTCATATCCAATAGACGTCGTGAATACACGTGACTGACCAATAGTAGACAAGAACAGGCGGGCTGGGCGGTTCTTGATTGTCATTGAGTGTAGCTAGTGTAGCATCACACGGCGACTTGTAGTTATTAAATACAAAATAGCAATAAAATGTAATTTAAATTGATCAGGACACCTAGCTAGTGATTGTCCGGCTACCATGTACATTGATGTAGTTACTTGAAGCAGCTTCCAGCTAAACGCCATTAAATAGAAGCCATAAAGTAGCTTCTGAGTAAATATAGTACCTTTACACGTTTAATTTAAATAAAAAATAAAAAAACTATTTAGCCTCTGTCCATTCTTATTTACACATATAACCAATATAGGCTTTTGGGCAAAAATCTAAATAAAATCAAAACCTTTTCCAGTATTTCAGACAACTGAATCATACCAGCCACTATTTAGGTGCTTGTACCCCCTTGTAAAATATGTCATTTGATCACTGTCATTGCAGTGTACCACTGGATTGAGATGCGAACCAAGATGCGCATCATGGGTTTCCGTGGTGCCAGCATTAAGCCACTGAACGAGGAAGTAGCGGCGGAGCTTGGCGCCGAGCTGCTGGGCGAGACGTTGATCTTCCTCGTGGGCGGCGGATGCATGGTGCTGGAGTACACCAGGCAGGCGGTCAACTCGCGTAACAAGGAGGACGAGCTCAACGAGACGCTCACCAGCCTACAGACTCAAATAGCAGAGCTCACGTTCACCACAGAGACGCTAAGCGCTCAGCTGAGAGAGGTGAACAGGCAGCTAGTCTCCTTTCCTACGCCCACCAAAAAGTGAGGAAATGGCGTAAACGTGGTACGCGTATGGACATAAGAAGACTTGATTGCAACATGTAAAGCCTGAAGCTGCTACTTCACTGCTACTCCTGCATGGAGGAAGAAGTGGACATAACATCAGGGCGATGTGTTTTGGAATTGCAACTGTGTGCAAATAAGTGGATTGCTATGACATTCATAGTGTATTTTCTGTGGTTGATATTGCATGTTCATTACAAAGTGGTTTGAGAATTGAATCAACAAATTCAAAAGTTAGTATCTGATAATGGCATCTGTTTGGATATTCAATAATTTAGGAGAGGCTCGGTTAATAATTAACATGCCTCGAGTCTAAATGGGGAAAAGGAAGTGCTTAGTCAATATCACTGTGAATCACTTTGCTGATTTCTTTGTAACTGCCATAATGGGTGAACGATGGTGTAAAATAAAGACGATGATGCCATTAATAATGAATTTGCTGTAAAAACATAGTGGTGCTAAATTTAATGTCATACTCTGCTACAAAACTCTGTTTACCCCATTTTTTTAAGCAGATTAATTTATTGAATATCAGAGAAAAAAATTGCACGTATAATTTTGCTTCATGTGGTAGATATAGGGCATAAAATTACTGATGAAAAAAAAATGCTCTATTGTGGGCAATCACAAACTACATTACCCAGTATTCTTCAAGCATCGCCACTACGTCACTTCCTCTTTGAAACGCGCGTTCTCATTTACGATACTACAACCAATACTTCATTTTCACGATAAATTAGTGTTAAAACACAAAATCCGGCACTCGAATATTAAATGGTTGAAATTACGTTGTTGTTTTTTTAACTCGCTCAAACTCATCTAATGGCGTTAGCTGGCTGGTCCGCTAGAGGGCAGTCGTCGCGCTTTTCATCTACCTCGCTTTTGTTGGCCACGAGACGAGCGGTGGGCAAGGTACAAATCATTGCAGGACTTGTGTTTGTTTTGTTCCTTCGACACGCGAATGCTCAGCAAAGTGCCCAACTTGCATGCGAAGCCAATGCACGTTTTCTTTTCAAGCGGTCGTGTTTCGCCTTGCGCTCAATGCATCGTAATGAAGCTTGCCATAAGCTAGGTATGGCTAATATCAAACGCGATAAAAGCCAAAACGATAAACAACAGGATTTATAAACCTGTGTAAGTAGTAGGCAGTTTTGTTTGGTAACGCTTATAAATACGCCGTTACCCCATTTCCTTACGTGTTTTCTTAATTTACAGCCGTTTAGCCAAACTAACAAATATTAGCTATCATCTTTTTTTTTTGGGCGCCCTTTTAAGTTTATTACAACGCTGTAAACTTTGCCATATCTCATCCCTGCGCTTTTTCTTGCCAGCCTTTGTTTTGCGCGCACGCTAAGCAACGTGATGAGTTGCGACGTGATGAAACTGAAACTAAACGAGCTCAAGAGCGAGCTCCAGCGTCGCGGCTTGAACGCCATCGGTCTGAAGGTGGACCTGGTCAGGCGGCTCAAGTCGGTGCTGGACAAGGAAGCCCTCGGAAGGGACCAAACGGAAGAGCTGCAAGGTAAACACACCCTGGCATTTTAACACACAATTTCCCATAAAGTATCTCATTAGTTCCTTTCACAATTCAATATTGATTCAGCAAGTTACCCAACAAGAGCTATTTTTGGATACATGTTGCAGTTACAGGGTAAATGCAACAAACCCATTTCTCTGTGTATATTCACAGCCGAGGCTTTTGCTGGAAGCGACAGCGATCCACTGCTTGAGGAAGACGGAGGCAGTGACTCGGGAAGCTGCTACGATGAAGAGGAGGCAGAGTTTGAGGCGGACTCCGAGTCTGGCTGCAGCACGATAGACTTAAACGCCAACGCCGAGCTTCCTAAAACTGCCCCCATACCTGAGATGGTGGTCAAACTTGAACTGGATGAAAAGGAAGACATCATCATCAAACAAGGTGCGTGACAGTAAAAAATGTCAATCTTTGAATACGTGATGAGTGAACTGCTTTTCTTGAGACGCTGCTGTTGGGGCACAGGCTGACCAAATGTTATTAATTGCTTCATTACAGAAATGAAGGAGGACCTCATAATTGAGAATAACCCAGAGACGCTGGAGCAGTTGAAGGTGGAGTCGGAGATAACTGGACAGCACAGCCAAAAGCGACGGCGCGAGGAAAGCAGCGGTGACTTTGAACAACCCAAGGAGAAGAGGTACGCATTCAATATTTGTCCAAAACTGAATGTGTCAAGAGGAAGTTTGAATTACCATTCTTTTAAGATGTTGGAGGAGTTGCTGAAGCTTCTTGCCTGTCTGAGGAGCACTTGTTGGAATCATAATTTTTATTAGCATTTATATATTTATTTTTTTTAAACCCGTTTCAGCCTTTAGTCTACATGTAGACGCTCCAATTTCCGCAGCTTCCGACGCCGTCAAATGACGACAAGCATTCGTGCCGATTGTATCCGGTTATAACCAACCTTTGACCTGTCGAACCCGGAACCGCTGCCATTTTCCCAGTTTATGAGTCACGCATGCTAAGTGAGCGAAGCCGGGCGATCGCGATTCACGATGGAAGATGCAAAAAGGTGAGCTCCGGGAAATTATGATAGACTCGAGATAGCAGGGTGAAACTTTTAGGGAACAATTATCATATAATGGTTATTGACATATGTGATTGCAGTGATGATTCGCCCTAACGTATTTCCTCTATGTATTGTTTTATGCGAAACATCTATACATAGACTATCCGCGTCTATGGGTACACAGTCGGCGATGGAGGTCTTCGAGGCAATCGAAGATGAGGACGCAGTTGTGGATAAAATCTTTATTGCTCCACCCGTGGTCAGTTTCGAGTCTGACGAAGACACGGGCGAGGAAGACTGCGGAGGAACGTTCAATAATCTCTCGGGACGGCAGCTTAGCGCTCCCGCCGTGGTGGTCCTCGCCGACGGACGTGTGATCGGAGATGATGATGATGGCGACACTGAGGAAGAAGAGGAGCCCCAACAGGCCTCCACCTCAAAGAAACGCTCGCAGAAAGATGCGTTGGACTACAATTGGACCAACAGTAAAACGCGCCTGACAAAATTCCCGGACGCCAGGCCTCTCGCCGTCCCCACAATTTTGGTTGGAAAGAGCGCAGTTCAGAAGCTGGACTTCTTCCTTTCCGATGTATATCCTCACCTTGTTCGCGAGACCATCAAGTATGCGGCGGTGACTGACTCCAACTTCCAGCTCACCATCGGAGAATTGAAGCGCGTGGTGGGGATCTTGCTGCTCTCGGGTTACCACCAGCTCCCCAGTCGCCGACACTACTGGAACACAGATGAAGATCTCCATTGCGCCCTCGTCGCTGGGGCCATGTCACGCAACAGGTTCGAGGAGATCATCCGCTACATTCACTGTGCCGACAACACGCGCCAGAACAGCAGCGACCGGATGACAAAGCTGCGTCCCATGATGGACATCCTCAACGCTCGGTTCGGGGAGGCGTATCCAATGGACTGCAATCTTGATCTGGACGAGGCAATGATTGAATACTTTGGAAGACACGGATGCAAGCAAGCAATCCGAAACAAGCCGGTGCGGTTCGGCTACAAGGCCTGGTGCCTGAACAGTGGGACCAACGGCTTCCTGCTCCACTTCGACATCTACCAGGGGGCGAGTGTAGATGCCTCTGAAGTGGAACGCAAGTTCGGCAAGGGCGGTGGCACGCTCCTTCGACTTCTGGACAACCTCCCCGATGCTGTGCGTGCACTTCCGCTACGCATCTACATAGACAACTACTTCACCGGCCTCCCGCTAGTTGCAGAGCTGCGCAGGCGGGGCTACGTTTGCACGGGGACGATCCGAGAAAACCGCATCCCGCGCTCTTGCCCGATCACAGATCAGAAGGCTATGAAGAGGAAGCCGCGTGGTGCCGTGTCTGTCGTGTACGACACGGCAAACAAGATTGCGCTCACTCGGTGGAAGGATAACGCCGTGGTCACCATCGCCTCCACCCTTGCCGCTGAGCATCCTCTGCAGAAGGTGTCACGCTGGTCAAGGCAGGAGAAGAAGAAGGTGGCAGTGGACCAGCCATTTGTTGTCCAGCTGTACAACCGCAGCATGGGCGCCACGGACCGCGCCGACCAGAGCATCGAGCTCTACCGCATCAACATGCGCCGGAAGAAGTGGTGGTGGCCGATATTCACCTGGATGCTGGACGCGGCCGTCTTCAATGCATGGGTGCTGCACCGGCTGGATGAGCACGGCGGGATGTCTCTGCTGGAGTTCCGACGCGAGGTGGCCCGAACTCTGGTTGCAGCACCAGGCGCCACTCGAGCTCGGAGATCGGGCGGACCGCGCGTGTGCGCAGTTGCCGATGACTCCCGCTTCGACACCGTGGAGCACTGGCCGGAAGTGGTGGCGCAAGGCCGGAAGTGCGCACTGCCGACTTGCAAGTCGCGTCCGTCCAGTGCGTGCTCCAAGTGCCGCGTGGCACTGTGCACTGTGAAGTGTTTCCGTGCTTACCACCAGCCGGAATAAAATGTGTGAGAAGCACTGGTCGCGTGATCCGTTTTCTGACCGGAAGTGGCGGCGCAAGGCTGAACATCATCACTGCTGAGTTACAGTTTATATCTGCGTTTATGGTACCGCAAGTTTGAAAGTTTGTTGTTGAAAGTTTGTTGCAAATAAATACGGCTATGAAAGCCACTTGTGTTCATAGAAACTTTGGCATTTTCTTACGGCTGGTCCCCATACCCTGGGGATGACGGCCGCCGTTGCACATGCACGCCCATTGAAAATTGTGGAAATGGTCCCTTTCATGTTGCAGACAGCTGTTACGTGTAAAACACAACTATCTCTGAACATTCAAATAAATTACATCACGTTACACTTGCAAATCGTCAGAATGCTCCGATTTTTGTGCACGTATCAGCACATAGTCTATATATAGATGCCGCATATTTCGTATACGCGACGTCATAACCAAAAAAGCGCGGCATATTCGTACTTAGGGACACCTAAGGACCCAAAAAATATGCACCTTTTTAGAAATAACAATTTGGGCAGAAACGGGCTGGTTTATTCCCTTTAAGCCCGTTTTTACTTTGAGCAAATGAACGGTTGCCAGTACTGACATGAAGGAATTCTTAATTTACAGATCATGGAACATGCAAAGATCTCCCGCCAGTTGGCAGTCTGGAGACGAAAGGTAAAAAAATATATATATATTTTCTACATCCCAGTGCAGCAAAAAATAATAATTTATTTGTTTGTGATTTGTATATTTTATATTTTGCATGTCAAGCAGTAATTCCAGTTCCAAACCTGTTGGCAGTGTGAACAAAGGTAAAAAAAAAAAAAAAATCCTCCATCTCACACCACAGCAATGTAAAAAAAAAATTATTAATTGCATCTCATTTATATAATTTACAGATGCTTGGAGCAGAGATGATGTGGAGGACTGTAGCTGGCATGAAGCCGGCTGGGAACCAAATCAATTCTCCTTCACCGCAAGCCCCGGACCACGGAGCGCCGCCGCCGAGTTGGATTCCACCTCGCCGGCCGATTTCCTGGAGCTCTTCCTAACCGACGAGCTACTCCAACAGATCGCGGATTGGACCAACTCGTACGCTACTCGCTATTTTGAAGCTCAGTCCGAGCGCTTGCCGCATAGCAGGAGTTGCGGCTGGAAACCCGTGTCAGTCGCAGAACTCAAAACTTTATTCGGACTCACGTTTATCACCAGTTATGTCAAAAAGCCAACAATTTCATTATACTGGAGTATGGATGAGGTCGACGCCACGCCCCATTTCGGCCAAACCATGCCGAGGAACAGATTTCAGCTCATATGGAAATTCTTTAAATTCAACAATACCACACCGTTGGACAACAATGACAAAATGTACAAAGTCCGTCCGGTGTTGGACTACATAGTGGAAAAGTTCAAGGAGATGTATCAACCGGGACAAAACATTTGCATTGATGAGGGGATGATGCTTTGTCGGAGCCGCGTATCCTTCAGAGTGTTCAACCCGAAAAAAACGATCAAATATGGAATCAAGTCATACATATTATGCGATTCCGCCACTGGATATTGTTTCAACCTGCAACCCGATGTCAAGGAAACTCCGATGACGTCGGAGATCGTCTTCTCTCTCCTCGATCGTCTCCCAGGTTATGGTTATACGCTGTACATGAACGAGTCTTACAATTCCGTAGCAATGTGTGAGCTTTTATTGGGAGCGGAAACCAATATCTGTGGAAAACTGAAGAACAATAGGGGGGAACCGAAGATCTTTAGGAAGGTGACAAAGAATGAGTTGGGAGTGGAGGACAAGGTTACACGACACAATAAGAGGGTCATGGTAGTAGCGTGGCAGGGAAAACTCTATGTGACAACTTGCCACAAAGATATATTGACGGAAGTGCCCCAGAAGGGACCGAAAGATGAGGGTCCTACCTCAAAGCCGGAGTGTGTCGCAGCGTACAACTCCTCCATGACTGGGGTGCAGAAGCTGGACCAAAAAATTACATACTACCCCTTCGTCCGAAAGTCAACAGACTGGTCCAAGAAGTTTGTTGCCTATCTTTTCCAGCTATGCATGTTTAATGCTCATGTCATCTACAGAGCAAGGCACCCAGAGGAGCGTATAACCCTCTTGGAGTTCATGCGCAGCGTAGTCAAGTCCTGGACTGTGAAGCGATACGTTCTGGCGCAGGTAAGAAAGGATGAGGAGGGAAAGTTTGAGAGGTGTGGGGACTTGGTGGCTCACCGGCCTTGTAAAAGGGCACCACCTAGAACTGACCCAGACAGCAGGCTTGACGGGCAGCTTGCCAAGCACAGACTTGAATACGTGACCACAGCTAGCAGGAGCGTAGACCCACCAAAGCGATCAGGAAGGAGGTGTAGGGTATGCGCTCGCAGAGGTTTGCGCAAAGATACCAGAATGTGGTGCGTGTCCTGTTGTGTCGCTTTGCATCCAGGAGAATGTTTCACCGCTTACCACACTAAACTCAACTACTCTGAATAGTTATGTAAACACAGCAAAGCTAAAGCTGTGGACAGATTAATTGAACAATTCAAAACATCATACATCTTTGTCATTCGTAAAAATTGTACATAGTTGTGTTTGTATAGTAAATATGTTTTCAATGTTGGTGTCACCAAAGCAGAAACAAATGTTTTTGACAGTTTTTTTCTGCAGGTGTTCAATTTTTGGGGTCAAAACCAAAGGTCAAAGATGAGATTACAACTCAGAATTTAATCACTGAGGTGTCCCTCAAAATTATTTTTAAGTTATTTATTCTTCATTAATTGTGGAGATTGTGTTTTACTGATGGTAGTAGAGGTAATTGTTGTATAAACGTTTTAATTGTGCAATAAGGGGTACTATGGCATTGTATCAGTTTTTTTTTTTAACCCAAGCAACATGGCGACTGTTGGCGGGCATTCTCTTTTAACTACATTACCCAGTAGTCTTTAAGTATTGCACGTCACTTCCTTTTAATGCACGTGACCTTAATCCGTCATGATCCCGCTGTCACCAAGTACTGTATTTTCTTAGTAATTCGGTGTTAAACTACACTAATCTGCAATTACAAATTGTTTAAAAAGTCAAAAAAAATAATAAATAAAATAAAATAATAAAAACCAACTCAATGGAAATTGGTCGAAAGGCAACTTCCGGTAGTCTGAGGAAGCTGAGGAGGGCGCTAGAGGGCAATCGTTTCCCTTTTCGTTTACGGCGCTTTTATTTGCCCGCGAGACCCGCGTCGAAAAAGGTAGGCCCTGACTGGAATTCCACAATTTGCCGTGTAAACTTTTATTATTCCCGACGTCAACCGTGCCTTGGGTGCACAACCTGCACGTAAAGCCAATGCATGTTTATTACGCTTATTGCGCTTTTCAAGTGCCAATGTTTCAATTCGCGCGCACTGCACCGCATGATTGGCCCTTATGCTAAGCTAACATCGAAGGCGAGATAACGAAAACGGCAGAAGCGTAGTTTTCATATACATGTGTATTTTGTTTGGTAAGTGTTATAAATAGGTAATTAGCACGAATGTAGTCCCTCCGTCACGTTTTTTTAAATACATTTATCTATGTAGCTGAATGGCTAATATTAGCCTAACGCTCCGCTGATGGCGCCGTCGCATAGCGTCCTTGTAAGTTGAACTCGACGTCGCAAACTTTCCAGTCTCACACCCGCGCTTTTTCCTTACAGTATTTGTACAGCACGCTCACTCGCACCAAGTAACACGATGAGTTTCGACGTGAAGAAATTGAAAGTGAACGAGCTGAAAGACGAGCTCCAGCGTCGCGGCCTCGAGGCCAATGGCCGAAAGGCGGATCTTGTGGAGCGGCTCAAGGCTGCGCTGGAAGAGGAAGCCCTCGCGGAGTCACCGGACGGAGGGGACGAGGAGCAGGGTGACGATGGCGGGGAGGGCTACGAAGTCGATGATGACATGGATGATCAGCAAGGTAAACCACAGATTTACACTTTTTACATTTTTCATTAAATATAAACATAAGGTCTCGCGATGTATGTTCACCATTTGTCGATTTACTTAAAATGTGGACCTGTGTCAGTGTTGTGCAGTAATTAGGGTGAATGAGCGGCAAACCCATCAAAGTGTAATGCCTTTTTCTTTGGGTATTTACAGGTGAGGATTTTGCTGAAGGTGACGGCGATGCGCTGCTTGAGGAAGACGAGGGCAGAGATTCGGGCGGCTACTACGAAGAAGACGAGGTCAAACCGGAGATGGAGTCTGAGCCGTACGAGAGTCGGCCGGCATCCGACTCCGGCCACAGCGCGCCAGACCTCAGCACCCAGGACGTCAGCGCTCAGGACCTCAGCGCTCAAGACCTCAGCGCTCAAGACCTCAGCGCTCAGGACCTCAGCGCTCAAGACCTCAGCGCTCAGGACCTCAGCGCGCCAGACCTCAGCGCTCAGGACCTCAGCGCTCAGGACCTCAGCGCGGAGGACCTCAGCGCGCAGGACCTCCGCGCGCCGGAACTCCGCGCGCCGGAACTCCGCGCGCAGGATCTCAGCGCAGATGCTGACTTAAGCGCAGACGCTGACTTCAGCACAGACGCGGACCTCAGCAGAGACGCTGATCTTCCCCAAGCCGCTGCCGTCAATGAGGCAGAAGTCAAATTTGAATCGCACGAGGAAAAAGACATCAAGCTCAAACAAGGTTCGTGACAATTAAATTCCAGACGCACTCGGGATTGTATCAAACTTTACAAATGAAAAGATGCAGACGCTGTTATTATTATTTATTCATTGAGGAAGTATTGTTGGAATTGTGTAGTCAGAAAGTTCTCGGTTTCTCAGTTGTGATGTCAACATAGTTCCTATGGCACCAATTACGACCGTCAGTTCCTGATTGGACCACAGGCGGACCAAATTAAATGTTTGTCGTTCATCTCAGAAACTAAAGAAGACATCAAAGTTGAGGGCACACCAGAGGCGGCAGGTGATGATGGGTCAGAGAGCCGTGGGTCTGAGCCCAAACGTGAACAAGATGGTGACGGTCCGGCAGAGCAGGTGAAGATGGAGTCCGAGAGAAGCGGACAGTACGGCCGAAAGCGACCGCACGAGGACAACAGGGGCTACAACTACTACGAGCATCGCGAGGAAAAGAGGTATGCGTTCATTAATTGTCCAAAGCAAGCTTGATGGCTCAATCCGTTGAACCAGTAGTGACGCTCCTTTAAAACAAATTGTATTACAGTGTACCCTCATTTATCATCAACCAATTATGCTCGTCAAGGGACACTTGTCGTGTTCTTCGTCGCAATCACTTGGTGTGTGAAAAGTCACAAGGCCCATTATTATATCCACAAATTTTGTTATACATTTCAAGTTTTATTTTCAAGGTCTGGGGGTATTATTTATGAGTGCACATTATATGCCGGATTTTACAGTAGGTCCATCGTTTGATGAGTTTGAACACAAGCTAAAATGTTTCTGTCTAGTATTGTTTTTGTTTTACGGGTTTTTTAGCACTGTCTTTGAACCCGTTTGGTCCGACCCATGACAACTCGGGCCAAGCTTCAGTGCTAAAGCAAAAAGTAGGCTTGTTCATAACTGGAGCCTCATGGTTGTTCTCCAAGTGGCTCCTTTAAAGCAAGCTACAGCTTCATATCCACTCTGATTGGTTTTCAACCAGCTGGCTGTTTACTGATAATACTACAATCTCTCTCGCTTGCTCTGAAAGTGCTGGCCAGCCATTAAATTATTTATTAAAAAAAATTAAATGCCTGATTGGTTCTATTTTGAAGGTCTCGGACACCACAGCCACCGGCAGAAGACGAGGAAGAGAACATTGATGACACTCTTGTTACTATCGACACATGTAAGTGGAAAGCTGGGCTCTGGTTATGTACACTATTTTTTTTTAAGGCTACACTAACTGGATGTCCAATTTGCTTTGGTTCTCAGACAACTGCGATCTGCACTTCAAAGTGTCCCGGGATCGCTACAGCGGCTACCCGCTGACCATTGAGGGCTTTGCTTACCTGTGGGCAGGAGCACGTGCCACCCACGGGGTCACTTGTGGCCGCGTGTGCTACGAGATGAAGGTATTTTAAAACATCCAAAAAATCTGAATTTGGTCACTTTTGCATTCGGGGTAGACAATGGTTGCATTCAAAAAACGCTGTACGTGTTTTTTTCTTCAGATCAATGAGGAAATTCCCGTCAAGCACCTTCCCAGTTCGGAGCCGGACCCGCACGTCGTCCGGATCGGATGGTCCCTCAACCACTGCAGCACTCAGCTTGGTGAGCTCATTTAGGGGGTGCAAAATAAGAACACCTCCTCATACCAACTTTCCTTGATTCTTGTCCTAGGAGAGGAGCCCTTTTCCTTTGGCTTCGGCGGAACCGGAAAGAAAGCAACCGAGTGTAAATTTTCCGACTATGGGGAAAGATTCGGGGAAAATGATGTCATCGGCTGCTACATCGTAAGCGACCGCAACCTTGAACCTCAGCCGCTTTGTGCAAAACGCTAACACCCGCTCTAATATCGGCAGGACTTTGACCAAGGCGAAGAAGTGGAGATGGGATTCTCCAAGAACGGCGTGGAGCTCGGCGTCGCCTTCAAAACCACCAAGGAGGCTTTGGCGGGCCGTGCGCTCTTCCCCCACGTGTTGGTGAAGAACTGCGCCGTGGAGTTCAACTTTGGACAGAAGCAGCCTTACTTCCCGCCGCCCAGCGGCTACACCTACATCCACAGCGTGGCCCTGGAGGACAAAGTCCGAGGCACCAAGGGACCTGCCAGCAAAGGCGAATGCGAGGTAAGGACTTGAATTTGATTTTGGGGCTGTCATGATTTAGTAATGTTAATTGTGTTAGGGTCACTACTGACCCGTTTTGAGTTTTAGCATGCATAAAAGTACTTCATACATTTGTTTTTTGCGTTGAAACTTTTTGACTTCCATTTAAACGAAATATATATCTTTTTTTTTTTTTTTTTACTAAATTATAAAGCGCTCTGGTGAAAAACATTACTTCATTTTGCTTCATTTAGGGGCTTTTCTCTTTGCCTTTTTGCGAGAGCAAACAAAGGGAGACATGTCCAGGCATGTCAAGCCATTTGAGTGTGGGGGTGTTGACTTGCAGAGTACACATCTCCAATTCACAGGATGCAACAATGAGGAGAAGATTGACTGTAAATGAAACTTTCGATCACGTCTTTGCTGCAAATGAGGGAGAGGACACACAGGATCTTAGCGATGGAGATGAGCAGGCCTCTGAGGACGAAGATGATGTGGAGTACCAATTGGAAGAAACAGACACAACTGATCAGTCCGAAGAGGAGGTCACTGGTGCTGAAGCTGCTCCTGCTGAATCATTCCAATCCAAACGTGGCAACATACGTTGGAGCACAGTTCCTCCTGATGTGCATGGAAGGAAAGCTGCTGCAAACATCATCAAAATGACCCCAGGGGTCACGAGGTTTGCTGTGACAAGAGGAAGTGACATCAAGACGTGCTTTGATCTTTTTTTGCCATGGTCACTCAAAAAAGTCATAATTGCTATGACAAACCTTGAGGGGAAAAAGGTCCATGGCAACACGTGGAAAGACATTGATGAGACGCTCCTGGATGCCTACATTGGTGTTCTCCTCCTTGCTGGAGTTTACAGATCCAGCAATGAGGCAACTGAGAGTCTCTGGGATAAATCAACGGGCAGACATATTTTCCGGGCAACAATGTCTCTTCAGACCTTTCAAATGATCTCAGGAGTCCTCAGTTTTGACAATCGAGACACCAGAGCAAAATCTGACAAGCTTGCTCCCATCAGGGATGTTTGGGAGAGATGGGTGCGACTCCTTCCACTGATGTTCAACCCAGGGCCAGAGGTGACAGTGGATGAACGTTTTCTCCCTTTCCGAGGAAAATGCCCATTCCGGCAATACATGCCCAGCAAGCCAGGCAAATATGGCATAAAAATCTGGGCAGCCTGTGATGCTAAAACAAGCTATGCGTGGAACCTACAGATTTACACAGGCAAATCTGCAAGCGGCATCCCTGAAAAAAAACAAGGAAAACGCGTAGTCCTCGATTTGACTACTGGACTGCAGGGTCACAACATCACTTGTGACAATTTTTTTACCAGCTATGACCTTGGACAAGAACTTCTCAGGAGGAAACTCACCATGGTGGGCACAGTAAGAAAAAATAAACCTGAGCTGCCCGCTGAAATGTTGCTGGTGAAGGACAGGGCTCCACTTTCCTCCAAATTTCTTTTCACAGATACCACCACCGTTGTTTCATATTGTCCAAAAAAAAGACGGAATGTGATACTGATGTCCACTCTTCACAAAGATGCTGCTGTGTCATCAGGAAAAGACAAAAAGCCCATCATCATCCTGGACTACAACAAAAACAAAGGAGGAGTGGACACTCTGGACAAGCTGACTGCCACCTACACTTGCCAGCGAATGACCAGGAGATGGCCAATGGTTGTGTTTTACAACATCCTCAATGTGTCTGCATACAATGCATTTGTGTTGTGGACCCATATTGACCAAGGGTGGAATTCAACCAAAAACACCAAGCGGAGAATATTTCTCGAGGAGCTCGGGAATTCCCTTGTCCAGCCGCACATTGAGCAACGGGAACGGGTGCCCCGAGACCCAGTTGCTGCAGACTTGGTCAGACAGCTTCAGTGTTCACCAAGCACGCCATCCACAGCAACCAGAAGAACATCAGCATCACCTTCCCCCTCAGCAGCCAGGCCTGCCTCAAGCACTCCATCCACAGCCACAATGCCAGTGAGACCACCTCGCTCAAAAAGAAAGAGGTGTCAGGTCTGCCCTAGCAGTATGGACAGAAAAACCTACATAGTGTGCTTCACCTGCAAGAAAAACATCTGCAAAGAACACACTAACAGTGTTTGCAACACATGCATCTAAACACACACACAAGCACGCACGCGCGCGCACACACCTACACACACACACACACAGGCATGTTCTTTGCACATAGTATTTATAGAACAAATACTAATTTCTTTTGGTGTGATTTTCTCGATTGGTTTATTTGACCTTGCAAATCTTTGTTTTATTGTAGTTTTTTTATTATTTGACTGTTCTGTTTTTCATATTGTTTAATATTGTATTAAAGTTCTATTGTGTGGAAAAAAAAGATTTGTTTTTAAAGTAAATATAAATATAAGTAAATAGTAAGTAAATATATCCAAAATGACCCGAAACACCATAGATGTTACTATGTTTGATAATATTAAAATGAAAATCTTTTTTTTGTTGAACATTTAAGAAATGTGTTTTAATATCTCTCAGTTACACCCAGGTAACAGAACAACTGATTATTTTGTTGCCTTCTTCTCTTAAGGTTCATTTGACCACTTTTTAGACATTGAAAATGAGGGCTATGCTGTTAAAACAAAGGCCCAGGGGGCCAAAAAAAATATATTAAAACCAATCTTTTCATGGATAAGGGAGCCCAACCAGCTAAACAAGAGTTAAGAAAAACATTGGATGATAAAAGATTGTTTTTAGGGTATTTTATGGCTGATTTAATACACGGGTCCAAAATGACCCTACTTTGGCTTTTCAGATTCTGATGATGGTGGGCCTGCCCGCCTGCGGAAAGACCACCTGGGCTATCAAGCATGCAGAGACCAACCCTGAGAAGAAGTACAACATCCTGGGCACCAACGCCATCATGGACAAGATGAAGGTAAGTTTTTTTTTATTATTATTATTGTCATTACTTCTCTAACACGTGTCCGTGCCGTGCAGATGATGGGCCTGCGACGCCAGAGGAACTACGCCGGGCGCTGGGACATTCTGATCCAACAGGCCACGCAGTGTCTCAACCGCTTGATCGAGATCGCCGCTCGCAAGAGACGCAACTACATCCTGGACCAGGTAGTGTAGCGGCAGTCGCTCGCGCGCACACTTTAAGCGCTCAGCACCGTCACTCATTGATTACTCTCTCTAATGGACTATCTATTTATTTTTCAGGGGGGCTCTGTGTATTGTAGAAGTAGTAGAAGCCGCATTGAATCTCACCCTCTTTTGTCACTTTGCTTGTCTTGTATTGTAATCAAAAGTGACGGAATATTTTACTCCATGTTGTCATCCCTCGCTATCTATACATATCTATATATTTTGCACTGTCCTAAAACAATATACTGTTTGTCTTGTGAACTGCGACAATGTACAAGTAGACCGTGACTTTGTAACGATGTTGAGAAACAAGTAAGCTCTGACGCTGGTGAGTAAGAAAAACACCTTCTGTTGCTAATTCCTAAGAGAGAGCTTTTTCACTTTAAAAGCTGTTTTGTTAACTACCAGTGAGATACACGGAACTGTTGAGTGTGTGTTTTAATTAATTGACCCCCCCAAGGTAAGTAGTGACTAACAGGGTTGACATTTTCAGGGCTTTAGTTTTTGGGGGGGGGCGGCAAAGGTAGGTAGGGTCAGATAGCGACATTGCCATGGAGACGTGAGTATGTGCAGGTAAGTTGTATCTGTGTTGTCATGTCTAGTGGGATACGAGCTCCTTGGAAAAAACAGGTAAGCCCAAGTAGGTATCAGGGGTGGGGGGCCCAAACGCCAAAACCATGAAGGATATTTCTATAGTAGCGTATTGCGTCGATTTTCACGTAAAGCCGAGCCAGGCGTTTGATGTACTTTGGGACTGACGTTGGCATTTTTGTCTCTTGTAATTCCGACGATTCATTGCTGCTTTGCTCTTTTATATCTACTAACACTGGTGTTTCCCAAATTTGGACTCATTCAATGATATTTGCGCACTTATTGCACGAAATGGCGTTTTCGCTGAGGCAATCCTGTCGTTTGCCACCGAAGCACTGCCGTTTTTAGCGTTTCCCAAAAAAAAAGCCTGTTGAACATCATAAATATGTCAGATGATTACTTCTTAACATGTACTGCTAATGGTCCACATTAAGAAGATATTAAATGAGGAACAAGCACAAGTTGAACTCGGTGAATTTAATTGACCAAATTTGGATGTAGGACGCTTCGGTTCGATGATGGCAATGCGTTGCGGATTTATCCGTGGATGTTTTCTCGTCTGTTAGGGATTTCTAGTTTTAAAAGAATCTTTTACCAATCATGCGCTGAAATCGATTCGTTTGAACCAGCAGACACCGTGTTCGTACATTTGTAACGTCACGTAAAAGCCACAACTTGGGACCTTTTTATGTTTCACGTACAGAAGACGCGTTGATCAGAAAAACAAAGGCAAACCTGTCATCCTCTTATCTCATCACAATGCATGCTTGTCAATAGCGACAAACTCACTCGGAAAAAAAATTCTGCGGGGAAAAATAGCATTGTCATTTTGAGACGCGTTCCTTCGGATTCTGTGCGTAAAAATTAGTCAGGTGTCTTGTGTTGTTTTTTTTTTCATACAATACAGTTCTTTTTTTTTTCTGGTGTTGGTGCAACACAAATTTGTACGATAGTTGCTAACACATTACGAGAAACATTGCTAGGCTATTAATATGGAAGCCAGCCGTGACAATACATCCAAATGCTAATCCGCAAGCTAGTTCATTATATGTTTTATGTCGGGACCCTGAATGTAGCACAATTCTTTTACCTCGCTTTTTATTTTATTCCCGACTGTTTAATGCTAATAGTACAATGCTTGAACGTTTGATCCATCCGCCTAAGATCTGCGAGTCGGACATGTTAACAACTACACCCAACATGCTAAGCAGCTATCTCCCCCGTGGTGCCGCTTTAAATAGCCAGTTAGCATGCTAACAGACAGGTTCTCGTTTTCAGTTTTTTTTTTCTTCCCCACCTTTTAACCTTGCTTAGCTCACTAACATGGCTAAAAATCACCGTAGCGTTTCGTTGGAATGAGTAACAATTACTCAATGGGTCCCCCCCTTCCCCTCGTTGGTCGGCAGCGAACGTTGGGCAGCAGATACGGCAGGTAAGCGTTGTGAGCGAGGCGCCCTCTAGCAACCGAGCTAACGCGTAGCCTCATCCCAGCCAAACAAACTTGTGTCGCTTGATGATTGCAGGGTTCCAGCTTCCCATTCCAGCGGAACGCCTTTGCAAGTAAAACAATAACAAACAAGCTTCTACCTCTTTCTTGTCGCCATTGCTAGACAAATGTATATGGATCAGCAAGGAGACGAAAAATGCGTCCTTTTGAGGGTTTTCAACGCAAGGCTATTGTAATTTGTCCCACGGACGAGGATTTTAAAGAGCGAACTTTAAAGCAAACCAATGAGCAGGGGAAGGATGTGCCCGATCATGCTGTGTTAGAAATGAAAGGTAGGACCGCTGTGGATACAAGCAACAAAACACCAGATCTACTTTTTTTTTTCTTTTGTTATTTTCTATGTGTAAAAATCAAACTTGGAAGATGAACCCCCCTTTTGCGTCCCCACTTGCTTCTCTTCCCCTCCCTTCCCCATCAAGTTATCAGAACTGGACATATTTATAAGTCGTGATTATTATTTCCCCCCCCAATGTTCCCTCTTTTTGCCTCCTTCTTGCCTTGCAAACTGCGGGGGTGCAAAGTTTGGCTTGTAGTAATCCCTACTAAATTCACAAGTTCGCCAATACACTTTTTTTCTATGAGCGTATGTTGTAACAAACTCAATCGAAAAAGCAGTTCACATCGAAAAGATGCAAGTGTGTCGAATCGGAACAGATTCGAATTGTTCCACTTTGAAAATATCTCAAAGGGAGCCACGCCATATTGAATCAAATGGTAATCCCCACCGAGTCGAACTGAATTGAATCATTTTATTTTTTAGGTCGAATCTTATCGTTCTACTTTCAAATCAGACTGTCCTTGAGTTGTACAACACTTCACGTATGGCGATATGTAGAAGCTAGAAAAACACATTTTGACGAAGTGCCAACCGTTTGTCAGTGCAGAGCTAAGTTTAACCCAAGTTGGTTGATATATATATTTTTTTTAATCATCTATATGCCATTTATTATCATATCCAATATTGCATTGTTTTTAAAATTACCATTTAAATTCTTTTGCTATCCCGAGCAGTCCCAATAAAGGGAATGACTTGAACATGTTGATTTGCGTCGAGTTGCCCTCCTTGGTTTGCAGCGTTCTTTCCTAACCCCCTCCCCCCTCCAGTGTCTGTTTCCACAAATGTTGCCTCCATGTTTGCTCCCTGTCACTTGATCTTTATGCTCTTCCCGCCTCTTCTGCGCGACACTAATTTGTCTCCCCTTTGTTTTTTTGTCCTATGGTGGTGTGGCTGCTCCGGTCGTCACCGCATCCCCATCCCTCCCCCCTCTCTCTCTACCCCACCTAAAGCCAACTTCACCTTGCCTGAAACCTGCGACTTCCTGGAAGGGGTCACCTATGTCGAGCTGCAGCACGAAGATGCCGAGAAGCTGCTAAAGCAGTACAACGACGAGGGGCGCAAGGCAGGGCCCCCGCCTGACAAACGCTACGACAACCGGCAGGGCGGCTATCGTGGCCGTGGCAGCTTCCCGCGCTACGACAACCGCGACTCACCCCGCGGGGGCGGTGGCTACCAGAGCCGCGGTGGAGACTCGGGTGGATACAGAGGTACCAGCTTTTTTTTTTCTTTTTTCTCGCATAGCAGTTTTGATTTCAAGCCATTTTCTCCCACATGATTCATTATGAATGCACATCTGTAACTTAAATACATGCCAAGCCATAATTGGCCTGAAGGAGCATAAAGGATGGCCTTTCCACAGGTTACAATCGGGGAGGCTACGGTCAGAGCCGCTGGGGCAACAACGGTAGCAGCTACCGTGACGGCGGCTCCGACACCCGCTCTGGATACCGCGGACAGTCGTCAGGAAGTAGTTACAACCGGCCAGTTCCTTACAACAAAGGCGGCTACAACCAGGTAAGCCTAATTCTTTTGTATTCTGAAGTAGTGTTCTGTTTTTCCCCCATCTTGGTCAGGCTCTACTTGTAAACGATGTCAACGAAATATGTTGATGTGCTCTTTGTCCACTCGCTCACTTTGCACTCTTCGGGCAGGGCTACGGCCACGGCTACAACCAGGGCGGCTACAACCAGGGTAGCTATAACCAGAACTACTACGGCAACTACAGTCAGTACCCGGGCTACAGCCAGAGCTACAGCCAGCCGGCCGTCGCCGCCCAGTCGTACGGCCACCACCAGCCCCCCGCTCAGCAGCATCAGGCCCCTCCGCAGCAACATCAGGCACCCCCTCAGCAGCAGCAGCAGCAACAGCAGCAACAGCAACAGAGCTACAACCAGCAGTATCAGCAGGTAAACAAAAAAATGAACACATTTTTTAAAAAAAAAAGTCAAAACCAAATTCATACCAACTATAATGAATAAACAAATTTATTTTTTATTTCAAATCAAAAAAATAAATTTCAATTTTAAGTATGAATAAAAAAAAATTATAATAATAATCATAGTTCTATCATGCGATACCAAAGCCAGACAACCGCAAATTTTCAATATAGAAATCCTGAACTGCATGTTTTTATCTGTTGTGCCCACAGTACGCTCAGCAGTGGCAGCAGTACTACCAGAACCAGAGCCAATGGAACCAGTATTACAGCCAATACGGCGGCTACCCTGGACAGGGTAGCCAAGGCTCGTCTTCCGGATCCCAGTAGCTCCCTACCCCTGAGCCACTTTGGTGTGCTGACCCCCCTCCCCACCCCTATTCTTCACCACCTTGTTTTTTCCCACTCCCTTTAAATCAATCTTGTATGAAGCCGTGGCGTGGTGATAGATGCTAGCTAGCCCCGTGCTAACCCTTGCAATGCTTTGTGCAAATGAGAGAAGTGCTGGTTTGTAGACGCACCAGTAAACAGTTTAGGTGGGGGGAGGGTTGAGGACAAAAGCATGCTTTTTACTTTTCGTTGACTTTTTTTTTTTTCCAGTCACACATCACCAAACCACCATTTTAGAAGCCGTCGTATTAAGGCGTTGACACTTTTTCAGTAGAAGCATTTTGCTTTTTGTTGTTTTAAATCTTCTCGTGGTCATTGTAGTTCATATTCCATTATGTTTCCCGCAAATTTTCTTTTCTACCAGTGTGAAAAATATGATCAGTTTCTTGTCTTTCTACAATAAATGCAGTTGTATACACCTGGATGCAATGTTGGCTTTACTTTGTGACTAATATTTGAGAATAAATTTTAAAGTTATTTATAAAATAAATAATTTTTGTTCAGGCTCATGTACTTCACAGTCACATATGCCAAGATAAGACTTTGTAATTTTTCACTTTTAATTCTTTATCCTTGGTGGGGAGTCACAAAATACGTCACATCAATGAGATTCATATACATGAGAACTGTCAAATAAAAATGCATCTTTCCTCTCATACACTTTGAGCTTTTTTGTGGTAGCTGCCACACTTCAAAACACACCCACACACACACAAATGAATGGCAATTCTGCTTTAGTGTTCATTTTCCTCCACACACTCAATCCTGGATCCGGAAACTGCTCGTGATATTCCCAAGAAACGTAGCACCAGAGACATGACCGGAAACAAAAAAAAAAAAAAAGTATTTGTGGTGGAGAAAGTTCATGTGCCTGCCGCTCGATGGTCAATCGGGCTCCCGGCTCCTCTCTTTGCAGAGGTGAAGCTCCTCCAGCTTCTCTTGCAGGAAGGAGATGGGCATGGAGCACCCGCGATTCCTTTGAGAAGGCAGTGTGTTGGCCTGACACACACACACACACACACACGTTAACATGTTAACTTGAAGTGAAGGTTGCAGGCTTGGCGTCTCACCTGTCCAGGAATGGTGTGGTTGTACACCCTACGCTCCTTCTTCTCCTGGGGGGTCCACAACCCGGGGTCCGTCTGAGTGGAGCGGTCCCACAGAGCCGCAGAGTCTGTGCTTTTCCTGAAGGGGGCGCAGCCCTTAGGGTGTTCGGAGTCGTTGCCGTGGGGGAACACGAAGGCGTCTTCCTCGGAACCTGATGAGGGTGGGGGGTTAGGGTGCATGGTGCTGTATGAATTGTGGCCTGGGGGGGGTACGTACTCCACACACTCCCTTTAACTCGGGAGTCAGCAGCGGGGGTGCACGGGCAGGAGCCGCTGGTGCTTTTATGTTTCTTCAAGCACTCCATCCCCACCAGATCCCGGCAGTGTCTGTGGCAGTTCATCCCGCAATCTGACGAGAAACACAGCTTTAATCATTTCTACTTTTCTTTTCCGGACTTCAACACGCGACACTTTTTCAGGGTTTTGCAGCAAAATCAGGATCTGGTGGATCTGGTGGAGTCTTGACCATAGTTTTTGTGTGTGTCCCCTCTGGCCATATTTAGCTACTGCACTTAAGGCAGTGCACACCTTGCAAGGATCAAAAGTAAGATGGCCACCGCAAGTCATGTTCATGTGTGGAGTGTGCAGGCAGGCCACTCTGTTTTGTTTTGTTTTTCTTCAGCTTTGGTTGGTATTCAACTCAATATTTTGAATGACTTTCAAGCTGGGAAGATTGGAATAGTTTCTACGTTTATTAATTAAGCCATCCATAAGCTGCTGTGCTTCTTGACCTCACCTCAACAAACAAATGGTGAGTGAATGCTTTGAGTATTACCCTACCTTTGAATTTATGAAATAAGGCATTTGCAGCTTGCATTATTACTCTTCAAACTACCATTTTGAAAATGTGTCTCTGGGAAAAGATTTAAGCTATCACTGATGTGCTTGGTTAGCCATTTTTATTTGCTGACTTACCTTTACAGTGGTAGCCTTGCTTGATGACGCCCCACAACTGCAACATGATACAACCATGTTATTTTTCATTCCAAATGGTTTTAGCGTTTTTTGTTTTTTTTTATTATAAAGACTGACAAAGCCGCCGCAGGTGTCGCAGAAGGTGGGCCTCTTATAAGTGGTCTCGTGGAAGTTGTGCGCGTCGTTAAAGTTATAGCCCAGCTTGGCGCACACCGACATCCCGCGCATAAAATACGACGTCATCTCCTCTCGGCTGATTTGACCGTGCCTGAGGAGAACGGCCATTTTTGAAAATGTCGCTTTGATAACAAATTGTTGGATATTATCCTGTATGCGAGAAAAGTGTCACCTGTCAGTTTGCTGCGTGCAGAAGGAGAAGGGAAAATTGGCGGAGATGTTCTCAAAGTCCTCCAGCGGGATGTAGCCGTCCTGCTTGTGTGCGTAGTTTTTCATGATGGACTAAAGGGGGCGACAAAGAGTGTTGAGAACTTCTCCTTTGCGCTACCAGTTAATAAGGAAGTGAAAATCGAGTGTGGGTGTGACGTTCACTAATTTATAATTACCTCTCACATAAACACTGAAAAAAATACCGCTCATGTCCCTCATGTGTTGTACTCACATCCACCATTTGTTTGACGTGTTTGGAAATGGTGTCGGGGTCCAGGCGGGGGGTGACCCCTGACCCCCACTCTGCCACCACCGGCGGTTTCACTGGAGTGACAGGCTGCAGTCGTAAAAGAAAACAAAAGAAGTTACGCGCACTCATACACACGTACACGTCGTTACACCCTAACTTGATACTTTGATGCGGTTGAGTGACGGTTGCGCTTTGCTCGCTTTACTCGCATGCCCACACCGCTAACCCAAACGTAGTTTTCAGACATTAAATGAGGTTAAGGGTTTTTTTTTTTTGTGGCGTGAGCACCCATGAGGAGGAAAAAGCTTAATAGGTCTATGAAATCCATTTCAGAGGTTGAATAGCACACTTGGTGAGCACAGAGGAGACTGACCTGGATCTTGGGGTTCTTGGGTTCCTTGGTGTAGGAGAGTTCGTAGATCTGGTCCTCGGTGTAGTAGAGATCTAGAGAGAGCTGAAGCATTAAAGACATCATTGGTGACATTCCTCCATTGAGGTCTGGTTCTGGCTCCGGTTCGTGGTTTCGGGACCAGGTCTGGGTCTCCTACCGTCAAAAGATGCAGGAGGTCTTTGTTGGCCTCGAACGGCGGCGTGAGGCGGTGCAGCTCCAGGAGCTCGTTGACGTTGCTGTGAAGGTGCTGCAGTTTGCTCAGGTTGATCTTGTCGCCGTCCACGTAGTCGGGCAAGGCCTCGTTGAGGGAGATCAGGTCTTTGAGGTGCACCCCCAGGATGGGAACCTTGAAGCCGGAGCACTCGCTGTATAGACGGCGGTAGTTGCTGTAGTTGCTGCGCGATGACAGGAGCTCCGTCATCTCGCTCAGTGCCTGATGACGTCATGGCGGAAGGTGCTCAGAAAAGATTCGGAATTGTTTAGACTTTTGGACTCTATATAAAAAAAAATTCTTCTGGTATGGTTAACTGACGTGAAAGGTTGCCGCGAGCCATCGGTGTACCTTGGTGACGTCAGGAGGCAGAAGGTTGTACGTGTCTTTTAGACGGGAGATGGCGCTGTGGCAGAGGCCTCCGGTGACGGCCATCAACGTGTTAAAGTTCTGCAGAACTCGGAGTCTCTACGCATACAAACGGATCGTCTTGTGAAATGATTTTTATAACGCAGGGAAAGGAAGAAGCTAAAAATGTCGCCCACCTGAGCTACGTGAATGAACTTGGTGAAGACTTGTGCTCTCTGCTGGGCCGTGTGCCTGCTGAGGATCATGAGCTGGACCCATTGGGAAACGCCGTTGCACATCATGACCGAGCGCTCCAGCGCCGGGTTGTCCCGCACCGAGCCACGCACCACGTAGCTGCGGTAGTCCAGGAACTGATCAATCCACAGCCGTCACACATGTTGTGAAAAAAGTGGGCAAGAAAATTGGACATCAAATGATTGCATACAGATAGTTAAAATTGAGTAAATTCAACACGCAATTTTTTTCCAGTGTATCGAAGAATTACAATTAGGGGCACGTCTGTGTGCTTAAAAGAAATACTTGAGTCTGACCGAAACGCTGCAGAAGTTTTTGAACTCCAAGTAGCTGAGGTGCTCGGCCATCTCGTCGGGCTCCATGTGGTCAAAGATGAGCGACACCTTCCGTTTCTTCACCGAAGGCGAGGGGCCCTGTGACACGTTCACGTGGGGGCTTCTGGGGAAAAAGACAGATTTAGTTGACTGACCATGCCACTCAGAAGCTACTTTTGGACTTTAGTTTACAAGTGTGGCTGTTAAAGTATTTAGGATCAAGATAATTATTAGTCCTCCGTGAGCCCAAACATGTAGCAGTTTTTTATTGCATTAATTTTTTACGACATTGATCTGGGGGAAATTAAGGCAACCGCACTGAGTACGTTTCAAATCCAAACCGGGAGGGGCAAGTCAGGATGTGAGTGTTCCTTTAAAAACAGGTTTGTACAGAAGCCAAGTAGTAAAAAAAAAAAATCTCACGGGCACGACGTGTCGATGATCTGCGCCTCCTCCCCGTCCGATCGCACCAACGCCCACAGGTCCCCCATGGTCTGCTCCAGAAGGGGGTCAGCCTCAAACACGGCGGGGAACTGGCCGATCCAGGTCCTGGCCACCGGGGCGCGACAGCAAAGTGTGTTTAGTAAGCACAAAAACGGGGCGGGAGGAAAAAACCGGTTCTGTCAGGACTGGAGTGAGTTGTCACTCACCTGACCAGGTGGCATACTTGACCCCGCCTCAGGCCTCGCTTGTCATCGGGGCTGTCCTTATACGTGAGAGACAGTCAAGGAGAACATGTTCCTTCCTGCTTATTCTGGAATATTTCTCACACTTGCAAAATTTGACCTGCAGTCCGGCCTCGTCGTGAAAAAGTCACGTGTGCTATTTCAATTAATTTGACCGCGAAAGTGGCGCCGCCACGTGACCACGAGGATATAAGGCCAGGAGCTTCTGGGCGAAGGTCTGCGACGAGACCACCCAACTGTGCATCATCAACGTCATGTGGACCATGTGGGACCCTCGCTGGCTGCACAGCTTCCCCTCTGAATCTGCGCAACACGTAGATTTAGCGTTACCTCCGCCAAGGAAGCGGTATTATGGCAATTCATCAAACAATCTAAGCAGGGAGGGGGGGGGGACGAAATTTTTCCTTTTTTTTGTGGCAATGAGGTGGTCATTCCTATCGCCTTTCGCTGATCACATGGTCCCTGGGGCCCAAAACTTTGAGACCCCCCCGCCCCCTCACCTCCCCACTCACCCCTTGGCAGAACAAAAAGCCTCATTGTGTGAGAACCCCCCCCCCCCCCTCTACTTCCCTGTACTGGCCCTCATTTGCATAAGCAGGTTGCGATCAAATGTGCGCGACTGACCGAAGCAGCCAAGGCAGCGGAGAATGAGCTCATCCAGGCTGGCGGCGCTGGCGCTGGGGGCCGGCGAGGGGCCCTGCAGGGCCCGGCTGATATCCTGCGGATTGGGACATGTGTTGCGTCTGTGCGGCACTTTCTGCCGCGGCGACTTCCTGCTCTTCAGCGCGCCGGTACTCTCACAGTTGGGCTTCCTGAGAACAAGTAGGCCGCAGATAAGTCCAACACAATGCGGTCACGACATTTAGTCACGCTAACAGTCGTCGACGGGTGCTTAAAATTTGGGATCTCAAAATTTGGGGGAAAATGATTCAAAACCCGCCGACCACACTGTGGAATGAAATCGAATGAGACATTTTTTTAGACACTGATTTAGTCCCAAAAGATTGTAAAGCTCCAAACTAAAGTAAAAATAAAATAAAAAATAAAGGGAAGAATGTGATTTTGTTTGTGTATTTGCGTGGCTCCAGCGTGTTGTGTGTAATGTGTAGAAATGTGTGTGTGTCGCGCATGTGTGCAACCGTGCTGCTGCCAAATAATATTGTGACATTACCAGGAAACGCTGCGAGTTCAGAGAAATGACGACAAGTTCCCTGAATGGCCAGACCTACATCCCCTTCTCTTATACACGCACACGCACATGCACACACTCGAGCGCTTACCCAAGTAGTGAAAAAAATACACGTCGGTCCAGTGATGACTACATTCATATTTCTACTGCAGGAAGGACAGGGGCACAACAACTAAGTCACTGAATAATAATCTGCAATTACACTACGAAGAAAAATTTAAAAAAAATATTCGATTAATCGGTCAGGCCCTAAATTGAACGTCAAAATGAAGCCTAAAATGAAGAATATGTAAATATATTGTCCTAATTTACTTCTAATAAACTCAGAAATCTGTTGCTTCAAGTATAGCTACTGCAACATGGAGGCTGATTAGTGTTAGCATTAAGCTAGCAGCCCGATAGGCTAAAATAGTTGGTTGTTTTAAAGATTTGTCTTTATTTTGTGTTCCATTTGACCGTGAACTTCAACTGGAAGTGAAATCGCTCTGCTGTACTTAACGGATAAATCCATATTTCAAATGTAAATTTGCAACGGTCGTCTTTTTAACCTTTTCGCTTTATGACTCATAGTAAATGCGACCAATTATTTTTTTCTTGACGTGGTTTTTGGGTATTTCCCCCTCATCGCACATGAACAGCAGGTGAGAGATATCAAGAATGAACTCGCGAGCGAGGAAGTCGTTCACCTTTTCCTCACTAACTTTCTTCATCCCCCTGTGTGCTACTCAAATCGGAAAACTGTTTCCTCTTTGGAAACCCCCCTTTTTATGTTCCCATCTATGTCAGGACTCCTGGCAACAGCAAGCCCACCCGATGCCCCCCCCTTCCCTCTCCTGCCTCGACACAGGCCGAGCGATATGCAAATTCACCCTTTCTGTCCCTAATTGATTAATTAAAGGCCGAGAATAAATGAACGATTGCTTTAAAGCATGTGAAAAGCTCTTACATGATAATGATATTTTAGCAGCACCCGATTAGAGTATTGAAACTGGCACCGCATGATTTTTTTTTTGCAGCACGAAGTGTCACGCATCGTTGCGTGTCGATCACGTCATCTGATAAGAGCTGCGCTCGCAACTGCTCTGGCCGCAAAAGAAGTCTGAAGCATTTCCTGTAGCGACATCAAAAACCCTAAAGTTCAGTTGTTATTTCACTTTTATGTGTAATTTTTCATATAGGTGTATTGTTTATGTTCATAGCATAGTGTTCTTTTCATGAACACTTTAGACCTACTAGGCTACTGTATTTCAAGGCGGTCATTATGGAGGAAGCCAAAATTTTTCTTTTCCTTTTTCTTTTCACAAATGCGTTTCAATACGCAGATTTTCACTATTTGCAGTCAGCCCGGTCCTGATACCCGCAATTAGTAGGTGTCAATTACACGCTCTTCCACTAGATGGCAGAAGTCACATTGAACCTTACTTCTACCGACGTATCCAGCTTTTTGCCATTTATACAATAGAAAAACTTCCCATTGAATCAAACAGGCCTCGATTTACACCGAAACCGCTCGATTGTTGAGTAAATTGCAACAAGATGTCATTATATTTTTTTGCACTATTTTTAAATCGTTAAAGGTGAGCTCAGGAGACTGTTGAATGTTGAGCTATGAAGTATACTGATATGCAGGTCAAAGAAGTTAGCTGTGTCTGTGTGTGTCACCTGTCATCACCTGCTACTACTCTTGCACCACAACACTCAAATGGCTGATGCAAACATAAAACTCCCCAAACAAATTAACACCTTTTTTTTTTAACCACAGTGCCATGCACCGTATGAGTCATGACCTCAAAACCCTCTCACTCACACATACACACCACACACACACGGATGTTTTAATGCACTTTTGTTTGCGTTACCTCTTGGTCTTGTTCATTGCGGCTTCTTTCTCTCCGCGGCCTCCTCCTCCTCCTGGGCAGCATCTGAGCACGGCGTACCTACAGCTCCATGCTTGACCCCTTCTCCTCCTCCTTCTCTTCTTCGTCGTCCTCCTCAAAATCTTCACCTTCCGGCCATCCACAAAACCGCCCCCCCCCCCTCACCTCACCCCGAAAGTCAGTCAAGCCCCTCTCCGAGCATGTGCGGTGAGCACAGAACAGCAGAGGCAGACTTCATGCACCTGTCATCAAGGAGTCCTTTGCAGAAAGAAGGCCGAGCACCAGTGTGGCCAAACGTAGAGCTGGGGGTGGGGGGGGGGAAGAAAAAAAAGTCACTTGTCGCGTCTACATAAACAAGTCAGCATCTTAAATGGAGGAACTGGCTCTGGCAGATAGGGGAACTTGCATCAGTTTCTCTGCGTGTGTGTGTGTGTGTGCAAGGGGGAGGGGTGAGGCCACAGAGAGAATGGTGCACACATGCAGCGCTTGTATAGGAAGGAGGAGAGCTGCAGGCAGCTCGGCCAGCAAAGAGGGGGGGGGGGGGATGAACAATCATCAGTGTACCCCAGGAAGCAGCCTCTGCTGCCTTGTTTGAGCCACTTCCCATAGGAAATCGTGGAAATAGAAAAAGTCCGCTTGCATGGGCCAGCTGTCTCCATCGTGCAACTTTTATTCACCCCACACAAGATGTTTGGAGTGACCTTTTTTTGTCACATGACTGTAAAAAAAATAACTGTAATGAAAGTCGCCTAATTGTTAAACCTAAATTTAAATTGACGTTGTTAGACTTGGCAAAAGTTGCAATTGGTGAAAAAAACAAGTTTTGTTTCATTTCTTTATTTTGGATTTACATGCAAGCATTTTCTTTATTGACTTGAACAATGTCTGGTGAGGTTCACTGCTTAACAAGTTTAGTCAACATGTTGACATATCAACGTTTCATGAAACAGGAAAACATCAAGTGAGAACACCACTAATTTGTTTGTACAAAAATGAGTAATAGTAATTTATTATTATTTTTATTATTATTATTATGATCATCAAGAACACCTGATGTGTTAGGAAAAAAATGAGGGCAAGGTCAGCATAAGTGCAAAAAACAAATCGAGTTCATCATCAGCGTTTAAAAAAATTTTGATCAGTTGTCATGCCGGGATCAAGCTAGGGCTCGCGGACCCCCGGGTTTCCAGGAACCCTGATTTGAGACGATCCCCATATCAGGTTGCCGCTCCTGATGTCTTCTTTCTTCTCCTGGAACTGTCATGTGTGAGGGTGGCAAGCGAGCAGACAGGCCACGTAGTGTTTGCACTTGTGAATGTGGCCGTGCAGCTGGACAGGGGCAGCTCAATGGCATCCTTGTTTGAACATGAGGAGGACATTAAGCACCCGAGTGTGCAGAGGTGGCCTCTTTTTTTGCTGCAGGAAGCTAAGCTGCCTGGCTTGGCACGGAGGGGCGATATGGCATCGAGGAAGCTGCAGGCAAGATGCAGAGCAGAGCGGGTGAGGGAGCAGACGTCCTACCGTCCGTGCATACAAAATCACATCAGGAGACTCTGAGGATAAGAAAGGCCAATTTACTACTATATAGCTGTGAAGTAGCAATTCTGCAGTCATCTTAAAGACAAAATAAAGTGAATTCAGTATTGCATTTGACTTTTTCTGGTTCAGAGCATCAGGATTTTTTTTATTTTTTTTAAAATAATTGTACTTTTGTTGATTATTTTGCGAGATTTGATGATATTTTGCTCCACCGGTGACCTGAACTAGAAGGAAGTGCTTCGTCCTGTTTTTCCGAGCACGGAAGGTGGTGCCATAACCTCTTAGTCTGACACGACTTGTTGGCTATTAACCTATTCCGCTCTCGTGTTCTTATTTTTTCTACTCATTTTCATTTGTTTGTTGTTTTTATTTCTTAGGTGGCCATGACAAGTACTTCCATCTTTCCTCGGCATCTTCCCGGCTGCATAGAAGAGCGCAATCCCTCCACTGAGCCCGAATATTAACACAATGTCGCCATCTTTTGGCGTAACAACGCAACTACACAAGTAGACGCCAAGTCATGACTTGGGCGAAAATGGAGCCACGGTTGGAGCTGGGCTGCAATGGGACTTCAATTCCCATAATGCACCTCGCGTGGTCGTCTTCGGTGGCGCGTCACCAAGTGGGTTGCTTGTCTACGTCCTGCCGGCGGCAGGCGGCGGTTTTGTCCCTCCAACGCCTTCTCCCTTACCTGCCGCAGTGGGCGATGGAGGAGAGGATGACCGACGCCACATGGATGCCGAGCAGGTAAGAACGCCAATGTGTGGGAGTGTGTGCGCGTGCGTGTGCTGCATCTGCATGAGGACTGTCCCTCATGCAGATCCACCTCCCCCGAAATGATTTTGGCAAATTCCAGTGTTTCCCCAACCTATACTGAGCCAAAGTCCATATTTTACATTTGGAAATATCCCACCAATAAAAAAAAAAAAGCCGACCTATTGGCGCTTAGCTAGTGCAAATTTGTGTTGTGCTTTTTCTTTAATACCATAAGATGCCACAAGATGGCGCCTAAAACCCTAACTATTAGGAAAGTGGTCACTTGTGTCAGGAAAGTATGTTTAAATGATATGCCTTGACTGTTCGAATAATAATTAGTAATTTTAGCCTGGATTGTTTGAGTCCTCATTCCACGTGTATTAAAAAATAAATAAAAATTAACTGCTTGCCATTTCCATGCTGTAATGGGATTTTAGGTGTTAATTATTTTGTTTTCTGAGGGTTCACTGTTAATGGTTATTTTTATGATATTTCTGCAGATTAATGGTGAATTGGATCAACAAAAATCATTTTTCCATTAATTTATCAAAGACAGGATTCATTTAAAGCGGACAATGCAGAAAATAAAAATTCGATTTTGGAATTGCAATTGTGTTATTTGATCAAACACCACTGATCACTAACCAGTTTGCTTTCACTGAGGATTACAGAAATTTAAAAAAAATCTGTTGAAAGGCTAAAAAAAGGAAATGTCAAATCGGAAATTGACGTGAGTTTCTGAATGTGGTGGTGGACATGTACAGCGGCTGCCCCCCCCCCAATCCTTTTTTAGCTTCAGACATGACGAAGGAGGGGCGGGAGGAGTATGTGTCAGCGTGAAGGAGTGGCACTCCTTCTTCTACAAACATGGTGGCATGGCAAGGTGGCTGCCCCTCCCTCCCTCCCTTCCTTCCTCCCTCTCTCGCACTGTGAGAGTTGACCCGGACGGGTGCTGTCCTCCAGCACAGCCACACGCTCTCACACCGAGAGAAACCGAGAGAGAGGGGGGGAGAAGAGGAGATCACGCAAAGCCAACTAAAGGATCTTGTCTTGTCTTTGGAGGTGGTGCCACTAACGCGCACTGAAGGATGGCGGAAGGGGGCGAGGGAGAGGAGGAGATCCAGTTCCTGCGAACGGTGAGTCCGCAGAAGAAGTTTATATTAGTTAATATTGACCCAGTTAAAGTTACATTGGTCACCACTGGTTTGGATTTGATTGACAGGGCAGCATATGGAGACTGAATTCTCATTGCACCCCAAAAAAAAAACCTCATCACACAGTGGTCAGTCCCATCTGTTAGCCACAGTTATCTATTTTTACCCGAGGAAAGGGAACTCAAGTGTTTGCTGGGAGCTGTCCAGATGTTGCTCAGTTACAGAAAACCCCCAAAGTTGCTGGTTGACTTCAGATTTTTTTGTTTTTTGGGGGAAATTCATCTGGCCATAAATGATGGCCATATAGTTCAATCTTGTTTACATCGGGCCGTGACACATTTCTCCACAAAAGCAGTTGATCAGGGGTGTGTAGACTTTTGATATCGACTGTAATGGATGGAAGCAAGACCTGTCCATTCAAGTATTTCACTGCTCGGTCTTCCAGGTTTATTATAAATTTTTAATAAGTGATGGACATCAATGACATGGTGAGGGTGATGCGTTCAATGACCACAAAGTCGGGACACTTTGAACTCACTGCACTGCTCCGCTTTGCTTAAATCCTCATCACATGGTTTCCGGACGCCATGTTTCTATGAAGTCGGCAATATTTGGAAAAATGGAGTCATTAGCCATTTTGTAAACGCTAGCCGTACTTCTTCTTCTCTTGAATATAAAAGCTGTGTCATCGTTTGCGCCTCTCGTGGCCGAGAAAGACACTTTCAAGTTGTATTTGAGTTTCAGTCTATAATTGAAGCTGCTTTTTATAGTGTGTCACTAAAAGTGTGCACCCTGGAGGGAGAAGCTGGAGCAGCCATTGGCCTACTTGCTAGCATCTTTTGGGACATGCTGGTTTTTCTCCGAACAAATCAATTTTTTTTTCATAGAAAAAAACCCAGATGCCTTTTAAAAAGTCATTATGTGACTTGAATGTTAATAATATTCAAATAAATCCATCTCTGCAGTCATGCAGAAGGATAATTTTTATTTTCTGACCATTTTCGTCTTTCCTCGGCATCAGTGGCTTCTCTCCCTCACCTTTATCTTCATCACTTTGCATCTTTACGTGACTATATTTTCAAAACAAAAATCATTTGACTCCGACGCGGATGCTGCCTTGATCCGAAGGATTTTGCTGGCAAAGCGGGGCTCCATAAGTGTTGAGCCCTGCGGACGAACACATCCAGCGAGACACACACATGCACGGCACCTGTTGCCGCTTATGTACACAATGAACAGGTGGTCTTCTCTTGTCTGACATCAGGCTGAGAGCTCATTGTTGAGCCATCCCGCTAAAGCTAGCTAGTCGTGGATTTTATCAGATCAAAGATTTCCACCATCAATCCCATCGATTGATTTTCCTTCTCGTCATTTGTCGTCCATTTGACTTGATTGCTTGTCCTGCTTCTAAAACGTGTTGCTGTCTACTCAGAAGCTAGCGCCCAAGTATCTGCCGGTCAGCAGAAGGAGGCAACGTGATCTTGACAGGTGCAGCCGCCCAAAATAGTCGGAGCGGAGCGAAGGGCTCGGGCCTCAAGCGCAGGCAAAGAGCCGATGGCGCAAAGAAAGATCGAGATAGCATCGAGCTCCCCCCGCTGAGTCATTTTCAAAAGAGAAGTCTTCACATTGTTTCGGTTGCGGCATGGATTTTTCAATGCTTTTTGCAGGTGACACATTTGAGGCACCACTGCAGTCCCCACCCGCCTTTAAATTGTTTGTTATTGCGTATATTAATCATTTAAGCCACAAATATACTGCAAACTATTTCCCCCCCAAAACTGTTTGATACAGTAATTTGTATAATTGCAAACTTGTCGAACAACACTGCTGTTAAAAATAAATGGCTTTCAGATTTGATTTGGGAAAAGTGAGCCGGAAATAATTGTGAATGTCGCCAAGAGATAAACACTGGCGGTGCTAGGATTTTTTCTTTCGGGGGGCAGGGCTCCCACAGCCCCCCCACTCTAGCTCCACCGATGATAACGCCTCCATCGTTTTTTTGGTAGCTTCAAGATTTGAATAGTCACTTAGCAGCATACCTATAGAGATGCTAACTAGCATTAAGCTAGCAGAAAAATGCCCCGCCATTCTTTGTCTGTAAATACAGAACAGCGACATGCCTGTAAAATTCCAACATTTTATGGACTACTGGAGCTCGACATGGGTGTTTATGTTAAGAGTGAGGAGCCCGTTGTGCGTCATGACAACTTGGCATAGCTTGCGGCGCGTGGCGCCGGCTTGTTACACCATTTGAGGGCTTTACATGGCTTTAGATGTCAGTTCATCAAATTGTCTCCTGCGTGGTCCACATGTTTGAGTCAATCCAGCAGAAGTTGAAGTAAGACCTGCTAAACACGTAAGGATTTTTCAAATCCCAAAGATTGTTGATAGACAAAATTAATTTCCACACTAAGAGGAAACAAAATTGTCATAGTATATTACAAAGGTGATAACCGGACATCCTGACCTTGACTCAGAAATGTCTTGACTCCTTGGAACGTGGGGAGATTATCAAATAATCAGGGCGTGTGTTTGGCTGGCTGCAAAGTGTCAACCTTCAAATGCGGAAGGCGGCCTCTATTAATAAAGCGCTGAGTTAAGTGGCAAAATTTGCGCGGCCTCTGCGCTAGCTTCCAACCTGGACAACTCTGTGGGAAGACGAGCGAGTGTGCCACTGTGCAAAATCATCCCGAATGATTGCGCGAGCGCAAGACTGTGCTCCGAAGGCCAGCGGACATTTTGGGCCTGAGGAACGATAGATGATCAGGTGCTTGCGAGGGGACACCGTTTGGCAAAGGCCTGAGTTTTTACGAGGTCACCCGTCGGAGTCACTTTCCATTTTCCCGCTGTGCCTCATAAACAGCAGCGTGTGGCCCTGGACCCAAAATTTGAACGTTTGAAAGCATGTGAGCAGAAAAAATGAGTCAGGTGAAGTGGTGGATCTTCTTGCGTGTGTAATAGCTGAGCGCAGGCAACAGCTGAGAATGGCAAGTGTCAGGTGGGGGGATGGAGGGGGGGGCGTTTATCGCTTGTGTTTTGCACCAGTCAAATTACTGTCTGGACTGTTAGCGCTCGGCTCGGGGCGTGTGCTCACCTCGTTTCCTTTCTTCACCTACGTGACGCAAAAAAAATAAATGAACCTAAAACAACACAAAACAACACAAACCAAATCAAAACAAAAAACAAAACAATACAAAGCAAAACACAACACAACACAAAACAGAATAACACAAAACAACACAAAACAAAACAACACAAATGAAAACAAACCAATACAAACAAAACCGAACTATGAGACATGTTCTCCTCCACAACTTATTGTCTTGAACGACAGACATCGGTAACATGAGGTACGAGTTAATTTTTTGCAGTCTCAGCATGTGACGGAATTTTTTTTTTTGTACAGGACGACCAGGTGGTTCTGCAGTGCACCGCTTCCATCTTGAAGGAGCAGCAGATCAAACTTTGTCTGTCCTGCGAGGGCTTTGGGAACCGCCTCTGCTTCCTGGAGACCACGTCCAACGCCCAGGTGACTCATCGCTCACCTCCAACAATTTTAAACCAATTTTTGATTGTCCGTGACTCCTCTTTCTTTCTCTTTCAGAAAGTGCCTCCTGATTTGGCAATATGCAGCTTCATTCTGGAGCAGTCGCTGTCGGTGCGTGCCCTGCAGGAGATGCTGGCCAACACGGTGGAGATGACCGAGGTAGGAATCCAGGGAAAAATTTTCAACGATGTCGAGATTGTCTCAAAATATTTGTCATCCAAAACTACTGCTACATTTTTTTTTTTTTTTTTTTGCGATGGTTTTTAATGCTATGTGGACACCCTCCCCCTCAGGCAGTCGATTTGGACAAATGGGTATGTGTGTGAACATCAACCTCGATATCTCTGTTGACATCTTCATATTCCCGTCCTTGCACATTTGTGTCTGTTTCGAGCAGGGCTGTCATCATGTTTCGTCGATTGTATTTGAGCTCTACAAATGTCTGTGATGTCATTGGCACCATGTCTCACGTGATGTCAGTCTTATTATTATTATTTTTTGCTCACGCCACAATGGCATACACGGCCATGATGCATATTCAAAATAGACATCAAAACAAATGAAAGCGCTCCGTTTGCAGCGTTAGCTCCATGTCGGGCAGCCCAGATGAAGATTAGCAAGGCGAGTCGGGAGGTTGAGAATAGCATGGCATGCGGCCCAGTGGAGTGCCCGGCCCACCTCTGTGGGAGGGGCAACGAGACACCACCCGAGTTGTCCCCCCCCCCCTCGCCTCTCCCTGACACACACAAGCACGACCACCTGTCCTGACAAAGTTAGCGCCGGAGCTAACGGTGTGACGGTAGTACTTGACATACCTGAACCGTGTGATCCGTGGGGATTAGGAATACTTAACCCCGCATAAAAGGCCATTGTCGTCACCCTGACTGAATTGTTTTGGTGAAACAATCCGTCCTTGTGGCATGTCGAAAAACCGCAACAGATTTAGTAAATCCCTTTTATCGTCGTTCCCGTAGCATTATGATTTATGATTGGTAGGGCTGTTATCAATTTTTTAAAGACCGATACTAGTACGATACTGATACCAAGAACCGATACCACTACTTTTGATACATAAACGTTACCTCGAACAGATGATTTTTGAAAAATACTTTTCTATATCAATATTGCATGAAATTAATGGCAATTTTCTTTTCTTCTAATTTCTAGTTCCTGATTGTAAAACGGTATCGCCAAAGTTGCGACACCATTAACTGTAGTTATCCGTTTTGAATAATTGTTTTATTGCTCCCCCCCAGTCCTCGCAAGGTGGCGGCCATCGCACCTTGTTGTACGGTCATGCCATCCTTCTCAGGCACAACCACTCGGGCATGGTAAGTCCAATTGTTTTTTTTTGTGTGTTTTTTTTGTATAACATTTCTAAATCCAGACTCTCCCTCCAGTACCTGAGCTGTTTGACCACATCTCGCTCGCTCACGGACAAGCTGGCCTTTGACGTGGGCCTGCAAGAAGATTCCACCGGTAAATTATTTGCATTTTTCCTGCTATCTGTAATGCCTTCAAGTGCCAGAAGATGGCGCCAAAGCCTCGGTTGTATTACCTTGTAACATTTAAGCTCGCCCGCCTCCATGTTCTCGCCACGCAGGCGAAGCGTGTTGGTGGACGATTCATCCCGCCTCCAAGCAGAGGTCTGAAGGTGAAAAGGTGCGCGTGGGGGATGACCTCATCCTTGTCAGCGTTTCCTCCGAGAGATACCTGGTGAGACTCCTCGTAAAAGCAAACCGGTTTGTATCGAGTTGACCTTCCTCCTTTGTCCCTCAGCACCTTTCCTACGCTAGTGGAGATCTGATGGTGGACGCCTCCTTCATGCAGACTCTGTGGAATATGAACCCCATTAGTTCTGGATGTGAACTCGCTGAAGGTGCAAACACACTAACAAATACATTAACAATAAGATAGTAAGATGAATAATTAGCATTGTTAAGCCAAGCGTGTCGGGAACTCCGTTTGTTGTTGTTTTCAGGGTTCCTGACGGGCGGTCACGTTCTCAGGCTCTTCCACGGTCACATGGACGAGTGTCTGAGCATCTCCACACCGGAGGAAGGAGAGGAGAAGCGAAGGTCAGGAGAAACAGCGTAAAATTCCTTCTTTCTTTATTTATTTGTTTATTTTTTTTGTTATTTTGTAATTGATATTTTATTGGTATTATTAAATTTTATAACTTTTGTCATGTTTCAGTTTTTTTCTCCAGCTTAAACTTTTATGTTGTAACAAAATAACAAAAAATGTATTGTCTATTATTTTCCAGTCATCTTTTGTGTGTTTCAGAATGGCTCACTACGAAGGCGGTGCCGTTTGCAGCCAGGCTCGTTCGCTGTGGCGGTTGGAGCCTTTGCGAATCAGGTGACTAGAAACAAGTCAACTTTAACAAGTAACTTTTCTTTATTCTCCCAAAAATATTACCTGAACCACGAACGACTTTTTTTTTTTTTTTCTCCGTTGCCTCCAGTTGGAGCGGGAGCCACTTAAAGTGGGGGCAATCTTTCCGCATCCGCCACATCACCACGGGCCGGTACCTGTGTCTGGATGAGGAGAAGGGCCTGATGGTGGCGGACGCGGACCAAGCCAACACCAAAGTGTCTGCCTTCTGCTTCCGCGCCTCCAAGGTCTGATACAAGCTTTTTTTTTTCCCACAAAAATGTCCTCCAACATCCCACAACAGGCCTTTTAAAGCCACACGCATTCAGTCACAGCTAGTACACCCCTGTAAAATGTCACAATAGTGACCCCTAGCGGACAAAAAGAACATTGCATGCATTCACGAAGCTGAAAATCAATATTTGGTTGCTCCGTCATAGATGTGGCTGAATCTTTTTCTCTGAGTCGTGTAGCTCTGTCATTCTTTATTTTCTAATTGTTCTCCGGCGAGCAGGAGAAGGTGGACGTGGCTCACAAGCGAGACGTGGAGGGCATGGGCATCCCGGAGATCAAGTACGGCGAGTCCATGTGCTTCGTGCAGCACGTGTCCACCGGCCTGTGGCTGACGTACGCCGCGCTGGACGCCAAAGCGGCGCGTCTGGGGATGATGAAGAGGAAGGTGCGCTTCTTTGAAGAACCTCCACATATCGGAGCCGTTCCGTGATGGCTCCTTTACTTCCAGGTCATCCTGCACCAAGAAGGACACATGGACGACGCCCTGACTGTGTCTCGCTCCCAGACCGAGGAGTCTCAAGCAGCTCGGATGATTTATAGCACCATGGGCCTCTTTAGGCAGTTCATCAAGTACGCACATCAAAGTTTCTGCTCATCTTCAGGCCAATGCTTCAAAAATCATCGGTTGGTGGATTTGTCCGCCTTGTCTCCAGGGGTTTGGACTCTCTGACCGCCAAGAACAAATCTCCTGGGCCTTTGTCTCTCCCTCTGGAGAGCGTCATCCTCTCCCTGCAGGATCTCATCTTCTACTTCCGTCCTCCTGAGGAGGAGCTGGAGCACGAGGAGAAGCAAACCAAGCTTCGCTCCCTTCGTAACCGGCAGAATCTCTTCCAGGAGGAGGTAGGCGGCGCCGCGTGAGTTTCGGACTTGAGCTTCTATTCCTGCTGGTCCGTGTCTTTCTCCGCCAGGGGATGATCACCATCGTGCTGGAGTGCATCGACCGGCTCAACGTGTACAACACGGCGGCCCACTTCTCGGAATTTGCAGGCGAGGAAGCGGCAGAGTCCTGGAAGGAGATTGTCAATCTTCTCTACGAGCTGCTGGGTACGACAACCGCTGCGTGAAGATCAACAAGCGCATGCATGTCACGTGATGACTTTGCCATCTTTTGGAAAGCTTCGCTCATCAGGGGCAACCGCTCCAACTGCGCCTTGTTCTGCGACAACCTGGACTGGCTGGTCAGCAAACTGGACCGCCTGGAGGCCTCATCTGGTATCAAATCATCTGAACAAATATCATGACTGTAGAGTTTTTTTAATTTTATTTATATTTGATTTATTATTTAGGTATTCTGGAGGTGCTCTACTGTGTGCTCATTGAAAGCCCCGAGGTTCTAAACATCATCCAAGAGAACCACATCAAGTCCATCATCTCTCTCCTGGACAAGCATGGACGGAACCACAAGGTGCGTTTAGGAGATTTTATCCTCAGATGATATTTTAGTCATATATGTATATATTTTTTTAGGTTCTGGATGTCCTGCGCTCTCTCTGCGTGTGTAACGGTGTGGCTGTGAGGTCCAATCAGAACCGCATCACTGAGAACCTGCTTCCGGCCCGAGATCTCCTGCTGCAGACCAACATTGTAAATTATGTAACCAGGTACTCAATCCAGTACCGATACCAAGAAGCACCGACACCACTTTAGATACATCAACATACTAATTGTGACGATGTGTGCTCAGCGTCCGGCCAAATATCTTCTTGGGCACGTGCGAGGGCTCCACGCAGTACAAGAAGTGGTACTACGAGATGATGGTGGACTACGTGGAACCCTTCGTGACGGCGCAGGCGTCGCACCTCCGCGTGGGCTGGGCCATGACGGAAGGCTACAGCCCCTACCCCGGAGGTGGCGAGGGCTGGGGGGGGCAACGGCGTGGGCGACGACCTCTACTCGTACGGCTTCGACGGCCTCCACTTGTGGTCGGGTAAGATGGCGGGCCGTCGGAACTTGAGGCCGGATTTCCTGACGATGGAGTTGCGTTTTTTTTTCTCAATCAGGCACGGTGGCGCGGCAGGTGGCGTCACCCACCGCGCACACTTTGGCGGCGGATGACGTGGTCAGTTGTTGTCTGGATCTGAGCGTGCCCAGTATCTCCTTCCGGATCAACGGGCACCCCGTTCAGGGCATGTTTGAAAACTTCAACGTGGACGCCCTTTTCTTCCCCGTCATCAGCTTCTCAGCGGGAGTCAAGTAAGATCAACGCCTCCCCCCCCCCTCCCTTACCTGTTGGATGTCCGTTGACATTTCCCACGCCCGCTCTCTTCTCCAGAGCTCGCTTCCTGCTGGGCGGTCGCCACGGCGATTTCAAGTTCATGCCGCCGCCGGGTTACGCGCCGTGCTATGAGGCGCTCCTGCCCCGAGAGCGGATGCGCATCGAGCCCATCAAGGAGTACAAACACGACTTCAGCGGCGTGCGCAACCTTCTGGGGCCAACCCTGTCGCTCACCCACACCTCTTTCACGCCGTGTCCCGTGGACACCGTTCAGGTAATTAAAAAAATAAGCACAAAATGATTGATATATATGAATATGTTCCTTAATATGAATATTAATGACCTTACCTATCGACGGGTGCAGATTGTGCTGCCGCCACACCTCGAGAGAATCCGAGAGAAGCTGGCGGAGAATATTCACGAGCTGTGGGCGATCACTCGCATCGAGCAGGGATGGACCTACGGGATTGTGAGTCTGGAATTGGATGACTGTAATAACTCAAATAAACAAAAACAATCAAATTAATAATAATAAAATAATAAAAATAATAAAATACTAATAAAAATAATAAATAAGTAATATATACATAAATGCTACTTTTTTTTTTAATTTAATTATTTTTTACAGTTGAGAGATGACAACAAGAAGCTTCATCCCTGCCTGGTGGACTTCCAGAATCTCCCGGAGCCCGAGAGGAACTACAACCTGCAGATGTCCGGAGAGACGCTTAAGTGAGCTTCTTGTTGGGATTTGAACTCGAAAGGACTCAACACTCGACTTTGACTTGGCTTGATGTCTGTTTTGGCGACGTGGTCTCACAGGACTCTCCTGGCTCTGGGCTGCCATGTGGGCATGGGTGACGAGAAAGCCGAGGAGAACCTCAAGAAAATTAAGCTGCCAAAGACGTACGTACGGTCTCCAATATGTTTTGACGGTCATCACAAATATTTGAGGTGAAAAAAAACGCATTTGTGCTTTGTGTAGCTACATAATGAGCAACGGATACAAGCCGGCGCCACTTGACCTCAACCACGTCAAGCTGACACCCAACCAGAACCAGCTGGTGGAAAAACTGGCCGAAAACGGACATAACGTTTGGGCAAGAGATCGTGTCCGACAGGGCTGGACTTACAGCATAGTGCAGGTACAGAAATTTACCGAGTCCTCTCGGAAGAATCACTTTGACTTTGTGGACTTTTGTTTCAGGACATCCTCAACAAGCGAAACCCTCGTCTGGTGCCTTACAACTTGCTGGACGAGAGAACCAAGAAGACCAACAGGGACAGCGTCAACAACGCCGTCCGCACGCTCATCGGCTACGGCTACAACATTGAGCCTCCGGACCAGGAGAGCAGTGAGTCCAAACACAAGCTTTTGACAATCGGGCCAAGGTCTCAGAATCTTCTTCCGCCGCAGCCGGCCACGGCCTGGAGAACATCCGCGGCGATAAGGTTCGACTCTTCAGGGCCGAGAGGTCGTACGCCATCACGCAAGGGAAGTGGTACTTTGAGTTTGAGGCGGTGACCACGGGCGAGATGCGAGTGGGCTGGGCTCGTCCCAACGTCCGCTCCGACACCGAGCTGGGAGCCGATGAGCTCGCGTACGTCTTCAACGGCAACAAGGTGAGTCCGACTCAATCCAAAAGTGTTGCGGTTCCTCACATTTTTCCGTTTTCAGGCGCAACGGTGGCACATCGGCAACGAGCCCTTCGGCCGCCAGTGGCAGTCCGGCGACGTGGTGGGCTGCATGATCGACCTGATCGAGATGAACATCATGTTCACGCTCAACGGCGAAATGCTGATCAGCGACTCTGGCTCGGAGATGGCGTTCAAAGATATTGAAATTGGCGAAGGTGAGAAAGAAGAACAATTTGACATGATCTGGAAGTGGTTTGAAATATGGAATTTTTTTATTTTTTTTAACTCCTCAGGTTTCATCCCAGTTTGCGCTTTGGGCTTGTCCCAGGTCGGCCGAATTAATCTGGGCCAGAATGTGAGCAGCCTGCGCTACTTCGCCATCTGCGGCCTTCAGGAAGGCTTCGAGCCCTTCGCCATCAACATGAAGCGGGACATCACCATGTGGTTCAGCAAAAGCCTGCCCCAGTTTCAGCCCGTCTCCACCGACCACAACCACCTGGAGGTAACCCTCGACTGTCTCTTGACTATCTCAAATCATCTTTCCCCATTGAAATGAATGGAAATGCAATTAATCCGTTCCATAAAGACTACTAGACTGGACAAAATCACTGGTCATCAATTCCTTAGGTCTCCCGAGTGGACGGGACCGTGGACAGTGCCCCCTGCCTGAAGCTGACCCACAAGACCTTCGGCTCGCAGAACGCCAACACGGACATGATGTTCCTCAGGCTCAGCATGCCCGTCCAGTTCCACGAGATCTTCAAGATCCCGGCGGGTACCACGCTGCTCACCCGTACGCTCACCATTCCCGAGGACGAAGTGGTGGTGGTGGAGCCCGACTCGGAGTATGAGGTCCTCAAGAAGTCGGCCAGCCGTAAAGAGCAGGAGGAAGACAAGAAGGAGCCGTCTGTACCCAAAGAGATCTCGGTGGAAAACGAGAAGGACGCCATGTCAGAGAAAGGAAAGAAAAGAGGGTAAGATTAATAACTCATCAATTATAAGTGCTGTTTCTGTGCTGATGGACTCAAAGCAAACAATTCTCCTTTCTACACCTTAGATTTTTCTTCAAGGCCAAGAAGGCGGCCATGACACCTCTTGCGCCTCCCCCCGCCCCGCCGACCGTGCCCCGTTTGGTGGAAGACGTGGTCCCTGACGACCGAGACGACCCCGAGATCATTCTGAACACCACCACTGTAAGTCTTTGGTTTTTAGTTGTCCATATATTGTAATTCGCAAACATTTTTAGGATTTTTTCTAACTCTGCCTGGCATTTTGCTTCCAGTATTACTATTCGATAAGGATCTTTGCCGGGCAGGAGCCGACGGGCGTGTGGATCGGTTGGGTTACTCCCGACTACCACCAGTTTGATCCAACTTTCGATCTCTCCAAAGTACGGAACGTCACGGTCACTGTGGGTGACGACAAAGGCAACATCCACGACAGGTTGGTTCGTCTCACGTCGTTGCTGGTGTTCGTGAAGTTTCAGCGGACGGTTGTGATTGTTTCCGTGCAGCATGAAGCACAGCAACTGTTACATGGTTTGGGGAGGGGACCTGATCAGCACTCAGCAGACCCGCTTCAGTCAGGAGGACATGGTGGTCGGCTGCCTGGTGGACTTGGCCACGGGGCTCATGACCTTCACGGCCAATGGAAAGGAAATTAACACCTTCTACCAGGTGAGTTGTTGCAAAATTGTATTTCTTTTCATTTTCGGGGAGAGCTGCCCGAGAGTCTCATCCGCCCATTCATAACATAGAAAAAAGGGATATTACGTCATTATTTTCAATGATGAGTTTTCTCGTCGCTGGGATGTAAAGAGTTAAGTGCGGAAGATAAAACCAGCAATTTTCCATCTCAGGTGGAGCCCAACACCAAGCTGTTCCCTGCTGTCTTCATCCAACCTTCCAGCCAGAACATGGTCCAACTGGAGCTGGGAAAACTCAAGGTCCGATCCCGACGCCCACATTTCCCCTTTTCGCTTCCCTCCCGACACTCTCAAACCTTCTTCGCTCCGCCCCTCAGAACATCATGCCCATCTCGGCCGCCATGTTCCGCAGCGAGCGCAAGAACCCGGTGCCCCAGTGCCCCCCGAGGCTGGACGTCCAAATGCTGACCCCGGTCATCTGGAGCCGGATGCCCAATCGCTTCCTCAACCCCGAGGTGGGCAAAGTGAATGAGAAGCTGGGCTGGATGGTGGAGTGCAGCGAACCTCTTGTCATGATGGCTCTGCACATCCCCGAGGAGAACAGGTAGGACGGCAAAAATAATCAATCGATCTTGCTATCTAGCTAGCTATTTAGCTAGCTAATCTAGAAAATGAAGCCGTTTTTTTGGGAGGTTTGGTCGATTTGAAAATTTCAGTCTACTATATCAAAATGTCAAGTTGAAATCAGTGAATTGCTCAGCGCTATTTGGAAGCGTGCGATTGTCCTAAAGATGAAGCAAATGTTTCCGCGTTCAGGTGTATTGACATCCTGGAGCTGTCGGAGCGCCAGGACCTGATGAAGTTCCACTACCACACCCTGATGCTCTACTGCGCCGTATGCGCCCTGGGCAACAACCGCGTGGCCCACGCTCTTTGCAGCCACGTGGACGAATCGCAGCTCTTCTACGCCATCGAGAACACCTACTTGCCCGGTCCTCTCCGCAGCGGCTACTACGACCTCCTCATCAGTATCCACCTGGAGTCGGCCAAGCGGGCGCGCCTGGGCACCAACAAGGAGTTCATCGTGCCCATGACGGAGGAAACGCTCAGCATCAGCCTCTATCCGGACACCAAGAAGGCCCATTCCCTTCCCGGCGTGGGTCTCAACACCTGCTTGCGACCGAAACTTCATTTCTCCTCCATCAATTTTGTGGGCATGGATCCGGATTTGTATACGCTGAGTCCAATTTTCCCACTGCAGGTGAGAGTCATGAAGAAGTTCATGAACGTGGCCCACCAAAATGATTTGATGATTTTTGGGGCTCTGTAACGTTTTTGATTTCTTCCCGCCCACTCCAGGAGCTAAAGACGCTAGCCATTAGCATGCTAACGGAAGCCGTGCTAGACGGTAGCCAGGCCATGCGCGACCCTGTGGGAGGTAGCGTGGAGTTCCACTTTGTTCCCATCCTCAAGCTGATCAGCACACTGCTCATCATGGGCATCTTCAACGACGAGGATACCAAGCACATCCTGAAGATGATCGATCCCAACGTGTTCAGAGGGAAGGAAGAGGAGGAAGAGGCGCCAACGGAGGAAGCCAAAGGCCAAGCGGACGGGGAGAAGGAGGAAGGGGATGAAGCCGAGCTGGAGGACGAGGGTGTGGGGGAGGAGGAAGAGGAGCTGAAAGCTTTGGAGAAAGGAGAGCACCAGGAGGACAAAGAGCCCAAGGAGGAGGCAGAAGAGACCAAAGAGGAAGATGAGGCCAAAGGGGATAAAGCAGAAGAGGAGGCGAAGAAGGAGGCTGAGTTGCTGGAGGCAGAATTGAAGGAAGAAGAAGAAGGTCTGGAGGAGGGATTGCTCCAGATGAAGTTGCCGGAATCTGTCAAACTGCAGGTTGGACACTTCTGAGACTGCTTTGAAAAAATCTCCTCCGGAACATGACCTCAATTTTTGCTTTGTTTTGTGAAATCTTTCTCAGATGTGCACGCTCCTGCAGTACTTCTGCGACTGCGAGCTACGCCATCGCGTGGAGGCCATCGTGGCCTACTCGGACAACTTTGTGCACGAAATTCAGAGCAACCAGCGCGTCCGTTACAACGAGCTCATGAGAGCCTTCACCATGACGGCCGCCGAGACGGCGCGCAAGACTCGCGAGTTCCGCTCGCCGCCGCAGGACCAGGTACAGTGAGAACGCAGGAACATGAGCAAAAATATGTCAAATTGATTTCTTTTTGACGACTTTCAGGTTCTTCTGCTGACCAATTTCAAACACAGTCCTGAGGATGACGATTGTCCTGTGCCCGAGGATGTTCGGGACACTCTGGGAGAGTTTCACAATGACCTCCTCCTTCACTGCGGTGAGGACACCCGCAAACATCTCCCGTTCTGCTTCTTGTTCTAAACCGCTCTTCATTCCCCTCCCGAAGGCGTACATATCGAAGAGGAGACGGAGGAAGAGGAGGTGGACACCTCGCTGAGTGGAAGACTTCTCAGTCTGGTGGACAAAGTGACAAAGTTGCGAAAGAAGGAAGAGGAGGAGAAGCCCGAGGTGGAGGAGGAGCCTAAACCCAGTAAGATCCCACACATAGAAAAATGCGAATTATTGGAGAAATGTGGAAGGAAGGAAATATCGGCAAGACTTTTAATTCTTCTTAGTAAGTCACAATGTCCCGTAACTGCTCACCCCTCCCCTCTCTGCTCTGCCGAGAAGGAGAGAAGAAAAAGTGAAGCGGACAATCGTACTCCATGCGGAAAAGTCTTTTCAAAGTTTCTCACCACGCAGGCACCCTTCAGGAGCTGATCTCCCACACCATGATCCACTGGGCCCAGGAATCGTTCATCCAGAACCCGGAGCTGGTTCGCCTGATGTTCAGCCTGCTCCACCGGCAGTACGACGGCCTGGGCGAGCTGATCCGGGCGCTGCCCAAAGCGTACGCCATCAACGCCGTGTCCTACCAGGACACCATGGACCTGCTGGAGTGTCTGGGCCAGATCCGATCGTTGCTCATCGTCCAGATGGGCCCGGAAGAGGAGCGCCTCATGATCCAGAGCATCGGGTCTGAATTGAGTGCACTTGGTCCACATCCAAAGTCAGATATAAAAAACAAATATTTGATAAAAACTAAATTGAACTTTTTTTTTTTTCTCAGGAATATCATGAACAACAAGGTGTTCTACCAGCACCCCAATTTGATGAGAGCTCTTGGTATGCACGAGACGGTCATGGAGGTGATGGTCAACGTGTTGGGTGGCGGAGGAGACTCAAAGGTAAATAAATAAACAAAATAAAAAATAAATATATAGATTTTTAATAAATAAATAAATAAATAAATAAATAAATAAATAAATAAAATCTGCATCAAAGGTAAATATTATTTTTTTTTTTTAAAACTCCATCACGCTGTGTTGATGGAGCCACTCACTCACTATTCCACATTTTGCTCGGCAGGAGATCCGCTTCCCCCAAATGGTGACCAACTGCTGCCGCTTCTTGTGCTACTTCTGCCGAATCAGCCGACAGAACCAGCGCTCCATGTTTGACCATCTGGGCTACCTGCTCCAGAACAGTGGCATCGGACTGGGTCGGTTATCTGTCCAATCGAAACTCTAAATCTTGTTCTGATAATGAACCCAAATATTTGTAGGCATGCGGGGCTCCACTCCTCTGGACGTTGCGGCGGCCTCTTGCATCGACAACAACGAGCTGGCTTTGGCACTGCAGGAGCAGGACCTGGAGATGGTGGTGACGTACTTGGCGGGCTGCGGCCTGCAGATGTGCCCCATGCTGCTGTCCAAGGGCTACCCCGACATTGGCTGGAACCCCTGCGGAGGGGAACGATATTTGGACTTCCTGCGCTTTGCCGTCTTTGTGAATGGTAACGGTGCCGACTCCATCTTGGACCGGCCACTCTCTTTATCCTTCCCGTCCCTCTTTAGGAGAGAGCGTGGAGGAGAACGCCAACGTGGTGGTGCGTCTTCTCATCCGCCGGCCCGAGTGCTTCGGCCCGGCGTTGCGAGGTGAGGGCGGCAACGGTCTGCTGGCCGCCATGGAGGAGGCCATCAAGATCTCGGAGGACCCGGCGAGGGACGGACCCACTGTCAAAAAAGACAGACGCTTCATGTAGGTGTCCATCTCAAACCTTTTTGGGTCCAGAAAACTCATATTTTTTCTCGTCAGGTTCGGTGGTGAGGAGCAACAGGAAGAGAGCCGCGTGCATCTGGGGAACGCCATCATGTCCTTCTACTCGGCCCTCATTGACCTGCTGGGCCGCTGCGCCCCGGAGATGCACGTGGGTGGAGATCTTAGTCCTCTCACTTCTCCAGATGTAGAAACTAATGCGTCTTTATTCATCCGCCAGCTGATCGAAGCAGGCAAGGGCGAAGCTCTGAGGATCCGAGCCATCCTGAGGTCTCTGGTGCCCATCGAAGATCTTGTTGGAGTCATCAGTTTGCCCGTACAGATTCCTTCGCACGGAAAAGGTCAAGTACAAATTCTAGATTTTGTTTTGATTTGGGTGACGCGTTTGTTTGATTTCATTTTTTTTCGTTTCCGTGTTGCAGACGGTCAGGTTGTAGAGCCCAAGATGTCCGGAAGCTTCGTGCCCGACCACAAAGCCTCCATGGTCCTCTTCCTGGACAGAGTCTACGGTATCGAGAACCAGGACTTCCTGCTGCACGTGCTGGAGGTCGGCTTCCTGCCCGACATGCGAGCTGCGGCTTCTCTCGACACCGTGAGTCCTTCGGCGGACCGACCGTTGGTCGAGCGGCAAACCGGAAACTCTGAGCTCTCGTCTTCCAGCCGGCTTTCAGCACCACGGAAATGGCGCTGGCGCTGAACCGCTACCTCTGCTCGGCCGTCCTACCTCTGCTCACCAAATGCGCCCCGCTGTTCGCCGGCACCGATCACCGCGCCATCATGATCGACTCCATGCTGCACACCATCTACCGGCTGTCCCGCGGCCGAGCCCTCACCAAGGCCCAGCGAGACGTCATCGAGGAGTGCCTCATGTGGCTCTGCAAGTCAGTCGGGTCGCCAAGCGGGCCGGGTCGACGTGACCCGTGTTGCTTATTTGTGACGTATTGTCGGCAGGTACCTCCGGCCGTCCATGCTTCAGCATCTGCTCAGGCGGCTGGTGTTTGACGTGCCCATCCTCAACGAATATGCAAAGATGTCGCTCAAGGTTTGCCTCATCATTTATTTTATTTTTTTGCACTATGTTGGGTATAAGATGTCAAACTCATTTTTGTCGCGGGCCGCATCGTTTGTTATGACTGTCAACCCAAATAAATGTCATGTAAATAATTTTGAAATCACAATTATTAATTTTAAAATCGAAATTATTACATTAGTGATATTACTAATATTTATATGTTAATATAGAATTATATATTAATATATTCTCTAGATATAAATATACTATAATTAAAATTAATATAAATAATAAAACTACAATTTCTTTAATTTTTTCCCTGCTTTCTCCACGGTCAGGGGCATGAACATTAAAACTGTTCAAATTTAAAAAAAAAAAAAAAAGATGAATGGTAATAAATATTGTTAGCAACACCTCTATTTTTTAAAAATAATTTTAGTATTGGCACATAAAGTCGATGCACAATTCACGGGCCAAATATAATTTACACTGCGGACCAAGTTTGGCCCGCAGGCCAAAGTTTGACACCACTGAGATAAACGATTACCCTGCAGCTTCTGACCAATCACTACGAGCGCTGCTGGAAGTATTACTGCTTGCCGAACGGCTGGGCCAACTTCGGCGTGACCTCGGAGGAGGAGCTCCATCTTTCCCGCAAACTCTTCTGGGGAATCTTTGAGTCATTGGCCCACAAAGTAAGAGCAGAGCACTCCAACCTTGTTCCTCCAAGTGCTTTTCATAACTCTGCTCTCCTGCATCCATCCCCTACGTTGTAGAAATTCGACGCGGAGCTCTTCAAAATCGCCATGCCGTGCCTGTGCGGCATCGCGGGGGCCATCCCGCCCGACTACGTGGATGCCAGCTACTCCTCTCACATGGAAAAGAAAGCATCTGTGGATGCCGAGGGCAACTTTGATCCCAAACCGGTGGAGACCACCAAGTGAGATTTACAAAAAAATAGACGATTGAAAAAATGAAATTGGGAGAAAAAAAAAATTATCCATTTGTCGACAGCACCATCATCCCCGAGAGGTTGGACGTCTTTATCAACAAGTACGCGGAGCATACTCATGACAAATGGGCATTTGAAAAGGTTCGTTCTAAAAAAAAATATATATTTATTTTTTCCTTCTTCATGTTCACGAATGTTACTTCAACTGGTTTATTTACAGATTCAGAACAACTGGACCTACGGAGAGGTGCTGGACGAGAACGCCAAGACTCACCCAATGCTCAGGCCGTACAAAACATTCTCAGAAAAGGTGACGGCCCTTTTTACATTCTTCGATGCGAAGATATTTTCATTTTCATTGATCCCGCTTGCTTCTCAGGACAAAGAGATCTACCGCTGGCCAATCAAAGAGTCCATCAAAGCCATGCTGGCATGGGAGTGGACCTTGGAGAAAGCCCGAGATGGCGAGGGAGACATTGAAAAGGCTGCCACACGCAAACTCTCCCAAACTGCTCAGGTACTGTCGTTCAGGCTTGTACTTAGTTAAGAAGAAAAAAAAATATATATATATCTGTGTCTCCAAGGCTACGTATGATCCCAGCCACGGTTACAGCCCTCAACCAATAGACATCACCGGAATGGCTTTGTCCAGAGAGTTGCAGGTTTGTTGTCTGTCTCGCCCTTTGACCTCCACCAGATGCGGATCTCATCTCTCTCTTTTTGCAGTCCATGGCCGAGCAGCTGGCTGAAAACTACCACAACACGTGGGGCCGGAAGAAGAAGCTGGAGCTTCAGTCTAAAGGTGAGCGAGGTTTTTTTCCGTCACCAGTGGAAAGTTGCTGAGGGACTTCTCCTTTCAGGTGGCGGCACGCATCCTCTGCTGGTGCCCTACGACACCTTGACGGCTAAGGAGAAGGCCAGAGACCGAGAAAAGGCACAGGATGTCCTCAAGTTCCTCCAACTCAACGGATACGCCGTCACCAGGTCGGTGTTAAAATGTTTCCCACCTCTGCAAGTAATGCAAATGTGCTCAGTCACAGTAAATATTAGGAGTGATATCCTTTTTCATTCATCAAAACACACCATTTTTTTTATATCTATTTAATAGATATAAATATTGATAAAATGAATATAATTATAACTAAATATATAATTAATTTATTGATAATATAAATGTATTATTATATAATTTTATGATTAATTATTATATAATATTGGTAATAATATTAATATATATATAATTATATATCAATATATTCTATATATATAAATATACTATCATTAAAATAATTAATAAAACTATCATTCTTTTTTTTTTTTTTCTCCCTGCTTTCTCCACGGTCAGGGGCATGAAGGACATGGAGCAGGACATCTCATCCATCGAGAAGCGCTTTGCCTACGGCTTCCTCCAGAAGCTTCTCAAATGGATGGACATTGCCCAGGAGTTCATCGCTCATCTGGGTGAGCAAGACACAACTTCACTACCTGAACCTTGAGGTCACATTGGTTCACCATGTTTCTTTCCACAGAGGCCGTCGTTAGCAGTGGGCGAGTGGAGAAGTCACCACATGAGCAAGAAATCAAATTTTTTGCCAAGGTGCGGCAAAAAAATGTGACTTTATAAGCTGTGGTTGTCAAACCTGGGTTCGTGGGCCCTTGCTTGGCCCCCACGTAGCTCCGCCCCTGCCTGCTGGACCAGAAGGTCACACAGGCCGTATCGGTCTAATTTGTTTTTTCCCACAGATTCTCTTGCCACTTGTGAATCAGTACTTCAAGAACCACTGCCTCTACTTCCTCTCCACCCCTGCTAAAGTTCTGGGAAGTGGAGGACATTCCTCCAACAAGGAAAAGGAAATGATCGCAAGGTGGAGCTTAATTTTCATTTTTAAATATCTATCTAATATTTCAAGCAACTGGTGTGTGATGCGTCTGTCCTCTGCCCTCTCGCCCCTCCCAATGTCGGCTTTCCACGTCACCTCAACCATCTTTCCTTCCGGTTGTCTCCTCATCGTCCTCTTCCTCTTATTTTCTCCTCCGTGTCAGTATCTTCTGTAAGTTGGCTGCTTTGGTGAGGCACAGAGTTTCTCTTTTTGGTAAGCGATCTGCACGGCGCGAGTGGGTCTGTCCTCCTCCGCATCTTCCTTTTTTTCCGTTTTCTTTGCCCTCTCGTGCTCTCATCTAACACAAGTCTTTGTTTTTTTTTTGTTTTCCCCCACTAACAGCCTGAGTGTGATTTGAATGTGAGTTCGTCACAATGTTGTTGCGATGCCAATTATGATATTTGGCAGAATAAAATGCAGATAGCTGATTAATTGGCCAATTAAAGAAATGTTTACTGCATTTATCGTGAATAAAATGACTTTTTGGGTCCTTACAACAATGAAGATATGAGTTACAAGCAGAAAGAGCATTTGACATTTTGCAATCGTTTGTTGTGTAGGACTGTATTTGTGATGGATTATGATGTTTATTTTTTTATTGATTAATTGCTTATCAGCTATATTCTGCCAAATTTTGAAATTGGTGGTCTAAAAAAAAAAAAATCCATATCAATGCAAAAATAAATCGTGAAATATATATTTTTTAATTGTTTATTTTAATTGAATGATTTTGCAAATTTTTCATGTAGAAATTGAGTAGCAATCCGCATCCTGAAAAAAAATATTTAAAAAAAGTAGAGCATGAAATTTTGGTAAATTTGCTAAATCACAGGAATGGAAAAAATATTTTTTTAAAACTAAAGTCCCCTTGACCTCCTTCTAGGAACGGATGCAAGTGCCATTGTCAACTGCCTTCACATTCTGTCCCGCTCGCTGGATGCCAGGTGCGTTTCGTCCTGACGTCTTCAATGTATGCTTCCAGTTCTGGGAAAAAAAGATTTTTGTTTTGGGTCGCCCTCTCAGGACCGTAATGAAGTCGGGGCCCGAGATCGTCAAGGCCGGCTTGCGTCAGTTCTTTGAGAGTGCCGCCGACGACATTGAGAAGATGGTGGAGAATCTCAAGCTGGGCAAGGTTTCCAGCCGCAACCAGGTCAGAAGCCAACCTGATCATCGGGTCATCAAAAACGATTCAACTGAACCTTGCCACTTGCCGTAGGTGAAAGGCGTAGCCCAAAACATCAACTACACCACCAACGCTCTCCTGCCCGTCCTCACGTCGCTCTTCGACCACATCGCTCAGCACCAGTTTGGAGACGACGTCATGAGTGAGTCCGGGTCCGCTAATAGTCCACGCCATATGTTTGTTAGCTCTCCGGAGTAAGACTATGGCTTTCCTTCTCCTCAGTGGACGACTTGCAAATCTCCTGTTATCGGATCATGTGCAGCATCTACTCACTGGGCACGGTCAAGACGCCGCATGTGGAGAAGTAAGTAACCTTCATCTTCACCCCCCCCCCTTCAAGATATTCATGATCTTCCCTTCTTCGCCCCCCCCCCTCCCGTGCAGACAGCGTCCCGCTCTTGGCGAATGTTTGGCGCACTTGGCAGCCGCCATGCCCGTCGCCTTCCTTGAGCCCGAGCTGAATGAGTTCAATACTTTTTCAGTTTACACCACCAAGACGCCCCGAGAAAGAACCAGTGAGTTCAAAGTTCAATTTCATAAAGTTGGTTTGCCCAAAAAAAACAACAACATTTTTTTCTTCTTCAGTTCTTGGCCTCCCCAGCCAAGTGCAGGAGCTGTGTCCCGACATCCCCGAGCTAGACATCCTCATGAAGGAGATCCACGACCTGGCCGAGTCGGGGGCACGCTACACGGAAATGCCCCATGTGATTGAGATCACGCTGCCCATGCTGTGCAATTACCTGCCACGCTGGTGGGAGAGGGGCCTGGAGAACTTCCCCGATCTGGAGGGCCAGATCTGCACCGCCGTCACCTCGGAGCACCTCAACCAGCTCCTGGGTAGCATCATGAAGATCGTGGTCAACAACCTGGGCATCGACGAGGCCTCCTGGATGAAGAGGTTGGCAGGTCGGTGGCAGCCATCTTGAAATGTCTTTTGAAATCCGAGAAGAGAGCGAGATGTCCGATCTGGTCGGCAGTGTTCGCTCAGCCCATCGTGAGCCGGGCCAAGCCGGAGATGCTCAAGTCCCACTTCATCCCCACCATGGAGAAACTGAAGAAGCGCTCGGGCAAGGTGGTGGCCGAGGAGGACCATCTGCGTATGGAAGGCAAGACGGAGGTGGACAACGAGGACGGGACCATCCGGGACGAGTTTGCCGTGCTGTGCCGCGACCTTTACGCCCTCTACCCTTTGCTCATCCGCTACGTGGACAACAACAGGTAGACGAGCCCATGTTCCGAAATGTCGCAAAGAGGAGGAGGCGAGGTTCCCGTGATGTCATCGCGCTTCCTCCACAGGGCGAGGTGGCTGACGTGTCCCGATCCCGACGCTGAGGAGCTCTTTAGGATGGTGGGCGAGGTCTTCATTTTCTGGTCCAAATCCCACGTGAGTTTTTCTTTTGTAATCTTCTGTCAATCCCAAACTTGATACTTTGTGAGGTGAGCCAATCACGTGCGAGCGTGCACGTGTGACGCTCGTGCCGTTACTACCCCTTGCAGAATTTCAAACGGGAGGAGCAGAACTTTGTGGTGATGAACGAGATCAACAACATGTCCTTCCTCACCGCCGATAGTAAGAGCAAGATGAGCAAGGTGAGAGAGGACACGCACACAAACACACAACCTCATGTCCACAGCCATCAACTTTTATTCACCATTAATATGGATTTACACTATATGGGTGTCCCACAAATCCAAAATGTTATTTATTTTATATTATTTATGTATTTTATTATTTTATTTTATATTATTTATATATTTATTTTACATTGTATTTGTTTTACTTCTAAGTTTGGATTTGCATTTTTGTTGAACACTGAATAGAATGAGAACCTGCTACGCTTAAATTGGATTTAAAGGAGACACTTGAGCGCCGTCTGGTGTAGTCGATCAATATGGAAGGAAAATTGAAGTGAAGTAATGTGGCCATTACTTTCATTAAAAAAACAAAATGGCCGCGTTTGTGTTATTGGGAACATACGTGCTGAGCTTGGTCATTATTGGACACGCGCGGTGTAAATCCAGTCGGACATTTCATTCACTCCATTTGTAAAATAACGCATTAAGGAACTAATCTCTGATCACCTAACTAACATTTGCAGACGCTGCAAAACGTACAAAACATGCTCATGTCAGCCTCGTGCGTCTTTTCCTGTTTGCTCATTTGAAACCGAACCAGCCACAACCGACAGTGCAGCCGGAAAACATTGACACGGCTCCCTCTGACTTGTAATTGCTTATAGTGGCCACAAGATGGCGGCAAAGTAATCTGTTTTGTCTTAATGAAGCTCCTCAACTCACATCAACATGGCTCCACTATGCCTTTCATTCATCGTCATTATGGTGTGTTGGGTAGATTTCTTTAAGGGAAAAATGGATTTAAATAATATAAATGTGAAATAAATTGAATAAAAATAAATAAATCTAGAAATAAATAACTCAATAAGTAAATACAATTTCAATCAATCAATCAAATCAAAATAAATAAATCACTCAATAAATAAATCACTCAATAAATAAATAAATAAATACAATTTAAATAAATAAATTAATTAAATAAATAAATAATCTGGAACCTAGCAAATGTGTGAGATGCAGTGTGAATATTTTCCAGCTGCACTGTAACTCTTGAGCCGCGATTGACACGGCAAACTCCCAGGAGCGTTGTTCAGAGGCACTTTGTGGTGGTTGAGGCCAGACGCTGGCGTGTGGCTAACTGTGCTCTCTCCTTGTATCCTGGGTCGGGGTCGGACGGCGGGCCGCTAGGCCGGAGACGGAGAGGTTAGACTGTGTTTGTGCACGAGCGCTGGGCTGACCGCATGGGCACCTCCTGGCTTTAAGCCAGGCTTCTCGTCACGCTTCCTGGACGGCAAAAAAAAAATCACAATTTGATTATTTTCCAAAATTGTTCAGCCCTAGTCAGTGTGTGCGTGCGTGTTTGTGTGTTAGCGAGCCGGGGTCGGCAGTGGCTTGATGAAATTTCTGCGCTGTTGTAGACTGTAGTGGCCTGACGGGTGCGATGGCGCTCGGCTTAGCAGTTTCACGCCATTTTGAAACGTGATCGCCTGCAGCCGAGCGCCATCCCCCACTTTGTTTGATTCATGAAAACGTTTGTTTGTAGATAGTTGTGGTGGGATGGGGGGGTGACGTTGGGTTCCGAGTCACCTGCGTTGTTACTATTCCAGGGGTGTCCAAACTTTTCCTCTAAGGCCCGCATGAAAAAAGAAAAAGCATGAATGGGGAGTAGAGGACTGCAGTGCCATCTTCAAACTTACGGGCTGAGTCAAATGTTGTTTTTAGCATCGGGGAACTTTGGACACCTCTGTTGCGTTTGCACCGAAAAGCCGCATCCTCCTCCTTTGCTGTCACCGATGGATCTGCGCAAGCTAGACACGTCAACGGGATTTAAATGCTAGCGACGGTAGCAGGTAGCCTCCAATACACTTACTAACCGGACCCTTTCCCCCCTTTCACGTCTAATTCATTGACACTAATAAACTCGATCAACCATTGATTATGTGTTTGCGTGAGAAGAGCTCCTCGATCCCGGAGCCAAAGCCAGAACCTCGTGTGTGTGCGGGGTGTCCGGAAAGTATTAACAGCACTTCGCTTTTTCCATAATCTTATCACAAAATGGCTGACAGTGAACCCCCGTTTATTGCGGGGGCTTCGTTCGAGACCCACTTTCTAAAGCTATACATACAGTTCTTGTTCTGTCAAGGGATTTTTAAAAAAAAATTGTGAACATAGTGAAGCACCGACAATTCTTTCCAGATGCAATCCGTGCGTGCGACTAACGGCGAGGTTGCATTGTGTGTACTTGAGCCCGACCGAATCTTGCGTGGACAAGATAGTGTGCTTGTTGCTCTGAGGAACGCCATTTCTATTTCCTGTTGAGTCATTTTGTGCGCATGCCGTGTCACTGCGCATGATGTGCATCTGGCCATCACATTGCATGTTTCTTGTTCCCTTTTCAAGCCTTGCCACTGATAGATCGTATTTGGTGAATTTTTATATGGTGGACCCTTTTCATGTGATGTCAGACTACTCAAGGCAACTGTAGAATCAAAACAGCACGTTCAAATAAAAAAAAATTATGCATTTGGTAAGCTAAAGGAACCATGTCTATCATTTTTGTTCATCTATAGTGGTTCTAAAAAGTCTACACACCCCTGTTTTCAAATGCCAAGCTTCTGTCTTTAAAAAAAAAAAAAACTTTCCCCCCATTAATGTGACCTACAACCTTGAAATTCAGTTGCAAACCTAAAACTTTACAAACGGGGGAAGTAAAAATAGTAAAAGATAATGCAGTTGCAAAAGTATACACACCCCAATGGCTAGCAGTGGCTGTGCAATTGAGCAACATTGGTATGACATGACTGAAAAGCGTCTACAGCTACAGTTGAGAGGCGGGCGTGAAGGTTTCTTTTTGTTGCCCCTTCTAGTCCGGAGGCTCCGAGCAGGAGCGTACCAAGAAGAAGCGGCGGGGGGACCGCTACTCGGTGCAGACCTCGCTCATCGTGGCGGCGCTAAAGAAGATGCTCCCCATCGGCCTCAACATGTGCTCACCCGCCGATCAGGAGCTCATCAACCTAGCCAAAACCAGATACTCGCTGGTACCGTCACACGTGGAATGTTTGATGGCTCCGTTATCAGGTGGTGGAAATAATGAAACGAAAACTTTCTTCTCTCTTGTAGAAAGATACCGATGAAGAAGTGAGGGAGTTTTTACACAACAATTTTCATCTCCAAGGCAAAGTAAGTCAGTTAATGTCTACGGCAGGGGGTTTTCACCACCATTATAACCAAGAAGCAACTTGGGGACCACTGCTTTGGCCTGCAATGCCGTCTTGGACCACTAGAGGGCCACGGACTACCTACCGGTTGACAATCCCTGATCTACGGTAAACACATAAAGGTTGTGAATTGTGCAACTTGCAGGTGGAGGACCCGGCCATGCGCTGGCAGATGTCCCTCTACAAGGAGATGTCTGGGAAGGCGGAAGATGCCGAGGACCAAGAGAAGGTGGTCAAAAGGGTCCAAGAGGTGTCTGCTGTCCTCTACCACATTGAAGTGGTGAGTACCAAGATTACAAAAAATCTAGCGGGTAGATGTGCGTGAAGGAAAGCCTCGCTCTTCGTCTTCTAGACAGAGCATCCCTTCAAGTCCAAGAAGATGGTGTGGCACAAGTTGTTGTCCAAACAGCGGCGAAGAGCTGTGGTGGCCTGCTTCAGGATGACGCCCCTCTACAACATCCCCACGTAATTACTCCCCGACGATGGTCCCTATCATTCCGGGCTCGGCAAAATATTTTTTCCGCAGGCACCGAGCCACCAACATGTTTCTGGACGCCTACAAGCGCAACTGGCTGGAGACGGAGGGCTACTCCTTCGAGGACAAAATGATTGACGACTTATCGGTCTGTCCTCTTCCCCTTCTCGCCGTCTTTTCAAATAAACGGAACGTGAAGGTCTAACCCGTTTGATAGAAAGCCCTGGAGGAAGAGGAGGAGGAGGAAGAAGAGACGGAGACCAAGCCCGACCCGCTTCATCAGCTCATCCTGCATTTCAGCCGAACCGCTCTCACCGAGAAAACGTAAGAGCGGCCCGGCTACTTTTTCTCGTCCTCCTTTGAACTAAGACTCATTGATTTATTATTATTTTTTTCCCGCCGCAGAAAACTGGATGTCGACCACCTCTATATGTCGTACGCTGACATCATGGCAAAGGTATGCAGAAAATCCGAAGAGTACCGCAGCGCGTCTTTTCTCGCCTTATTCCCGTTTTGGTCTCGTTGCAGAGTTGCCATATGGGTGAGGATGACGAGGAGGGAGAACAGGAGGGGGAGGAGCCATCCTTTGAGGTGCGGCAGACAGAGATGGTATGGGGGGACCAGGGGAAGGGGAGACAGGGGAGTCAGCGCAGAAGCAGCTCCCCGTGCCACCAGTGACCATACGGCATCAACACACTCGCACCCGCCCCCCCCCCCCCCAAACCCAGCACACCCCACAACAATCATTCGTCTTTTTTTTTTTTATTATTATTTTTTTTAATCTTCGTGTGGTCTCTCTCACAACATATCCTGCGATGGCGGACTGAGCTGTGCATGCCTTTGGTGGATTCGGAACATCGCAGAGTTTTTATTTCCATCCCCCAAGTGGATCTCCCTGGCCCGACTCACCCCCTCCCCTACCCCTTTTACTCACCACCTTATTGGAACGTGTCTCACTTGATAACTGGGATACTAACCGTGATATTGGTTTGATTTTGTTTGTCCCCCTATTCCAAAAATCAGCCTTTGTGATTGGATAATTGCATTTCAAATGATTTCTAGTTCGTTGCATTGTTCAGCCCTCGTGCATGGTCCCGCACACACTTCACAAACATTTTGTAATTGAAGAATAGGTTCGGGACATTTACAAAGCAGGCAGGTGTGTGATAGGGAGGAACAAGATGGAAGTTGGGTGGGAGTGTGGGTGGGTTGTTGGATAAATGAGTCATGTGTTCCGGACTAGTCATGTGATTGACAATAGCTGCATTTGAATAATAGCACACAGGGATGCCTTGAAATACGAGTGACACGACACAGCTAGCATAGCTGCTGTAAAAATTCATTCAGGCCAAGTCCTTAACGACAAGAAAAAACAACAACTATTATTATTGTTATGCTAATATTGCAGCCTGATTTATACTGCCCCCATCTGGCCATGGTGTGCATAGCAGAAGGCACACTATTATCTCAAGGCACCGCTGTACGTTAGGGCTGCTTTGAGTAGTGAAATATGACACAACAATGTTTTGAACTACCATATTTCCGCATATTGTGGCACAGGATCTTATTTTTTTATTATATATATTTTATTTCTATCTTTTTTAGTATGAGATATATATATATATATATGACAACCCTTTATTGGAGGTACAGCCACTATTTGAGGAACTATGATACGTTGACAGTACATCCAATTGACCTTAACAAGTTAAGAGGACTCATTGGCTCATTTTTAACATTGAAGCACAATCATCAGATTTGACACAATGTCCCTTTTACTTCGCCAACGCTAATGAATGGTACAAATGTTGCACGAGCTTAAGTTGCATGCTGGAAATGAGTGTGCAGTATGTTGGGTGCTGCTTGGAGCTTGTGGAAGTTATCAAGCTGCTGGGATAGCTTCCGAAACTAATGCACACAGTAGAAGCGAGTGTGTGTGGAGGGGGGGGGGGGGCGGTGCAATCTGCGTGGGCGTGGTTACAGCCGCTTCCCTCCTGCTCTCCTCCCCATCAGGAAAAGGAGATGGAGAAGCAGAGGCTCCTCTACCAGCAGTCCCGCCTGCACGGCCGCGGGGCCGCCGAGATGGTTCTGCAGATGATCAGCGCCTGCAAAGGTGGGCTGTCTCATGGGGCCTCCACATACAGTGGCGGTGCTAAGGGGGGGACGTGGGGGCACCGAAAAAAAGTTTAATGTGGGCATACAACTAAGTCAGTTTGTTCCAGGTGAGCCGGGAGTCATGGTTTCTTCCACTCTCAAACTGGGAATCTCCATCCTCAATGGAGGCAACTGCGACGTGCAGCAGGTCAGTCGATGCCTAGCAAGCAGTCATGCCGCTCTGACTTTTTTTTTTTTTTTTTTTTTAAGTCCAAAAATGCAACATCATAATAGAAAAGCAACGCTGTTATGGCATATCATAGTTTTTTATTTTTTGTCTCCATGCAGAGAATGCTGGACTACCTGAAGGACAAAAAGGACGTGGGCTTCTTCCTGAGCGTTCAAGCTCTGATGCAAAGCTGCAGGTCTCCAACACATCCATGTTACTTTGAATATTTGTCGGAGCTCTCATGTGAAATTGATAAGTTGCAGCTTCAGCAAAAATCCCCTGCTGGAATGTGTTGCTAACCAAAACAGCAGCACAAATATGGCAAATTATTGTTTGACTGTGTGTGCTTTGTGAGCAGCGTTTTGGACCTGAATGCTTTCGAGAGACAGAACAAGGCCGAAGGACTCGGAATGGTGTCAGAAGAGGGCACCAGTGAGTACACGTGCACGAAAAATGACTTATGAAGGAAATATGACTCGGTGAGAATTCTCCGAGGTTTGTGCACTCACCGCATCTCTTGTCTTCTCTCTCCTCCCGTCGGCGCTGTCAGACAAGAAGCTCGAACGTGGTAAATGGGCGTCGCTAGTTTTGTTTCATGCTAGCCAAAATTCTTTTCTCTCAAATCTGAGTCATTCAAGCAAATGCTCAAAAGTCGCTCAACGTGGTGTGTTCACTTGCATCCAATTTGTCCGTTTAGATGAGAAAGTGATGGCGGACGACGAGTTCACGTGCGACCTCTTCCGCTTCCTGCAGCTGCTCTGCGAGGGTCACAATAACGGTGAGTCAACATCTTGTCCAAATTCTGGATTGGAACTATTTAAACAAAGTTGCCAGTTCCAATGTAATGTTGTTGTTTTTTTTATTATATTAATTTTTAATTGATTATTTCCATGGTCTTTTTGACACCTTTGACGAAATTGCATTCAAATAAGTCCGGGTAGTAAAACCACAAAGTCAATAAATAAATCCATCTAAAGGTCGTTTCCTGTCATTCACTAGACTTCCAGAACTACCTGAGGACCCAGACCGGCAGCACCACCACCATTAATGTCATCATTTGCACGGTGGACTACCTGCTACGACTACAGGTGAGCAGCCTGGATTAAGTTTTCTAAAATTCCCCCAAGTGGTAATTTTCTTTAAAGTGTGGGTAAAAAGGAAAAAATAAAAAATCAAGGAATACAAAAAAATCAATTAAATTAGAAATTTAATAAAATTTACTGAAAAATTGTCTTGGTGTAATGAAAAAATTGTTGTCGGGCAGGAATCCATCAGTGACTTCTACTGGTACTACTCGGGCAAGGACATCATGGACGAGCCCGGCAAGAGGAACTTCTCCAAAGCCATGACTGTGGCCAAGCAAGTCTTCAACAGCTTAACCGAGTACATCCAGGTGACAAACATTCGCTGGTTGCAACGTACAAAAATGTTGCCACTCTACTTAAGCAGTTTTTTAGGTGTCCGTTCTATGCCTGAGTATTTTTTAATTCCTAAATATATATTTTTTCATGTTATCAAAGCATGTGTATGCAAATTCCTTTTTACTTTTTTTTTTTCTTATTGAAGGCAGGTGTGTGTACTACTTTTGCCACAAGAGGTTTTGTCTTTCAGGGTCCGTGCACGGGCAACCAGCAATCGTTGGCGCACAGCAGGCTGTGGGACGCCGTGGTGGGCTTCCTCCACGTCTTCGCTCACATGATGATGAAGCTGGCTCAGGTGAGACACGTCATGTATTCTTTTTCCTAATAACTGCGGACCTAGGATCGTTTTTGGAGGAACCTTTGGAAGGACCTGTTGTCTTCATCTCCAAAGAATATTTTCTCGACTATTTGTTCTTCTCCGTGTTTCGGCTTCTCCTCAGGATTCGAGTCAAATCGGGCTGTTGAAGGAACTGTTGGATCTGCAGAAGGACATGGTGGTGATGCTTCTGTCTCTTCTGGAAGGTAAGAATTTTACGCCAAAGAGTCAATGAAAGCACGTTGGCCTCTCCTCTGCGCTCCTTCCAGGCAACGTTGTGAACGGGACCATCGCCAAGCAGATGGTGGACATGCTGGTGGAGTCCTCCAGCAACGTGGAGATGATCCTCAAGTTCTTCGACATGTTCCTCAAGCTGAAGGACATCGTCGCATCCGACGCCTTCCGCGACTACGTGAGTGACCCGCGAGGGCTCATCTCCAAGAAGGACTTCTCCAAGGCCATGGACAGCCAGAAGCAGTACTCGCCCACGGAAATCCAGTTCCTCCTGTCCTGCTCGGAAGCCGACGAGAATGAAATGATCAACTTTGAGGAGTTCGCCGACCGCTTCCAGGAGCCGGCCAAGGACATCGGTTTCAACATCGCCGTCCTCCTCACCAACCTGTCGGAGCACGTGCCGCACGACACGCGGCTGCAGAACTTCTTGGAGCAGGCGGAGAGCGTGCTCAACTACTTCCGCCCCTTCCTGGGCCGCATCGAGATCATGGGCGCCAGCCGCAAGATCGAGCGAATCTACTTCGAGATCAGTGAGGCCAACCGCAACCAGTGGGAGATGCCGCAGGTGCGCGAGTCCAAACGCCAGTTCATCTTCGACGTGGTCAACGAGGGCGGCGAGAGCGAGAAGATGGAGCTCTTTGTCAACTTCTGCGAGGACACCATCTTTGAAATGAACATCGCCGCCTCCATCTCCGAGCCCGAGGGAGACGGCGCCGAAGAGGAAGATGACGAGGAAGAGGAAGAAGAGGCGGCCAAAGAGGGCGACGGCGGCGAAGGCGAGGAAGGCAACGGCGAAACTCCGCCTCCGGAATCCGCCTCTGCCTTTGCCGACTTCCTGACCAGCGTGGTCAATTTCTTCAACATGTTCACCTTCCGTAACCTGCGGCGGCGTTACCGCAAGCTACGCAAGATGACGGTGAAGGAGATGGTGATCGGCCTGGCCACCTTCGTCTACACCGTCCTCATGGGCGTCCTGATGTTCGTCTACAGCGTCTGCAAGGGCTTCTTCATGCTCATTTGGAAAGCGCTCTTCGGCGGAGGCCTGGTGGAAGGCGCCAAGAAGATGACGGTGACCGAGATCCTGGCCAGCATGCCGGACCCAACGCAGGACGAAGTTCACGGCGACCTGCCGCCCGAACCGGGAGCAAGAGAGATTCAAGATGCGGAAGGAGCGGCTGACTTGGATGCGGGAGGGGGCGAGGAGGAAGAGGAGGACGGCGAGGAACGGGAAGGGGGACGCCTGCCCGGTTTCAACGCTCCCGGCGGACTCGGAGACTTTGGGGAGACCACGCCGGAAGAACCGCCCACTCCTGAGGGCACGCCGCTGCTCAAGAGGAAACCGGTACGTCAATGGAACAACTTTATTCGTATGACCTTGTTACATACGTATATATTTATACATATCTTATATGCGTCGGTTGCCACAGTTGCCCGAAGAGGGTGAAGGTCAAGAAGAGGCAAAAGGAGAAATTGTCGAACCTGAAGAAGAGGCCCCTCCGGAGACCGAGAAAGCAGAGTGAGTTGTGGACCGATTGTGTCGGCCATTTTGTGCCGTAGATTTGGATTCAAGCTAATGCTACTAGTGGCTAGCGAATCTCATTTGTCGCCTTCGCAGCACCGAGGCCGACGAAAAGAAGCCCGAGAAGGTTGAGCCCGAGCCCGAGGTCAAGGAGGAAGAACCCGAGAAGCCGACGGTGAAGACAAAGGTGAAGGAGAAGAAAGCGGCAGAGGAAGGTTTTGAGTTGTGGAACGAACTGGAGGTCCAGAGGAATAAATTCATGGTGAGCAATTTACACTTCTCAAACGGGTTCTCGAATGCTCCTCCGCTCATGTCTCCTGAAATCTGCTTGCAGAACTACCTCTCTAGAAACTTCTACAACCTGCGCTTCCTGGCCCTCTTCATCGCTTTTGCCCTCAACTTCATCCTGCTCTTCTACAAGGTTTGCTTTTGGATGACAGTCTTAGAAAGCAAATAAATCATCCAACAAGATATCACGAGTCCGATGACCTCCTCAGGTGTCGGACAGCCCGCCAGGCGAGGAGGAATTTGAAGGATCGGGTCTTTTCGAGGGCGGCTCGGGACTGTTCGAAGGCTCCGGCGCTGATGAGGAAGGATCCGGTTTCGAAGACGGCGGCGAGGACGATGAAGACGAGGGCCCCCTGTACTACTTCCTGGAGGAGAGCACCGGGTACATGGAGCCGGCGTTGGCCTTCCTCAGCATCGTCCACACCATCATCTCCTTCCTCTGTATCATCGGCTACAATTGCCTCAAGGTGAACTCTGTCCTCTCTTAGGCCACACCGATTAACCGGATAGCCCATTTAATCGATTCTTACAAAATGGAATATTATTTCTGGGGGATGTTTGAACGTCAATATCTTTGTCTTGTATTTTAATTTAAAAATCTGCCAATATTAAACAATCTAATATCGGCTGATTAAATTGACCTGGCCCAATAATCTATTTAATCGTCTCTTACAAAATGCAGTATTATTTCTGGGAGGAGTTTGAACGTCATTATCTTTGTCTTATATTTTAATGTGTTAAAAATTTTTTTTTTTAAATTGGCCGATATTAAATAATCTAGTATCATCTGATTAAATTGACCGATTAATTGGTCGGGCACTACTCGCGTGTATATATTGTTTATCCTCCATCTGAAATAACCTCGTCTCACCCTGCAGGTTCCTCTGGTTATCTTCAAGCGAGAAAAAGAGCTGGCCCGGAAACTGGAGTTCGACGGCGTTTACGTGACGGAGCAGCCGGAAGACGACGATATCAAGGGACAGTGGGACAGACTGGTGCTCAACACTCCGTAAGCGATTGTTTCACCCAACAAGATGGGTTCGGAATTTGACTCTGGCAAAAATCAAAATCTGTCTATTTCAGTAATGACATTACTTTATGTAGAAAATGTGAAATTGTAATTGAACATTTTCTGTGACTTCAGATCTTTCCCCAACAACTACTGGGACAAGTTTGTGAAAAGGAAGGTGAGTTCTTCCGACTGTTTTCATTGGAGGGACTGTCATCAAAAAGCATTTTCATTGGTTCATTTTTTGTTGTTGTTGTTGTTAGGTGTTGGATAAATACGGCGACATCTACGGAAGGGAGAGGATCGCCGAGTTGCTGGGCATGGACTTGGCCTCCCTGGACGTCAGTGCCATGACGCACGACAAGAAGCCGGAGCCCGACAACTCAGTCTTCAGCTGGTATGTTTGCGGCCCACTTGACTTAAATTTGAACTTCTTCTTCTGACCTGCATATGTGACATTCTTTCTCTGCAGGATAACATCCATAGACATCAAGTACCAGATCTGGAAATTTGGTGTTGTGTTCACGGACAATGTGAGCTCAGGAAACTAAAGCGTCTGTTTTGGAATTTATATCAGTGTCTGACTCTTTGGTCTCCTCGTAGACCTTCCTGTACCTGGTCTGGTACATGCTCATGTCCATGCTGGGCCACTATAACAACTTCTTCTTCGCCGCTCACCTGTTGGACATCGCCATGGGAGTCAAAACCCTGCGCACCATCCTGTCCTCGGTCACCCACAACGGAAAGCAGGTGAGAGCGACGTCAAAAAACAAAACCTGGAGCCTGTGGAAGACTTCTTGGGGTTGTGTCGTCCCCAGCTGATGATGACGGTGGGTCTGCTGGCCGTGGTGGTGTACCTCTACACCGTGGTGGCCTTCAACTTCTTCCGCAAGTTCTACAACAAGAGCGAGGACGAGGACGAGCCCGACATGAAGTGCGACGACATGATGACAGTGCGTAGTGCCAAAATGTCGTTTGATCATCATCGCCCGACTTTTAGTGTGGATGTAGATTAAGGCTCCTCCCCCTCCCTTGCAGTGCTACTTGTTCCACATGTACGTCGGCGTCCGGGCCGGCGGCGGCATCGGAGACGAGATCGAGGACCCGGCCGGAGACGAATACGAGCTCTACCGAGTGGTTTTCGACATCACCTTCTTCTTCTTTGTCATCGTCATCCTGCTGGCAATCATTCAGGGTACAAACTTGTGGCACTTTTCACACTGCACTTAGCAAGCCCATTCATTGAATAGGTTTAATTTCTGTGCCTTTTGTTTGACAAGAAAATGTCTTAGTGTTGATTTGGGACTGGCAGATTGTCGTGTTGTTGTTTTGAGCAATTGTGGGCTTTCAGGTTTGATCATTGATGCCTTCGGCGAGCTGAGAGACCAGCAGGAGCAGGTCAGGGAGGACATGGAGGTGAGTTTCCCCCGTCGCAACGCTCGCTTCCCTTCGTCCGCGTTCTTCCCCTATGACGGTCTCGTCTCTCGTCCCTCCCGCAGACAAAATGCTTCATCTGCGGGATCGGCAGTGACTATTTTGACACGACGCCGCACGGCTTTGAGACGCACACTTTAGAGGAACACAACTTGGCCAACTATATGTGAGCCTCTCTATTTTATTTTATTTTATTTTATTTTATTTTATTTTATTTTATTTTATTTTATTTTATTTTATTTTATTTTATTTTATTTTATTTTATTTTATTTTATTTTATATTTATTAGTCTTTGTTGTCTTGCAGGTTTTTCCTGATGTATCTCATCAACAAAGATGAAACGGAGCACACCGGCCAGGTCATGTCAAGTCTTTCCACTCGCTCTCACTTAAATTCAGAATTTTCAGACCAGCAACTGAATTTGGACCTGTCTTTTTATTTTCTTAGGAGTCGTACGTGTGGAAGATGTACCAGGAGCGCTGCTGGGACTTTTTCCCCGCCGGGGACTGCTTCCGAAAGCAGTATGAGGATCAGCTGGGGTAACACGGGTGACAAAGACCATTGGCCGATTGATCTGAATAGACAAGTCAACTATGCTATGCACACTTTGGCTGCGGCATCCAATTCGATCAAACGATAATCACGTGACGGGATTCTTTTCTAAATTGCCTTGCTTGTATAAACGTCGGCGTCACGGCTCGTCTCCACTCCGAACTGTGCCTGAACGCATCATGTTCATTGAACGGACTTTTAGTGCCTAGAGCAAAGTGGCTGCTTTCTTCGTTTTGTTTAGCTGAGAGGGAAGATGTTTTGTTTATCGCGGGAACGCTTACGAACCGTTTTGGCGCCATCTGGTGGCATCCGAGTGCCAAGTACGTAAGGTCGGCAAAAGTATGTTTAATATGTTTTGATGGAGGTCTGCATTTTTTTAATTTTTTTTTTAAATAATAGAGCATAATTTGACTGCAATTTTGCGGACCGCCATTTTGAGAAGAAGACTCACGGAGGAATGAGCAGAGAATTATCAGCGTGCGACGCCATTCTGTATGTACAGACACTTTGAAGTCTTACCAATTTATTTATTGTTTCTCTGCCAACGACTGTTTTCGAACCTTCCAGCTAACGGCGAGCAGGAGCGAATGAATGTACGTATTTAAAAGCGGCCATTTTGAATAGGAGGCTTATTTTACATACGATATTTATTTTTTTCTTTGGAGGATTCCAACATGTCAGATGTTGTCTGTGAAGTGCGTGTGTGTGTGTGTGTGACGCGTGGAGGAAGACGATTTTGGAGTGCGTGTTGACTCTCAGGTGTGAAGGCGCTGCCACACAGCATTTTTGGCGGCCTTCCAAGCCGACACGTTGACTGAACTCTGTTTTGCGCTCACAATAAATGGGTTCACTCAGCAACTATGCCAGCAAGTGTCCTCGTTCCTATACAAAATCGTACTTTCGGCTTGTAGCGAAATTTGAAACTTAGATGGAACACACAAGCAAGATAAGAGTTTTTGTGTTTGCCTTGGGTGGGCCACATTCCTGCACTGGAAGGAACCATTATGTTTTTCTTTTTTTTACAGCACCTTATAGTTCACACGGAATATTTATCTTCTGCCGGGTCAATGATTAATTCGTATCTCACGTCTCGGTTCTTTACTTCAGCCCATAGAGTATTCACATTAACAATGTAAAATTATTAGTTGTAATCAAGATTGATTACATTAATTACAATGATTACATTTATGGCAGATTTGTGACAAATTCAAAATCTGCAAGAGGTGCATGAATAAGAACGCTAATTGTTTTAAACTAAAATGGCAACAACAAAAAGTGGCAAATTTAATCTAACCAATATTACAGGGCTTTTTTAAACTGATTGCAAAATCAAATAAAACTGAAGTCATAGTCAATTGATTAATTTTATTTGAGGCACGATTAAAATAAAATTTCGAAAATTTGTATTTATCACAAAAAAAACACACATTTAACTGTTTATAGTTTTTAATACATCATTGGAAAATTAATTATAATACTTAATGAAGAGTAAATTAATTAATTCAAAATCAGGTGCGGCCTTGCGGTGCAAACTTTAGCCCAGCCCTGCTCGAAAGTAAACAGCGCACGTCCTCCCTGGTCGCCCCTCCCTTCTGCTCGGTCGGTATAAAACATCCGGCAGCGACCTTTTCACCCGCCTGCTCGCACGTCTCAACGACCTCCACCATGTCCTTCTTGGCTCCTCCTGGTTACCAGCCTGTCTACTCCCCCGTGAGTATCCTCAATTTGACCTTTCTTTAAACACACTCTTGTCATAACAGGGTGTGCAGACTTATGCAAGCTCAGTTGTTTATCTCTTATCAAAAACGTAGGGTGTGTAGACTTTTTGTATGCTTTCTCCAATGTGTTGTACAGAGCATTCCGTATCTGGGGCCAATCTACGGAGGTCTGCGGGAGGGAGCTTCCATCTACATCCAGGGCTTGGTTCCGGACAAAATTACCAGGTGAGTTCAGCCCACTGGCTTGTCACACCGTGACTGGGTGGGTCGGTTTTTTTTTCCCCATTGAAGGAAATGAAAGGAGCTTTCACGGCATGCTCCTCCCTTCTCAACGTGTGCGTGGTCATCAGCAGGCAGAGCAAACATAGCAAAGCACTTCTCAGGATGTTTTCCGGGTAGCCCAACCCAAACTGTTCCCCCCCCCCCCCCCCCGAGCTCCATAATTGACGCACACCCGTCCGTCCGTCTCCATCAGGTTCTCTGTGAATCTGCTATGCGGACAGTCCGATTCCAGCGACGTGGCCCTGCACTTCAACCCACGCTTCGACGGCTGGGACAAGGTGGTCTTCAACAGCCGGCAGAACGCCGCATGGGATGCGGAGGAGAAGATCCGTGACATGCCCTTCAGCAAGGGCAAGGCCTTCGAGATGGTCATCGTGTGCTCCCTGGAGGGCTACCAGGTCTGAGCGTTTTGGGCTGGCGTGGCGTGGCCGTGACCTTTGACCTGACAGTAAATGTCTTGGCAGTTCAAAATTAATGGGAAGGACTTCTACACCTTCAAGCATCGCCTCCCTTTGGCCAGAGTGCGCGGCATGGAGATCGCAGGAGATGTTTCCATTCAGACCATTAACGTCATTGGGGTGAGATGAAGTTCTGTTTGTTTACATCGATACTCGCCCATCACTAATTGCAGTAAAACTTTTTTTTTGGTAATTCTTTTTTTAGGCTGGTGGCTCGGGAATGGGGGTAAGTCCATTAACATTACCTTTTTTTTTTCCCCTCACTGTTTTTGTTTTTTTACTGCCATGGCATGAAATATCTTTCAAATTGAAAATTTTCCCATATGCAGCAGCAGGGAGGCGGCATGGGAGGCATGCCAGGATGCGGGGCTGCAGGCCCTGTGAGACATTTTCATTTATTCTTCATGTTATTATTCAACGATGCAGTCATGAAACACTTTTTTTCCAGATTGTGAAGGGTTAAGATTTATTTTATCATTTCAGTCGGGCCCTAAATCCTATTGCAGTGAATTAGTTTGATGCCAAAATAGATTTATTGTGATGCTTTGTTTTCTTTCTGGCAGGGTGGCTGTCCCGGGGGCATAGGAGGCATCATCGGGGTATTCATCTGTTTGACTATTTTTCAATAATTTGATTGCTAGACGTGTGTGCGTAGCCCACTTCATTAGGTACAACTCCTCAGTCAATTCTGTTCTTTTTTTGCCCTATCAGGGTGGATTCCCAGGATCAAATCTACCGGTGAGGATATGTCTTATTATTATTATTATTATTATTATTATTATGTTTAACCTTATCTCTCATGTTAATTTTACTGCAGAGCATGAGCGGCCAGCCGATTTACAACCCTGTGAGTATTTATTGTAAACAAAAAAGTCAAAGGCCCCCAAAAAACCCTAACCCCCAAAATAAAAAATAAAATTAAATACCCTAATAAATGTTAGTCTGGCCAGTTTTCTTGCAGTCCATCATGTGGTGTTGTCTGTGCTGTGCACCCGCAGCCGATCCCGTTCTCGGGCGTGATTCCAGGAGGAATGTTCCCAAAGAGGACAGTCGTCATCCGAGGCATGGTTCCCCGCCATTCAAAGAGGTACATTTGCCGTCTTACCCAATTATTGTGGCAGATATGCTCGATAAACATCCAATTTGATCTCATTGGCCCAAAAATTATTAATTTACTAAAACTAATGTAGTTTTCACTATCTGTGCTAATGACGTATAATGACAGGCAGGACAATTAAATTCTCTTCCACTAGAGGGCGGAAGACAATTGAGGTTGCAGATTTTTGTATCAATCATAACAATTTGGCAGACGTGCAAGCTGAGCAGCAATGCTCACGTGAAGTTGTTTGTCTTAGGTTCAGCATTAACTTCATGGTGAGTAGATCTGGTGACGTCCCCTTCCATATGAACCCGCGCGTGAAGGACGGCGTGGTGGTGCGCAACAGCATGGAGGGTGGCTGCTGGGGCCAAGAGGAACGCCAGCTTGGGGCCAACCCCTTCGAGGAGGGCCAGTACTTTGACGTGAGTGTTTGGCAAAATACGACTGGGGTGTTTCCGAGTCATAGCTTGTTAAACATAAATGATTATGGTGTGGTCGATAGTGGAATTACACTTAATTTAACAGAATAAAAACTGATTTTCCGTTTTTGTCAAGATGTCCATCCGTTGCGGCACCGACCGCTTCAAGGTGTTCCTCAACGGGCATCCGCTGTTCGATTTCACTCACCGCACGCGCGCCGTCACCGAAATCGACAAGCTGGAGGTGGCGGGTGACGTGCAGATTTCCTACATCCACTTCTAAAAGCACGCTCGGTTTGTACTCAGCACCACACTTGTGTGATATCTCCATGGCAACCAACATCAGGACCAAAGATTTATTTTTTGTTCAAAATACTGGAGATACTTTATCAAAGCTTGATTAATAAAAACAATTGAAAAAAACGTCACTTGTAAAGTCAGAGTACCACTTTTCAACGGGAACGCAAGCCAAATATTCTTTGTGTCCACATTCTTTCATGATTGTGACAACAGTGAATAAACCAAGGAGCCCGTCATTTAGAATCTTTAATTTTATTGTATTATCAGTAGGATATATATATATATATTAGCAAAATTTGTTAACTGCTATTTGACATTTTATTTTAAAATGCAATTTGAGAAACAGGACAACACAATGCTCGTTCACTCATCAGTCAGTGCCTGAAAAGGCCACTAGGTGTCAGTATTGCTTTGCAAAAACTTTACTGTCCCCTCTTTGTATTGCGTCTATGATAGAGTAGTTGTACTTTGGAGTTTTGTGTTTCATTTTACAGTGGTTAACTTAAATGTTGCACTCGCATGAGAGTGGCGAATGTTAAAATGTGACTTAAAACATTGCCTGTTTTACTTGACATTAAATAGTTTCCTGTGGGGGGGAGGGAAAGGCAGGGGAATTGGATGTCATCGAGGTCAGGAGCTAAGTTTAGCCTGGGTTGTTACCAAGTCTTTGCCACATAGGGCACTTTTTTTTTTTCTAAATCAAATCACTTGAGACATTTATTGGGATCGTAAGTTAAGTTTGAAAAGATGTTACAAGAGTTTTGGGATGTGTGGTGTGAAATAATGTATCTAAGAGACCAGCACTGAATATCAGACAAGGGATCAACTTATGGCAGAGAGGTTTTTGAAGTGTAGACAAGATGTTGTGGGCTTCACTTGGGGTTTTTCACTATTTGGGGTAGGGATCAGTCTCTACTCAATATGACAAACTAAACCATTTAATGTACTCGGAAGGATAGTGTTCATATTGAGAGATTAGATCCTGGAGATGTTACAAAACGACCATACAAGGGCTTAAAGGTAAAGAAGATGGCGAGAGAGAAAGTCAAGGCAGAAACACGAGGGGGGGGGAGTCAGCGTAGGTCGCTCTCCTCCTCCTGTATTGTCTTCTTGATGCGCAGGAGCATGGTGGTGAGCCATTGGTCAAGCCGTGAGATGGTGTCAAATTCCTTAACCTGTTCAAATTTGGGAGAAATAAATCAATCCATGAATAAAACACACTTTAGTTGAGACAAAGCTTATTATATAGTTAACAAAAAATAAAACAACTAAAATTGGAAAACAGTTTGGTTAACAAAACAAAATAAAAATAATTTCTTTGGGGGGGGAGATCTGAACCTATCTTACATTTATAAACCATAGCTGAAAAAAAAAAAAAAATTAAAGCACTTAGAATGAAATAACCTTTATAACCCTGGCTGAGCCACAAACGTGTCCACTCACCGAGTCGGTGTAGGCGTCCACGTTCTGTTCGTCATACGCGTCTAAGAGTTTCTGGTCAACAAAAAAACGATGTCATAAATATAAACAGTTCACGGATGTTCTTGACTGTCTTTGCAATGACAAGCGGGTGACCAAGCGCCGTGGACAAAACTTACCTTTACCAGCTTGCACTCTCGAGAGTCGGAAAAGGCCGGGAACATTTCTTCATACTTCTGCACCGCCAGCTAAACGATGATTATTATTAGTGTGACGGGAGGTTATACGCATCGGGGCAGCCACTACTTACTTTAGCGTTCAGCATGTCCACGCAGAAATGACAAAGCGCCGCCTTGAAGAAGTGATCTTTGGCGCTGTATTTGAGCAGCGTGCTGTCCATGGCATGAGTGGCCACCTTCAAACAACAATCGCAACGCTTCAGGGACTCAAACTCCCCCGCAAGTAAGTAAATGGGAGTTTCAATCTGACCTGCTCGTAGATTTCAATGGCTTTGGGGTACTGCTCCAGCTGGGCGGCATAGGTGGCTACCTTCAGGAGGCACTTGTTAGCCGAACTGTGAGAAGAAGCAAAGAGCTGCTCAGCAAAAAAAGGAACCTCATGATGACAGAGCGCTGTCTGGTTTTACAAGGGAATTTTTTCACCTGGTGGACTCTTCGCCTTTGTAATAATCTGCAGCTTGTTCGTAGTGGGCGATGGCCTGCGGCGAGAAAACACACAACGTTTGATTTACCCCAAACATGCACGAAAATGTTCCATTTTAATTCCATGCTTTGACTTGTGGCACCTTATCGATGTCCACCATCTCTGTCTCGTAGATCTCAGCGATGCTAATGTGATGTTTGGCTGCAATAGTGAAGCGGCCCTGAAATGACCCAAATATATACATCAATCAATCAATCACATACAAGCGGAACATCAAAAAAGAAATCCAAACTCACCATGTCTGTATATATCTCGATTGCTCGGTTTAGACAGTTTATGGCCTCTGTTGAGACAAGAAAAAAAAAATCAAGAACATTCAACAACCACGATGTAATGAGATCCAATAGAGTAATCCCGTTTTACCTTGCGGGTCGGCTTTTTTGAAGGCGTTCCCGGCGTCTATGAAGTTGGTAGCTGCGTCGTGTTTGCTCTGCATCTGCAGGTGGAGGCGAGCCGCTTGGGAGAAGGCGTTTCCTGCCGCTGCAAAATAAAAAAAAGGACATTCCATGTTTAATCAGAAATAGAGGAGCAGCGAACGAGTTGATAATCAGGTAAATCTACATACCACACCAGTTTTTGGCCATCTTGAACATGTTGGCGGCCCTCACGTACATGTCACAGGCCTCTTCCTGTTTGGAGGAGCCCCTGCGCGTGACACAAACTTAGTAATGTTTGTCGTTATCTTCTTCAACGGCTCGTAATTTCATATTAGATATTTTGCACATTTCTGTAGCATTGTCAAGACGTTTTGCATTTCTTTCTACGAACTATTATTTGTTGGTAACCATGGCATCCTATGTGGAAACCCAGGTTTTACTTTGGCACGGTGCTCCCTAGTGTTCAGAATTGTCATTTTCAATTGTCATTTGAATAAATAAAACACTTCATCACAATTGTAAAACATCATGACATTATCAAATATTAGTACTCTGTATTGTCAAGTACTTATGGCTTGACACTACCATTGATACAAATATAAACGTTACTTGTACTCTGGCTGAATAAAAATAGTATTGGTTCATACATACTTTATTCATTTGTATGTATATATTCTAAATGCGGATTTTGTTATAGCTGTTTTCCCCCAGAACAATTTCATGCTATTCCCCTGAATGGCTGAAGGTCCGTTCCTTCTTTCATTCATCCTCCGAACCGCAATCGGCCCTTGAACACGCCTGTTCATGTTCATGCAATAGAACAATTCAATCTGATTGGTTAACACGACTGTAAACAAATGTTGACCGGTGTTGTGGCCTGATACATCCTGACGACCTTCTCCACTAGATGGCGCAATCTGATTAATATTATTCGGTTTATTAACGAAATAATTCATCATTCGCTATTCTTGTGAAGAGCTTTTTGTAAACATAAGCATCCTCGGAACAAGAAATTCACCATTTCGTGCATATTTGTCATTAGAATGCTCAATTCAGCGTATACGCACTTTTAAGTCCTAACCAGTCTTAGCTACATAAGGCGTACATATCCTAAAATGGCCATCAACGACCAATGCACACATAATATATATACAGTGAGATGAATAGAGAGGGTTTTAATCTGATACACTGGTCAAGTCTCGCCAGCTGCCTTTTCCGCTTAGTTGGCCCTTTAGCTAACGCGGCTACAGTGGTGCGACTCACCCGAAAAGCGCCCCAAAAAACGAGTGCGAGGACTTCAGCTTCTTTTCGGCCTCGGCCACCAAAGCCGCGGCTTCTTTCTCTTTACCGCTGTTGTCCATGTCGGTAGCGAGTCTCACGGTTTAAAGAGAGGAGATGACAAAAAGGCAAAAAGTCAACAAACTTGTAGCATAAACCGCAGCCGTTGATTTGTCACTCGTCACCAGCTCCCCAGTCACGTGACATGGGTACACCAGAAACACGAGAAACGCACTCCCTCGGTGCGTTCGCTGACTGTCCGTAAAACTGAGCTGTCAAATAGACAATTTACGTATACGTCAATGGTTGGATTTACATCAATGTTTCCTTTTCTTCGCCCACTCAGGTGGTATCTCCTTCAAGCTCGGGTCAGGGAGCTTGAGGGTTCTGCGCAGGAGCTTCGCTGTTCCCAGTATTACCCTGTCGGATGTTGTTCATGGTCTCTGCTGGAACCACCCAACCCAGTTGGGGGTATCTGTCCCCAGTGCCCCGATCACTGTTGCCTTTACACATTATCTCTAGTTCTTCATCTCCCATACCTCCATTTCTCATGAATTTCACCGAACTTGAGAATTACGTGGAACTTAAGTTGTGTACAATCGGAATGTCTTGATTCTATTTCTATTACTTGCTCCTAAAAAATGTAGAAAAAATTAATTTTCAGTGATTGATATTCCCAGAGAAAGTACTTTATGTGTCATTTGGGCTCAGTGTTGTTGTTCTTTTGGTCATGTAAAATAATGTGCCTGCCTTGGCAACAGAAAGGTTGGGAAACACTGCACTCGTCCACTGCGCTGCCGTCTTGACATATAATCATCATGTTTGTTTATTGTTTGAAGAATTTCCTTTAAAAAATAAACACTTTTCATAAATAACAAAGAATACAAATTTCAGCAGAACTCTACAGAGAGGCAAAAATGAATTCGCTGTTGTGAAATCACCAATAAAGCGAGTGTCGATTTTCCATCAGGCAAAGCGTCAGTGGCCTAAGTTCCTTGCCCGTAGTTGGGTCCTGTGCAGCAGCCCGTGCGAGGCTGTCCTGGAGACCCCGCGCTGCCTGCACCTCTATCGTCTCGGGTGAGTTTGTTACAATGTAGCAATTTCACTATTAATCGCAATAACTGCAACAAAGCTGCATTTATTCACGCACCGCGTGTGCTACAGCTTAGTGCACGGCGGGTGGCGTCGACTCGCCATACTGCTGCACGGCCCGCCAAAAACGGGGGGCTCCTTTTTCCCTGCGAATTCCCAAGCATACCCCCCTCCATCCAAGATTATTCCAACATTAACTCATATTTTTTTGCTCGCCAGGAGACATATGTTGTCTCTCGGCGGGTTTGCCATCTTCCACGTCCCAGCTACGAGCAGCGTCTCGGGCCGAGTGTGGACGTGCAAGCCCGGGCGTTTAAACCGCCTCTACTGGCGGTTTGTTTTGAATGTCAAAGGCTGTCGAGCTAGCGATACACGTCCGAATATTGTTGGTAGCCTAGCTGTGGCTAGCAGGCTAACAAGCTAAGGCTAGCCAAACGGAGCCCGGGCAATATGACAAATTGCGGGTGTTACAGCTGCAGGCTGGCCGTCTTTTTCGTCACACGAACACCTTGTGCTGGTTTTGGGGTTGTTATCGTAATCGGAACGTAACGGGATAAGTGTTATTACGCAGGCGTAGATCTTGGTGTTAGACTCGTTAGCATTTAGCCCGCAGCGTCTCCCATTCATATCCTGCGCAGTGGCGCCGCTAAATGGCAAGTATCCGCTGTCTTTTGCAGAGAATTAAAGTGTATGTGTGGTCTTGGTACATTTGGGTTTTGTGTGTACCGTGTGGATAGTGTATTTGTGTGCATGTGCTGGGATCGTCCGGGGGAAAGATTGCGAGAGACCGCAAGCAAAGCTGCTCAGGATGTGTGGAACCCGCGCGTTTTCAATTTGTCAAAAACATTATTACACAATGAAGCTGTTTTGTGTTTAAATCACACGAAACGATTTTATTTTTTACCAAATGTCCAATGTCATAATCTAAAAACTATCGAAGTCGAGATATCTGGTGAGCTTTTTCGTTCATCTGAGTTTCCCAGTTTCTGAACTTTAATTTAGTTGCAATACTTGCTAAAAAAAATACAACTTCATTCTTGATTTTATTTTATTTTTTTTACACCACAGTTTTGTTCTTGCATGTTATGGAACAGTTGAGCTAATTTCTTGGTGTGTTTATTTGATGCCATTTCATGTCATCCTAAACAGTTGTCATGGATGATGAAGACGGCAGGTGCCTTCTCGATGTGATTTGGTAAGTTGTCTCAAATAAGATGCGACATTACGATTGTGTGTCATGTTTTTTTCTTTCGTCATGCACTGTTGTGAATGTCACTTTTGTTTTCACCGGCAGTGACCCGGAAGCTCTCAATGACTTTCTTCATGGATCTGAGACCCATGTAAGTAGATCAAGTGGTGATGGCTTTTTATTGGATGATGACGGGGCTGGTAGATAGTCGTGAGGCAACTGCTGGATTTTCCTTTTTTTTTTTTCTCTCTCTATTCTAATATGTTTACAATCTATATAAAATTGTTTTCACGAGTTTATATGTATTTGGAGGGGTTTTATATGGTCTCTGTATTTTATGGACTTATGGTTACTATGGAACGTAACCAGCGCAATGATTGGGTCTCACTACCATTGATACAAATATAAACGTTAGCGTGTTTGCCGGCTTTGTATGGCCACCCATCGTTTCAAGCGTTAAACTATAAATCTGCGAGTAGCAGGCTATCGATTGGTGCGCCTTTTTGCTTACTCTTTTTCCCTCCCACTGTTTTGGCTGCGTTTGCTTTTTGAATGCACTGTTTGTAGGTCAGCCTGTCCTTTCTCTTTTTACTCACCCAAAAAAAAAAAAACGAGAAACTAACGCTTCCCAAGTCTGCCAAACCCTGTGGATGTGCCTGTCTTTCCCTCAACTTTTGGCTGGTTCCTTACAATCTTGGTTCTCTTTTCTATGTTCTGTCCTCTTCCTCTCCACCGCCTCCCCACCACCACCTCCTCTCCTGTTCCGTTTCCCTGTCCTGGTGGCTTTTGCCTGCTGGTTTTGGGGGGCCGTGGGGGTTCTGTCTGTCCCATCCCGGGTGCGCGTGTCTGTAGTTGGACACTGACGACCTTTTGGATGGTTCGGGTGATCCCGCCAGCTCGTTCTTCTCCGCCACCGGGGTGAGTAAAATTCCCCCAATCCCCTTCCACCTTATCTGTGTAGCAGCGCATGCACCAACCCCTCCCCCCTCCACTAACACACCTAGAAGGTTTGATTTTCTTGTTTGTGGGTATTGACGTCTGACAATATGTATATTAATTTAGGTCTCTGCCAAATATGTTGGGCTCAGTGTCCAGTCTCACTCCTAAATTCCATGATGCTCTTGTTTACTGTTCGATTTAAGGGCCACGTTCCAGAGGTCCAGCCTACAGTTCAGCTCTCGGCCAATGAGGCCACGGGTCTGCCCAGAGTCAGCGTTGACCTGGACTTCCTGGAGGATGACGACATCCTGGGCGGATCCCCCGACGGGGAAGGCGGGAGCAACGGCATCGGGACCAACCACGAGCCCTGCGACATCCTGCAGCAGAGCTTGGCCGAAGCTAACATCACCGAGCAGAGTTTACAAGAAGCCAATGCGGAGCTGGACCTGGAATCGTTTGGCATTTCCGCTCTTCCGCAGGTGGTTCAGACGCTGCCCGACGCCGGCCTCTCCGGAGCGGCGGGCGCGACTGTCGGCGTAGGCATCAGCGTCGGGGGGGCGGCGACGGCCATATTCCCTGGCTCGGCCCAAAGTGCCACGTCCACTCCCCCGAACGCCACCGCCGACATGCTGGGCTCTGTGCTGGCTCAGCAAGGTCTTCAGCTCCAACCGCAGGTTATGAACAAGGCTATCAGCGTTCAGCCCTTCATGCAGCCCGTGGGCCTCGGGAACGTGACGCTTCAGTCTATTTCGAGTCTTCAAACTCTCCCGAACGGGAGCCAGTCTGGACATTTGGGGATTGGACAGATTCAGGTTGTGGGTCAACCCACCGTCATGACTATCAATCAGTCCGGGCAGCCCATTCTGGCCAAAGCGATGGGAAGCTACCAGCTGCACCAGTCCGGGCCGGAGGTTTCAGGGGCGACGACTCAGACTGGGCTCGGGGCATCGGGAGGTGGACTTCTCATCCAAAGCAACAAAACCACGTTGGGCTCGCCATCTTTAAATGGACCGCCCACGGTTGTTAGCAGTACAAACAGTACCAGTAGCGGCACCATGACCGCACCTGCTGGACTTCTGGGCTTTGGAAGTACATCCCTAAGTTCAGGAATGCCGCCCCAATCTCAAACTCAAGGCCAAATCATGCACAACGTGATTATCCAGCGCACACCGACTCCCATTCAGCCTAAACCTCCTCAAGGAGGAGCCCTCCAAACAAAACTTTTCAAGCCGCAGCAGCAACAACAGCTGCAGCAGCAACAGCAGCAGCCGACGTCCCAAAACCTGCAGAACGACACCACCAAGGCCCTCGGGCTGCAACAGATTCCTGTTTCTGCAGCTCAGAATGTAACGTTTCTGACTGGAAAACCAGGCTCAAATGTCGTACTCAGCACCCAAGCCGCCACGCAAGGCTCGCAGTTCCAGCAAACCTTGTTCAAGCAACAGGCGGCGCAAGCGGCCGGCAAACCGCTCAGCGTACACTTGTTAAACCAATCGGGCAGCATCGTTATTCCCTCCCAGACGGTTCTGCAAGGTCAGAATCATCAGTTCCTCCTGCCACAGTTGCAAGCGGGCGGGCAGATCCTGACCCAGCACCCCGGGGGCCACATCATAACCAGTCAGGGACCTGGTGGCCAGCTCATTGCCAACCAGATTTTAACAGCCAACCAGAACATCAACTTGGGTCAAGTTTTGACTTCCCAGGGACATCCCGGGGCAGCCCACATTCTATCCGGACCCATTCAGCTTCAGCCTGGTCAGATGGGCACACCCACCCTGTTTCAGATGCCCGTCTCGTTGGCTCAGACGCAGGCCCCGACGCAGACCCACACCGTCTCGGGACACGGCCCAACGGTCATCCAGGGCATGCCTATCCAGAACTCCCTGACCATGCTCGGTCAGGTGGAGGGCTTGAGCCCGGCGGTCAGCCTTCAGCCGGCTCTGCAAGCCCAGCCAGGTGGAGTCCCCAGCAGCAGCAGTTGTAGTAGCAGCAGTAGCGTAAGCGGAGCGGCCACCATGGCAGCCACCATCACACAAGGGCAGCCGGCAGAGTGCATCACAGTTCTGGGGAGCGCCACCGACCAGGCCGCCCAGCAGGCCTCTATCCTCTCCATGCAGCAAGCTCCTCCCGCAATCACCGCCGTATCGTCCTCCGCTCCGTCCATGTCCCTGTCTTCGCCAGTGACTGCGGTCGGGCTGGTCTCGCACCAGGCTCAGCACAGCCCGGGGAGGCTTTTGTTCACCAACCAGGGCTCCAGCATGATCCTGAGCCAGGAGTCTCTGCAGATGTTCCTTCAGCAGGTCAGTGTTTTCCTCTCGACTCACCTCGTCCTGAAAAACATTCATTAACATTGTCACCGAGTGGGCTGTGTTGGGAATCACTCCCGAGTCCGTATGGCCATTTTGCAATTTTTGCAGCGCTCCTCAGATATGAAGTGCGCAATCCCTCATATAGTGCCCTCAATCATCTTGAAAAAACAGATGCTTGCTAGAAAAGGTTAACATCAATATTTTTGGGGGGGGAGGTAAAGCAGCTGATGTTGATCCTGTACGTTGTAATTATGCAAAAGTGACGATGTAATTCCATAACAGCGCGGTGGAGTATTTTCTGAAAATCATTTTTCATTTTCTTATCTAACAATTCATAGATTCTGATTAGGGAGTCATGATTAAGTGAAAGATTCCAAACACAGCCCTGGTCTGACCTTTCTGGCTCACCATTCTGCTTCTCATCCAACTCCCCCCCCCCCCCCCCCTGTCATTCCCTCTCTCTTCCATCACCCCGGGAACGGTAAACTATTAGCCGGAGAACAGAGAGGGCGAATCGACCCCCTCTGTGGGGGTCCCTGCGTCCGTAATCGTCAGCGGCCTCGGCGTCACAGCTCCGGCCCACACTGTCCGTGACAGCCAATTAAGTGATTCGTTGGTGGGTCGCAGCCCCCCAGTGTTAAAGCAGGTAGACATGCCCTCTATGTCAAGCGCCCCCCGTCCACTTGCTGCTGCCGCCACAGCCCTTAGACGTTAGCCACCCCCCCCCCCCCCACTCGCTGCCGTGCTATTTGTAGGCTTGCTTCCATGTCGCTGTACTGTGGTGCGCAAATAGCTAACGTGCTTGCAGATTTTGTGTGTGTGTGTGTGTGTGTGTGTGTGTGTGTATATATATTCCCTCATTCACAATCAAATCAAGAGACAATTTTGAAATTGTTTTGCCATTTCCAGATTTCTTGACTGATTGAAGCAAATCCAGCGTTTTCCGTTCAACAGTTCAATTCATTCTGCAGCATTTCAGTTCCGCTTCAGCTTTTGACACAATTTGCAATTTGTTATTTTTGTGTGCTCCAAATTGCATGTTAACTTTTCATATGTCACCTCGGCAGGTACCCTCCAGCGGACATCAGCAGCCCTTAAAGATCCAGAGTATGTCCCCCTCGCCAGCCTTGAGCGGTCACGCCACGGCGCCCCCTGTGGCCGATAGCCCGCAGCCCTCGCAGTCGCCGCTGACTCTCAGCCAACACATCCAGTCGCCGCACCACCAGCAGTCGCGTCCTCCCTCGCAGCCCCAGCCGGCGTCGCAAACGCCCTCCCGCTCCTGCACGCCCTCGTCACACCCGCCGCCCCTCTTCATCGTCCACAACCAAGTCGCCGAGGCCCCCTCGCAGCCTCAGGTGGCCCAGCCGCAACCGACCCAGATCCAAGTCCAGCTCCTCACTCAGCCGCGGCCCGCTTCCCAGCCGGCACCTTACCATCAACAGGAGCAGCCTCCCATGTCGCAATCGCCCAAGCCCCAGCTGGCGCACTCTTTCTCCGCCCCTCCCGCTGGCGCGGTGCCACCGGCCGTGTTAAAAGCCCAAGTCCCCGTCCACAGCCTGACGGCGGATCAGCAGCAGCACCTGGCGCTGTTGGGATCGCAAATCCAGACGCTGTCGGCCATCAGCCAGCCCTCGCTGCAGCAGAAGCAGCTGCTGGATAAGCTCCACCAGGTATGTGCTGACCTTCCAAGTTCCTACCTTCCAGACAAATTCGGCTCACACTCTTCTGCTGTCTTTGCGTGCTTCCAGATCCAGCAAAGCATCCTGCTGCAGGTCAAGCAGCCGGCTCAGGCTCAAGTGCAAGCTCAGGCCCAGGCTCTTCCTCCAGCCAGCAGCCAGTTCAGCTTGCAGCAAGACGTGCATGTGGATAAAGCGGCGATCGCATCATCGGCCAGTGCGGCCACACCCGCTCAGCTGTCCTCGGCGCTGCAGCCCACCTCTGTGCTCATTACAAGTCCCGCTACAGGTAAGCCTCCGTCACGCCCTCGCCATGCGAGACCGTAGCGTTTCGCCTTAATGAAAGTCTCGCTTGTCTTGTTTGCAGCCTCAAGTGACTTACAGGTAGTCTCAGGAGTCCCGGGACAAGCTGGAGCCAAGGTGAATCAGAGTATCGCTCCCGTGAGCCTTACACAGCCTGCACAGGTCAGCTGTTTTTTAAAAAAAATATTTATATACCCACACAAAATCTCACATAAATTTTTTTTATTTTACACATTTCCCTGCTATATCACAGAATCTGTTTTCCTTTCATTTTTTTATTCCACAGATTCAGCCAAATCCTGGAGTGATCAGCTCGGGTGGAGGAATGACTCATGGTAAAGGTGGCATGCAGATCCACGTGTTAGGTACCAATGTCACCCAAATGCCTGCTCCACAACCTCCAGCTCTTCTACAACCTCAAGTAAGCTTCAAAATCTGTATTTTGATAGACCCTTGTAGAATCTTGTAGAATTGTTTGATACAAGCACACATTGCAGACAAATCTGAATTTTGGCAGCATTACAGCTGCGGTTACCGAATTAAATTAATTCAATTATTATAAATTATATTAATATTAAATATATATTAAATTAATTAAAATTATATTACTTTTTTTGTGTCACATTGCAGACAACAGCAAAGATGCCTTTCACTGCAGAGCCAAGCAAAGAAGCCAGGTTGGTTGGTGACACTCGCGCCGATAACACGTTTCCTCTCAATTCCACTTGCGCTCAACACGTTGACTTTTTTTTTTCAGGTTGCTGGAGCAGCTGAGGAAACAACAAGGCTTGGTGCTTCACCCAAATTACAGCGCTCCCTTCGTCTCCTTCGGGGACACGCTAAACCGACTGCTGCCTTACCATCTCTACCAGGGAACTGCCATTTCCTCTCAAGATTATCAGAAAGGTAATCAAAGATTTTCAGACTCAATTCATCAGAAAAGCTGAGTCACAAAACGGATGTGATCAATTTGTTGTCCACAGTGGATGATGAATTTGAGAGCGTCTCCTCCCAGCTGCTGAAGAGAACGCAAGCCATGCTTGATAAATATCGATACCTGCTCTTTTCCGAGTCAAAGGTGAGTCAAGCCGTTGAGTCCCGAAAATCCCCCGGCCCGGAAACTGAACTGACGTTTGAATTGCAGCAGAGACTTGGCCCCTCGGCAGAGATGGTGATGATCGACCGCATGTTCATCCAGGAGGAAAAGCTGGCCTTGAGCCAGGACCGGATTTTGGCCAAGGAGAGACCAGGTAGGCGTTGCCCATCGGAAAAAAAATGCTCGGTGGTTTTAAAACTTTTAACACCAAGTGGACCCTTAAAAAAACTACCAATATTCTATCATGAATTTTTTTTTTTTTCTTTCACGAGCTGTTTAGTTAAGCATCATTTAGTTTTGTCCTGAGAACATGCGGCAGGCTTACTTGAAATTCTGTGCTAACTGAAGTTGATTGTGTGTGATTGCAGAGGAGTTTGTGGCTAATGCTCGTCTGTTGGAGAGTTTAGCTGCGTCCCAACACAAGTCCCCTCCGGCCGAGCCCACCTCCAACGTCACTGGTGTCACTGTGGCCGCCGCTGCCCAGCCACCACCGCCGCCGCCGGAACCCGCACCTCCCATTCCGGCTGTAGCTTCCCACGTCCCACCGAAACCCCCTCCCGCCCCGAGCGTGTCTCCAGCGCCGACTCCCGCTCCTGTCGCTGGCCCCCCTACCGCCTCCTTCCCTCCGACAAAATTGGTCATAAAGCAGGGTGGGGGGGGGGCCTCGGTGTCGTGGTCCAGTAGCTGCGCCCCTCCTCCGAGTGGGTCTGAACCGACAAGCCAGAGCCCTTACTTATCGCGTACCCCTGCGTCGTCGTCGTTCTTTTCCTCCTCCTCCAACTCTAAAATGGACGACGATGACGACGACGCGCTCCCGCAGAGGACCAGCAAGCCGCCCATCAAAACCTACGAGGCTCGGAGAAGGATCGGCTTGAAGCTGAAGATCAAGCAGGACCAAACGGGCTTCGGTAAGGTGGTCCACAACACAGCCTTAGACCCCGTGCACACGTCTCAGCCCAACACTCCCAAATCCCAACCCCCGTCCACTCCCACGCCCGCCGGGGTCATCAGGACCCAGTCGCCCGTGTCGGTCACCACGACGACCACACAGTCCAACCCATCCCAGAGCTCGTCCTCCGTGCAAATGAACGGCACCTTGGAGCACCACAACCCGGCCTCCGCCACCCCCGCGCCCTCGCAAACCACCTGCCGCCTCCCCCTCCGAAAGACTTACCGGGAAAACGTCAGCCCTCGGGTTCGGCCGGGCGTCCCGGGCGGCGGCGGGGACGACGACTCGGCGCCCTACCCCACCCCCACCCACGAGAGGACAGTCATAGCCAGCGTGAAGGTGGAGAAACGAGGTCAGGACCCCGACTCGGGCTTGGACCACGTGGCCGACGTGTTCAACCACGCCGTCAAGGGGGTGAAAGGAATCGGGGAGGATCGCTCGGAGCAGGACGCCGACTTCCCCAAATACAAGCGGACCGGTGGGAAAACCAAACAGAGACAAGCGGGAACTTTTAGGATGGACCAGCACGCGCCGGGGCCCCCTTCGCCGGAGTTCCCTTCGCTCCCCGCCAAGCGCAGTAAGTCGGATTCGCCCGACATGGACAACGCCAGCTTCTCCAGCGGCAGCCCCCCCGACGACTCCCTCAACGAACATTTGCAATGCGCCATCGACAGCATCCTCAACCTACAGCAGGAGCCCACGCTACGGGGGCACCACCACCGCAAGGGGGGCAACGGCCGGACGCATTCACGCTCGGCCCCCCCGCACAGACCCTCGGTGCCCCCGTCGTCTTCCTCCGCCTCGTCCTCCCTGGCCCAGCATCCTCAGGTCGGCGGCCGCGGCCACAATGGCAGCCTGGTGCCGCAGACTCAGAGCAGATAACGGCCCCCCCCCGCCCCCCGGCCCCGCCCGCATGGACTGAAGGGGGCCGGGTGGCGCCCTGGAAAATAGGAAGCGAGTCTTGAAGACTCTGCCAAGTTTGTCCGCGGTATCCTCGAGTCACGTTTTTGTGGTCTTGTCCCGTCCGGGCTTCTTCTTGTGTTGTCACATGCTCATGCCCCTCCCTCCTTCCACCGAACTCCCGCCCCCCACATTCCCCTCTTGTCAGTGTTTCCCAACTTTCATTGAGCCAAGGCACATACTTTACGAGGCAAAACTCTCGCGGCACAATAACAAACTGCAAATTTTATGACGAGTGTTACTATGTATACCTTGGAACGGCAAGGTCAATGTTGAAGAGGATGATGAATGTATGTCGTTCCAAGGTATGTAGCAGCCAGCTAAACGGCAAAATTCACACCACAATTGATCCTTGAAAATTCCCTACAAAAAGGCCAGAAACATTGAACAACCCAAAGCGCACATTCGATTGCGTGACGAGCACATAGCACAACCCGAATGATGACCAAGACAACAAAATAAGGTTCAAGGCCTCCAATTGTGGTTATAAAAACATTCAAATACCAATCCTTATATATATATTTTTTTTTTACTTAGTTTCTGACCTTGTTTGACCTCTAAACTCATGAGGTTCTGATTTCTTTCGGTCAGCAGGGGGCAGGCCAGGCTCATCCCTCAACTTTCACCTCTGTCCCATCCTTCCCTGTGTGTCTTTTTTATGTGTTTTTAAGTGTAAGCCCGCTGGACAAATCCAACTGAAACACAGCACAAGCGTACGGAAACGGCGGGGAGGCGGAGAGGGGAAAAAACAAACAAAAAAAAACAGAACAATAATAATGTACAAAAGACCGCAAGAGAATTTGAAGTATAGTATTACAGATTAATTTTGTATTGTATTTATTGTGTATAAGGATACTTTTTAAAAAGAAATGTACATTTACTAAAACTGTAAATTAAACCTTGCTTCTTTTATTAATCATGTTCCTTGTTTGTGGCGGTATTAAATGTTTCGGGAAATGACGGTAAGGCATTCCGTGGTCAGACTAAAAAGTTTTATCACAAGTAGCAAGATGTCATGTGAAGTCCTCGTGTCAGTTCATCAAAAGATAAAAAGGCTGTTCCGCTCCGCCCAAATACTTTAATCACACTCTCCGCCCTCTGTCGGAGTGTTTTGTGCTGCCCACAGCGTTGCCAGGCATCCCCGCTTACATGCAGAAAACGGGAGGAGGAGGAGGAGGAGCATCCAAGTAGGAGCGAGGAAGAGAGAGAAAAAAGAAAAGCTGAGAACGACATCAAACCTTGCAGGAGAAGCAAGCAACCTTTTACCTCCACCTACGGCCTGTTTTCTTCTACCAGGGGTACATCCATACATGTAAGTGCTTTCACATACTTTGAAATCCTTTAATTTAATATAAATGATTGCATGAAGCTTAAAAAGTCTGATGAAACACAATTGGGCTTAAGTCAGTTTTACAAATGTTGGTGTTTTTTTTCGAAGAATGTCATACTAGTTGTGTTTCATATACGACAGTGACGAAAAGATTACCTGCCGTGTAAATGTTTCAGGTAAATTGGAAGTCTTGCTTCACTGTCATAATAAAAAAAAAAAAAAAAAATGTTTACTTTGTACTTATAAACGTTTGATATTAATAGGGTGTGCCCCCCCTAGTGGTATGTAAATGTATTACAGAATTAAGCTTCTTTTAAATGCCACGAGTGAATTGCCCAGCCTTAAAACGTTCCCACAAGTCTCCTGTTATTGCTTTAGCCATTTCAACACCAACTTTATTTTCTTGCACGGACCTTGTGACATGTTTGGATTGCATTTTTTTTTCCTCCCCCTCTAACCGACCAATGACTCCAAAAATGGAAAAATCAGCCACTGCCACTCTACTTAGCGCCTTTTCAGTCAAAATGAGGATTCCCAAATGGAACTTGCACACCCCCCCCCCCCCTCCCTTACATGAACAGAGTGGACGCTGTGAGGCAAAAAAAAAGCAGAAGGGGCCGAAAAGGAATGTCTTACTCACTTTTGCACGGGAGTCATGGGCTGGGTTTGAAAGGATTCCAGCTTGGAGCACCAGCTTTTTCCAGGCATGCACTGACAATGTTAGGCAACCTCCTGGAGGGCTCAAAAAAAAATTCCACATCTGCACTCGAGGTGCAGCACTCCTTAATAAGCAGCTGCCTGTCTCAGGCGCGTCAGTCTTCAAATGTTATCTTCAAGTAGATATATATTTTTTTCCTTTTACTCTTTTTCATTTTTTCTTCTTTTGAAAATGATTCAAGCTAAAAAGTGATTATTCCAAAGTGTCCTTTTTCCTGCTCAAGATCCCGTCGAGATGTCGCGCTGGGGGCGTAAGAATGTGAAGAAGGCACCAGAGGTGATCCGCACGGTGACCGAGGGTCTCAAGTCGCTGTACCGGAAGAAGCTGCTGCCGCTGGAGCAGTACTACGGCTTCCACGACTTCCACTCACTCAGCATGGAGGATGCCGATTTTGACAACAAGCCCATGGTGCTGGTGGTGGGCCAGTACTCCACTGGCAAGACCACCTTCATCAAGTAAGCCACTTTCACTTCCCTGGGCCAAAAATGTGTTTACTGGACTACAAATTAGGTTCCTTTGTTTCTTCATTAATCATCATTGGAATCAATGATACACAGTGACAATTAAATCATTTTTCATGATATGCCAATTAAATTAGTTCTGCACCCGCAGATTCACCTATTCGTAAACTTGTTTCAATATTGATTTAATTTTGCATAATTTTTATATTAAAAGCCAACCCATGATTTTTACCCACAATTCTTATTAGCTGTGATTTTTGCTTTTTTTTTTTAAATAATAATGATATGAATTATAGGTAGACTATCATTTAGTTTTGCAATATTTGGATTTTTTTTTTTTTCTGTGTTGAAAAATATCTGCAAAAAACAGCATTTTTTGCAGATTTTTGCTCATTTAAAAAAAAAAAAACATTTCTCATTTTTGCTCAAGAGCTCATTTCTGTCGATTTAAATCAGCTGGCCGATTAATCGTTTTTAATTATATTACCACATTTATTTACATAACCCAGATGTGATTGACAGGTACCTGCTGGAGCAGGAGATTCCCGGCAGCCGCGTGGGGCCCGAACCCACCACTGACTGCTTCACCGCCATCATGCACGGCGACGTGGAGAGTCTCATTCCCGGAAACGCCCTCATCGTGGACCCCAACAAGCCCTTCCGCAAGCTCAACCCTTTCGGCAACACCTTCCTCAACAGGTGAGCCTCACGTGGACGGCGGCGAGTGCGTATGTTGTAAGGCCTTTGGAATCTTGGCTCCGCCTCCTTGCCTTATTTGCGGAAAAGAGGAGAAAGGGAACATTGTCAAAAGGGAGTGTGATGAAAGCATGGAGGGGAAGTGTAATGGTTGGCGGCGAGGCAAAGTTTATTTGTATAAACCTTTTCGCCATGACCTCATACCTACGTCCGGATGTCAAACGCTCAAGTAGTGAACAACATTTTTTTTTCTGGAGTGGAGGCAATGCACTTCTCGAGTCACATGCAAACGAAGGCCGAAGATGAGAGGCCGATAAGGTCAGAAGGGAGGAGGGCGGTGAGGTCGGGACAAACGAGCCCGGTGACAGATTTGTGAGTCTCCGAGAACCCGAAGCAGAAATCCTCGTTGTTTTTTGTTTTCACTCGCTGACGTCACAGGAAGACGGGCAAAGAAATCCCGGGACTCCCACTTTCGTGTTTGTCTTTGACATCCTGTCTTTGATTGGAAAGCGGCGCGCTCGTTAATCTCAAACGGTCACTATCATAAACGCTTTCATTGAATTCATTCAAGGATGCGGGCGATTTTTTGTTCCCTTGATTTTGACATGGAGCCAATTAATAATATAAATATTGCCAAGCAGAAACAATCATGCACTTTCACCTCTTTGATGTTTTGCACGACTCAGCGTTTTCCCCATTTTCAACTAAGTGTAAAAAAGCAGGAAGTGAATGACTATTAATGTTGAGATGTAAAAACAATAACACACTTGAGTCACGCGCAAGCCAAGACATTTTATTTTATTTTACGTTCTTAACGAGCACAAATACCAGCTGCGAGTTATGCGTCGAAGAAATCCCAGAACTCCCGCACCGATGTTGTTCTTTGTTTGTCTTCCCATCCGGGCGAGGGTCGGGAAGCGGGGCGCTCGTTAAGTTGGCGGGCCACGGGAAGTGTCGTTGTTGTTGTTCCAGAGGCGCGACATCATTAGCGAGCCTTATTGTTTGATTCTGGCAGCGGCGATGGCTTTTTTCCATTCAGGAAGTGGGAAGCCATGAGCGTTCCCTGACACAATGGAGCAGGCGTTTTCCATTCCAGTCTCAGCCCGTCCATCGTGGGTTGAGCTCAGGCGGGGTCGGGCCACATTGCAACTTGCAAAAATCTAGCTAGCTGGCTAACTCACAACTTTTGACTTAAGTATCGGTGTCTGATATAGGCAGTCTCCACAAATATTCGATACCTTGAAATTAGCCTGATATCGTTTCAATATCGATAACTGCCCTCCCCCCTCCTTTTTTTTTTTTTTTTTTTCCCCAATGTGCATTTCTGTTGTGTTGCAGGTTCCAATGCGCCCAGATGTCTAACCAGGTGCTGGAGAGCATCAGCATCATCGACACGCCCGGAATCCTCTCAGGAGCCAAACAGAGAGTGAGCCGAGGTGAGAAATGTGGAATTCGAGGATGGGATGGGTGCATCTTTAATAATGAGCAAAGATGTGTTAAGAAACGAGTGCAAAAAGTAACACGTTGAGCTGTTGAGAAACGATTGCAAAAAGTCGCACGTGCACATCATCACTCCACACATTGGCACACAAGCCTTTGGTCCAAAAATATGACATCATGTTGTTTCCACATAGTGAATGGCAGTATGCGTGAGTCAAATGTTCCATCTGGTGGCATAACCAAAAATGGTTTTCATCAAGAGCATTACATGACTTTGACTCTTTGTCAAGTAAACTAAAGTCAAACATAAATCATTATTTGTTATTTTGGGCTGCAATGTAGTTGTACATATCAAATTACATGACCTATATTGAATTTTATATATCGTGAATTTTTTATGTCTATAGTCGTCAATGGTATCTCGTGTATTCCAGCTCTGATTGGTGAACCTGTCTGTCCTTGCCCACAGGCTACGACTTCCCCGCCGTGCTGCGCTGGTTCGCCGAGCGCGTGGACCTCATCATCCTGCTTTTTGACGCCCACAAGCTGGAGATCTCGGACGAGTTCTCGGAGGCCATCGGCGCGCTCAAGGGCAACGAGGACAAGCTGCGGGTGGTCCTCAACAAGGCCGACATGGTGGGCACCCAGCAGCTCATGAGAGTCTACGGTGCCCTCATGTGGTCCCTGGGCAAGGTGTTCGGCACCCCTGAGGTTCTGAGGGTCTACATCGGATCCTTCTGGTCCGAGCCGCTCATGGTGTCAGACAACCGCAAGCTGTTCGAATTGGAGGAGGAGGATCTTTTCGCAGACATCCAGAACCTTCCTCGCAATGCCGCTCTACGCAAGCTCAATGACCTGGTGAAGAGGGCACGCCTGGTCCGGGTGAGTCTATGGAATTCACGGAAACTTGTTTTAGTTAAAAACACGTGAAGGATGGCGAGAAAATAACTGCGTGTTTCATGTTCAGGTGCACGCTCACATCATCAGCTACTTGAAGCAGGAGATGCCGTCAGTTTTCAGGAAGGACAACAAGAAGAAGAACCTCATCTACCAGCTGCCCGTCATCTTCTCCAAGATACAACTGCAGCACAACATCTCCGCCGGAGACTTCCCCGACTGTGCCAAGATGCAGGTGGGATGGATGGATGGATGGATGGATGGATGGATGGATGGATGGATGGATGGATGGATGGATGGCCGGACGGACGGACGGACGGACGGATGGATATGAAAATGATCTTTTCTTCATTGTGGTTGTCAGGAGCAACTGATGGTCCACGACTTCACCAAGTTCAAAACCCTGAAGCCCAACCTGATGGCGGCCTTGGACGAGCTGCTGTCGGTGGACATCGCCAAGCTGATGCCGCTTCTGCGCCAGGAGGAGCTGGAGGCCGGCGAGCAGCCCGGCGTGCAGGGAGGTGCCTTCCTGGGCACCCGAGCCGGACCCTTCGGCGAGGGCGATCCCTACGGCGACGAGGACGAGGAGCCGGGCGAGGGCTGCGAGGACGAGCCCGACCGGTGGGTGGTGACCAAGGACAAGCCCAAATACGACGAGATCTTCTACAACCTGGCGCCCAACGAGGGCAAGCTGAGCGGCACTAAGGCTAAGGACTGGATGATCAGCTCCCGCCTACCCAACTCCGTGCTGGGCCGCATCTGGAAGCTGTCCGACGTGGACCGGGACGGCATGCTGGACGAGGAGGAGTTTGCCCTGGCCAGCCACCTGATCGAAGTCAAGCTGGAGGGCCACGGTCTGCCACCGGAGTTGCCCAACCGTCTGGTGCCGCCTTCCAAGCGCAGGCAGAAAGGCTCTGATGCCTGAACGGGATGCATGCATGGATGGATGCATGGATTGGTTGGGTGTATTGGATGGATGAACTTCTCAACAAATAGACAATGGATGACAGCTAGACAAGATTTGTGGGGGAAGGGCAAAGTTCAGACAAGTTTCTTCATAATACTTCCTTGACGCCAATTACTACTTGCGAGCCAATTCTTGGGGAATGAATAGATCGATGTTGAATGAACTTATCAGTGGGCGGGCTAATGGATGTTAGCTAGTCAGACACAAGCACCTTTGCCCAAGAATCAAAAGAAAGGTTCATTTCACAGATATGTAAGTGCCACACCTGGTGGCTTACCGCATTGCTAAGGCTAAAAGCGTTTGACATCAAAACTCTTTATTTCAATTCAAAAGACGTGTTTTACAGATGATTTTATTTTCCAAAACACAAATATCTTATAAGGATGCGGTGAGTTACATCACGATACTGGCAACAAATTGGATAGTTTTTATTAGTTTGTTTTTTTCAAATAACTTTGGCTACGTTGAAAAAAAAAAAAAGTTTCCGAATCGTGAACTGCATACAATCTATCTTATTTAACTCCAAAGTGTAATGTAATATAGCCATTTGCCGTGCACGCTGCTTCCTTAGCTCACCTGTTGTGTATTTTGAGGCTTCCATTAGCATATATTTTGCTACATTGTTTTATTTTCATGTGTTTTGCTGTGTGGCTGTATCTCATTTGCTGCTTGTCTTCACACGATTGTGATAAAAGCGTCCACAAAGACTGAGAATTTACTACTACTACTACTGTGCACAGCGCCACCGCCTGGCTGGTTATACAGCAATAAAGTTACTTGAATGTATCTCGTCTTAGCCAATCGGTACTTTCCTCTCACAAGTGTGTTTTGTTCAACAGGACGTCGGCCATTTTGTTTTGAACACGCCCTTTTGGTTATATTTCCACAGCTCAAGTCTGCTTGCTAATTCAGCCAAATGACCGCAAATTACAATTGAAGAGTGTTTGATATCAAAATGCATACCTGGATTAACACAACATACAAACTACACAGTAACCATCTTTACGTGGGCTAATATGGGAAGAATCTGGCTTTGGAATATACATCAACGTGTGTCATGTTCTCTAGCAGGCCGTCCTGATAAACACTCCGTGACTCAGTGGTGCCGACCAGGCCAAGTGTGCATAGCGCCTTTATTCCAACCCCCACAAATCACAACATCAGCCGCACAAAGTGGAGTCTATCCACATCACTATTTGTGTACACTACGCCTTGGGAGCTGTGTGTGTGCGTGCATAAAGTTTTCCATCTTTTCCCGAGGAGGACAGATAATTCCACTCCTCTGTGGAAAAGGGAGGCAAATGAGAAACAGAAGCCATCCTCCCGACTTGGTGACTCGCTGGCTCTTTAGCTGACTCACATGTGAAGAATGCGGAGGGCCGAGCCACGAGTTATTAATATCTCTTTTCCTAGCCTCTGTTAAGTTTTCTTTCGCAGGGTCGACGCGCTGTATCTTTAAGAGAAAAACCAACATGCCTCCCTCCCGGCCCTCTTTTGGGCCTGCGAGTTCCAGTAGGTCTGATGACTTATCATGATTATGTACGGTATGGGTTTCAAAGTTAGATTTTATTCGATTAAAAACCATGTAAGGTTTTAACCTCGGGTTCAAAGCAGGGCTTCAAAGTGTATTCAAACTAAGGTTTGAAACTTGGGTTAGGGATTCAAACTAGGGTTAGGGTTTCAATGTATGGCTTTAAAACGGCGGTAATGTTTCTAAGTAAGGTTTCAAACTAGGATTAGGGTTTCAAATAAGGGTTTCTGCTTATCAGTTTGTGAAGAATTCCTGTTGGAGCTTGTTACATAATCACCCAGCTGAGTCACCAAAAGTGGTCCAAAACAGATGTGCACGAAAACTGGGAACCACAACAACCTGCGCACCCCAAAATAAATCGTGCAAGCTCAACAGAATAGTGTTGGCTCGTGAGTAAACAATTCGTTCAAAAGAAAGAATCTTTTCAGTGAACGAATAACTTCCTAAAGTGATTCGTTCTTTTTTCAGTTCATATGACTTCAACCAGTAGGTGTCAGTAATGCGCATTGAAGCTGGTGCCACCTCGCCGTACAACAAAACGAAGAAGAAAACGACGTACCTTCCGTTCACGAACGAGTCGTGAATTGCATTTACCGCTCACTAACTGAACAGATCTGTGAGTGAACGAGTCACTTATTCTCATTTCCAGTTCATCGCGAGAACGGATCAGTGAGGGCACGAATCCCGACTTTCCCGTTCGCGAACGAGTCAATGCACCCAAATGCCTTTCTTCCCGTGCATCAACGGATCAGTCAGTTGGACGTGTTGCGTCTCCCTCCTGGCGTGAGTTATGTCATAAACCAGAATGTAGATTAACGATTTGCCAAGGAAAGAAAGAACCACTCACTGAAACACCACTTCTTTTTTGCACGTTTTCTCCAAGCTAACGGCTAACTTTATTGCATGAAGGAATGCGCCGTTATGCAACAACGGGGAGAGTATGCTTTGGGTAATCTTTATTTTATAACACTTATCGTAGTTTATAAATAACGTGTATGCATATATACGCCTAAATATTGTTATCCAATATATCTACTGCAATTTCACATTAGATTGCTGGTTTGAAATGTACTTTTATTATTATTATTTTAATAAACATTTATGTTAAAACTTGTCTGGTGTTTTATTCCTTGTTTTTATATTTGCCAATTAAAACATAAAAATCTGACATTTGGTCAACTGCTTTACATGACAATATGTATGTGTTTTACGTTGTTATATGAGTTGGTGCCCCCCAGAATAACAACTTTCATAATTTTATATAAATAACAAAATAACACAACGGATTTTTTATTCAACCTTTTATTCAAATACAAACACATTCGGTATAATAATACCATCAACTACAATCCAACAAATACAAAATTAAAACAATGTCGGCATAACTGTGTCGGCTGGCATAGCAGCAACGCTGTTTGTCACTCACTCGTGAATCTTCGCGAACGAACCTGAAAATGGCGGTGTCCGAGTGACGTCACAGATCAAACAGCCAATCAGAAAGTGGGGGTGAGGGCGTGTGGCACTTTTCATTTTCCGTGAAGCTTTGACCATAGTTTTTCCCTAATAAAGTGGCCTGTGATTAGGTACATCTGAAAATGGCGGTGTACCTAATGGAGTGTCCGTGTGACGTCACAAATCAAACAGCCAATCAGAAAGTGGGGGTGAGGGCGGGTGTGGCACTTTTCACATAAACCAGGGGTGTCGACCTCCAGTCCTCGAGGGGCCGCGTTCCAATATGTTTTCCAAGTGACCCTCGTTAAGCGCACCTGCGTGAAAAGTTTTAGCTCCTTTCACGTTCTGCAGGAGCTAAAAGTTTTCACGCAGGTGCACTTAACGAGGGAATCACACGGACACTCCATTAGGTACACCGCCATTTTCAAGTGTGCCTAATAACAGGCCACTTTATTAGGGAAATATCATGGTCAAAGGTCACAGGTTGTCAAGCTCTAGTCTTCAGGGCCGCGTTCCAACATGTTTTCCAAGTGACCCTCGTTAAGTGCACCTGCGTGAAAAGTTTTAGCTCCTTTCACGTTCTGCAGGAGCTAAAAGTTTTCACGCAGGTGCACTTAACGAGGGAATCACACGGACACTCCATTAAGTACACCGCCATTTTCAAGTGTACCTAATAACAGGCCACTTTATTAGGGAAATATCATGGTCAAAGGTCACAGGTTGTCAAGCTCTAGTCTTCAGGGCCGCGTTCCAACATGTTTTCCAAGTGACCCTCATTAAGCGCACCTGCGTGAAAAGTTTTAGCCTCTTTCACGTTCTGCAGGAGCTAAAAGTTTTCACGCAGGTGCACTTAACGAGGGAATCACACGGACACTCCATTAGGTACACCGCCATTTTCAAGTGTACCTAATAACAGGCCACTTTATTAGGGAAATATCATGGTCAAAGGTCACAGGTTGTCAAGCTCTAGTCTTCAGGGCCGCGTTCCAACATGTTTTCCAAGTGACCCTCGTTAAGCGCACCTGCGTGAAAAGTTTTAGCTCCTTTCACGTTCTGCAGGAGCTAAAAGTTTTCACGCAGGTGCACTTAACGAGGGAATCATACGGACACTCCATTAGGTACACCGCCATTTTCAAGTGTACCTAATAACAGGCCACTTTATTAGGGAAATATCATGGTCAAAGGTCACAGGTTGTCAAGCTCTAGTCTTCAGGGCCGCGTTCCAACATGTTTTCCAAGTGACCCTCGTTAAGCGCACCTGCGTGAAAACTTTTAGCTCCTTTCACGTTCTGCAGGAGCTAAAAGTTTTCACGCAGGTGCACTTAACGAGGGAATCATACGGACACTCCATTAGGTACACCGCCATTTTCAAGTGTACCTAATAACAGGCCACTTTATTAGGGAAATATCATGGTCAAAGGTCACAGGTTGTCAAGCTCTAGTCCTCAGGGCCGCGTTCCAACATGTTTTCCAAGTGACCCTCGTTAAGCGCACCTGCGTGAAAACTTTTAGCCTCTTTCACGTTCTGCAGGAGCTAAAAGTTTTCACGCAGGTGCACTTAACGAGGGAATCACACGGACACTCCATTAGGTACACCGCCATTTTCAAGTGTACCTAATAACAGGCCACTTTATTAGGGAAATATCATGGTCAAAGGTCACAGGTTGTCAAGCTCTAGTCTTCAGGGCCGCGTTCCAACATGTTTTCCAAGTGACCCTCGTTAAGCGCACCTGCGTGAAAAGTTTTAGCTCCTTTCACGTTCTGCAGGAGCTAAAAGTTTTCACGCAGGTGCACTTAACGAGGGAATCATACGGACACTCCATTAGGTACACCGCCATTTTCAAGTGTACCTAATAACAGGCCACTTTATTAGGGAAATATCATGGTCAAAGGTCACAGGTTGTCAAGCTCTAGTCTTCAGGGCCGCGTTCCAACATGTTTTCCAAGTGACCCTCGTTAAGCGCACCTGCGTGAAAACTTTTAGCTCCTTTCACGTTCTGCAGGAGCTAAAAGTTTTCACGCAGGTGCACTTAACGAGGGAATCATACGGACACTCCATTAGGTACACCGCCATTTTCAAGTGTACCTAATAACAGGCCACTTTATTAGGGAAATATCATGGTCAAAGGTCACAGGTTGTCAAGCTCTAGTCCTCAGGGCCGCGTTCCAACATGTTTTCCAAGTGACCCTCGTTAAGCGCACCTGCGTGAAAAGTTTTAGCCTCTTTCACGTTCTGCAGGAGCTAAAAGTTTTCACGCAGGTGCACTTAACGAGGGAATCACACGGACACTCCATTAGGTACACCGCCATTTTCAAGTGTACCTAATAACAGGCCACTTTATTAGGGAAATATCATGGTCAAAGGTCACAGGTTGTCAAGCTCTAGTCCTCAGGGCCGCGTTCCAACATGTTTTCCAAGTGACCCTCGTTAAGCGCACCTGCGTGAAAAGTTTTAGCCTCTTTCACGTTCTGCAGGAGCTAAAAGTTTTCACGCAGGTGCACTTAACGAGGGAATCACACGGACACTCCATTAGGTACACCACCATTTTCAAGTGTACCTAATAACAGGCCACTTTATTAGGGAAATATCATGGTCAAAGGTCACAGGTTGTCAAGCTCTAGTCTTCAGGGCCGCGTTCCAACATGTTTTCCAAGTGACCCTCGTTAAGCGCACCTGCGTGAAAACTTTTAGCTCCTTTCACGTTCTGCAGGAGCTAAAAGTTTTCACGCAGGTGCACTTAACGAGGGAATCATACGGACACTCCATTAGGTACACCGCCATTTTCAAGTGTACCTAATAACAGGCCACTTTATTAGGGAAATATCATGGTCAAAGGTCACAGGTTGTCAAGCTCTAGTCCTCAGGGCCGCGTTCCAACATGTTTTCCAAGTGACCCTCGTTAAGCGCACCTGCGTGAAAACTTTTAGCTCCTTTCACGTTCTGCAGGAGCTAAAAGTTTTCACGCAGGTGCACTTAACGAGGGAATCACACGGACACTCCATTAGGTACACCGCCATTTTCAAGTGTACCTAATAACAGGCCACTTTATTAGGGAAATATCATGGTCAAAGGTCACAGGTTGTCAAGCTCTAGTCTTCAGGGCCGCGTTCCAACATGTTTTCCAAGTGACCCTCGTTAAGCGCACCTGCGTGAAAAGTATTTGGTCACTTTCATGTTCTGCAGGAGCTAAAACTTTTCACACAGGTTGTCACACACGGATTGTCCAAGTGACATCACAGATCAAACAGCCAATCAGAAAGTGGGGGTGAGGGCGGGTGTGGCACTTTTCACTTTCCGTGAAGCTTTGACCATGATTTTTGATTGATTTATTAAAAAAAAAAAAAAAAAAAGGTGTGTGGGGGGGCGAATTGTTGAACGATTCGTTTGAACGAATCTTTTGAGTGAACTGATTATAAAGATTCAGTTCACTTAAAAAAACTGGAATGCACATCACTACAACAAAAGGCGAGAGCTCCTCCGTGGGCGTCCTCATGGGGAATTCCTCGCTGCCTGGGAAATCGTAATGAGAGGAATGTGGGACAGAAGTGACCTCTACTGGACAAAAAAAAAAATACAACACGGACAAAATTATGTATGTATGTATGAATGAATGTATGAATGAATGTATATATGTATGAATATATGTATGAATGAATGTATGAATATATGTATGAATATATGTGTGTATGTAGGTGTGTATGTGTGTATGTATGTGTGTATGTATGTGTGTATGTATGTATGTATGTATGTATGTATGTATGTATGTATGTATCTAATCTATCTAATTTGTCACAAAAAAGAAAAGACACTGAACCTAGAAAAAAATTTATTCAACATATTTTAACCAACATATAACATCCAACCATTTGAAAGACGCTTCCAAAATGTTGCGGCATTAGAAAATAGAGTGCTGTCAAAAGTAGAGGCGGTGACATCAACTACGTCTCACTTGAGGTCCAAATACAAGTCGGAGCTCCTCATGGCGATGAGGCAGGACATCTCCTTGACTCTCTTCATCATGTCCACGATCTGCTGGCCTTCTTCTCGAAGCACCTCCTGCACCACCTTCTTCTGTGGGCCACTCAGCAAGATGGAGGCCCGCCCGGGGGCTTCACCGGCAGCCAAGGGCGCGTCCTTGTCCACCTGTGTCTTCTGGTACTCCATCTTCATCTTCACCTGCTTGATGCAGATGTCCAGGTGGCGCAGTTGCTCGCTCATGGCCTGCAGCTCCTTGCGCATGTCCTTCTCGCTGTTGGACAGGATGGGCAGGCGGCTCTGCTGGCCGGCCAGCGTGCGCTTGACGCGCTCGGCCAAGGCCTCCTGCCGGTACTTGGCGTCCTCGTATTTGTCAGCCAGCCGCTCGGCCGTCTCGCGCAGGCTCCGGCGCTCCTCTCGGCACTGGGCCATCTCCTCCAGCTGCTTGGCCCGCTGGCCTCGCAGCAGCTTGACGCGCTTCTGGAGCTCCTCGCGCGCCATGTCCTGCTTTAGGATGTACTCCTCACGGAACACCTGCGTGGCTCGGCTCAGGAGTTGAAGGCGTTCCTGAGGTGACGGCTCCCCATCGCCGGCCTGAAAGAAGAAAAATTTCACTCAGTCACAGAACATTTGTGGTTGTCAAACATTTGGCACCAAGTACAGTGAACCATGACCAGCAATAAAATGCAATAGTAAGTGCAAATTTGGAATGTTATTACACCACTAGAGAGAGCTCCCATATCAATTATTATTTTAATTGTTTGAATAAGCTGAGAAGAGAAAGGGTCATGCACCAAATAGTGCACGGCCCCCTCAACAAAAGACTTGCCTTGAGCAGTAGTGGGTTGGCGGAGCCCCTCGCCAGGATGTTGCGGACATGCTGCTCAAAGGAGCTCCCCGCCAGGCCGCGCAGGGGCGAGCTGCCCGAGCCCGGGTTGGACTGCGTGCACAGCAGCGGAGGCGAAGGTGCCCGTACAGAGCTCAGCAACGGCAGCAGGATGCACTCGTAGGAGGCGCTGACGCAGATCATGGTGGCGCCCAGTGCCAGGTCCGCCACGATGAGGAAGCCCTGCACCGGCGCCGGGCGGCTGCTGGCCAGGGGCCGCGTGCACACGATGTGCTCCACGGCGCAACGGCGCTCGGCTGCCAGCTCGGGCAGGCCGTCCTTGTCGTCGTCGCCCGTGTGCAGGAACATCTGCAGCTTGTCCAGCCAGATGAGGCCCACGCTGTGCACGCCCGCCTCGTGGGTGCAGTGGTAGCGCCGCGGGCACAGCGGGTCCCGGTGTAGTCGGATGGGGCAGGAAAAGTCAGACTCTTCCTCAGCATCGTCACCCGGTGCCACCCTCAGAGTGAGCTCCAGCTCCACGCACTCAAACACGTAGAGGGCTGGCACCCCGCCTGCTATCCACCTACAATTGCAAAAAAACAACACAGCGATTTTCAATTTGAAATTGATGGGAATTAATGAGATAAAATTAAATCAATAGGAATTTACTCAATTGAAGGAATAAATCGATATAAAACAGTTGGGGGGGGGGGAGTACATGCCATGGAAATCCAGCCGAAACTTTCCAGCCATGCTCCACCCCCATCGCAAGCCGTTTGCCCCCACCTGGGCGCCGTGTCATCGTCGTCCTCAGACTCCAGCACCACACAGTGGTACAGCTTGCCCGTCTCCGTGGCGATGACCAGGATGCTGGGCACGCATGGCAGGCAGAGGATTGCGCAGGCGTCGTAGCCGTAGTTGTCCTCGGCTGCCGGGTACATGGGCAGGGGACCAACGCGCTTGCTCACGCTCACCCTATTCGTCTGGCTGGTGTGGCACAGGTACGTCTCGCCGTTCTCGTAGAGGATGTAGAGTGGGTAGACGGGCCTCTCCCTGACACGGGTCACCGGGCCAAAGTCAAAGGCCACGGCGATCTCCCCCAGCGAGGCCGCGTAGGAGCGGGCAGTTGCGCGAACGTTGCCACCGTCGTCATCAGACACTTGCACCACTTTGACAGGGGCCAGGGGGGCCCGCAAGCCATAAAAGCGGATGGTGTTGTCGGACGTCAGGAGCACTAGCATCGGCTCCCCGGTCTCGCTCGGGTACCAGGCCGCCTGGCGCAGACTCACTGACGGCGAGCTGGTAAAGAAGCGTTCGGCCACCGGGGTAGTCCTGCAGTTGACGCGGCTGCTTCCGCCCTCGAACTCTGACCTCTTGCCCCACCGCTGCGGGAGCTCCAGCACCGTGGCGCCACGCTGGCCCACCAGCGCAACGTGGCCATGCGTGGGGCTAAGGAGAAGTTGGCACACAGGGAAGCGAGGCGGGTTGATGCACAGCAGCGTCTGGAAGCTCCCGCCGTGCTCCTCCGCGACGTTCAACTGGCGTAGGTTGGTCGTGTAAAAGACGCGCTCCACGTCGTCCCATAAGAAAAAATCGGCCCCCAAACAAAAGGTGAGGTTCTTAGCGAGCGCTCGCTCTGAAGTCTTGGGCTCCGAGTCCAACCCGTCGCGTATTTTCTTGAAAATATCGTGGTTTGCCAAACTATTGAGCCAGCGGTCCGTACCGAACGCCGCCATCTTGATAAGTTTTCAAAGCGGAAAGGGGCGGAGCTTCATACATGTAGGGTGTACATAGAGACATCCACTAGTAGTTGCTCGGGTGCTGAGATGCATCCGCCATATCTGATGTGTCAGATCTGCCAAAATATCAGAACTAAGGCCACTTTTCCACATCCAATATGGCGACGGAATTGACGCCCGTTTCGACACCTGAAACGTTGCTTGTGGGAAGCTCGTGGTAGTTTTACGACACACGTCTGCCGCATTCCGTCGGCCGGTGTCGTGCTGTTATTTGCAGAATCACCATGGCGTTGAGGGAGACAGCGGGGCTGTATGATACGCTTAAAGCAGAGTGGAACAAGAAAAGCCCCAATCTTAGTAAATGTGGCGAACTACTCACTAAACTCAAGGTAGAGCTCTGCGATTAGGACTGTTATTTTTAAATACTTGCAGTGGAACCTGTAACGTCTGTTTATTCACGGCTACCATGTTACCAGTGTCGTGAGCTATCGGAAGGCTAAGCTTGCTAGCTGGTATATGTTGAGTCTTGACTTGATTAAAACTTGCCAATTGGTATTTATTTGATACGTTCTTTCGCAAGGATATGTTTAAAACGTACTAAAGGTGGTGTTGTTAGGGTTCAAATGTTTGCCAAATGTGTGTAATATCTAGTTGACGTTCGTGTATAAGTTTCTCGTATTGTTCGATGATTTTTCAAATTCAAGCATTCGTTGATTATTTATTCCCCATTAGCAATGTGGCATATTCACGTTTACATTTTTACAGGTGTCATTACTAGAGCTGAACTTTCTACCCACAAGTGGCTCCACGTTCACTAAGCAGCAGCTTATTTTAGCGCGTGAGTATTTCCTTATGATTTATACCTGTAATTATTATAAATTAAGATTTATCCTGAACATGTCATTATTCCCCCCACAGGTGATGTCCTTGAAATTGGAGCCTTGTGGAGTATCCTGAAAAAAGACATCCCCTCCTTTGAGAGATACATGGCCCAGCTCAAGTGCTACTACTTCGACTACAAGTAATGCTTTCCATTTTTGTTTTTAATTCTTAAATCAGTGTTTTTGTATGATGAAAATGACTGACACTTACCTCCATTTGATTTGCTGTCCAGGGAAGAGCTACCGGAAGCGGCCTACATGCACCAGATTTTGGGACTCAACCTGCTCTTCCTGCTCTCGCAGAATCGTGTGTCCGAGTTCCACACGGAGCTGGAACGGCTTAGTGCACGTGACATTCAGACCAACGTGTATATCAGGCATCCTGTGTCCTTAGAGCAGGTAAGATCAAATGATTTTATTCACTGTATGTTCTTTTAAATAATCGGCGGAAATGATCTGTATTGGCTGGGCCCTCTCAATAATGACGTCTGTCTCTTGCTGTCTTTTCTAGTATTTAATGGAGGGAAGCTACAACAAGGTGTTCCTGGCCAAAGGCAACATTCCGGCAGAGAGCTATACCTTCTTTATAGACATCCTGCTCGACACCATTCGGTAAGAAAAGCTGTGCTAACCAGACAGAGGTGCCCCAACTTCAGCGTTTGTCCACTTGTTTTTTTTCCATGCAGGGACGAGATCGCCGGCTGCATCGAGAAAGCCTACGAGCAGATTCAATTTACCGAGGCCACACGCGTGCTTTTCTTCACGTCATCAAAAAAGATGACAGAGTATGCTAAAAAGGTACCTGTGCTTTTATTCCGACACAAAAAAATAAATATACACACTCACCAGGAACTCTTGTGAACCACAACTCTCAGCGCGACGCTCACGACTTGATTCCATTTCCTGATTTGTCAATTTTCTGCGAACTGAACCTTCTGAAAAACTCTGCTCTGCCGTTGTCCTTCAGCGAGGTTGGATCTTGAACGCGGACGGTTGCTACTCATTCAGCAGTCAGCAACAGCGCACGGAGGAGGTCAGCATCCCGTCCACGGAGTTGGCGCAGCAGGTCATCGAGTACGCCAGGCAGCTGGAGATGATCGTTTGAGCAAACAGGACAAAGTGTAATACGTTCAGATTGTTATTGCCTTTTTTTTTTTTTTTTTTTTTTTTTACCCCAAACTTACTGATGTTTATTGTCTTTCTACAATGACATCTGATGTTGTCTGTCTTGTAAAATCTAAACAGAACCCCTCCTAATTGTAATTAACTTCATTAAAAAGAAGAAGCAAAAAAATCAAACTTGCTGGTTTTACTTGGCTTTTGATGCCACACCTTTTACTGCATAAATTAAAATTCCACCATGGTTATGTCAAATGAAGGAAAAAATGCTTGTTCTGTCCATCAAGATATTTTGAAGGATTCATAGATAAAAAGTGTGTTGGAGAAGGGCAGCAGAAAAGTCATTCCAAGCACAGGAAAGGTTTAAGGATACATGACTAAAAAGCAGGTCTGAGTGAGGAAGGTAGGATGCAACGAACAAAGAAGATAGAAAAGTGGGGGAAAAAAGCAATGGAAGGACACATGAATTATTAAAGGACAACATGAAATGAACAAAGGAGGATGTCAGAAAAATACTAGGCGGCATGAATCAAGGTGGGTCTGAGGGAAGTAAGGAATCAAGGTAGAAAGTTGGTTCAAGCAATGGAAAGCGATGTAAGGATGCTTGAATAAGAAGGTCTGAAGAAGGCAGAAAAAGCAGTGTAAGGATGCTTGAAAGAAAAGGAAGCATAGACACATGAATAAACAGCAGGTATTACGGAAAGAAAAAAGCATGAATCAAAACCGGACTTGAGGGGAGGAATGATATCACAGTGTACCGTATACCTACTTTTGTCCAAATCCCCACCTTAGTCTTGTGTGAATGGCCGGCGCTGTCCATGGTGCTGCTGCCTTTGCTCTCCTCATCGACCCCGTCGCGCGCACACGCCCGCCCGCTCCACGCGTAGCCATCCCACTGTGCCTCACATGGCCGCGCCGCGTGCACGAGCCTGTCAATGATTAGTGCGGATGTGCAGCAGGTAGCGCGGGAGAGAGAGAGGACGGAAGGAGGGAGGGAGGGAGGGAGGAAGGAAGGGACCGAGGGAGGGAGGGAGGATGCTGCCAGCGGAAAATGGCTGCTGCAACCTCCAGCCTGTCCTGATCGGCCGAGACGACGTCGAGGAGGCCCCGGCGGAGAAGAGGCCGACTGCGGGGAGGTGAGCGAGCGGATGCGGGGACGATGTGAGCCCCATCGGCGTGTGTTTGCTGCGAGGAGGCTGAGCACAGCGAGAGGAGAGCCCGCGGTGGGCTCTGGCGAGCGGGCAACGGCGAGCCATGGAGGGCGAGTAAGTCCCCCGGAATGAAGAGCGCGATGTGATTTTTTTTTTTTTTAATTATCATCATGATGACTAAAAACAACAGCAAACAAGCAAACCTACGTGCATTCATGTCTGCCGATGCATTCTTCCTATTATTTGGTGTTCCGAAAGCCGCCTACATGTTCATTAACACGTCATCTATACATGAATGAAAAGGGACATGCATGCAGCACTAGCAGGCAAAATAAATCATAACCATAAGGTGAACAACTACGTGGCTTGACGTGATAGAAAGGAAGGATAAAAGGAAGGAGGTACAAAGAAAACAGCAAAAATAGCGAGTTTGTCTTTCCAGGAGGGGAGGATGAGGAGGAGGGAGGGAGCGTCGCGCCATTCAAGGCGAGAGGAGTCGTGATTTTTTTTCTTATCAACGTGTCTCAGCCTTTCATTATGATTTTTTAAAGCCAAACTTTATGAATGAAATGTGATTTCCCCCCTCCCCTTTCTTCCCTCCCCCTCCCCCCACCACACATCCTCATCATGATCTCTCCTTCTCCCCATCGCGCCTTTTCTTAATACAAGAAAACCAGCAGCAACCTCGCCTTGCTTTTTGCTCCATTCATAAAAAAACAACATATATGTCTTCTTAATGGCTTGCAGGGGCAGGGGCGGGATGGAAAAGAGGAGGGAGAAAGGAAGGGAGGAGGGAAGGGGGGAAGCGTCGTCTGATGGAATAATCGCGATGTTTTCTGACGAAAAAAAAAAACGTGCGCGCGCACACGGCGTTCATTGATGTGTAGCTGGGGAAACGCTTATTCTTCCTCCTTGAGATTTTTCCCATTTTCTTACTTGGCACTTGAACGTCGCATATATGGGCGGCCTGTGTTCGGAATCATTCATTCATACGCGCTATACCAATGGACTCTATAGTTCATTATGAAATTTCACGTATAAAAGACTACATTGGGCTGAACGATTTAGAAAAATAATCTGATATTGACCCGCCCAATAATACGATTGTGAATCGTGATTTTATTCAAGGTCTTCGTCCTATGTTGTTGTTTTTTTTAATATTCTATATCACAATAATCAAATGTATTATACATAAATGTTTTGGTTTTATAGAAGTCACCCATGGGATTTGAAAATTGCATTCTACTACATTGCAAAGTCGATTTGAATATTGTTCATCACTATAGTGGACTACATGCTCAAAATCTCTTTGGCAGCTAAAACAGGACATCCGAGTATACCAGCGAAATAGATTAGCATATTTAATTAGCAATTGTCGAGATGTTGGTGCCATCACTATGTGATGTCAATTAAGTCTGAAAGGGCTCAGACTTGCCGAAAAGTCGGAGAGACAAGTCTAGCCAACCCTCGCCACAATTAAGGGCCAAATTGAAAATAAAAGCCTGCCCGGGCATTAAAATTCCTGCATTATTTGTTAAGATTTTTTTTTTTTAAATTGGTGGCGTGTTCCCGTTATGCATAGCACGGGCAACTGTTGACACGGCTGACCAAATAAATGGTAACCCGGGGTGGACAAAAAAATTCCTCAAGCATTATGTTTTTAAATTATTCGAGGACGCGGCCGTGGTCACGCTCTCACCATCTCACGTTGTCTTTTCCGGCCTCCTCCAGCGTGCGTGTTCGAGCCGTGGTGATGACACGTGACGACTCCAGCGGCGGCTGGGTGCCCCTTGGCGGGGGTGGCCTCAGTCACGTGGTGATATGCAAGGGGCGAAGCCACAAGCGGAGAGAGTACGTCATCCGCGGGGAGAGGCTGCGGGACCGAGCGGTGAGCACAATATGAGGAGGTGGTGGTGGAGGAGGATTTGGTCATTTTGGGGTGGGCTTGGAATATTGTTATGCAAAAAGTTTTGAATGGAGGCCAACTGCGCTCTTGTTGGTTGTCTAAGGTTACTCTACACCTTTAATTCATCCGCTTAAATAATTCCGGGAGGTTTACCAGATTTCCCCTGAGCGATGTCATTCCAGCCCAACAAAAAAAGAAATGTTTCGTTGTGACAGAAGAATATCATCTTATTGTACAAAACTAGAAGAGACTGTAAGGAAATGAAGTGGTTTTATGAATTGAAATTACTATATATACCAAAAGAGGCGGGGCCTAGTGGTGACATCTGGAGCTGGAGTCAGGTTATTTCAGCAGGAGCATCTGGATGGGAGTTGTGGCTTACAGCAGCTCCTTGCAGATGTTTCCACTTCTCCTTGCAAATTACAGAGAGACCTTCATGAACGAGAAACGACACAGACATGTTGAGATCACTTGCTTGCCTGTGTGTGTTTAGCCGGTGCTGGAGTGTTCTGTGCAAAGGGGGCTGGTCTACAACAAGGTGAATCCCATCTTTCATCACTGGCGGGTGGACGAGCGCAAGTTCGGTCTGACCTTCCAGAGTCCCGCAGACGCCATCTCCTTCGAGAAGGGTCTGCAGGCAGTCATCGACAAGCTGGACCGAGGTGGGCGTGCACCCCGCCAAGCTTTAGTCTGTAGTATTCTTTTTATTTGAAGTTCAAAGAGGTGGGGGGGCAGTTGAAAAGTCACTGATATGTTTTAGGCTCAGACTCGCCCTCGTCATCAACGCCGGAGGAGGCGGACACAGAGGACGACGGACAAGCTGTGAGTGTTTTTTGTTTTGGTTCCAGTTCATGTCTTGCGACACATTTGGTGGAATCACGCAATGATGCGCGACTTCTGTCAGTCCCATACAGGCAGCGAGTCGTCGTCAAACAGCAGGAAGGAGATGCTACCCAAGCCCATCACCATCGTGACCAGCGAGTCGTCCTCCACCTGCTTCGTGCGGGCCGACGAATTTGCTTTTACGTCCGGCGGAACCACGCAGACGCCGGCTCAGGTAGGACGCCGCTCCGTTTGGGAGGGTCAAATGCCAAGCAAAAAAGAAAGAAAAGGATCTAAGTAGCTTCGGGGCAGGCAGTGGGTAAGTGGGGTAACTTTACACCTGAAAGTGCTGCGTTCGTTGCGGCCGTGCAGGAAGTGAAATGAAGATGAAAGTGACCTCTACTCAAGTGAAATGTGATGCCAATTGAGACGTGCTAGCGGCGGGCTGTTGTCTTCCTGACTCTGTAACTCGACACCCTCTCTGCAGATCCACGCCAGGCCGGGGCAATACCAGCTCTCGCAAATGACCAGCGCCTTGAATCCCCCGTCACCGCCGCCCCCGCCTCCGGCGCCACCGTCCCCTCCCGCGGGCCCGCCGGCCTCATCACCTCTGTCCCCCCTCTCGCCCACCATTTCCCTGCTGGAGGAGGGCGACCTGCGCAGCGTGGACCCCTGCAAGGACCTGTGGGGGTCCCGAGGATACGAGGACTATCGACGAGCGGGAGCCACCAGGACTATGGTCGGGGGGCTGACCGGGGGCGTGGTCGTAGGTAGCGGGGGGAGCCTGCAGGACAAATCGGAGCTGTGCGTGGTCCGCTTTGAGAAGGAGATGTCCGGGTTGGGTACGGCGGGCTGCGACGTCACAGTGAGTCTGGACAGCAAGGCGGCCCAGCGTCTGTCCTCGCCTTCGCCCACCTGCGTGTCCATCCCCAACGCTGTGTCGGGCGTGTCCTCAGGGGCCGGCTCCCCCCAGGAGACCGGCAAAGGCTCCCCCTCGCCCTGCTGCATCCACACCTCCATGGCCACGCCCCGCTCGCGGACTCGGAAGAGGGGCGGCGTCGGGGCCTGCGGGGACCCGGGCGCCATCTCCCCCGACGACGACAGCCCGTGCCCGCAGGCGTCGTCGTCGTGCTCGTCCCGCTGCGTGTACTGCCGCTCTGTGTTCAGCGCCTCGGAGAACGGTCGGGGCCGCTGCAGGGACGCCCCCGACCCGGCCCTGCACTGCCTGCGCCAGTGGACCTGCGTCTGGTGCGCCGAGAGCCTGCTCTACCACTGCATGTCGGACTCCGAGGGCGAGTTCTGGGAGCCTTGCTCGTGCGACGACTCCATGGGGGGCCACCCGCACCCCCTGTGTTGCGCTCGCTGGCTGGCTCTGGTGGCCCTGTCGCTCTTCGTGCCCTGCATGTGCTGCTACCTGCCTTTGCGCGCCTGCCTGCGTTGTGGCGAGAGGTGCGGCTGCTGCGGGGGAAAGCACAAGGCGGTACGATGAGACCGGGTGTGAGGCGGGAAGCGATGGGGGGGTGGGTGGTAGGGGGGGTCGTCCCCTCGACGTGAGCCGAACCTCCAAAGCCACCCCCCCTCCCCAAAGCCTTCCGCTGCATTCCGCTCTCTCTCTTTTCAACCCGGGGGGCCTTCTTGTACTGGGGGTGCATCGCACTCAGACCACCTTTCATGGAGCCTTTCATTGCGGATCTACGCCGACCCCGAAACTTAACGCAAGAACGAGAGTGCGTTAAGGTTTTGAAATGTCCGTCAAGAGGGAAAAACATTTTTTTGACACTCCCCAACTTATGAACAAGTGAAAGGTGGCTCATACTTTGCTGGTCATGATATTTAGACTTTTTTTAAAAAAAAATTTGATTGTCGCGCCTGTGTTTTCAACCTTTATCATGCCAAGGCACATATTTTATTGTACTACAAAATCTCATGGCACACCAAACTAACTCACCAAAACTACACACATCTCTTTACACTGGAGTTGCGCAACTCCAGATTCCGACTTGAAATTTTCCTTTTTACGGAAGAGTTCGAATTGTTCACAAGTCGGGGAGTGTCTGTAATTGGTCTATTTTATTACTTGTCACAATGAGTAGCCCCCCCCTCCCCTCCCAAAGGCACACACAAACTCCCAGGAGGTCCTCCAGGTGTTTGGTGTTAGCTCCTGTAGTACCCTGAGACGTCGCCCTTTACCTCCGAATTTACCTCACGGCGGGAAAAATAAATACATAAATAATAAATATGAGAGCGCGAGCCTTAGAGAAAATGTCAACAAATGCATGAGGACAATTATTAGTAAGGGGAAAGTTGCAATGCCAACCACTAGCAGTAATGATGATAAGGAACACGTGTTAAAAAAAAAACTACTAACGTGTCAATACCTCCACCCGGAAAATTGAAAAAAAAAGTGCAATGAACAATGTATTCAAAGAGTATTTTTGTATGTCACGTTAGGGGAAAAAAGTGAAGTCAGCGCAGACTGTCGTGTTATCGTGAGCAATCGGAAGAGGCCGCAACATTAGCTACGCCCGCAGAATCCAACCAGATCAAGTGCAAGAGCAAAGGCACGACAATCTCACGGCGCACCATGAAACAAAAACGGCACAAAAATTATAGCCAGCCTTCCAACGGAGAAGGACGGGGCCCTTCCTTAGAATTTCCCTATAAGATGGCGGCAAAGCGCTACTTTTGTCCAAATAAAAAAATCACTTTAACATCATTGTTTTGGCACCAAGATGCTTCAGGATGGCGCCAAAGCAATTATTTGTTTGCTCACGTAAAAGACGAGAGGCAACAGATCTACTTGAGAGATTTTTCTTTTTCTTCCAATGAGTGCAAAAACGGCTTTAAGGCCGTGAAAAATTAAAGTTCCACTTCCCCTGTAGTTGTGTGACATAACTTTATTACCAAATTTTTTCCCTTATTTTTCTGCTCTCATATACAGGTGCATGTCAATAAACTGGAATATTATTATATTAAAGTTAATTTATTACAGTAAGTCGATTTAAAAAAAAAAGTGACATTTATATAGATTCTCTAGTAAACAAGAAAATACAGTAATTCGATCGGTTTCTGAAAAGTATAAAATCATAAAATAATTAAGTCAGTGTAATGAATTAATCTTTCACAATTAGTTTTTTTCCGCCGTATTGAGATTTATATTCTCGCCATGTTTTTGCCAAGCAGTACTGAAAAGCGGACAATGACGATGGAATATAATGCGAGCGGTACAGAACTTTGAGTCCCCAAATTTGTGAATCCCCACCTTCTACACAGAAACGTATGCCCTGCCCCTAAACAGTCACGTAAATATTGTGCATTTTTTTCCCTTATATGATCTCCTCTGCAGCTGCAAAGTTTTGAAAATGACAACCGAGATGGTTACGCAAAGTTCTCTCTCTCGATCAAAATGGAAATATTTCGGTTCAAGTGGAATTAGTTGAGACCCGCCATGATACAGTTGTGAATCAACTCACCACCACCACAACAAATAGCTCCAGGAAAGTAAACTGCCATTTTCCCCAACTGTCCCACACACACGCACACGCACACACACACACACATACGCACACACACACACACACACACACACACACACACACACGTCCACTGGCCGACTTGAAGACGCAGATGGACCAAAGCCGTAAAAAGAAGCCATCGTGCACCCGCGCGCGCACACACACACGCGTTTGTTACTTCCGCTTCACACACGCGTTCCCATCCACACACACCGGCAGGCCCCCCCGCCCGTTCTTACATCTTAATAAATGTGCCTTTTGATTTGAGTAATCAATACCTTATGATTTACCTGAGTAACTCTGTATATTCAGTACTGTTTACCTTGTTTCATTTCTGCCAGTGTGTATGTATTTATGATTCTGAGTTTCAAAGTAATTAATGAGATATGACCTGTTTTATTATTTATTTATTGCGATATTTATTCTGATTCTTTTTTTTTTTCCTCTCCCTCGAGGCAGGTTTTTATCTTCCGTGCTGTCTTACTTCTGACTTTGTGCCAATGTGCTGCTTTGAGGTGTTACATATCGTGGGTTTGTATCATTATTAAACCCTCACTCTATATTTTAAAACACTCCTTCCTTTGACTTGAAGTTCATTTCTTCACCTCAATGTTACTTACTTCAATGTAATGTGATGTTACTTAGTGGAGTACATGTGTTGCCTTTTGTGCTTGAGGATCTCCGTGGACGTCAGCGTCAAGTCCTGGTTGCAAACGTCGCAGTGGTAGACTCGGCACAGACTGGAGGAGGAGGACGACGACGAGATTGGCTTCCCGACATCCGCCCCTAAAGAAAAAAAATTCGGATTTCAAAACAGGGACAGAAAAAATTAGATGAGACTTTTTTTTTTTTTTTACTTTTACGACTAATGCAGCTTTGTGTTGAAACAAGGAAGTGCCCCCACCTTCACCATCCTGCTCTTGTTGTTCCCCTGCCGGCCTGCAGGTGGTCTCGTGCTGCATTCGCTCCAGCGGCGTCAGCGGCATGTAGAGCTCGCAGTTGGGACAGTTCCAGAAAGTACGCAGGCACTCGCTGTACAGGTCCCTGGAATCCTGAAGAGGAGTGGAAAAAATATCTTTATTCATGCGAGATGGCAAAGCGCTATTTTTGTCTCAATGAAAAAGCATGAAAAGCAAATCAGACAGATTAACACCGGTGTGGCAAAATTGTACGTTACTTACGGTCAGGCAGTTGTAGGTGAAAAAGTTGGTGACGCGCAGTCCTCCCTTGATTGGGTCCGGCTTGGCCTCAGTGCCTGGAAACAGCGGCGTGAGACCGGCGCTGGTGCCGCGAGAAAGTTCAGCCTCGGCCTGGGGTCCGACGTACAGGTTCTGAATGTGGAGGGCGGAGAGACGCTGCAGGCTGTAGTTGATCTAAAAACGACAACAGCAAACGTTGCTGGAAAATGATCCATATGACACGAGGCCAATTTGCAGAGACGACCGTACCTCGGTGTAAAGCAAGAAGCGGACCAAACGCTCGCTTAGCTTCTGAGTGGCCTTGCGGGACCCCTCGGCGGTGGGACTCTGGCCCAAGTGGGCCTGCAGGAGGCGCTCCCACTCGGCCCGGAGGGAGAGCGCCGTGGACAGGGCCTTGAGGGCTTCCTCGGGGACTTTCAGCTGCAGTTCCAACCAACCGTCCACCACCAGACGGGAGCAGTCGGCATTGCTGTCCAAAGAGTTGGCCACCAGCAGCAGAGCCTGCGGATGCAATCTTCTCTCAAATATCAAAAAAATACAAACCAAAGAAGTTTGACGACATTTGTCTAATGTTAGCTCGTTACAAAAAGAAAGCGCTAATTATTGTCACATCGCTAACGGCGGTCGAATCCTCTGCATTACTTTTGTGCGGAAAATTTGTGGTGAGAGTGAGAACTCACCTGCAGTGCAGGAACACGCACACAGTTGGACAAATAGGGCCTGTTGGTCTCCAGCAAGGTGACGAAGGCCAGCAGCTGATGTTTGCCGCTTTCCCGTCCTTTTTTGTCGGCGCACACAAACAGTCAACACAAAGTCAGTCATCAGTTTTGTTTATAATTACAGAATCACAGAACTGGAAATGGAACCGACTGGGACACTTAACAGTATTTAGCAATTTAGAAAACAAGGCTTACCCGTATCGCGGATGTCGTCCCGCACGTGTAGTACCTCGGGGTCGCTGGCAAACACACTGGTGGGATGGATGACGATTCCCTGCTTACTCTTGGTGTGGAACACCTGAAAGTAACGGTCCAGCAGCAACGTTAGAGACGGCTCACGATAAGCAAGATGGCGGTGTGAGAAGGAGATCCCGACCTGCTCGGTGTCTTTGCGGGTGCTGTTGTGCTCGTCGGGCAGCGCCAGCTGAGGGTAAAGACCCCGGCAGAGAAGAAGCTTGAGGAGAGATTGCTGGCGGGATGACAAATCCTGGCTGGCGCCGACGGCGTCCTGCAGCTCTGATACGTTGTGGCGCAATTTGAATTTCACTTCCTGGTGGAGGAAAAGCAAACAATTAACGTCTGGACTTTAAGCCAAATTTCTTCCTCCTTATTAGGCTTTGGTAGAGGGCTGTTACCTGGATGTCCACCTGAGCTCCATTCTTGTCCTTCTTCCTGCTCCGTCCTCGTCCCGCTTGCTCTGTGTCGGATCCGGAGGAGAACTCCCCTTCCTGGCCCTCTTCCATTTTGAGGACTTTGCGTTTGGTGCCCTCCTGCTGCTCGTGATCTCTCTTCATCTGATGGAGCTTCCTCCTCTCCGTCAAATGCTGACGCCGCTGCTGCCGGTCGCCGCGTTTGTCGTCGTCGGCCTCCGCCTCCAGCAGGCTGTGGCTCCTCAGCAGCTCCTGTTCTCCACAAGGAGCCGTGACTTCAACGGAGAGCAAAAAAGTTCCATAAAATTGTAGGTAAGCATGGTCTTACCTTAAATTGTCTGCGCAGGTTGACCATCTCGTAGAGCCGCTGCTCCTCCAGGCCTCGCCGACGGCACCACTTCCTGGAACCGCCGCCTCGCTCGCCCTTTACCTGTGGACATCCAAAACAAACGACACAATGAGAGCGATTCTTCAGGCACGGCCGTGGAGTGACAAAAGATGTGAGAGGCTGCGCTAGCTCATGTGAAAATCATCATCTAATCCAAATTCACAGGTCACTCGATTAGGTACACCCAAGCAGTGAATTTCCCTTTTGTCAATCTCTCTCTCTGCTGACCTGCACCCAGGCGTTGAAGGTGTTGAGCAGCGTGAAGGGGTCCCCCTGGTTGCAGTGCAGCGGCTGGCGAGCAGTGGCGCAGTCGGGGTTGTGCTGCGAGCTGCGCAGGAACGGCGACTGCACGCTGAGCGCGGCGGCCACCGTCAGCACGGGCTCCACCAGGTTGAACAAGGAGCCCAGCACCAGCATCTTTCCTGGGCGAACACACAAAACGGTTTAGTGGGAGTCTACAGGATGACCTAAAGATGAGATGTTGCTACCGATTACGACGTCGACGGGAAGCTGGGCCAGCACACTCCCAATGGTGGTCAGCTCGCACCGTTGGTCCAGCGCCCCCTGCTCCTTGAGGTAGGTAATGGCGGTCTGGATGCTGGCGGCCGGCGGGGGATCGATGAAGACAAACGAAAGCGGATCTCCGAGTCCCATGCTCTTCATCTGCGGGGGAAACAAACACACTTGGAATAAACAGCAGGTATGTTGGCTTTAGGTGTAATTCCATTGTCGGGCCACTGGAGGGCAGCACACTAAATTTGAAAGGTGAAAACAGGAACACACCTGCAGAACCAGGGAGTCCAGCGCCACTCGGTGGATTTCAGGTACAGGGTAGGAGGCGAAGGCATCGTAGTCGGACTCGGCATAGAGGCGGTAGCACACGCCAGGACCTGTGCGACCGGCGCGGCCCTTCCTCTGCTCCGAACTGGCTCGGCTGATCCAGAACTCCTGAAGACGCTGCATCTTGGCCTTGGGGTCAAAACTCATCTCCTTCACCTTGCCTGCGAAAAATAATCACAAATGAGGAGTCATTTTAAGTTTGTGAATAATTACTGCAGCCAGTCTTCTTTCACTCGAGTGTGAGTACTTTTTCCACTTCTGCCCACCTGAGTCGACGACAAAGCGTACGCCATCTATAGTGACTGAGGTCTCTGCGATGTTGGTGGAAATGATGCACTTCCTCACACCAGGAGGCGCGATGTCAAACACCTACACCAGTAACACAAGGTGAAATACAATGACAAACAGCACTCTATAAGCACTGTACTGAATAAAAAGAGCGAGTAAATGTCATAATTTTGCAACATTAAATTAAATTCAGTGGGCATTGAGTTGCCACTTTTGGTGTGCGCACTTTGGCCAGCAGGGGGCAATAGAATACATCATTGTACATAAAAAAAAAGACAAATGAAAATATGCCTAACGTTAGTCTGAAAAATATTATTGAAAAATTATTAATTTTATTCATTGTATAGGTATTAATATATATAATATTTTAATTTTATTCATTGTATATATTTTTCTTGAATTAGGCCGAACATGATACTAAATATCAGAATCGCAATCAGCCTAAAAAAAAACAAAATCCATGTTGGTCGGCCATGGACAAACAGTCTCAAAAATGGTGTGGGTACCTTGTCCTGCTGGGCCAGCGAGAGCGTGCTGTGCAGCGGCAGCACAATCCAGCGCCGTGTGTGAGTGGCGTACACCTGACACGCCTCCTGGATGGCGCCGATCTCAGCTACGCCGCTCAGGAAGATCAGCAGGTCGCCACGCTCCTCCGGCGGGTAGCGCTGGTCGATGGTCTGCAGGATGCGCAGGTACGGCCGGGGCTCAAGCTTCTCCATGCGGGACGACGCCTGCTCTTCAGGGGGGATGGGCTGATAGAGCACCTGAAGGATGGATGCACATTTCAACACTTAATTGTGAACGTTTCACTTTCTTGGGAGCCAGACATGGACAATTTATAGAGGAAAAAAATAAAGATGTTTTTCGCCTATTTTCTGCTATGAGAGACCAAAACATTCCTGAGCGTCCGCCCTGTATGTGTAGGCTTACCTGTATGGGGAAGAGCCTGCCCGGCACCTGCAGCACGGGAGCGCCGCCGAAGTAGTCCGAGAACAGCTTGATGTTGATGGTGGCCGACATGAGGATGAGCCGCAGGTCGGCGGGTCGGTCGGCCAGCAGAGAGCGCAGCACGCCCAACAGGAAGTCGCCGTGAAGGTGGCGCTCGTGCACCTCGTCTACAATCAGCACTTGGTACTGCTCCAGCATCTTGTCCTGCTGGATCTGCCTCAGCAGGAGACCCTCGGTCATGAAGATGAGCTTAGTGGCGAGGGTGCGCGTGGTCTCAAAGCGGATCTGGTAGCCCACCTGTAAAAACACGGTTGCGTGTTGGGAGTAAGTCATAGATGTGCCAGTGATAGTCTTAAAGGTAGGGGATGCAGTCGAAGACAAACCTTTGAGCCATACTGGTTCAGACTCTCAAAGCTGACCCTCTTGGCCAGGGAAATGCAGGCGATACGTCGGGGTTGGGTGCAGGCTATCTGCGTGAACCCGGCCGAGAGGAGATACTGGGGCACCTGAGTGGACTTGCCACAGCCGGTATCTCCTGCCACCACGACAACCGAGTGTTTCTTGACCAGGTCCACGATGCGGTCTCGGTATTGGAAGATGGGCAGGTTCTTCTGGTCGCGCTGCAGCTTGGCCAACTTGCCGAAGCTCTGCCGCTGGCTGAAGTCCAGGTAGTGCAGCAAGGACAGACGGAAATCCGAGATTACTTGAGCGTTCGGACCCGAAGAGTCGCGCCTGCCGTGACTTGGGTGGGATCGTCCCAGACGCTCCTCGATGTCTCTGGTAACCAGGGACACATTGATGCGGTACCGGGCGTCATACTCCTTAGGTAGGTCTAAAGACCCTGTTTGGTCTGAGTGACTGCCCTCATCAAAACTCGGACCATGTCCACACATGTCCTTCTTTAGCTTGAACCTCTGGAAGCGGTCAAAAAAGGCCCAGAAGTCTTTGTGTTCCTGGCTGCCGGCTTGGATATAGTCGTTCTGACGGAAGAAAATTTCGTCCAGCTGGGCCCGGCAGTATGGACTGTCCCAGTCCCAAGTCCGATTGTGGGACCTCCCATCTATATCCATGGTCCCAGTTTCAGTCCCTTACTTCTCGCCAGTGCACCTTAGACTATCTGCACTTCTTAAATTTGGCTTAATGCTCTACATACACATTTTGCTACAATGTTTTTTCTGTACTACTTAAACTAACGGCGAAAAAATAGCAAATTATATTGTTATTCTCGAGTTAAACTGGAAGATTGTATCAAACATAGTCGCTATGCTTCAACCCCACATACAAGAGAAACTTCACCACCAGCAATTAACAAGACCCTCTCCGTTTTAAACACATTTGATGAAAACGAACACGACTAACCGGCCATTTTAACATCTACGTTAAATATATCTCAACAACAACCGTGAAAACATCAAATTCTTACGGCAGAGAAAGTCGAAATTGTTTGAAATCCGGACGGAAGAAAATGAACAACGGATTAACTTCCGGTCCGACTCTAAAATTGTCCGACAGAGAACATAGTCTTAAAAATGTTCTTGATTGAATTATTTCCCTGAAAAAAAAAATCACGACTGTACGGCATAACCGTAAAAATTAAAAAATTAAAAGAACGAAGAAATTTATAATTAAAGCTATCAGTTTAGGAGCAAAACGCGACCCAAAATATTAACGGTTTGACGTGATTACAAGTGCAGTTAGGTGGCACAAGATTATGACCCAGGGATGCCATACAAAAATTTACTTTAATAATTTTACTTACTAGGCCAATAATAAACCTTAAATCTCAAAGTTTACTCCCACCATCTCTCATAGAAATTTAGTAGATATACAAACATAAATCAAACCAGGGATTATATTAGAAATATTTTATTTAAGATAAAACGTCCAGAAAATGAACTAAGATATAATATAATATATCTATATTATATAATATATTTGTATGACTACACCATTGAAGTAAACAAAATAAAAATCAATATCTCAGGAAAAAATAATATACAGCGCAGAAACTATTTAAAAGCTACGATAATACATTCAGGGAACTCCGTTAATGTTAAGTGTCGAGATAAAAATCTCCCTCCTTTACTTTGAAAGAAGCTAAGGAGAGACATTTTTATCTAGACTGTCAACTAATAGACCGTTTTGTTTTATGGTATTATTTACACGTTGATTGGAACTGTAAGTATATGAACAATGATATCAAAAACATCTGAGTAAGGTAAATTCTGGGACACTACACTTAGATAAGAGGTAGGATGGATTTGATTTTACAGTTGTTGAAGTTTGTGAGGAAATACAGCAACAAGCAAGACAATTGCAATGAAACAAAAGGATCAATATTTCACATGTTAACAATATATGTCATTTCAATTCTAATATGCAAAACATCAAAACAAAACCACGAGAAAAGAACTATTTACAATTTATTAAGACAAGAATAATAAAATCACAGTGGTCTTTCAGCATCGCATGCAGCGGTGGTGCTTCTTCTGGGACATTAAAAATCCACACCGCAGACACTGAGTCACAGTCCATATTTTTGTCCACGGCCCTCCGTGTGGCCTTCTTTGTTCTACACACCCGTCTTCTCATTGATCCAGCCGCGAAATTTGGTGACCTTCGTGTAGATGCCCGGCTTGTCGCGACGAGCGCAGCCGTCGCCCCAACTGACCACACCGCCCAGGAACATGCGGACGCCAGACTGAATGGAGAGCGGGCCCCCGGAGTCTCCCTGACGCAGACCAACGCACAACATAGTTAAAATTTGAATTTTACTCTCATTGTTAAAATTAGGGCCCAATCCATTAAATGGATGATTTGGTTGCTGCCCTTTTTTTTTTTTTTTTTTTACAAAGTTAAAAAAGTTAGCTGAATCAGGCCGAGTTTGATGCTGCGCATACCCAACCTAAATAAGAAATGATTGGCAGGAACAACTACCTGACAAGCGTCGACGCCTCCGCTCAGAATGCCAGCACACATCATCCTGGTGGTCAGCTGACCACCCATGAGCGAGTCACACACCGTGTGGTTAATAGAGCGCACCTGCGCTTTTTGCAACACCGTGGCTGCGAATCCTGAACGGTACACAAGTGGAAGACCCGTTTCAGATGGGAACCATCAAAATGGTGGAAGCCTCCGACGTCGCGCCCAATCTTGCCAAAGCGGCCGCTGTCTGCGCTTTTCGGGGAAACTCACCTCCTTCCCGAGTGGCACCCCAGCCAGTGATCCAGACGACGTTCCCGACAGGGAACTGGTGCTGCGCGGCGGGCAGGCAGACGGGCTGGATGTAGTCGCTGTACGTCACAGGAGCGTCCAGCTCCATCAGAGCGATGTCGTTGTCAAAGGTGTAGTCGTTGTAGTTGGGATGCGGAATGATCTTCTTCAAGTTTCGCTTCACCACTGACTTGCTGATGTTGCGCTGCGAGTGAAGACCCATGTAGGCCTCCCAGGTGCCCGGTTGGGAAAACCTGTTTGGAAGAAGATTTCCTTTCATTGTTAGCAGATGACGTACGGCGGGAGTGGGAAAGGTTTAGTCGGCTCCCACAAATCATTTGGCTCAGCAGACTCTTATCACAGTTGTGTCCCCTTCTGTCGAGCGAAGCTAGCCAAAGTGAACTCTACCTGGTCTTGGCGTCGTCCTGCACGCAGTGGGCGGCGGTGACCAGCCAGCGGGAGCTGATGAGGCTGGCGCCACACACGTGTCCGAAACGTTTGACCTGCAGGCTGACTTGCCACGGGAACTCTCCTGCTACCGCGTCCTGGCCGCCGACGATACGCGACGACTTGAACTTGCTGCGTCCGCAATCTGCCAAAGCAACGTAGGATAGTCAAACAAATATGTGTGCCAAAAAGAAAAAAAAACATACACACACAGACACAAAATGACACATGCACCAGCAACACAAAGTGAAACCAAACACGTACTGCAGGTGTCCTCGTCTGAGCCGTCCTCGCAGTCTTGGGTGTCGTCACATTCCGGGTTGACTTTGCTGATGCATTTGTTGTTCTTGCATTTGTATGTGAGGTCAGTGCAGGCCACAGAACCAGAATCAGAACCAGAACCTACACATACAAACAGTGATTGAGGAGTTGGGCAGTACTCCAACAAGGCAGCGACAAATGCAATGAAGACGTTAAGCTAACTTCTACCAAAGTAGTCACTCGGGGTGACCCGATCTGATATTACCTCGTCCACAGTCGAGCTCATCAGAACCATCGCCGCAGTCGTTTCGCCCGTCGCAGCGACTCTTCTCTGAGACGCATTTGCCGTTTACGCAGGTGAACTGTCCGGTAGAACACGTGCCTGTCGGGACAGCAAGCGTAATTTATTCCAAATTATTTTTCAGACTCCAAAGTGACCAGAAAGCACGATTTTACTGAGATGCTTCGAATGAAGCCGCCGTACCGCAGTTCCTCTCGTCGGTGCCGTCGCCGCAGTCGTCGACGCTGTCACAGCTCCAGAACTTTGGCTTGCACAGCCCGTTGTCACAGTGGATGTGACTCGAGCTGCACTCTGGACGAGGAAACAAGCAATGATTTTAACACGCTAGCTGGCGAGCCCGACGGTCAGCCGAGGACAAAACGCCTTACTGCAGTTCAACTCGTCGCTCATGTCGCCGCAGTCGTTCCAGCCGTCGCATTGGAGTTCCGATTTGATGCAGCGCTGGCTCTTGCACTGGAACTGCTTGGGGCAAGCTGCGGAGCACACCGTCGGGAAATCATCACAATATGTCTTTTTTTTTTTTTTTTTTAACGGTGGCTCAATTTTTAAATTTGGGGTGAAAGCCCAGTTTTCGATATGATTATTATTGCTGCTTACGGTCGGCCATGTCGACTGCCTCATATGTAGCGTTGAAGCCTATGTCCACGTAGGATCCGTCGGAGAAAAACTTGATTGTCATTTTGTTGGTACGGCTAGTCTCTGTGAGCTCATTTTCAGCCTTATCCCCGCAAAACCTATTAAAAAAACAACAACAACAGACATCAGATGGGCTGGATTTTGGTTCATGTGCACCAGGACTTACTTCTTGCCGTTGATCTCCACATAGTCCTTGCGGCAACCATTGCTTTCGTCCTGGCCTGGTTCTAAAATGAAGAACGTTTTGAAGGTCACCTTCACTGACTTCTCATCAGGAACCTAAGAGATGAACAGACTGCTGGGGTTAGTAATGCTACTCTAACAAGCTACAAGTCAATTTCTGAACATTCATTATTATTATCAGCCCTGCCAATTGGTGTATCTGCTCACTACCACCACCTACAGCATTGGAGTGCGACATTTACTGACTTTTTAAAATATTATCTGAATCGCAGTGAGACTCATAAATAAATATTTATTTTCAGAATGTAGTGCCTACTCCTCACCGTGATGGTCCACTGGCAAGATGTGCGAGGCGGGTAGTAATTTGGGAAGTTGGGTGAACTAAAATGGCCTACTTCTCCGGTCAAGTGGCTGCCGCATCTTGTGCCTATTTAAAAAAATAAAAAATAAAAATAAAATTACATCAGAAAAACCGTGACATTTCACCTCCAAGTGTGTTCATGTCTGTGCGTGGCTTCCTACCTTTGCTACCACGTCGCACCTGCGACACTTGTGCTTGGAAACCCGGGTAGTTCTTTTCTTGGTTGGTCGCCATGGTGATCAGCATCACGTTGCCAGAGGACACGAAGGTCAGGGGCTCGCTGGGTGAGTAGTAGCCGCACATCCTACAAACAGAATGGAATGTCCATAAAAAAGATTATAAAAAAACAAAACTCCACTCAAATCCTTGAAAATTATTTTCTCCAATCTACTATTTGAGTTTTTTGCTACTGTACAATATGTCATGTGGCTCTTTAGCCCTGACCCTGAAGTGTAGCTTTGCTACATAACCAGCAGGGGTCGCCCACACACCACTGTGTCATTCTTGAGCACTGCGACTTCAAGTATGACTCACTCCTGCAAGACGTTGGCTTCGATGGCGACCAGGGAGTCGTAGATCTTGACAAAGTCGTGGTCGCAGTTCTCCTCCAGGTTCATGGTGTCAAACTTCAGCTCGATCACATGGTTGGAGTCGGCCCGCAACTGCCACTGGATGAAAGAGTTGGCCGGGTACGGGCTGTCGGGGAAGCCGGGCGACCTGATCTGGCTCATGAGGTTGGTCCTGGTGTGCTCGTTAAACTTCAAGAATCCTGAGAGGGTTACATTGAAATTACCAGAATTTGCATCAAAACATATTCAAAGGTAATCAAACGTCACAACTTGATTTGCCAAAGAGGCGCTCAATACTTTTGCGTACATAATATAATAAATATGGTGATTTGATCAAATTTGAACATATTTTTCCATTTGCTGACATCATACATTAAACTGGTAAGGAATCAAAGAGGAAGATTACTTACTGCTGAATTCCATAGAAAATAATCGGGAATCAAGCTCTGTAAAACAGAAAGACTGGCATTTAATCAACATGACAAGATTGCGAGTTTTTTTTCTTTCTTTTGGGGCAACTCGTCGTACCCGAAGACACGACATCTTCCAGGAGCAAAGAGTTGCCCGGCCTGTAGATGCTGCGCTGCTCTTTGTCCACCAGTTTGTCCATGGCGGACATGGCGCCGTCCACCGCCGCCTCCTGGCCGCTGGGAACGCTAAACTCGGAGATATAGTAAGCGATGACGCTGCCTTCGCTACAGGAAAGATGGAAATGAAATGTGAGTGCTAACACGGGGCCATAACGACATCATCGCGACACTTCGTACCTGAAAGCTTGAACCGTTGAGCCCACGTAGTATTTGGCTAGCTGCGGGCTCTTGCTGTAGAGCGTTTTGAGCTGTAAAAGACAGAGGACGAGCGTGAGGGAAGAGGAGATGCAAAGACACAAATGTCCTCACGGTGGCGCCGGTCGCGGCCGCACCTGCGTCTTGACCTGCGTGGCCAGCGCCAAGAACTCGGAGCTGTTTGCGTTCTCGTAGGCCTCCTCAAACGCCTGGTTGGTGATGCGCATAGAGCCGCTGTACATCTTCTTGACGCGGACGTTTTGACGGACTGCCGGGACAAAAAAACAAAATGTGGAAAGTATGCAAACATTTTCATCTTTTTCAGCCCTTGATGTCTTAGCCTGACTTTTTTTCTTCTTTCTGATAAGCCTTGAAAGCCCCCACGGATTGCGCCGCGTCAAGTCTGACGCCTCCTCCATAAAAGAGCATCAAGAATACATGAAGAAGAAGACGAGCGCAACTTTCAGCCGCTTCATCAAAAGCAGCTTGGCGGGAGACACCCGGGGGCCGAGGAAAACAAAGCGAGGAACGCTCTCTGTGATGTCGACTTTTATTTCTGTTGATACTTTCTTGCTTTTAACGTTTGTTTCGCAGCATTTGGAGAAGCTCTGAGACTGAGAAAATAGATTGTTCTAGCCCGCCAAAGATATCACAGCGTAATTATTGATGTATTTTATTTTTTCATTTGAGCATCCAAATATATCAAGATGTGTTGTGTACATTGGAAAAATGGGAATGCGCTTACAGTGGAAGTGCCAGATCAGCAGGCCGGCCATCAGCGCTATGACGGCGCACAAGATCAGCACTCCGATCACGGCTCCCACTTTCCCCGGACCTTTTTTCTTCTCCAGCTTCTTGTTGTCCGACGCCGGCAGGAACTGGACAGTGGTGTCCCATTCCTTGTTCTGGAAGACACACACAAGCAAGCACTTCAAATAACGTGGAACTTACAAGAAAGATATCATTTATTTTCTCTGTACATGCAGTAATAATTCACTGACCAGATTGTTTAGGTGCCTCGCTAGGTGCTGCTGTTTTGGTTAGCAGAAGACGAGCGGAAGCTATTTATAGTCGCTAGCGTAACATCACAACCGCAATTGCAAACGTCGGGCTATAAAATCCGCTTCTATGTTTCCACTTAAAAGCGGCTCCTGAGCGATGTTCAAGTGATAATACAGTAAGTGACAGCAAGTCCCTGCTTGCGTCTTCAAGGAATGTTTTTGTCTCTTTAATGACCTGCAAACGTAGCCTGTGCAAAGACACCAAATGTGCAACGTCGATGGGAAATAATTACACTTTCCTAGCGCCACTCACACCAATAGCAAACTGTTTCACTGCTCACTTATAAACTCAAACGGTAACTTTTATGCGTGAGTCACCACTCGCTGCGTTTGCCTCTCGACGGTGAGCAAGGAGGAAGAGGAGGAGTGGGGGCAGAGGGAGGAGGAAGATTTCACAGAGTAACATCCTGTCAAACCTGCTGAGAAGCTGAGGAGCACAACAACACGGCGGGCTGGAAGTTTGCCAATGAGCCCGGCTACTCAATCGAATGACTTCCAACCACCACAAAACAATTTGAAGAAGCAATATTTGCAACTCCGTTCAACTTGGCTACACGTTTGTTATTGTAATGAAACACATTATCAAGCTGAAACCCTCACACACTACTTTTACACACTGCTTAAACGTATATCTGCAATCTCGGTGAGTTGCCAAGCCGCACATTCATTGCCGGCGGGGGCGACTCTTAATTGAGGCAGATGCAAAATTGAAAACAGAATGAACTAATACGGAGACGTGTTACAACACATTGCTATCTCTCGCTAACACACACAACGCTGACACCTCAAAATACAGTGGTGCCTCCAATATGTTAGGCAATCTTGCCACATTGAATTGAATGGAAATGACAATCTAGCAATTCTTCAAAATAGATCATATATTTTATAATAACACATTACTAAACAAATAAAAGTATAAAAGAGTTTGCCACACTTTTGTCCCGAAAATGAACACCTCACAGGAGCTACTATGTCTGATTTGTCTTTTTTTTTTCTTTTCCAGTCAACTCTGTTTTTGCATCCCGGTTCTAACAGACAGTAAAAGGACTCCTGAAACAAGCCCAGACAGGGTGGACGATCGGGAGGAATTTAGATTTGGATCTGAACCGCCACCATGGTAGACTGATCACAACCGAGAAAATGGCTGGCTGGAGGACTTTCCACACGAATACTGGAGATGTCCAATTAAATGATCGCTGACGTGAAACATTTAAATGACATCACGATGCATAACTTAATATACCGTACAAGATATATCTATATGGCTATATTCCTATCTTGCTGCATAGTGGTAACTATCATCTATCGCTCTATCAGCATCGTGACGTCACGCAAGAGGTGCATTCAATGTCATCTTTCATTTAATTGAACACGAGGACCGAACCACTACTGCAATTCTTACCTGGTTGGGGGTGTACTTCAAACCGCTGTCCATGTAGTCCATTTAGGTGCAAAGAGGAGGGAGAAATGAAAACACCTGAGCCGCTTCCGCCGCTGTTGTTGTAGCTGCTTGTCCTCCTCTTCCTCCTTGTCTTCTTCCTCCTTGTCTTCTTTCTTGAAAAGCTTTCCAATCTCTGAGGCCTCCTAAAGTGGTCAACAAACTCAGAGGCCTCCTAAAGTGGTCAACAAACTCAAGTCAAAACGCCTTTAAACGTTGTGATATCGACGTAAAGGCCTTTTAAAAGTTGTTTTATAAAATGTACAAAAATGTCACCGAGATATAGGTCGACAGGTCGTGTCCTACAACGGAAAAGAAATGAAGCGAAAGAGCAGAAGGGAAGGAGGAAAAGTCTTCCGGAAAGTGCAGGTTTCTGTGGGCGTGGCTGTGCCTTGCCGCGCACCTGTCGGCACTTCCCTCACGAAACTCCACCTTTTAAAAATATATTTTTAAAAATAAAATAACCCGTCAAAACAGCAAACTAATCACCACTGACAACATACGTTCATAGCAAAAGAACACGAATGGTGCTAAATTTCTGCATTTTGTAAGGTGAAATTTCAAAACGCGCAGGGACTACTTTTTCGTGCGGATTTGCCACGGTGGGACATAAGGTAGCGATTTGAATGACAGCTAAGCTCGTTCATTGGCGGATATATGAGCCAAATATAGATTCAATTTTTGTGCGGTCTGTTTGTTTTGGTATCGGTTGGATGATTTAATCCCGATTGTAAAGGTGATCTATCCACCAGCGCTGACTCACCTGCTTCCAGCCATAACACAGGTTTCAGTTTGGAGAAATTCCCAGATTTCCAAGTGGGAATGCTGAGTAATGTCTTGCGTCACTGTACAATAGTGGTCTGCACGCCTGCCTCACAATTCAAGTACTCGTGGGTTCGAATCCTTTCGTAAAAAGTAAAATATTTTATTCAAAGTTTCAAGTTGTAACTGCTTTAGAATGCACTTATTTTTTTGGCCACTGAAAAACATCAAATTTAACGCTGACTATTATTTTTGTATTTAACGACTATTGTGTCGAAATGTTTGCGCTTAACCACCATTGACACTATTAAAATCAGAACTCCATCAATGTCAATCTGTGTGAAAAGACGACACAAGAAAGTGGAAGTTGTGACTTTATTGACACGTGTTGTCCCCTTTACCACAAAACTGCTTGTTAACGCCACTCTGATGACTAATAATAATATTACAAATGAAATACAGCATATTTTAGCCATGTGTGTCTGTGTTGTCTTGCCACACAATCAAACAGGCAGTCATATAGTTACAAGACCGAAGCTGTTTTTTTTTTCTCAGGGGTGCATAGTGAGACGTACAGAGCTACGGTAATGTCACAAGAAGAACAAACAAATAGAAAAAGAAATGTAAAATAGAGATATATATTTCTATGTAGAACATCATTTTATGTATCAGAACAATGCACACCAGCACAGAAAAAAGTCCTCTGGAAAGAAAAAGCCATGATTGTAACAGCAACTATACAAAGAGAGCAGAGGGGGGAAAGGAGGCCTAGTTTCGTTTTCAGGGTATTTGAAGCTTTGGTGACAAATGTTTAAGCTTTGATTATTGAGTTGTCGTAGATCTCTGTTTATGTACATCATTTGTCCATGCTGTGTTTTAATGGGGAGGAACCACATTTGTAAAATGGGAGGCTTGAGTAGGAAAAGTTTGCAAAAAGCCCGAAAAAAAAAAATTCCAAATCCCCATGCAAAAAGCGAAATGATTGAAAATGAGATGTGGCTCAAAGCAACCGAATTTGGTTTCTGATGAGGTTAAAGTCAATCCCTATCACAATCTCAAATGGAACATTTCATTTTACATTCAATCTCGGAAAGAACGGCAGGAAACCCTGCTAAAACGTTTTTCTGCTCACTGCATTAAAAAATTGAAATGATTAAAGTTGAAAATGTTTAAGAGCTTCCCCAACATTAGTAGCTTGCAAATACAGCTCTGGAAAAAGTTGAGACGACCGCCACAAAAAAATAAAGATACGAAGGCTTCCTCTAGTGGTAAGCAAAAGAATAACTGCACGAGTATGGTTCAGTAGTCTTTATTTTTTTCCCCCTCAAAGTACGATATATTTGCATTAAACTTTTAAGAATGTATTTACTTGATTTTTAATTGAATTATTGAATTCTTAAGAGCAATTTTTCAGTGGTTTATTTCCTTTTCCCAGAGCTGCAAATATACCTTTCTATTATATAATCCATCCATTTTTTATAGTGTTTGTCTGTGGGCCTGTCAGCCAATGGCAAGATATATATTGCCATCTTATAATATCTATATCTGTAAATAAATGTCTCCCCCCTCGCCCTCCCCCTTAATCCGCTGTTTCAGGATACATTTGAATCAGTACAAATAACCTTCATTTACAATTAAGCTATCAAGGAGAAAAATACAGAGAAAACGGCGGTGTTGGCATAAAAAACTGCTTTTGAATCACGTCTAAAAAAACAATAAAAATCGGCAGAAATGTTATACATCTTTGATCCAACCTAGTGGAAACGGCAAGAGAAAGAACTCCTTGTAATCAACAATGCAAAAAAGAAGAAGAAGGAGAAGTGTTGTTTTGGATATTTGCAAATGAGTGGAACAACAGCATTGTTATGGTCATTATCTCATCATGGAATTCTTGGTCAGTAGTATGCGCTGCCACGGCGCCCCCTGTAGGCTCAGATCTGCATCTGCTCCAGATATTTGTAGGTGGGGTTCTCGTAGCCATGGTTCTGCATCTTGTTCAGGTGGCGTTCCTCCGGCGTCAACATCGGGTCCACCTTTAAACGTGGAGAATTTAGTTCCTCTTTAAATTCCGCAATTCATTTGTGTAAGCAGAAAGGGCAACCATTTTGGAGACACGATGGCTCACCTCCACGATGCCGTGGCTGATGGTGCCGTATTGCCTCTTCCGCAGTAGCACCAGGCTGATTACGATCACCGTCGCTATGGCGACCGCGATCACCAGCAGCCCGATCAGAACGCTGCTGCTGAAGCTGAAGTCCTCGCCCAGGGGCCTGTAGGTCTCCTGGTGGGAGGGGGTGGGAAATCAAGTTAATGTCTATTGACATAAAAATAATTCGCTTGGACTAAATGTTTGGACACGATGCAGGTGAATTGTGTGTCCGTGCGTCCAACTACACAACTACAAGTCTCTCGTTCCAGTCATCATCTGACACATGTGACGTCATCATATGTGGCGTCACATGGCCCAACGGCATAACACGCATGCACACATGCTCAAACCAGCACGACGCCTGAAGAAAATAATAATAATAATTTAACAAAATATATAAGAAGGGGTGGGAATTTAAATTCTGGACCTATTTTGTGTACACCGGATTTCGACTACAGTGGAAGCTCTCAAGTCAAATGGGAGCAATCAGTCGATTAAATCGGGGCCCAACGGGGGCCTGTAGGGGGCGCCGCCATACTCACCAGCTCATCATCATGAATAACGCGGATTCTCTCTGCACTGTAAACAACTTCTTTAACATCCAGAGACTCATCAATCACCTGTCGACACAGACAGGGCAGCCCAGGTTACTGCGTGTGTGTGTGTGTGTGTGTGTGCGTGTGTGTGAGACAGGTGGAGAGATTATCAGTGCGGGGGCGATGCTGCTGTCTTGGGCAAGCTGGAAGGAGAAGAGTGTGTGTATGTGCGTGTCTGTGTGTGAGCGTTAAAAACACTCCTGGGTAGGCGCACATACTCATTTTTTCACGACTGAGCGCACAAACCTTCGGAAGAGGCGCCGCCTGTGCCAGGATGTTGATGTTCTCTGTCTTTAGTACAAACATTGCCACAAAAACAGACACACACACACATGCATGCGACGCAAACACGGCAACTGCTTGTAGATTAGCAGTTCAACTTTTTGGCAAAGCCCAGTTTGAGGCTTGTTAACATGCGACACACACGCATGCAGCAACCAAGCACATGGAGACGGGTGGCATGCACACGAACAAAGGCTCGAGCCGATTGTCGGCAAGACCCGCACGCTGCCAGTTTGCTGTAACTATGGCAACAGAGTTCATTTTGGAGTTGTGAGGAAGCTGTGTGTGTGTGTGTGTGTTGTCTTCAAATATCAAAGTGATGTTAGGATGTGAGTTAAGTATTGCTGAAAAATGCTCATTAACGACAAATGACGGTTCTTGCTCATCCCTACTAATGATGTTTGGCATCGAAATGGCCGCTTCTAAATATGTATGTTTGTACGTGTGTGCGTGCTAAGTCAGATAAAAAAAAAAAAAATGTTCTTACTACGTTAGGTCCCATCTTGGTCTTGCTGTTGATCAGTCTCTCCTCAGCACCGATCAGCCCGTCCAGGCCGGACACGGCAGAGCCTACGAGGGCGAGAGAGCCGACTCAGCGCACATCGATAAAAGCGCGACTCAAAATCATCACGCGCATGCTTGGCTTGTCTCCGCAGCGTACGGAGGAAGATGACAATTAAGCTCTTTCTTGGGTGCAGCACAATGCGAGTGCTGTGTTGACATTTAGCACAAAGTCGAACAATACTGCATTCAGAAGATACTCGTCAACAAATGTTTGGCTCATTTTAGAATGATTTCAGAAAAACAAACAAACAAACAAACAATAAATTACACCTTTTATTAATTTAACCTTTTTAGATTACCACAAATTGGATGACTGAGAGCTAGGCTATGATGCTAACCGTTAGCATGCTAGCATTTGAGCAATTATCATCTGACAGGAAAACATTTAAAACGTTTTCTCCGTTCAGGTTCTTGAAATTGATATGATTGCCACTGTCGAGAACACGCCGCTTTATCCAAGTTGCGGCATAAAAGCAACTTTGAGAAACATAATGGAAGAAAATGTGGAAATAACGAGGGAAAGAAGTCGCCACGATTGGCACCAACCTTTCTTGAACGCTCGCGGCGGGTCGGACAGGTCGCCTTGTTGTTAACAAGAGACAGAAAATAAAGAATAATGAAGAGGGAAAGGAGGAAAAAGTTGAGTGAGCAAAGAAAAGGCAAGAAAAAGAGATGACAAAATCTTTCACTGCCACTGACGGCTATTGATGGCTACTGACTTTAAAGTCATAATTTTATTATTATAAAAATAGGCATCTTTTTGATTCCTATGGCTTTTAATGGTAGTAATGTTTAATTGGCATGAGGATTACGAGGGTGACAATAAAGTCATGCGCACCTTCTGGTTCCGGGCGGGAACCTAAAGAAGTGACCTGGATGGGCCGGTAGGGTTTCCCCTCGGACGCGACGGGCACCTCGGCACTCTCCTCCGACGACACGGTGACATCAGGTTGTGACTCGGAGATGGACGACAGGAACTGGTCCATGTCGGCTTTCTGCTCCTGGAGCAGCTCATCTGGCAAAAAAATAAATGGAAAGGCTCTAGACAACCCCAATCATGACATGTTTTTTTCTCATTTGTTTTTTTCGCTATATTAGCTACAATTTTGAAGCCATGAATTAGCATTTTATAGGCAGATTATTATGGCCACAATGACATTTTCTGTTCCCAAATCGTGTTTGGAGATGTTTATTTCCACCATCATTAGTGTGAGCAAAATGTTCACAGAACTCAAAGCACCTGCTCACCATTCTCCGCTAACTAGCAATTAGCATTTGTCTGTGTGTTTTTTCCGAGGGAGTCTCCCAGCAGGAAAGCGGCTCAAACGTGACCCAGTTCTGTCAGCGCACTCGCTCGGCTTTCATCTCCATGCCGACACGCCGCGACTTTCATCGACGCGTCCGCGCTCAATCTTTCGCAGCGCTCAGAAAGAACAACACATTTAACCGTTGACCTCGACTGCTTCATTATTTAATCAATAGTTTTTCTTTTTTGCCTCGCTAACAGTTTTTGTTATGGGCCATATTGCGGTTTATATCATGGAAAGGCCAAATGACAAGTCAACATTGATAGCTGCCGTTAGAGAACCGTTTAAACACAAAAGGTGGAGCAACACATGTAGACAAATAACTCACTGGCGTATACATTGCAGTGGTAGAAGAAATTCCGTGATGATACCGGTCCCTTCAAAAGAACTCACCGATTTCATCCTGGATCTCCTCGGCCACGTAGGGGACCTTGTAGAGTAGGGACAGACTCTGGTTCATCCTCTCCTCGATCACATGGAGGTGAGTCATCACCTAACAAATAAGGAGAAAGGAAGTCAAGTATGACACACTTGCACATGTTGTGACAGGAAGTCTCATAATGCAAATTAGCGCCACGTCTGAATCACACTGCAACATCCTTTATCCTGTCAGTCTTAATATGAATCATGCACACACACGCAAAACATTCGAAGGTGCATGCAGGAAACAACACAGCCAACAGGTGGCGATAATGTGCCAATTTTTTCATTGTGTGGCCTGGTCTTCACTCCCTATTCTGTACACAAGCCCAGCAAGTCTAAACCTGAGCCTCCTCACTTCACCCCCACTCCAAGCTGTTGCGTGGAAATAAAAATGCCGGCAATATTGTTGGCTATCTTCTTCACAATGATTTGTCACAAGTGAGTCAGCAGTTTCAAGGTACTGCTTGTTTTACAGACACGTGTCTCCACTTGAATTCACACTTATGTAATCAAGTTTTTGCCAAGCTTTATTTAGCCAAGGCGCATATTTTACCGACATGGCACGCCACCTGAAATTATGATTAAAAAGTGTCTGTTTACTGTGTGTATGTCTACCCATCCATCTGTCGTTCAACAACACCCACCCACCTGCGACTTCATCTGAGCTGCCTTCTCGGGGTCGACGGCCAGGACGTGCTGGTAGTGGCGGATGGTGTGCTGGCGGTCCTTGTTCTCGGCGCGCACGTAGCGGCGCAGCGCCTGCAGGATGCGGTGCGGCTGCGGGTCACAAACAGCGGTTAGCTGCTGACGTCACAGCCGCGGTTCCCCGGTGGCTGCGACTCGGGGGTCTGCGCATAAACCCTCACCCTGGGTGGGTCCGCCTGCAGGGCCGCCAGGTAGTTCTCCAGGGCCAGACGGCGCCGGTCGTTCAGCATGGCCTCCACTCGGGCCAGGTGGGTCTCCACCAGCTGCTGCTTCTCGCTGGCGGCTTCCTCCTCCAGTGACTCCACCATAGCCTGGAAGTGCTGGGCAAAAAAACAGAACGTTGTCTACGGGTGGTTGTTGGGCGGGGCACATTTTTGGACTCAAGGGCCACCTGATAAAAAATAGTTGATTTAAAAAAACCGACTAACCTGGACCAAAGTTTGTCTCTCGGCCTTGGGCAGATTCTTGGCCTGGCGGTCGGCCTCCTCCCACTCCTTCCTCACCCTCTCCATGCGGTTGCGGTGCCTGATCTCCAGCTGCTCCTTGGCCCTCTGGAAGCGACTGTGCTCCTTGTCGTCCGCCGGCGTCTCAAAGTAGATGTCTACGTCGTCGGCGGGCTGAGGCGTTGGGGGCGTGGCTGCCCGAACCAAACAACCATCAAATCAGTTTTGAAAAAAAACTTGTGGAATATATACTACACTTGATATAGCGCTTTAAAAAAAAAAAATAAATAAATAAATACTCAGAATTATTTTTGATTGATTTTGAAATTACTATGAGTAAGAAGAATATTCATTCACGGCTCACCGAGTCGCTTGCAGACGGCCATGCAGTATTCCTCTGAGTCAAAGTTGTTGCGATTTCCGGCGCAGCCTCCGTAAATGAAGCGCACGCACTTCCTCTGGCTCAGGTCAAAGTGCCAGCGGGGCATGGAGGCCCTGCAGGGGCCCGTGTCCGCCTCCAGGGTGCACACGGCTGAGGGGCGGTTACATTTTATATTGGGGTCGCAATTGAATCAAGTGTCTGCACACACTAATTGCCATTGGGAGAATAGAAAAATACAAAAAACTACAAACCTTTGACTTCTTGCAGAGTCTTGTCTTGGTCCTCGCGGCTGTCCGACATTCTGCTGCTGTCTCGCTTATCGTCTTCCTCCTTATCAGCCTCCTCATCCTCGTACACATAGTGGTAATCCTCCTCTTCTTCCTCGTCCTCATCCTCCTCATCCAGCGGCTCCCCTTTCTGCGTGGGTTGCTCGTTGGACAGGGCCTCGCTGCGATACGGACACAAAATCCACTAAGATATTTTTGTGGTGACAATTGTTTAGAGTAAAAGAGGAGGGTTGATAAGCAAAGAAGAAGAAAACAAAAATGTTCACATAGACTCTGACACATTTCGGAAACACAGAACTCAAAGAACCTGTCCTCGCGGAGGGTGTCGTCCTCTTCATCCAACTCGGCCTCGTCGATCTCCTCATCCTCCATGTCTTCTTCCTCCTCTTGGGTGGAGTCGGCCGACTCCTCGGCACGGGAGGCCGGGCAGCAAACGAACTCTGTGCCGTGGAACTTGTCGGTGCCGCACGGGAGCAGCATGCCGTAGCTGTGCAGCACCGTCTTGCTGGTGGAGCACGCCTGAGGAGCGCGGCGGGAACCAGTCACTTCAGATTGCGCAATCAAACCGAAAGGCGACAACAAGTCACGTGTTTTCCGTCTTACCTCCTTGGCCACGCCGTGCCACTGCTGGTGGCTGGCGCACAGGTCCATACGCTCCTTATGGAAGAACTTGCACTTCTCTGGAACCAACAGCACGTCGCTCACAAACTCGCCCACTGCAACGTCACAGAGAAAACATCTCGTTAGCGCCGCCGATGTCGCATTGTATTGATTTTCCCCTTCTTGATTGGTCAGCGTGACTTTTAAGTGCGTTGTGAGTGTACCTAATGTAAAGGCCCGTGACTAAGCAAGCAAGTATGCCTCCAAGCAGGGCCATTATGAAGAAAATAATGGACAACAGTTGGAAAGAAGTGGGAATAGAAAGCCTTCTGTTGAAGAGAGTGAGGACGCCCCCCCCCCCTCCCGGGAAAAAAAAAAAAGGGGTCTGGGAGGTTTCGTAACCAGGGAGGCAGCGCTCTGATAACAGCTCGTTTGGTGGTTTGTCCAGCATGGAAGGGGCTGTTTTGGAAAATGAGAGGGTAGGATGGAAGGAGAGCTGCAAATAGCAGGGCGCTCTGCAGCTGCTGCTCCACCCCCCCCACGGCGCTTCAGGTCCGACTCACTCGCTTCTAAAAAGTACAACTGCGTGCAGAGATAGACAAACGGGCGCTTCCAGTTTGAGGCAATTAAATCGGCGCCTGTCATGCGCGCCGCTCGACGGGCCGCTCACTGTTCTCTCCGGTGCTTACAAGAGCGAGGGTCTGAATCACGTAACCCCACGCTGAATCACGCACACGCGGCGGATTAGCGTCTGCGACGACAAACGGCGGCGCCGCTGAGGCTTTTGAAATCGAAATCAAAGTCGACAGCCGAATCTGAAGTTTGACTCATTTTGTTGGCTAAATTGCAACCTGTTAGCTTATAACGTTAAAAGTCATTTCATTGGTTGAACAATGTTTATTGATGTCGTTTGCAGCGGTGACGCACTGCAATACATCATCATTGAATAATTTTTTTTTTTTTTTTTTTTTAAATCACAACTGCAATTATCTTTTCCAAGGTCACTATGTATTATTTTTTAATATGTATTTATTTTTAGATTTATATATATAAATAAATATATATAATGTATATAATTATATATATTTAATTTATTTTTATATTTATTATTTCTTTTATGTATTATTTTTAATGCATTATTTTTAAACACACACAAGCAATAAAAGAATCGGTGTTTGTTTGACAACTCGCGCTTGACGACCGCCACACAACTCGTCTCCAGCTCTGCTTTGGATCTTTATCTGTCATCGAGTGGAAAGATTCAGCCTGAAATTGTCTTCATTTGTATTCTAGACTCGGCCTCTCTCCAGCCGCGATGTTTGCCGTGTGAACATTAAAAAAAAAAAAAAATCTCACTAGCCCTTGCCTACTGCCAAGAATGCTCATGAATTGTCGCCCATTTCACAGTCCGGCGCAAACGCTAATGGATTTTTTCAATCGCCGACAGCGAGCCAGCGGCACGACTCAATCAGCAAAAAAGGCTTCCGGAAAAGTGGCGGAAAGCTGGTGCAGCGCAAGAGCAGATGATTTGATGTCCCCCCCCCAAACCTCACTTTTGTTTGCGATTCTCGCCAGTCAGGCGTGTGTTGTCTTGCTCCAAATTGCACACACAAACCAGGACAGTCACGTGACATCGTATTCGTTATTCTCAGCGCTTTCACCGGTTGCACATTTTGTTATGTTATCGTCATAGTTCCAAAACAAATGTAATCAATTACTATCGAACTATTATAAGATTTTCTTTTTACATAAAAAGTAGTGTTAGTTAAAATGTGACAAAATATTTTTTTCTTTACTATTTGAGGTTTTGGGGAAAAAAAAATCTAAAAATAAAGAAAACCCATTTAATCTAAAATAAAAATTTTAACAACAGAGTTCTTTTTGTTTCTCAAACTGCATAGCGAGCGACTGAATCAGAAGAAGTTTGCGTGCGACATATCAGGCTCCCCAGTGCCAAAGGTTGCCCACCCTTGCAAAAGTCAAACGGCGCCAGGCCAAGATGCAGCAGACCTCCTGGGCGCTGCCCCTGCAGGACTTTACGATCTTTGCCTGAGCCGGAGGGGGGATAAAAAAAAAATCCGATTGTGCTTTATTGCTTAACAAGCCTCCTCGGCAATAATAAATAACGAGCGTAGCCCCCGGAGGCCTCCACCGTGACGGATGGAAGTGGTCTGCAGCTCCGTCCGGGATAACATTAGTCACCTCACATCCAGGTTCAATATTGCGACAGAGACTAAACTCTCACACAGAAAGACAAAATAAGGACACTTGAGACGAGCTCTTAGCGACCACTCGGACGGCAACATGATGATGACTTTGTTTCCGGTTACATTATTCCAGTCAAATTATTTTTCTCTCAGGAAAAAAAAATCTTGTGTAATTTAATAACTAGTGTTGTAATATTACTAATAATTCTATTTTTTTTAATCTTGCATGGACTTACCGAGGCATTTGTAAGGCACCACGGTGTGGGCGTGCCCCTTGCACACCTTCTTCTCCTTCTGGCACCAGTTCTCGATGCGCAGCGGCTGGTTGGCCTCCACCACGTTGGTGATCTGGAGCTCTGGGTACATCTGCCAAAAAAAAAAAAAACGCCAAGGGTTCATAAAAAAAAAAAAAAAAAACACAGACGATCCTGTGAATGTTTTCATCAGGTTGCTTTTGCTTGGTGACTCACCTCCTGGCAGTAATGCAACACACCCTCCTTGGTGCCCACGCAGCTCTTGGTCCCGGACGGATCCGGCTCCCAGCGGCCCGTTTGGATGTTGACGTGCATGTTGAGCTTGCCGCAGAACATGGCCACCTGTGGCTCGGCCACGGCGAACCCGGTGCCCGCGTTGGCTGCCAGCGCCTGCAAGATCAAGATAGGAAGCACAGTACAATAGTCATCGTTGTTACATAAACCTACTGCATTCTATGAGTTCACCACTAGAGGGCGTTAAATTCTACACACTGTCCCTTGAATGCATTTGCTACATAGTGTGAATGTTTTTGCAATGGTTGTCTTATAAATCAGCAGTTTCTTTTTTTTTTTTGAGGCTGATGTACCAAACACGCAGCTAGCTACTGTTGATAAGGGAGCGTTTTGTTTGGGCGAGGTTTTGGTCTGGTGGGAGGAAACGCCTCACCGACGAGAACATTTCTTTCTTGCTCCTCAGACGGATCATTCACTTCTCCTGCGAGGTTAAATTAAGTAAAGGCTGTGGCCACAAGATTCTTTTGGCAGTACACCGTGGTGGAGTGGTTAGCGTGCCTGTCTCACAGTTCTGAGGTTCTGGGTTTGAATCTCGACTCTGGCCCTCTTGTGTGGAGTTGGCATGTTCTTGCCAGGCTTTTTCGTGAATATTCGAGATTCTAGCCATACCCCCACCTCGTGCTGATGACAAGTGCAGACCAGTACAGAGTCATAACAAAGCAAGTGCTGCGTAATCAACATCAGAATAGCTGCAGTTGACATACACACATAGACGAACACACACACATCCTCATTTGCTCTCCAGAGATGGCGACGGGCAATTTGGGGGACGAGCACTAGAGGGGAAATCAAATGCAGAATCAAGAGAAATAGCGCCAACTCATTGGCGTATTGATAGCGGTAACATCTGAGAGCGGGTAGCTCTTCGCTCTCATACCGAAAGTGACATTTTCATTTGAATTTATTGTGGCAGGGGAAGAAGTCAAGCAGTCAAGAGTGGCTGCATCATCGTCACGGTCGTCACGCATCATTGCGGGAGGATTAGCTCCGTTCCAAGAGGCAAAATGAAGTTCAAAGCAAAAAAATAAAAAATAAAATATGAGTCAGGAACTCACGCTGAGGAAAACTAAATGAGACTTGCATTCATTTTTTCTCCCGAAATGTCACCACACACCAAATTACACTTTTGCTTCTATTGTTTTTCCTGCCTGGAAAAAAAAAAGCTTTGTGTGTTAGCCCAGTGCCTCCAAAGCAGGGCCTGACCGATTTTTTTTTAGATACAGAATAACATTCTCGCAGCCATGCTTGCTCTTTACTTCCTGCCCATGTCCAAACGGCCAATTTCAAATGTGCTTGAAACTATCCAATTGTAAATTAATGTCTATTACGTACAAATAACGCTATCTGCAAGACGGCAGAACAATACAATGTTTTTCCACTAGGTGGCAGAAGACGCAATTACTAACCTCTGTCAACCTGCTGCCAGTCAAACAACTCAACTGTTGTGTTCAACTCAACATGCTCAAATTTGACAACACCGAGTGATTATTTTTTGGGGGGTGTAATACAAATGCAAACACAATAGCAGGTGTCCATTATTAGGCGTAGATGGTTCTTGGCACTAATTAACATTGTGGGACAAAACCAGGATTCAAAGGTCACGCTGAAGCTGAATTAACGTTTAATCAGTAACTGCGCTGTTATCGTGACACATGAAGATGGAATCTTAGCAAGCCATCCAAAACAAGAGCTGAATCGGGGATTTTTTTTGTCCTACAACTGATTCCCCAAAAACTATTTTTTATATCCCCAAATAAATAAGTCCAGTTTTGCGTGAGTGTGACAGAAAAACAGCTGACCCATAAATACACAGCAATGCCCGCCGGGATGCGCGATGATGTCACACACGGCATCCACCCATCCCGGGAGGAAGTAAACAGGAAAGACGAACGGACGCTCAAAGTATCTGGACTTTGTGGACTGCGTGTGAACTTTCCAAAATGTTGGGCCTGGCACCCCGCGCCTCCCGGACCGTCGCGGTTTAGGACTTTTCCCAGAATGCTTAGGGGCCATGTGACTGCAGAGAAATGCCTGGTATGGTGAAATCCGCCTAATCCTTCCCCGTGGTGACTAGACGCTTAAGTAAGATAGTCTGGTGTGAAACCACACACATACACACTCACACACACAGACTCACTCACGCACTGTATGCCGACAGATTCTGGCGCAACGTTTTGAACGTATCGTCAAATTCCGCAGTAGCTGTAAACAGGCCAACAGAATCCTGGCATCCACACACATGCACAGACACACACATACACAAAAACACACACATTAACACAGTGACATGATTCACGGGGACAGTGAAGCCGTGGGAAGGCCGAGACCTGAGACACTCCACAAACATCACTTGGACACCAGGATAGGGTGGAAGGACGCTATTCAATGACACCCACCCTCACACGCACACACACACACAGGACAAGCCCTTCCTTCCCTGTGGCAAAGGGTGGACAGTAAGAACAGAGTCATAAAAGGAGGAAAAAAAAAAAAAAAAAGAGACGTCATGCTCTGAATCCGAAGGGCAAAGCCTCGCTGGAATGCAAATAAGCTTGTCCGTCCCACTGAAACTCTCTTTTGTCCTCACGGCCGCTGGACACTTTCCCTGCCAACGCAACAAAAAAGTGGGAATGACGTTTGGTCCCTAGCTACGCCGAAACATTCCTGAGCAAACTTGAGCTACGAAACAAGTTGAAAAAAAAATATTTTTGTCTCTTCAATATTATGATTGTGATTTAATATGTGATTCTTTTTCTCAAAGTACACTTCAAAATGCGAAAGACAAGCGACTAGGGCAAGGGAGGACTGTTAATTGGAGCAAAGCTCTTCTTTCCTCTGGCACGCCGCGGCGGGTCCCATTTGGGAAGGAGAAGTTCCGTCTGGACTATTTATAAGCTTCCACTGGGGTTTCGTCTTCCCGCCCGCAGAGCCTCAACGCACAGTGGGATTTAGGATTTTCCTTAATACGGATATCGTCTAAATATTGTTCAAAGTATAAAGCAAAAGGAGAAATACGGTTTTCTTTGAAATGGCGCCAGGAGCGCCATGAAAAAAAAGCTGTTTGGATGTAAAATCAAACAGTGCAGCTCACAGTTATATATTGTTGCAGTTCTCAGTAATTTCCCCCACCAGTTCGCCAATCACCAGCTTGCGTATTAGTTATTATTACAACGGACTGACGGACCGACAAAGTAATTTCCTCGGAAGCCATTTAAACATTCAAAGTAAATTAACAAATTTTCTCTCGAGTCATCCAAAATGAATGAACAAACAAATGAGCTAGCTAGCTAGCTATGTAATTTTAACGTAATTGCTCAGTGTTTTTAGGAAATGTGTGTTAGCTAGCAGATTAGGAATTTTTTATTTATTTGTGGAGTGCGATATGGAGATAAAGAAATTCCTAATTAGAGCCAGCTAAGGTTTTGCTAGGCTACGCAGATGTTTGATCAGATAAATCGATCGGCAACAACTATGATTGCTTGTCATGACAGACACTTGGAGTCACGTCATGATCGTTGGCTTAACGTCATGAGAATACTCTCCACCTGTGACTCCCCATGTGAGCCGTCCATCCCAGCTTAGCGTCCATGTGTCCTCCAGAGGATTACGCACCTGACATCACCAGATGTTTCGGGCTAGAATAGAGCTAGTACGCGCTAAGTCTCACATTTGTCGAACCGAAACGAACCGCAGAGCTCATTGTTCACGTTAGTTCCATATCCTTCCTTCGACGTCTTCGTGACGTTAAAGCTAAGCTAAATTGACAGGCTTTGTCCTGTCTTACTTTTTCATCCGGGTGGCGAGCGGCCGCCGCCGCTGCGAGGGATTGACCGGTCGATAAGCGTCGTGCTGTAACGCGGGCATTAGACTGATTAAATTAGCTGTGCGAGGTGGATGGGGCGACCAACGCCAAAGCGTCCGGTCAATGAAGGCCTGTTATGGACTGAAACGAGGTGACGGCGCTTGTCTCGAGATTGAAGCGAGGGCGGCTCGCTGTGTTTTGGGCAACAGTTAAATCCCCTCGTCTGTCCAGTGCGTTGCGCAAACTCGGCAGTTTAAAAAGAGCGGGATTAGCCGCAGGAGCGGGGGCCTCCATGAGGTCGGCCGGCTAATCTCCGGCGCTCAGGAGGAGGATTTGGGGAGGGATGAGAGGCGCTCGCCTCACTTTCTCCCGTCCTCTGAGCCAAAAGTAAACTCCAAACTGTTTTGTTATGATCCAAATTTTGACACGTTTACATTTCAAAGTCAGTTCATTGTGAAAGAGAACAAATTGTACAATTATTACTGGAGCAAAATGTGACAATTGCTTAACACGTAACAACGAGGTCATCTTTTATTTCCTCCAAAATGCGGCTCTTGGCTTTAATTTGGACTTTGTTGGTTGTTTGCGTGTCGATATTGCTGCGGTGAAAATTTCACTTCTCTCATAGGATGACTAAATTATTTATCTCTGCATGCAGCCTTACATCACTCCCGCTATTTTGCAAGACGCAAGCGTGGAACGGACGAAAACAGCACAAAGGCGTGAGAGAAGCGAGCTTGTTAGCACGATCACGGAACCAACAGATAGATCATTAGAGGGATCAATAAACAGATTGACAAAATTGGCCCCATCCGACACGTTTGCAGTCGGACAGAGAAGAGGAAAGGCTGCTCTGAGGGTGCTAAAATTAGCCACGGAAGATCAAATGACTTTTAATGGCTTCGTCGGACTATTTCACGTTTGGCGCCCGCGGCTAAAATTCATCTCGGTAATGGAATTCTGGTCCGAGCTTGATTGCTTTTTATCCCAGATCCAAAATACCAGACATGTATCATCTCGACGGGCCATAAAAAGTGCAAGCAGAGGAAGCGAGCAGATATCAGAAAAGAATCGATTGAAAGTGAATCGAATCCGCTAAATGTTGACGACTCTGCTAATTGATATTTTAGAAATGCGGCCGCGGCTTTCAAGAAAATAAAATCCTGAGCTCGAAAAGATCAACCTGACACGCCTGCGTGAATAATACAAGATTGGATGACTCGATGATGCCTTGCGTAACCCAAGCGATGGTTTGTCACAAGTGATTCAAAGTTGTGTCTGAGAATTACCGGTGTCAAATTAATTACAAAGCACTAAAGTAAGCAATGTGGGATTACCATGGCAACCGTGGCGACGCTATTCCTCTTTTTACGAGCCAGGGGAACCATCAACATGCCCGCCAACGCAGCTAAAAGCTTATTTGAAGTGCAATTCGACACGATGGGGGGCGATTAAGACGGGGGGTGGGGGACACGCCCGTGCATCTTTCTTGTCTTTCCCGGGTTCCCCGTCAGGCATCCGAGCGACATTAAAGAAGAGCGCAGACGGACTGTCATTAACGCGTGCCAGATTACACACACAAATTTGACGCTTTTGTGTCTTCCTGTGTGGGATTGAATCCGTGGCGTGAGCGGTTTAGAAGATGATAAACACCCCCCCGACCGCCCCCACATGTCTCACGCGGGGGGGGGGATGTCCTTGGCCACCTTCTCCTTGAGAAACGCTGTATCAGGCGGCGCCGGCCTAACGCAATCTCCGGGGGGGGTGCGCATTTACGCCTCCCAGCAGACTACCTTCTGCCTCACACGGGGATCAAAATGGTGGTCGCGTGGACTGAAATAAAAAAATGCTATTTGGAGAGAACGAATCACGATATAGCCGTATCGGTTCGAAAAGTAAGACACAGCATATCAGCAGTGACACTGATTGGACAGGAGATGTCAGGTAACAAACAGTTTAGTACAGTCCCTTTTGTTAGGAAGTCACGTGACGTCCTCATCACCCATTAAGCAAGGAACGTGTCTTCACATTTCCTCCTTATTGCTGCTTCCATCTTTCACATTCTCACATCCTGCTTCATTCCTTCTACCCCCCCTCCACCTCCTCGCCTGATTCTGCTCCCCATCTCCAGCTCCAAGTCCCCCTTTTGTTCCTCCAACCAGCATATTCTCCATATTTCCGTTTCCCCTTGCGTCTACTTGTGACATCACCGCTTCCAACGGTATCAATGGCCTTTCACCTCATTTACCCCCCTTGCATCTTCTCATATTGCCGTGTCAGGTTCCTCTTCCTTTAGGTGGACACTTTCATTCCACATTCTTTTTTTCCTGTCACCTTCTTGAAAGCAAACATGTCTGTGAGCGCCATCCAAGCTAGGGAGGGTGAGCTAATCAGTGTGGCGGACCCGCAGGGGACGGATGTCCTCACGAGCGGACAGGCGGGGACTATTTGGGGACAGATGGACCTGAGGCGGGCTTGACAAGAGCTCTATCACTCACTTGATGTTTTATTAATGGAGTAAAAGCGTGCGCACACACACGGAAGGGTGAGCGGGTTTAAACCGCCGGCGTTGCCTCGCGTCCCCCGACGGCGAAAGCATGAAATAATAAAGTCGGGGGGAGGCGGTCCTGCTTCCAGCGACGTTATTGGTGGTGGGAGGGGGCAACGGGGGAGAGCGGGGGGGGAGGTTTTGTCTAGTGACTAGCTCCATGGCAGGAAGAGCGCTCGCTCGCAGCACAATATGAGCACAAAGCGCCGCATTCCTGCACGCCCGGCCACACAAAGAATATGGCTGCACAGCTGTTGCAAGGACACACAGGTGTGCTCGGCGGCCATCTTGTCCTACATATGACCAAAAAGAAATCGGGTGCTTCATGTATCAATGAGAAGCTCTTGTTTGGTATGGCAGAGGCCTCCAGATGTCCATCGCGTCATTTTTTTTTTTTTATCAGAATAATTTTCCAAAGCTAAAATTTCCCTGTTCAAGCTCTCATGATAACAAACTATGGTTTGTTGAGCCATGTGTGCAGTCCAGCAGTTGCGGTCCGTTCTCCTAGCGGGTAATGAAACCCCAGCCGAGGGAGACAAAGGCAAGCGCAGCGAGAACAAGGCTCGCCTGATGAGCCTTTCGCCTCGAAATCCGCACGATGAGCTTTTATGAGCGTATCTGACGGCGCAGTCGCTGCGGGAAGACGAGCGCCGGAAGGAAGGGAGGCGGGAGGCTCGCCGAGGAGGCTTTGAGGGAAGGAAGAATAATTCCTTCCCCGTTGTCGGTCACAGGCCATTGTTGCTAAAATGTATTCTTACAAAAAATTTGGGGGCAGGGTCTATTCGCACCCAAAACCTGACAAAAAAAAAAGGGCAACATTTTCAGCCGATTGAACCGCCGAGTGCAACTGATACTTTGTCCTTCCTACTGGCACACTCGAGTGTTTTTTCTTCTTCTTCTTTTCACTTAAGAGGATTCGCAACAATGAAAACAAGCTTTTACCTGCTAATCCACCAGCAAAGGGCAACGGGGGCGGCAGATGATTGACACGACAGAAGGCAGCCCGAGAACATGATTAGCAATCTAAAAAGCTCTTTGGAGGGAGGGTGAATTGATTTATCTGCCACCAAGACAGCTCACACAACAAAACAAAGCCTTGGGTCGGTCCCAAAACAAAAGGACCTACGCAGGGTGCTGGTAGCATTCCACTTACCCCAACCCCCCACACACACACACTCGTGGAAAAAAATGCACCGATATGAACTTGACACAAAATGCTGACGGTCATGTTTCAGTCCGTAATCATTTTTTATCACAATGTAGCAACAATCCTTTTTAGCAAGTTGTACAACTGTATCTCAAATCACATTTCCCCATTGAAATGAATGGAAACGCCATTTTTCCGTTCCAACTTCAAACCAAAAAAAGTGTTGTTTTTTAGAAAAAGGAAATTATAAAATTATTATAATAATTCTTTACAGTTTGCTTTGGTTTTAGATTTCATCTTGCATTTTTGCAGAGCAGGTGGGTAGCTGACGCTCAACAAAAGAGTTTGCACTCAGCCGAGTGCTCGAGCGGCGGCCGTGAACAACAAGAAGGCGAGTGGGGAATAAAACACGCCTGACACGAGAAGCGAGCGAGTCTCTCGGGAGCCCATAAATCAAAAGGTCAAGGCCGGCGCAGCGTGGCGTGGCAGCATCCGCCACGTGACATCTATGCATATTTTTAAAAGTTGTATGTGTTTAGTGCTGTAAATAAATTCCAAGCAACAACATTCAGCACCCCCCTCAAAAAAAAAAAAAAAATGCAAGTCATTCCACCATTTTAATCACGCTGACTGATCAGGAGGAGAAGTGCGTTTCCTCCATTAATCTCCCCCGGGGGGAGTCTGTCCTGTATTGACCGCCGCTTGGAGGCATCGATTTCGCTCGGCTCGGCATTTTTAGGCCTCATGGGGGAGGGAGCCCGGCGGGTGGGCCGGCTGCCAAATGGCGAGAAACAACTGGTCAGGTGGAGACGTCTGGGTTGTTGTCACACATGTGCGATCCAGAGCGAGGTGTGAAAGTGGACTTCCAGGTGGGTGTGAAGATTAGGGGGGGTTAGTTTTGTTTGGACAGGCGAAGGCAACAGACCACCAACCACAGTTTCCCAACTTCACCCACCAGCTATCTTTCTGTACTATTTTTTTTTTTTAATCCACAGCATAGTGTTAAAAAAACTACATAGAAATTCTGCAACTGACAAATTTGCCACTTTGCCATCTCACTTATTGAGATGGTTTCTAACAACTTTGACCATCAGCTTACGTAAAAAAAAAAAAAAAATCAGTAGTGTTCTCGTCCTGGGCCAAAATCAATGAGGTTGCTGCTATGCCAGAACAAACGAGCCTAAATTTGAGAATAGGAGATGCCAGTGTAACCCCTGGCAGCTATTTTATGTCATATATATAACAAAAAATCAAGTTCTTGGCTAACATTATTTCTTCTTCTATGGTGCGCAACAATAATGCCCACATTAAGGTCTTTTTTTCCATTTTAAAGTACAGTAATCCCTGTTTAGTGTGAGCGATAGAGGGCCCATAAAAGAAAACCTCCTACACATTGTAAAAACGTTTGCAAATATAACCCAAAGAACATTAGCAGCAATAATGAAAAGAAAATGGTTGTACACCTAAAAAAACAAAAAATCCCGCATTCTGTAACAACGAACGTTACATCAACACATCCCCAAAATGACTTTTAACACAAAATCAGCGATACAGTCGAACCGCGATATAACCGAGGGATGACCGCACGACACCTGGCAAAACAGCATGCGGCTACGGAAAGGGAGGGTGGTCAAAAAGGCTCCAAGTAGATTAGAAAACGTCCTCCTGTGTGTTAAAGATAGACTGTTAACAGGCAGCGCGGAGGGAGAGAGGTTACTGTGTGTTATCTGCGTGGTCCCCGAGGCCTGACAAAGCCACTCGTCTTTCATTTGATCTCTGCACCACGAACCTTCTCGAATGAAACTACCAGGTGGCGGGGGGGATATATCTCTTATTACTCACTGTTTGATGTCTGGCTGATATTACCATTCCTACTAATATATTGCTAATACAACAACAAAAATGTTCCAGCGCCAATAAAACCACAGAACACTGTTGACATACCTATATAAGGTGGTATGTCGGTGCAAAACCACACAAAAAATAAAAATAAACACGTCAACGTACCTCGATGTATCCGGCCAACGATGGCACCACGACGGCCAAAAGCAGAGCTGATATCACTGGGACGGAACCCATCTTCCACGGGCGGGAAATAACTCCTTCACGGAGCTCTCCGGCGTCAAGAAGACGCGCTTAAAACGTCCCAGGGAACGCAACGACGATATCTGCTCTTCGCCACACGACGAGCGGGAGCGAATCCTGCTTCTGCTTGTTTGGACGAGTGGAGGGAAGAAAAAAAACGCAGGGAGGGCACCGAGTTACGGAGTGGCTCCGTCGTGGAAATGTGGGTAGAGATTATTGGGAAGGCTGCTCCGTGGATGGTGCCTCCTCCCTCATAGATGTCCTCCCTCCTCTCTCTCGCTTGGCTGGTCGACATTCACTCGTCTGGACGCAGCGCGCCTCTTGGGGGCATCCAAGGGGAACTGCAGGACAAACACGGCGAAGCCGAGTGATAGATATTTTTTAAAGAAAATGTAGAATTTGTCTTCGAACTCCATACCATTGACAGTCTTTTTTTTTTTCCATTAAAAAAAAAAAGGAATAATCCAGTATTAATCAAATTGCCTGTGAGCGAGCCGGATTGGGTGGGCTGGGCAGGCGCTTTTTGGAGAGGGTCGGGTGGAAACGCTGTTCTTGCCTCAAAACTCAAGCCCAAGCTTGCTGGCGTTTTTTTTACGCAGTTCCCTGGCTCACACAAGGAGTGTTTTTCCCCCCACTGCAAGTGTTTTTTGTGGGCGCCATACAACTGCAGTCCGAAGCGTAGGTCAATGTGAGGTGGACCTAAACGTTTGACTCCACCCACATGGATTACAACTGCCTTTTTTTTCTTTACATTTTTAAAACTCTTTCGTGGTTTTTAATTGGAGCAAACGGAAGCTCGTTTAAGGTGTTGGAGTCTGGAAAGTAGAGAGTAGACGGTGGTTCCGAGTGTCTTGGGCTAAGCAAGAGTTCCAAATTTGTGGTTCAAAGTAGTCTACATTGAAATGAGTGGGATGGGTAACAGTACCACATGATCCCAGTAGAGGGCGCCCTGACACCATGGTTGAAGTTGGTACAGTGAGCTAACAAACCTAAATCACATTGAAATGAAATGCAATTTATGCCTCGATTTACCTTCAAAGTCACACAAAAAAGACCAAAAATTAAATTCAGTGAGCTTTATTTTGAACCAAACTTTCAATCTTTAAGCCTAATAGACATTTTTTGTGTTTTTCTTAACTCAACTTTGTAAAATTTGCCTCACTGAAAACTCTGCCAATTGAATTAGGACCAAATTTTCATGAAAATAAAACCAAAAAGAACTTAAAACTCTTGAGTTTTTCACTTGAACATTTTTTGGGCAAAAACAAAACAATTCAAAATAAGGGAAACTTTTTTTTTTTTAACCCTTTCCATGAATTTGTAAACAGCCCCCCCCTCCCGAAGTGTACTAATGCATCAGCAGCATCCTCCTGGACAGAAAGTGACACCGAGCCCAATTGGACACAAAAGGTGTGTGTAGTTTGCTTTAAATTTGTCACCACTATCAAGGAGGATTTGTGTGCATCAGGGCAGCAAGTGAGCCAATTCACCCCCCCCCCCCCCCCCCAAATTTAAAATGACCTTAAAGAATGAGACAATTGGGTTACGAAACAAATCCAATTGTAGAGTTGGGCAAGATGCTTTTGTCTCAGTCTCTAAGGTTCTCAACATGGCGGCCGCCGGCAGTAGGCAGCATCCCGTTACATCCGCTCGTCCTGTTGGACCGGTCCTGAAAACCAAACCAAGCTGGAGTACTGCCGACTGGCCGCCAGGCCGCAGACGGCTGCCGAGTGTCTGCAAAAATTTTGGCACCCCTGCTCGCTCGCAATTTGTTCAACTTGAATATTTCCTTTGGACACAATACCCTCCCTCCCACCCCGCCAAATAGCCGAATTGGATGACTGAACTCTTCAGGGGCCGATGTGATGCGAGCGGGCAGGGGAAACCGCCGTTCTGAAACAATGAGGACTTGAAGGGAACATTTTGAAACAGTCGCTCTTGGTCAAAACAGTTGTAGGAGCATCTCACCACTTGGGGAAACCAAAATTTTCCAAAAAGGCTCCGAGGAACTTTTATGCAAAATCAGGTTTTTGTGACTAAGTATAACCAAATCCCCACATAGAAAATAACAAAAAAAAAACAAAAGGGCAGAAATATAAGCCAGTAACTCAGTCCGAGTTTGCAGTCCAAGCCATGTCGTCATCCGTCGTAGCCATTCCCCTTAGTCTTTTTTTTTTTGGATTATAAGGAATCTTCAAGAGCAACATGTTCATGTTGGCGTGGCGGATCCAAAAAGCCGTCCATGTTATTGCCTGAACTCAACTCTGTGCGTTGTCAAGTGCCAACCTGTGTTGCTTTTCTTTTCACCTCCGTGTCGTCGTGGCGAGAGTGAATTCCTGCTACATTTCATCCCAGGTAAGATGTGTCCATCACTGGTGCTTTTCCACACGACATTCTGCTTGAAATCAAAATTGGCCGCTGTCGTCTTCGTTGTCTGTAACAGGTGAAGGGGGGGGGGGACAAAGAATGGGCAAAGCAAATCCGCAGCGAGTCGGACAACGCGGTCGGATGGTGGCGTCTAAACTGGCGAAAATTGCACGACTTCAATTTAAGTGCAATTTTCAATTATGACACTTAATGCCACTTCATGCACTAGGGTTTTGTTTTGATTCTCAATCATTCTGCCTTTTCTAAAATTATAAATAAAGTCACAGGCCAATAGGCAGTAAAACAGTCTCTCCAGTGCCAACAAGTATGCGTGTGTGTGTGGCAAGGGTTGGTATATTGTGTTGCAGCCAGACTTCTTGTCAACTGCCTTAAAACAATCTTAAAATTAAGGTATATACACAGGCTCACAGAGTTAAGTACGGCCATCCATAGGAAGGTGAGCAGGGTGGGGAACTGGGAAGAAGAAAAAAATAAAAATATCTCCACTTTTTGAGGAATCCTCATGACTCTAGCTGTTGATTGGCTGCACCATCATTTGAATTTTGCTCTGCTGCTGAAGACAGGAAAGTGTCGGGTTCTTCTTGAAGCAACTGAAAAAAAAATCATGGACAGTCTGGCTTTCCTTCTCAGTTAAAAAACAAAAACAAAAAAAAACTCCAGCATATTTGTCCACTGGGGGCGCGGGGCTGTGTGGATCCATCTTTGTCCTGCAATGTGAAGCCAGACTGAAAGCGCAGCAGGACCCCGGACAGACAGAAATGAAAAAGTGGTTATGCTCCATGACGACGAGGGTTATTACTTCACAACGAGTTGGACTGCTTCTTAAGGCACTTCATACAAAATGGGTCCAAAACAAGAACAGAAATGAAGGTGGGGCTTCTTTTTTGGAGGGGCAGGGGGATTGCGAGGGGCTGGCTTCACGTTAGATCTGCGCGCCAGGTTTTCGCATCCACTCGGTCCCGTAGGGGTGTCTTCAGTGCAGGCGGTGCAGCATTGAGCCCTGTGAAAAGGGAAGAGTTCTTCCAAAACGCAACTTTCACATTCCTGATGATTTAAGAAAAAGAAAAAAAAAAAAAAATCCAGGCTGGGGTGGTGGGGTCCAAAGGGGAATGGAGGATGGGCTCATCTGTGAATGACAAAAAGAAAAACAATATTAGCCAAAGGTGTACTTTGAATCTCAAGGGTACATACGACAAAGCTTCAAGTTCTTGGAAGTCAAACATCCCGAAAATGACTCACTGGCTCATGGCTTCACTTCTTCGCCGCTCTCGCTGTGGTACTCGGCCACATACAAGCTCTTGTCAATGATCCCCGGTATGGGCTTGATCTCCGTTCCCAGCTGCTCTTCGATGCCTTTCAGGTTGAAGCGATCGTCATACGTGATCAGGTTGATGGCCAGACCCAAGTGTCCGAAGCGGCCTAAAACACGAGGAGGAGCGTTAACGCTCGTTTGTCTTTGCTTGCATACAGTGAGCGAACGTTACAAGAGCGAAGTCTCACCGGATCTGCCAATGCGATGGAGGTACGTCTCTCCCAGTTTCGGGAAGTCAAAATTGATCACAACATTCACAGCTTGAATGTCTATTCCTCTTGTGAAGAGGTCTGGAAGAAAACACACAATGAACGTTCTCAACTCGAAAGCAAACATTTGCCCAGCAAAAGTGTTTTGTGCTAATAAAGAAAGCAGTCGTGCGACAACTATGCTGCACACAACTAAATGATAATGCAGCAGGTGCGAGTCAAACATGCTTGGCCTTAATCGCAATGTCAGCCGAGGGGAAAGAAATACTACTAGCACTCGTTATCTCCTGAGAAGAAAGCTGGAACGAGCATCTGCCTTCAACTTGAGCTGCAAAATTGGATATTGAACAATCCGAGAGGGCGCGTGACTCACCGGTGCAGACGAGATTTCGACACAGACCGTTCCGGAAGTCGTGGAACACGCGATTGCGATGTTCCTGGGGAGAAAGAGGAGTCCAAAGTTACTTTCACTGAGCATTTTAAGACTGACAGCCACGCTTCATCAAGTGCGCATGAGGGAGAACTTTGTCCCAACCTGTCTCATCTTGGCATGAATGTAGAAACACGAATAACCAAGCTGGGAGATCTTCTTGGCAAGGAGCTCAACTCTCTGAGAGGAGTTGCAGAAGATTATAGACTGGTTGATCTGGAGCTAGAAGACAAGTCACATACATGGCGTGAAGAGTCTATTTTTTCTCTCTTTTCTTCCTGAAATAAAAGGTCTTACCCTGGAGAACAAAGTGTTGAGGCAATGCACTTTCTGCCTTTCGGTGACGTAAGCATAATACTGAGTCACACCCTTCAGCGTGAGCTCCTCCATGAGGTTGATCTCGTAGGGCTTCTGCAGGTGCGAGTTCTATAACCGCAGTGAAAACCGGTTCGTAAGAGAGGCAGCATGGGCGGGGGCAAACGAGGCCGCCTTTGTCAATCATGAACAGCCACAAGAAAGGTTGAACTACAACGTACCATGAACTTCTGCACACTGAGCGGGAACGTAGCAGAGTAAAGCAAAATCTGTCTCTGTTTGGAAAGGAAGCCCAGAATCTCTTCCATCATGACCACAAAGTCCTGAGACAGGAGTTTGTCAGCCTGGTGGAAAAAGAGACGAAGAACAGAGTTGGTGCAACAACAACAAGAAGAATTGCGGCCTGACCGAATAACGAAGAGCACACCCCACCTCATCGAGAACAATCATCTGCACTTGACTGACTTTGGCCACTCCTTTCTTGATGAGGTCTAAAATCCTCCCTGGGGTTGCGATGACCACATGAACTGGGGAGGAGAACAAAAAAACAAAAAACGTTGAGCTCACACAAACGCAATCACACGAGTCTCACCCGGCCACCCAAAGCATTACCAGTTTCATCCAGTCTCATGATGTCATCGCGTAGGTTGGTTCCACCTGTGGTCGCCATCACCTTCACTCCTCCCATGTGTTTGCTGACCTGGATGCATATTTGGCTTACTTGCAGAGCCAGTTCTCTGGTGGGCACGATCACCAGCGCTGGGGAAGGAAATATTACAGTCACACTTTGCTTGTTGACAAAATATCCAAGATGCATCATTAGCTCTGGTCCAGTGAGCAAATATTTGCACTCGAGGGCAAGTTTGATGTTAAGATGGGACGGCTCATTGGATTTAAAAGTAATGTAACTGAAGCAGATTTCAAACATGCCCACCTTGTATGTAGTCCCTCTTCAGGTCGATGCGTTCAAGTAAGGGAATGAGGTAGGCTCCGCTCTTCCCTGTGCCGTTCTTGGCCCTGGCCAAGATATCCCTGCCTGACAACGCGATGGGAATGCTTTCCTCCTACGAGCAGCAGCAATTGATACTTTGGTGAGTTGCTCGCCATTGTGGCGTGAAGATATGTAACGTAAGCAGGAAAGGCACCTGAATGGGAGACGGCTTTTCCCAGCCCATCTCAAAGATGCCCATAAGCAGTTCCCTCTTGAGGCAGTAATCTTCAAACTCGTTGCCCTTTGTCGCAGTCACATCCTGCGGGGGGGGGGGGGGGGCGCCGGTAAATGTGACCATTAGCAATTAGAAGCTCGTCAGGGGTTTTATAGATTAAAAAAATATATAAATAAAAATACAGACCGAAGTTCTCATCCTCATGTCCTTTGGGGGTAACTTTAAATTTTTCTTCCAGTCATCTCCAGGCCTGCAAAAGTCCAAACGCTCATGAGAAACCATTTAATGAAAGCACACATTTGTCATTCTGTCAACTTTTTTCCATGTCTCCAACACAACTTACTTGATGACAGCGTTAGTCGTGGGGGCTGTCTGGGCATTGCCATTGTTGATTGTGCCTTTCATCTGGTTGAGTGGCTGGTGGGGGCCTCCTCCGCCTCCACCCGGCGCTCCGGCCGGCTTCACCGAGCCTCGGAGCTGCCCGTTCTGATTCGACAAGCCCAAGATAACCGGGTTCTCTGTCCTGGCAGTGCTCATGTTTCCTCTTTAGCTTTTCAGTCCAATAAAGATGAACCACAAGTGAGGAGTGAATCCACTCAGCTGGAAACACTCTCAATTGAAGGTAGTCCTACCCACTCGGGGCTGTGTTTACTGTACAATGCGTCCAAATATTTATTCCTGCCACTAGCTACACTATATTGCCGTTTCTGGGACATGAAGCGATAACTTCTTTTCAGTGTTTTTCAACAGATTACTCTTGGAATAAGTGGGCGCTTGAGCAGTTCAGAGCTTGACAACAGTTGTCTGAAATCCAAACGCAGTTGTCTGAAATCCAAACTCCAGAAGGGCTAAGATGGCTTTTCAAGCACAGGCCGACTTGTTCGAGCTGGTCATCTCGGGGAGGTCCAAGCCGCTGCGTCCTCTTCTTTGGATTTATATGAACCCTAAAAAACAAAAGTAGTCAGTCATACTGCATGTTTATTAAAAAAAAAAAAAAAAAATCAACTGCAGGACTAACCGCCCTCCTCCAAACTGCATTAGCTGCTAAAGATTAACGCACAACTCTCCCAAGGAAATTTTACACATAATCGGACTTAAAACCAATAGGCCTCAGACAATATCAAACGGTCCTGTAAAAGACATTAAATACGGTTTGGCTAATTGGTTGGACGAGAGTTTGGATGGTATTGTCAAAACAAGCTTTTAAACATTCACTGATGAAGGAGCGAACCAAAATAAACCTGGGAAAATTCCACCTTGACAATCTGTATTTTTCTTATTCAAACTACCGTAAACAGGAGTTTGACCGAAAAGAGTATCTGTGATAAATGCCACAGTTAGCAGCTAGCGGCTAACGCGAATACCTCATAACGTTAACTCGGGAAAAATACACAAGGTCGCGTCCATTAAGACTTTAAATGTAAAAACGGAATAATTCTCAGACGACATAAAATTAGCCTCGTCAACATAAAAATGTTTAGCTGGAGTGGAGTTTGGATAAAAACGATGACGTAGAGGTTGCTAGCACCAGAAAATTAGCTTGGCCGAGAAGTGGCCGGAAGACGAATCTTTTACACTCTTCTTTTACTTTACTACCATCAACAATAACTCGACAATGCGTATTATAAAATGTTGGCAAAGATCACGATTCCGCTTTTGTAGTTTATTTTCTTTAAGTAACACTAACGTTCAACGTCACGGAGTGTTAGCTCGCCAACTAGCTAGTTGGCTAACGACGGCTAAATACGACGTAACTTGTCTCAAACAACGCGACGCGGGTGACTCAGGCTTACAACGGAGAATTCAGCACACACATAACGTCCGAGCTGAACCCATCGTTACCTCAGATAAGCGAAATAAATCGTCTTTTTGTGTTTTTCCTTTTTTAAGCTTTCTCAAATGGTAGCCGAGAGCACGAATGAGGCTTCTTCTCATCCGAGCCTGCAAGATGGCGTCCACTCGTATTTGAGCCCGCCTCCCACCGCCACGATCAGCTGATTTCATTTCTGACCTCAATGAAAATAATAATGAATGTCTTCGATAAGTATGGTATCGTTAATAGTTTCTTCCCCTTTTTTAATAAGCGTAAATGTACTGCATCGAATGTAGCCGTCGGGGTTGTTATTTACACTTTGACCTGAATCTGACGTCACCGCTGAGACGTCACTGAGCCAGGTTAACGAATACCGGATTACAATTGGTTTTAACTCTTAAACCTCTCACTTACACGTGATTATTAACCTTTCTAAACTGTTTCGTTCAAGGTGCCCCCATAAAAGTTGTATGGGCGTGCCTGCGTTTGTATCTGTCAAAATGCACCTTGAGACACTTCAGTGGGTACCCTAACTCAGTGTTTCCCAATCTTTGTTAAACTTGAGCAAAGGCACAGTTTATATTAGAAAAAACACAGGCACAGCACGAAACAAAAATGTCCAACTATGTGGATTCAGCTACCTAGCAACATGCGGTTTGCACATTTGAGTAATTCTTCCACTTACCACTAGAGGGAGCCTCGTACCAATAATATCACAGTTTGAGTAAAAATGATAGGCGGTATCAGAGGTACTCTCACTGTTGCATTCTTCTTTCTGTCTTTGTGTCCATTTAGCCTGTATGAAATCCATCATGGTCACATCATGAAAAAGCATTCCTTTTTCTCTTTGTATCAAGTCATTAAATAGCAGTGATGGGTTCCTATTACACTGTGACACGTGTCGTGGCCTTTTAATAAATGGGTAGATTGCTTTTAATCTCATTGCTTTTATCTCTGTAATATAACTATAATCTTTTTTTAAACCTATGAACCTGCCTTTCAAGTTACTTGAAACGAAATTTGTGAGTGGTGTTAAACTTGATACGATGCAACATATTGTTAAATTAATAGTCCTCAGACTAAATGCTCACTTAAATGGTTGTCTTAAAAAAAAAAAAGATACATGATATTGGATACTATTTGAATTTGTTCAAATTCAGATGTGGTCAGAAGAGTCTTCACACACAATATAAATTGTTAAGGCTTTCATTTATTTGACTACAATCATGTCCCATAGTCTGTTTATCAAACAGCAACCGCCATCCCAAGTAAAACCCACCATAGAGATTTTCACTTTTTCATTTCTTTTAGACTCCTATTAAAACACAGTTATACAGAACGAGAGTGCAAACAATCACAAATTGCATCTTATATACAGCAGGTATATATTATTTTATCATTTTATATATATATATATATATATATATATATATATATATATATATATATATATATATATATATATATATATATATACATATATATATATATATATATATACACATACATATATACACATATATATATATATATATATATATATATATTCCTTTGCGCAACAGTTTTGGTAGCTGGAGAAATAAAATCTAGGAAAAACAAACACATTTTAGGCACTCCTCTTAACTGCCATGTGATTCTGACAAACAAGCACATCTCAGAAAAGTACATGACAGTTGTCTGTTTTTTTGCATTTTTTTTAAAAAAAAAGCTCTTGAAGATTTTTTATATCGAACCATTTTACAGTGCTCTTAAATATTTCAATGTATAAATCAGTAGCAAAGCTCGTTACTGATAATTCGTAATTTCTCTTCTCCCCTCAAAAAAGTGTTGACACGCTAATCCGTGCAAAACCTGTTCCATTTGTTTTCAAATGGCAATCCAAAACTTAAAAAAAAAACAATGATTATCTAATCGTTACTTTTTTTTTTAATGTAATACAAAAGAGCGGGAGACAACAACCTGATTTTTCAACGTTCAATTAAAAATAGAAAATGTATAACAGGGCGCAGGACTGAATACGATTTATGTCATTGGTTGCCTTTCCGTGACCTGGAAATTTGGTAACAAGCGTGACTTGGAAAAGATCCATTCGCCTGTTAACCATCACAATGCTATCCATTTGTTCTGTTATACTAAAAAAAAGTCCAACGAGTGCCTTTTGATTTTTGATTGCCAATTAAAATGGAAGGAAGGACTGATACTTGGATTGCCACAGTAACGTAAAAGAGACACTTGTCCGGGCTGCGTGGGACCGATCAAAAAGGCATGTTGGCCATACCGTCGGGACCGTAACCGATGGGGCTGTCCAGAGACATCCCCCGCTGTCTGAGCGACTGGGGTCCCATCATTCCAGTCTGTGCGTGGGATGGGGCCATCAAGGGACCCTGAGGGGACATTAAAGCAGCCTGGGGGCCAAAGGGGTCTCCCGGCATGTTGCGCTGCTTGGCCTGCATCATCATCATGTTTTGCCTCGCCATCAAATTGTGCTGGTGCTGCTGAGGCGACATCATTCCCGGGTAGGGGTGGTGGAGAAGACTGTTGGGCATCATGGCTTGCTGTTGTTGGGGAACCATCCCTGTCCTTCCCAACATGTGTCCCATGTCTGCGTTAGACACCATTCCCCTGGCGTCCCCCTGGAGAACGGCCATGTTTTGGCCGAGTCCGCCGTGCCCCTGGTGAGGCGGCGGCTCCCCCATCATGTTCTGCAAATTGGCCAAGTGGGGGTTGGATGACGAGATGTGCGGAGAACCAGAAGAAGACAAGTGTTTGAGAAGCTGCTGAGAAGTCGGCTGCTGTGAGCCGGGCCCCTGGTTCGGTTTGCTCTTGGGGAAATACTGCAGAGTGCTGCTGGGCTTGTCGGAGGGAATGATGCGGGACAGGTCGAACTCGGGAATCCCCGAGTGGGTCGGTCGTATGACTTCGCTCAGATCTGGGCCATCGCCCATGGAAAGGCCTGGGAAGGACTCTGAGGGATGACGGTGGCGTTGGTGCAGCCGTTGAGGTGGGAGGATGTCCTCGCCGGACTGAGAGAAATTCTGCGACATTCGGCCCATGGGTGAGCGAATACGGCCGTGAGACGACGGCTGCATGCGGGGGAAAGTCGCCATCTGGTTTTGAGACATGGGTGAGATGTTGCAAGGACCGAGGTCATCGCTTCCTCCGACCATCATGTTGGAACTCAGAAGAGGAAGGCCCGTCGGGTTTGGGGAAGACAGCATGTGTTCCGAGGCTTCGTGGGAGAGTTGCTGCTGACCTTGGCTCGGGATTCTCACGGGGCTTTGGGAATCACTATGGCCACCGATGGAACTCTGGGAGACCAGGATCTGAGATGCCGCCGGGTTTCCTGTTGGCGTAGCAAAACCGGCATGTTACGATCAGAGTGTAAAAAAAAATAAAAAATAAAAAACCACACCAAGCAGATGAAAATGTGACACCCGTTGTGTTTTTGGGTTCGTACCTCCGATGCTAACACCGGGCAGAAGAGGTCGATCGGGCAGCATCTCGTCATCAGAAGTGGCTATTGTCTTAATTGCGTCGTGGTAAAGAGGAGTGGAACTGGGCAGGGTGTACTTGGACAGCTGAGACATGATCAGCGACAACGGATTCTTTGCTTTTGAGCCGTCGGGCGAAGTCACAAATGTCATACCGGGATTCATCGAGCCTGGTTGGGTACTCGGGGTGGAGTTGGAACTCCTGGGGGGGATTGATCGCCCTGCAAAAAAAAAAAAAAAAAAAACATCAGAGTAAAGGTCACCAAAAAGTATGAATGAGGACTTCAGAAAACATTTTGAATCTACCCGTCTCGGAATGACTTCCACCATTGCCCGCCGCCCTCACGGCGGTGAGACCGGCCGGACTTGAAGGATCTGTTTTGGGAGACATCCACGCAGGAGAGCCCATCGCCACAGCCGGGGACTTGAGTCGCCCAGGTGAGATGGATGGGGAGTGCAAGTCATGGTTCGAAGAGCCCATTATCTGGGGTGATTTCACGGAAGAAGAGCAAGGTGTCCCCGCACCAGATGCAGGGGGAAGAGGGGGGTGAGAGCCCGCGGGGGCCATCATGGAGGGTGACTTCTGCCCCGGGGCCGACGGAGAAGGAAGAAGCGCCGACGGCTCTCGGTGAAGGGATGGCGAATTGAGCTGGACCGTAGGAGAGGTCATCGGGTGAACGTTGACCGATAGGTCGGGAGGATGCCGAGGACCGGGAGCGACTCCTCGGAGGTCTCCGGCGAGCGGCATATGACTGAGCCGCGGCGTACTTCCCATCTGAATACGAGCCTCCAGTTCGGGCCCAAACATCTCCGGACCGGGCTGCGGAGGATACGGCCCTTCGCCCGCTCCACCACCGTAAGGGCCTTGCGTCGGAAAACGAAAGGATCCATCGGGTCCCGAGACCATTCCCATATTTCTTCTTTCATTTTGTGACGCTCGTATTCTTGCAATCTCGCCAGGAGTGAAGAACTCACTTAAAGTCCCCACTCTTCCTGCGCCTCTACGGAGTTTTTGCTGGAGAGCCATATGCTGCTGCTGCTGCATATTCATCTGTGGGTTCATGTTGATGGAAAGGTTGCTCCCCAGATGACAATCGATTAAGTCTCTAATCTGAGGCCCTCCTCCGGGAGAGCCCACCATATCCCGTGAACCGAGAAAGTCCATAGGATCTCCTTGATTGGAAGGGGGACCCCTGCCCATACCCACATTGGAGAAGTCTGGGACTCCAGGATTTTCCATAATTCTTGAAGCCATATTGCCCTGTTGCTGCTGCGCCATAATCCGGTCGAGTTCAAACCTAGGAAGACCCTGCAACTGCCGCTTGTCGGAAATGCGAAATAATTCCTCGCGGGCTAAAAGATGTTCTGGCTCATCCAGCAAGTGTTGAGGTGGGTAGCGACCGTGGAATTGACCTCCGCCGTCCATGTGGTTGGGCATATTATCGAGCCAAATCCCCGGCCTGGTCGGTCTTTGGGGTCCGAGACCGTCGACGGGTAACATCCCTCCTGGACTGCCGGGAAAGCCCGCTCCACCCGGTGGGCCTCTCTGCACGTGTGCTAGGAACCTCGGACGTCCAGGTCCTTCTTGGTGCATGGCGGCCATTCGTAAATGTCCAGGCATTGCTCCTCCCCCCATCATATTTGCAGAAACCCACTGTTGATCTCCAGGCTTGCTGTGATATGGGGGAGGAGGTCCCCTGATCATCACGGGACCTCCGTGCAAGCCCGTTTCAGTCATCATCCTAAAGTCCTGTGGACTTTGCATTTCCTGTTGCCTCCTTTTCTCCTGGTAGTACTCTTCTTGGAGTTTCCGCCAGGCGATTTGCTCTTGGGTCAGCCCCTCTGGTCCAAGCAAGGGGCCCATGTCCAAGCCAGGCGAGGATAGCTGCTGGTGAGGATGCTGCGCTAGATGATGGCGAGGGTCCATTTCGGGGCTGTGAGCGGCGCCGCCGAGCGACTGCGTTTGTGACATGATTGACTGCAGTGGCTCTTCAAACTTCTTCATGGTTCCCAGAGACGCCAACGCCGACAGCGCCATGCTACCGCAATCTCCAGTGTTTGTACCGTTGTCGCCGTCCTCCAGAATAGCACCTCGATCGCCGCTACTGTTGCTCATGACGTGGGAAACGTTATTTGCGAGGTTACCGGTGGGAACCCCCGCGTCACCGTGAGGGCTCCCTCTCGCTCCAGTGCGTAGTAACAACCTCTCGATGTCCCTCAGTGTCTGCAAAGAACGCTCGCGGTGTTCCAGCTGCTCCTTGGAAAGACCGCCTGGGTTGCCGGGGCCGCTTCTCTGTCCCGTGTCGCTTTGTAAATGCGCAGACAGGATGGAAGGACTCCCCGACGGAGAGAGACTAGCAACGGGAAGACCCTCACTGTGTACAGGGACCGAGCCTAAAGGCGTGCCTCTGCCATCGCCCTCTGGCCTATGGGAGGGAATGGAGAGGCCACCATGTCTGCTCCGAGGGGAATCGTTGTCAGAGTGGCCACCCGATGTCGGCGTTCCCGCCGCAAGTGCGGGGACGCCACCTCCCGCCGAGCTCGGCCTCGGAGTTCCGCTTTTGGATTTCGGGGCGGCTGCGGGAGGAGAGGCGCTGGAGTTCACCTTCTCGACGAGCCTTGCGTAGCACTGCGGTAAAAAGAAACAAACATTTTGATGATTATGATTTGCTAGACTCCCACCAAAATGGATGTATAAAGTATCATTGTCTGACCTGCTCTAACTTGGTTCGTGGAATATTTTGCTGATGAAACTGAAGAATGGAATCAGTGTTTCCTTTCATGACTGATTCTGCAGCACTGTTGAAGCAAAGAAAAAAGTGGTAAACCCCAAACTAAATTTAAGTGCTTGAAGGTCTATTTGACATTTGTAAATGGAAGCTTACCTGTTGGCCATGCTGGTTGTGAAGACATACAACAGCTGCTGCGAGGACTGAGGTGGAGGCGGTCCTGGCTTCGGTCCAGGCTTCGGTCCAGGTGCTGGTCCGCAAGCCATTACAGGCTCAGACGTGACTGGCCCCGCAGGCGGATGATCTGGTTGCGCCTGCCTGGGTCCCGGCAGCACTCGCTCCCCTAAAAAAATAAAAACATTGAAGCACATTATGCAAACACTAGTTAAACCACACGTAAAATTAACTGGAGGAGGCCAGTCCACAAACAATGAAGAAAAAAAATATATATATAAGGGGACTAATATTTCTTCATGAGATCGTAAAGCACACAGTGAGTTCTGACTCACGTTGAGTTGTTGACAAGCGCGGCTTGTCTTCGTCGTCCTCCGTGTCGGGTCCGGAGCACCACTCGTCTCCACTGTATGGCTGCTTCTTCTCCAGAACGCAACGACGCTTACTGCGTGTGACTCCCTCTTCAACACACATACACAAAAACTTGTGAGGATATTGTCCTTATTTTTTATTTTTTTAAAGAGAAGTTCTCAAACTTTTTGGGTCTTTGGATTTAGAAAGTTGGCCATTTTCTTGAAAAAATGGGAAGGTTAAAAAAAAAAACATTTCATAACCCCAAAAAAAACCAACCTTCACAAGAGCAAAGATTTATTTTTGGAGAATCGAGTCGTATTCTGTTGGCATAAAATGTTGTCATTGTGTCATATTTTCTCAAGATAAAAAAGTAATACAATATCGCAGTGAAAGTTCAACGGGGCAAGAAAGTACCATTTTCCGACGACTTCATAAACACAACATCATTCTTGCACTATCTCGCCACTCATGGAGGCCTTTTTTTCTGAACTAAATCAATCAGTGTAAATACACCCGCAAGGCAGCAGGGGGCGCCCCTGACGATTCAACGGCAACGATTGCTTGTTTTCCTGCCAATGTTATGTTGCCAAGGGCGACCGGATTCTTTTCACAATAAAGTCAGTCATTGAGCCAATTTGTTTGTCTTGGTCACGGGCCTTGTCCTGCTTATTGCAGCTCAGTCGTGTGCAGCACAGATGAATGCAGGTTTGACCTTTGTTTCAATTCAAACACTTTGATGCAGCCCAAAAAAATAAATAAAAAAAATGACAATGGTACAGAAAAAACAAAAATATTTTCTGTAATTTTTTCATCAACTAATGTTTGTGTTAATGAGGACGTCTCACTTGGATAGGTGATGCACCAAATACACAAAATAGTCATCATCTTTTTTTCAACAAGGGTTACTCAAACAGGCCCATGACCTTACCAGCGAGGACATGCAACGAACGCCTTTTCATGTGAAACACGTCATTGCTGCTATCAGAAGCCTTGGGGGAGTCAAGGGAGGAAATTCTGCCGCTTCACTGAAAGGTCGGGGCATTTTCTCTATTACGTTTACTTCCTGTCGTGGAGGATGTCAAGAAGGCACGTCATCTCGAGAGTTTTTTGACAGATTGAAACTGACAGCAGGGGGGAAAGGTAGTGACCTTTGACATTCTTAAAGGAGGGTTGATGTTTTTTTTTTTTTATGTGCATTTAAGTGTATTAACACTTTTGTGTTATCGGGAACTCCAAAATTGCCTGTATGTATGTATGTGATGTTCACCACTCCTGGTCCGGACTACAAATGAATCACCTTCACGATAAAGAAAAATATAAAACTTTTAAATTGCAGGAGATGCTGAAATGAAAAAAAAGAGGTCTCACCTGCTTTGGCATCAGCTTCCAGGTTTTTAGGAGCAGCATGTCGCGGTTCACCAGAGTCCACAGATACGCTCCTCTCCCGCTTACTTTTGGTTTTGAGCAGTCCTCCGACGCTGCTCGCCGATTGGCCGGCGCACTTGGGCACGGGGTTGCTCTTGTTGACGCCATGGCCGCCGGCCCCGAGGCGGCTCTTGGGGCCCGGGTGGCCGGCGGGTCCCTGCTGCTGCTGAGCCTGCAGGTTTACGGCGGCCATTTGAGCTCGTCCGTCACCAGTGACCTTGCTCGCCATGATTGGCCGGCTTATTGTCCGTGTGCATTTGATTGGCTGCTGAGTGAGGCTTAGGAGCGGCGTGGAGAAGATGTCGGCCGGCCGGGGCTCACATTGCGATCAGGCAACGCTAGAAATAAAAATAAAAAATACATTATTTTAGATCTCAATGATAGTTAGCTTTATTCATAGATGAACCATGTACGATTGCAATCTTAAAAATCTTCATGAAGTGAACATCCAACCTGTCAATGATTGTAAACGCACTCAGGTTTGCGGATGAGGCCCGACATCGCCATTGCGGCTCTCCCGCTTCATGCTTCAGTGGACGCGCTCAGACCTGGACACAGGGAGAGAGAGTCATCTCGACAATCATTGCCGTGTTCCTCTGCCTCGGTGTCAACATGGACTCGGCGAGGGAGTTGGACAAGAACAGTGATAAGAGCCTCGCACGGTCATCGCACTGCGTCTTTAACAGTGAGCCAGCCGACAGTTGTTTGGACTAAGGGGGGAGGGGGGTTGCAGTTCGCCGCGGTCCAAGTAGCCCAGCAGCATTCTGGGTCGGTAAAGATCTTCACAGCACATTCCACAACACTTTGTGTAGCGATACCTGACTCACCCGCCGCCTCACGAAACAAACATGCCTGACTCATGACGTGTTTTGCTGTGAGCCCTTTTTGCACACATGACCTGCAAGGTGCATAACGGCAGACGCCGCTTTTATTCCCCTGTCGCTTTCACACAGAAGCCAGCCGAGTTAAAATACACTGAACCGAAAACAGACCTTCAAATGGTCAAAATGATGTTCAAGTAAGACATCGAAACTAAAGTTTTTGCATGTATGGGAGGAGCGGGTTAGGCGTGGGCTGTGCGTGGAAGTTGCTTCAGAACTGTGAGGCAAGAGCTAACCAACTGGCGCTTGAGATAAAAACGGTGGAACCCTTGACTCAAATCTCAAGGAACCTGCTTCTGATTTTAATGTTTGACAGATAGAGTGAAACAAATGATGGGGGGGTGCCTTTCAAAAGGCCATCACCCCCCCCCCCCCCCCACTCAAAAGTCTTTCAGACTCCAATGATGAATAAACTATCTTTTGTTCAGTCTTTTCGTAACACCCGGTTGCTAAACGGCCCCAAAATGAAAACACAATGCCGCCATTAGTCATTAACTCACCAACTAAAGTCAAGAACAGGGACACGCCTTGTGCGCCGGGGCCAGGACCTCATCACTCATTAACCTAGCGGGGCTGGTTAGATGTCGCCCCTGTTTACAAATGTGACTCACTGGCTTTGTGCATCACACAGCCGGAGGGTGCGTGGGGTGATGGGGGGGCAGACTAATCACACAACGGGCTGCCGACCTTCGAGTAGACGGCCAAGATGAGATAGGGCCTATCTGGGAGTGAATGCCGACCTGGGGCGATAGCAACCAGACGCTGGCTTCAAGAAGAGTCTGTCGAGGTTGTCGCCAGCAATGTGCCAGCGCTTTCGCTGATGCATTTTGGGTTGAGAAAAAAAAAAAATAATTCAAAACTTGGTTTATCTACCTGGTCTCTAAAAGAGGCAAAAAACAAAAAGAGAAATTACATCACGGAGGAGAGGGAGCCCATGCTGCAGACACGCCCCCTTTTTTATAAGACTCGTATAAACACAAATCTGGCGCAGATACTTTGATAGTTTTTTTTTTTTAAATGGATTTATCAATTTAGAACAATTGCCAGATTAATGGGTTATTAGTTAAAATAATCAGAGAGCAGCTTTAAAATGAAAATTGTGCAGCTAATCAGTGTAATCGGTAATGGCATCGGAAGCACGATCGTAAGAACCCTAATTAAAACATATAAATGATCAAAAATATTTTTATGCCTTACCATTTAAGTGACTTCAACTCAAGTCTAAATTTCCTCATCTACTGAATATCAAATTTCGCTGACTCACTCATACCAGTCGAGCTCGTTATGCAAAGTAGCCGAGGCTAATCAGATTGCGTCGTCTGATTGGTCGCTGTCACTCGCGCTAATCTTGGAACAGACTCGAGGAAAAGAAAACAACTCATGCAAGTTCTGAGTAGCGTGAAGTTAACAAGCAGATTGTTTCTGCTGGACCAGGGTTTAATAAACTTATCGATTATCCTATTTTTTTTGCCAAACGTAAGAATTGTCACTGGTCTCCAAAACTATTTGGTGCTCCCACTATATTTGGAACACAGCGGAGTGCATTCATAGAAAGTGGCGGTCTTCCCCCCCCCCCGAAGAATTAGCCCGTTACCAAACATGGGACTCCGGAGGAAAAATAAGTCAGAGGCCAAAACAACATGTACGACCCTTGACGACATAAAAACCACCAAGTGTTTTTCTTCCCCCTCCGTGGAAAATGTTGAGCTTTACTTAATCTGTGCGATTAATTGCTGCGGTGATGTAATATGACGTTAAAAAAAAAACATTTAGTACAAAAATGTTGCCACTATGCGCGTGACACAAATATTTTTCACACAAAAGGCGTTGACGCCAGCTGTTCCTGTCTGCTAAATGATTTTTCCAGTGATTGACATGCAAGCTCCGCAAGTTTTTTTCAATGAGCAAGCAAGCCTGTGTCGACTTTCTCGGAGAAGAAGCCGCTATGACAGAAGGTGACAGAAAGAAGTCAGAGAAATCATTTCAAACAACATCTTGGCTGCCTTTTATGAAGATAAATGATTAATTCAATCATCAATGTGGTTGTGTAACGTTTAAGCTTGTGAGGAATTAATGTCTCGGGCAAGTTGCGACTCGCTGGCAGGAAAGCAAAGGCAGCATTATGTGCGCGTTCTTCACACGCCTCCTCCTCCCCTGCCAGCCCCCGCGTTTGCCGCTGACGGTGTAACGGGAAAGGACGTCACGGCTCAGCAACATCAAATGAAAGGAGGCCGTCCGCCTATCGCGAGCCCTCGACCCACCGGTTGGCCTCGGCTTGTTGTGTTGCCACGGCAACCTGCTTCCAAAGCCTCTAACGCGAAGGCTGTTGTTTGCCCGCCGCCGCCGCTTGGTGCACTTTACCCCCGACAGGCTCGGCGGGATGGCGGCGTCGCAGATGAGAGACGCGAGCCGAGTAATTTGCAGAGGATGGAACTGATAAAAGCGCAACGACGTGTCAGATGTTTGCGCTCACGGCCGGCGACCTCAAGTAAACTCTCACCGTGTCTTCCGACAAGCTCCGCGAGCGTCGGCAAAACACACAGCATGTCGGGAGACTACAAAAAAAAAACTGATGTGATTATGTGGACAAAAGTGTTTGGGCGCCATCTTGTAGCATTTTGGCACACGGAGCAAGCAAATAGGTACATTTTTCATGGAATGACAGAGGGAGATGAGTAAACACACTGTGAGCTTGTCCTTGTCACGCGTGTGATTTCCCACATTTAATAACCGGGTCAAGAAGTTTAAACTCACACGGACCAAGCACCGGCGGAGCCTTCGGAAGTAGCGGGTGATTTTTTTGCTCGGCGGCTAAACGGTTACATTCTTCGGAAGGCGTTCTTGGAAGCCTGCCAATTAGAGCAAGGGAATGTCTAAAAATGCAACCTCATCAACTGACAACAAAGCTCGCCAAAGAATTTTTTGTAATCGCCCAGTTTCGGGATGTATATCTCCCTCCCTCCCTCACCGCTAGCGTGAATTTGATGAGCTAGCAGGCGGCCGTTTGCCGCCACAGCCGGAGAATTTCATTTTCGTGCGGCGAAGCGCGTCAAGTGACACCGGAGAGGGGATGGTCACACCGCAGCGTCGGTCGGCACGACAACAATGACGGGAAGAACGCAACTGGGGACGAGAGGAGGGACGTGGCTAACGACGGCGGGTGACCAATTAGCGCTAAGTGGTGTGCGAACATACCTGCCGGTGTCACCTGAGGCCAGTTTGGCTGCCTCACTGGTTGCTCCTTTAAGCTCACACCAGAGACACGGCACAAGCGCATGACTACAACAAATAAACATTGTTTACTTTAGGACGTCTAAACTGCTTCCAGAGGGCCACAAACAGAAAAATGGAACTTCGCATTTGCGATATGCTGCAGGTTGTCGTACACTTCGCAGTTAAACACATTTAATTTAAAAAAAACTGTTATTGATGACAAACTGAAAAATGTATTTAGAGGTGCAACAATTAATCACCATCTAGGCAATTGTCAAATTAAGTGACGACTTTGACAATTGATTGCTTGGAGACATTAAAATAAAAAATTATTCAATCCTTTGAATTTAAGTCTCAACAACAAATAGTCAGATTTCGGAGGTGAAAGTTTGTGTTTAACCTAAAGACGACATATGCTGCTTTTAGTTTGGAAAACTATTCTATATAATGTTCTACCGATAGGATTTTATTTCATCATGACTGTCACATGCTTTTCCTTTCAAAATCAATTAATTTGTCGCTATTGTAGACGGAAAATACAGGAAGCTGAGTCAGCACCACACGTGATCCGACTTGCATTTTTCATGTACACCACCTTCTGTCTATACAAATGCAACCAAATGAGGTCAAACCTAGTCAATATGAAATATTTGGCCACATCAACAATTCTGACGTATGATTTATACTGCGTGGATCAAGTCTAACAACCGCCACAATTTAAGACGGAACATAAAAATAATTGTGATTGTTTGGAAACTGACTCCAAGTATGCAATTCACCACCTATTTGTAGTTTTCTATACTCATCATTACGTACTGTTTTGGTTTATTATTGATGATTTCTATAATTGCAACGTGATAGTGGTGCTATTAAGGAATGGAGTTAAGTCGGGTAAGTCTCCACTAAAGGGTAAATGGCAAATGCACTGCCCGCCACTGAGTTGTGCAAGACAATTCGGATCGAGTTGCAAACTCTGTTAGTGGGCTAAATATAGCTAGCCGGGATATGGGAGCTCCAACACGCATGCAGGCTGCGTGTGCGTGTACTTAAAGCCGTCGCAGCGGCGTTATGGCAACCATGCATGCAACAGGCTGCAGGCTTGTTGTCATCGTGGACGAACCACGCATGCACGCACACGCATGGCGGGGAAGACGAGCCAAGAGCCGGACGAGCGAACACGCCTCACCGGTGATTGCTTACCGTGGCTGCGTGGAACATTTTGAATTGACGATTCCCCCCCCAAAAAACACGAGTTCTTTGAATCACCCCCCCAAAAAGTGAAATAAAATGTCAAGTAGTATTGCCTTAAAATGTCACAGTCGGATGGTTAATATGACAAGTCATCGTGTGCCCACACCGGCTGTGCGTGCAAGTGTCAGCCGCCTGTCACCACACACGGCTCGGGCACCTCCGCTTCCGCCGTCTCCCTAATTAGCTAGCCGACAGGCTAATACGAAGCAGCGGTTACGGAGCACAGGGTGGTTGACTGCATCCGTCGGACTCGGCGTGAGATCGGCCGAGGGACACTTGTGTTGCCCGAGGAGGGTGTGTGGGGCTTTTGTGCAAAGGACGCTGGCCGGTGGCATGGAAGCCCACTCAGGCGAGCTGGATGCGTCAGATGCTATCTTAGCTAGCATGCTAATTGACGTCTGCGCTGGCTAACTCAACTTTTGAAACCACCAGCAAACATTTAATTAAATCTAACAAAAAACAGCAAAGTTTTCATTTAACCAAGACAGTGGTGTGTGCGTAACGGTTAGAGGTTAAACATGCGGCGTACTCTACCCCATCTGGCTGCTGTGTGACACTCGTGGAGGAGGAGGAGGCCGACGTCAGGGGCCGACATTCCCCGGGGGTGGAAGCCGCCGACAGCGCTCGCTGAGCCGGCTCGGGTAGCAGCCACAGCCGCTTCCACACTCGCTGGAGTAGAGAGCGGCAGTAGGGGGTGAGGAGGGGGCGCACGGTAGTCTCGCCCACCACGGAGCTTTCAGCTAGCGTGGCGTGGCGTGGCGTGGCACGTCTCGCTGGAAGTTTGGGCTGAAATCAGGAGACGCGTCGCCTCGCTGCAGTTTATGCCTTCCAAGCAAGACGAGTCGCCATCGACGAGCTGACAATCACGCGAGTGTCCACACGGGCATCCGTAAGTCAGTCACTGACGAGTGTCACTGCGTGGACTTCCCACAGTGACACTCTCTGGACACTTCATTAGGTACACCCGCACTGCATTAAAAAAAAAAAAAGGGAAAAAAATCAACAACAGTAAAAACGGGCTTGAACAAGGCACATATTGAGAAAAACCTCACTGTACTCCATCAAACAAAAATGTCACGAATAAATGTTCTGAAATAATGATGGCCTTCTCTCAATGTATTCCCAAATTTATGTATTAAATCTGGATCTGTTTCGTTGAACATATTCTGTATGCGTGGCAACAGGTGAATATTAATTGTACCTTCTGCCATCTAGTGGAAAAGCATTTAATTGTTCTCCTAGTCCACTATTTGCGGTCAATAATGTGAAAAGGTGTACAATTAAAAATACATATTTTCACACTATCATTTCATTTGTTTATGCCCCACGTGATAAAGTTTTCTAAATCTAAACATTAAAATTCACTCTCATTTTTAAATGTAATTAGTTATTCACAATCAATCTTTTATTAGATTATGAATGAGATAAATGAATAATAAGACCTCGATGGAAAGTTTTGCCCATCTCTGGTCGATCGCCCACGTTTGATTGACAAGTAGTCGTTCAACAATGTGTTCATGATTATTATTGCGGTTGTGGAGGGCTGCGCCGCATCATGCTGAGAGCAAAATGTGGCTAAATATGCTTACCAAAATATTAGAAGCAGCTGTTGCTGTGATGCAGAGCAGTCGCACACAACCACAACAGCAAACATATTGTCAAATCATTGCTTAAATCGATTAACATTATCCCATCGTGACATATTTTGAAAGTTCAGACAACAAAAAAGCACTGAAACAGTTTTTTTCTTTTACACTGACATTTTTTTGGGGCATTTGTATTTACTGCATTTGTAATAATTAAGTTCCAAGTAACCTGACCTACAATTTTTTTTCCTTGATGGGCTGATTTTTTACTTTGACTTGAGATACAAGCGCTGTTTGGTTAACGGGTGACTCAAATGACATCACAGGCATATATTCTTTATCCTCTGCGAAGAACAACGAATATTAATGCCACACTGAGAATCTGAGAGGAGCCGTGTCTCCAGAACGAGAAAAAAAAAAAAAAAAAGCCATTGTCTTATACTTACGAACACCTGAATAAGGTGGAAGACCAACCAAGATCGAACTGTGCCCAATGCATTAGATAGATGGAATGGAAATTTATGCCTCAGCAGAAGGATGAAGATGGCCTGCAGGCTGATTTCTTTGTCATCATAAACATGTCATCCACTTTATGCGCGCCCATCACTTTTCCTGCCGCTATCCGACGAGCACCAATTAGAGTCGGGGAAGGACAGGGGCGGGCCGCGTGCTTTTTTTTCTTTGTGGGGGGTGGAGAGGGCGAAGAAAATGAAAAGAGCGATGCAAGGTCAGAAGAATGCATGGTGGCAGAGGATGAGAGAGCGAAGTCATGTTGTCATGGAAACTGGCATGGATGTGAGGAGACAAACAAGAATGTCAGTGGGGCACGCTGCGGGAAATAAACGTTGAGGTGCGTCCATTTTAAACGATGTGCGTCATGTAGAGAAAATTATCCAGACTATTCATCAATATGTGCCCATCCATTTATTTATTTATTTATTTTGTGCTGGAGTCCATCTCAACTATTTCTGGGGGTAGTTTTGGCTTTTTAGTTATAATTAGCGTTTGTTTCATTTTGACTTGTTTTGGATGTCTTCTAAAATGCTTGGCTTTAGTTTTCACTAATTGTTGTCAATAAATTAAACTACATTTCTGAAGCGCTGGCTTTTATGTCTAGGTCCAAGTTTTACTCAAGTTTCATGTGCTCACATTTTACTGGAATTAAAAGTGTGTTACAGGTAAATATACTTTTTGGGAATAAAACCTCTGCCTTGTTGATGTATTATGATAACATTGGTCATGAAAGCAGCCAAATTGCAGCCTTACGTCATGAAACGCATTTTCGAATTCAAGGACGTTTTTAAAACGTTAAATTTAAAAATGCATGGGCAGTTGAGTATGCGAAAGGATTTGTTTGGACGACTCCTTAAGAATGTTCAAGTGGCCGAGTGAGTGTTTGCTCCAGATGATAATGATGGTTTCCATGGTGACACGCGCTGCACTTTTGTTGCTTTTGTGTGTGGAGCCACTTTACCTGCTCAAACGTCTCTGCTCACATTCGGTGCGGTGCGTCCTGCATAATTTAAGATGGCCATTTCCACATTCTATCAAATGACAATTTTCTATTCCTGTCACATATTTGTAAATGCTGGCTGAGTGTTAAGCAGTGTCTCCAGAAAGGAAAAACGTTATTTTTGGGAGCTTAAGATCAGGGGATGCTTTGAGAATAATTGTCAATTTTTGTCTATGTGAAGCCCTTTGAGACTGCTTGTGATTTAGGGCTATACAAATAAACTTGACTTGACTTGATTTTTCTGAAAGCTAAGCAAGAAATTGATTAATCTTGCAGGCTAATAAATACGAGCTCTTCAGCCTTCCAAATTAAAACCAAGACACTCAGCAACTCTCTCCACAAAACACAGACAAAGAAACACGCGCATACACTCGGTCCATAAAAAAAAATCAATTAAAAAAGACGAGGAAAAGTGAACGTGTCCAATTGGTTAGCTGCGAAAATGCAAGTGGCCACTAGATGGCAGCAGAGGGTTTCTGCAGTACAGGTCACACGACTGCTACGGGCTCTTGATTTCATTTGAACCTTCACAACCAAAAAAAGAAAAAGTCTATCTGGCTAACTAACTAATTACCTCTCTCACACACTAACCCAAATCCCACAACAATTTTACTCCTGAACTTACTCTGGAGCAACCTAACAGTGAAGATGGCTCGCTGGCCATTGCTCCAAGCCAAGGTCCCGTGAGCCGGGCAGCTGGCAGCGGGCGGGCATTCACATCTGGAGCTGCCACAAGCTTCTCGTTAAACAGCCGAGGAGGCAGCGAGGCCATCCAAAGACCAGATGTACAGTGACAGTCTCACGAACACTCATACAAAAACTTTCTCTCGCTCTTTTACACACACTTCCACACAAGCAGTTTGTTTAGTGTGTGAGGATCGACATGGATCTCACCCCCCCATCATGCCCCCGCCCCCTCGGTTTCTCTGTAATTGATCCCAGACTGGACATTGGCATTCATATCTTCCTTACTTTATCTTCCAGACAAGATTTCTACTGCTTCCAGATGCCGACACCACTCTTGAGAACTCAAAAGTTCAAGTCAGTTTTCCGGGGAGGGGGGGGAGAAGAAAAAAAAAAAGTGCTGCTTTAATGTCTTCAACGTCCAAAAAAAGCTGGAAGCAAGACGAGTAGCCGACGCAAGCAGAGGTAGAGCGCATACCTGAGAACCTGCTTTTACTGTCTTCGGTTTATTGTTCCAAATTCTCTTCCAACAGCAACAAACAACCAAAAATGTTTACCGTTTATCATAAAACAAGTGGACTAAATCAATATGTCACTAACAGATGCCACAGCGTAAATCAACAGAATACAAATATATATATTTTTTACTTCCCAAACCAAGTCACATGTTCATATAGTCGCTTGTTACTAGGCAGAAATCTTAGGCCTCAATCACACTGTCCTAAATGTGGCTGTTTCAAAAACGTAAAATACATTCGTAAGCCCATTACATTCACTGCTGTGTATTTAATATAAATGACAAAAACAAAACACACTGCTGGGTCAAAAATAACCCAATTTGGGTCACACTGACCCAACTCCCTCCACCACTCACTCAGCGATCACGCCCGAGTGGGGGAACGCCACAAATAAAAAGCGCAGCGTTGCAACACTCGCAAATCCTCCCGAGCTCAATTGGAGCAACGCAATTGGCTTTTACTCAAACTATTTTTACGACCCGAACGATGAGAGTGGGAACAAGAGCAACATTTACTTTGACCGGCAAGGATCATAAAGCGCTAAATGTGCGGTTTGCGAAATGGGGTCCCTGGACGAGCCCGGGTTTGGACGTCTGCAACTTCCTCTTTCTTATTTTGTATCTACGATATTACGGCATATCACAATAAAGTGCAAAGCGACATATGGGGACCAGTGCGCCAATTCGGGGTCGTTATATTTAATTGGTATTAGAACTACGAGGGGGTCTTATAAATATTTCCCCGCTTTAAGTACCGCCAAAGTTTGAAAACCACCGATTAGCGTTACAGTGCTGTTAACGCTACCGGCGGTAACGACAGCCGCACTTGAACTCGTCCCGCGCCTTTTACTGTACAGGTGGTCCATGCCTGGGCCATGTGGGAGCCTAGCGGGGCACTAGCGCATCGCACGTGTTGGGGGGCCGTGATGTGTTTCGCAGATACAAAGTCTCAGTCTGCTCTCTCATCTGGTGCCAAAAACAAAAACCTCCATTTCGACTTTGAGACACTCAGTAGGAAAGTACTTGAAAGCCTACACAGTGTCTCCATAAAAGGTTAGTTAGCTAGCTAGTAAGCGTATGAGTTTCCGTGTATGTTACGGTTTGTTTGTTTATGTAAATTGTTTTATTAGCTGTTGTGAAATGCGCCACATAATTAAAGTTGTATTGTAACTTGGAGTTGCTAATTTAGCAAGTTAATTGGTGAGAGTTAGTTAGCATGCTAGCGGGCGTGCGTTACTTTGTTCCTAATATAGAGGGCATGGATTTCTATGTTAATTAAAGTTTGTGACTTGTGAGTGCTAGTGAGCAAATGACGTGATTGTAAAATAAAATGTGTTTAAATCGGGTTGGTAGTCTATGATCACATGACCCCGATAATATTTTCCAAATTTTTATTGGCTATAAAAAAGAGATAAGACTACGATTAAATGAATTGGAAATGACTGGGAGACTTGTAATTGGTCCTGCGTCAGACTTTTCATAGCCAAAAGTGCTTTGACGCCAAAGAAAAGCATTTGGAAAGGCCTCGCCGCTTGTTTGTGTTGACTTTAGGCGAGCAAACCCAGTTTGTTGTCATCTGGAACTTATTTTGACTGTTGACATATAATAACAATAAATGAGCCAGTGGGACTGATGATTCATTTTCATTGAGACAATACGAAACAATACGTTTGTTGTTCCTGCTCCATTTCTGACATTCATGCTCTGCATTCACAGACGTCTTTATTAAGCAAATTCGACACAGCAGTCTTGAAACATGCAAATAAAACGTAAAACGATCACTTTGTTTGGGGGGGAAGCATCCTACGGAACGGATGAAACTAATTTTAAAAAGAAAAAAGGGCAGGAAACTTAAGACAATCACATTACTTATTCTTTTGAGTCACTGGTTCAATGCAAATGATGGAAAATCAATTACAATTTACAACAGGTCCGTTTACATTTGGGCAGCGCGTTTGAAGAGTAGTTTCAACATCTACCTCACAGATTCTAAATTTGAATCTCGCTTTTTTTTTTTTTAAATGTAAATTGAATGTATTTTTTCATTGTTTTTATGATGCCACCAGAGTAGCGGAGGTTAAGTGACCCAACATACGAGTTTCTGAGATACGAGCCGTCAATCAGTTTTTTTTTTTTTGTTTTTTTTACTTTTCAGCGCAAATTTGGGATGTTAAGACTTATGCTGGCACTAAACTCGATTTAAGAGACCCGAAGTTGACTAATACCACCCCAGACGAAGTTTACCGTCAAACTAAACATAAAAACACAGCATTTTTAACAACCAAACTACCTTGCCCAGTCGCAGTTTAGACAACAAACCCATTTAGACAACGTGTATTTGAACATTAATGTTGGAATAAGACATTTAGAGAGATGATATTATCAATACTCACAGGTATACATTTCTTTATCCTCTGAGCTCTGAGAGAAAATAAAAGAATTTTACGACAACTTACACTTACTGAGGAAGTTTTTTTCTTCTTCGTTTGTCTCTGCGCGGATGTCTGACGGTGTACTGCCTCCTGGTGGCCAATGCGGGCATACTGGAAGGAGCAGCACAATGAATTGGATCCTAGCATTAAAATCATGATGCACAGCAGATATTTTTATATTTTGTCAAGATAAAAAATCATAATTAGACAGAACAAACTATATTTGTTCACAATAAAATATGTTTACTATTTCTGATATTAAACTCAAAATTGACAAATGCCTTTTTTCCCCCCAAATGATTTTGCAGACTCTAAAGCTTCTATAAGGACCCCAGTTTGATAACCACGATACTGTCCTGAAGTTAGTGTGGCCTCACCGAACCTCTCTACCCCCATCCTTTCTTCCTTCCCCACCAAGCCAAACTACTTAAATGGCATGCAATGCTGCTTGCAGCTGGCAAGCTTCTGCTCCATATCAAGGGACCACACATCAAGAAGTACCTTTATTAGCCATTGTGCCCGTTGGGGTACAAAGTTTTGTCGTAGGGGTGGTATCCTCAACTGGTTCTACTTTTCCACCCTTGACACTCAACTCATTAGCCATTATTGGCTGCTGGGCAAGCAAATCTGCCAATATATTCTTATTTATATTTCCCCTCACAAGAAGGACTGGCAATGGAAATAATTTGTTGCAGGCCATCATAAAAGCATGATTAACTGTACGAGTATGAGATGAAGACAGTTTGGCGTTCTTAACTTTTAGTCATATGCTGTGTCACAAAGGCATCGTGCAAAGATATTTGCAGTTGATTTGAGTCTACTTAACTGTGCTACAAGTGTATAAACTCACTCTCTCACTGTGCCGTGCTGCGGGCAAAAACGTTCGTATTATCAGTTGGCTAAGGTTTACAGCATGTTTGTCTATAAATAGTGAGCGCGGTGGCTCCCCTGGCCCAAGCGAGTCCAACTGTGAGTACCGACTAATTAGAGCCTTCTCTTGTGTCTGGGCTCACCTCCATGAGAGCAACTTTACAGGGCACTCGCAACTTTTCAGCCTGGGGCGCCTTCAAGGCTCTCCTCCTCACACCGCAACCACTTCAACAAATAAAATACATGAACGTGTCAACTGGTGTTCTCTCATGACAACTTGCAGCAGCTGATTAAATAAAACATGAAGGCACACAACATGTTCCGCCCACTAGAGCAACCTGCAGCGCTGTTAAATATTTCAAGAAGGCAGTTCAAACACGAGCCAGAAAGAATCAGCGGTAGAGAGAAATTGCGACCACGGTGTGACAAGATGTTTCCTTCAGTCTGCCTGCTGGCCACTTGGGTTCTTCTTCTTCCACTCCAAGGTGAGCGCTCGACCCGGTCGGTCAGTCAGTTACTCGCCAACCGTGTCGTACCCTCAGCTTTAGATCTTTTCGAACCCGAGGTGAAGTACGTGACCCTCAACGCGACCGTGACCGCGGGGGGCTCGGTCCGCTTGGACTGCGGCGCCGACCCGCCCTCCGTCTTCATCTGGGGCTTCACCAGAGCCGGTTCGGACAGCAACGTGGCTCTGGCTTACGACTACGGTCATGGTCTCAAGCTGCAGGCTCGGCCGGATGGCGTGGTTGCCGTGCGCGTGCCCGTCAACACCTCCGCCCTGGTTCTGGAGAAAGTCCGGCGGGAGGCGGAGGGCACGTACACCTGCCAGGCTTTGTACCACGCGGCTAGGGTGACCTTCTACGACACCAGGCTGGATGTGGACGATGATTAATGACGCACAAATAAACTCAGAGAAGTTCCTTGTTGTGTTCCTCGCTTTCTAACAAACTCACTCACAGACGCACTCGTGTTTTTTAACCGTGAGGAAGGAAGCTGACAGTGTGCTGACTTACTCTTCCTTATCATCTCTTTATATTATTACAAAACTTTACAAGTCGCTAAATCTCCGTAACACAAACCAGTTCTCAGGCCAAAAACAAACAAAAAAAGCATAAATAATATAAAACTGACAACTTTGTTCTTTGACACAGATACATTCATATGAAATAATAGTTTTCTACTAGAAAAAAATAAATAAGTCATCTGAAGGAGTCTTTGGGAGTTCCGCCTCAGTCTGTGAAAGTTTGCCGTCCTTGTCGGACAAAGTACTCTTAGGTCCATCGACTGTCTTTTCTCAGGTCCTCCGGCTGTCCTCTCTTAGGTCCTTTGTGACATCACCACAGCAGCTCTGACTGTCCAGCTGTCACGTCGCAGGGACCTCAGACTTCCTGGAGACTGGCCTGGATCAGCTCACCCCCGCCGGACATCCAGCAGGGCTTTTCATCACAGTCCGAGTCTGGAAGGCCCAGATTTTCCCAGCACGGGATTGGACAGTCCTGATCCACGCAGTCCAGATCCTCCTCCGCTGCGCAAGCAACAACATGTTAATCATTTGAGGATGATTTTAATAAATCAGAAATTAGTTCATCAGTTCATTTATTTAAAAAAAAAAAAAAAGAGAATGATAGACTCACCAGTGCCATCCGCCGGACATTCCGTGTCATCTCCCTCGAGACAACACGAGCGTTGCGAAGGCGACGAATCTCGCTGCTCATCGGGCGGGTGTGGGACTTGGCGATTGTCGAGGTCATCGGAACGCAGCTCGCCCGCGGGGGAGCAGCGGTGGCGGCACGGAGAGGTTGCCGTCTGCTTCAGAGGAACCATCTCCAGACCGTCCTGCTGACAGGGCGCCGCTCGGTGCATGAGGGGAAGCGTCCCGCCCGAAAGGACGCCGTTAGGCTTGTAACACCTGAAAGAGGTAGCAGAGATGCTATTAGTGTTAGCGTTAAGCTAGCAAGGTCTTTTTTTAGTCCGTTGTTTTATACAGTGTAGATGTTTGTGTTTTATGTTTTTAGTTTGACATAAGCTAGGAGTGGTGTTAAATAACTTTTCTGAAGAAGTGTACAAAGGGGAAAAAAAAAAAAGACTGTCAGTCTGTGGCTTTCTAACCAGTAGCCATTGTGTTGATATTCAAATTCACAGGAGCGTCCTAGCATGGTACGACACTCAGTAAGCCCTCAAAGGAATTTTCCGAATCCCATTCAAAAGCGCAGCATCGTGTTTCCCCGCGCTTCCTGCTATCGGAACCGCGATCCTCGTTTTCGTTCCCGCCAGCGCAAATAAATAAACAGGAGGCTCATTAGCGTAGCCCGTGTGTTGGCTGGTTGCACACAGGGTAAACTGTGACGCCGCTGAGCCTTGAGCACATAAACAGGAGCAGCATGTGAATGTGGAGCGTAAAAAAAAAGTAGCTGGCCTTCTTCCCAACGACACGCTGTGTGACAAAGTCCTAAACAAACCATCGTAAATTGACTTGATGGAAAAGCCATCGCGAGGGGAATAAAAAAAGAAATCGGTCTTTTTAAGAAGGTTCTTTTTTGGTGCTTGACAAGATTAACAACTTAGTCATATCCCTGATACACTATTTACTAGACATTTCTATTTTTTGTGAATTCAGTCAAATAAATATTCCACAAGGCTCTGTTCTCTTCCCATTCCTGCATCCAAATAATTGATTTGCCCTCAGGTGCATCTGCACATCATTTGTGTACTTGCATGACCCCACCAGAACTCGTAAGCGTTACCTGTTATTGTTGCACAGGTTCTGACAATTCACACAGTCTGAGGATTCCGATTGGGGAAGAGCCGTGTACATGCCGCCTCCCTAAAAATTAAAACAACAGTGTTTAGTGCGGATGAAGACATTAAGTCATTCACCAACCGGGACAAAAACAAGAACCCTCGGGGGTCCCCGCACTCACATTGTGGTGGTGGTGAGGGTGGGGCAGGGTGCCATCGTGGCCGTGGGAGTGTCCGCCCGGGTAGAGGCCGCCGTTGCTGTTGTGCAGTGGCAGGCCGTTGGGGTGTTTGTGGTGCAAGTGGTGGCACCCCGAGGGCAACATGCCGCCACCCCCGCCGTGCCCGAAGCCCCCGTGGACGCCGCCGTTCATGCGGCCGGTGCCGGCCAAAGCGGTGTACTCTAGAACGTGTCCGTTGATGTCAGCCGGCTGGTACAAATAACCCGGAGGATCGTATTCTGCAGGAGGAAACACAAGGCACACCACAAGGCTCAATTCCCATCCCGTTAGATTTTCAAATTGCTATTCTGTTTATTCAAGGCGAGCATCAACACCCACTGTGCATGTTGTTGTGCTGTCGGTTCCTCCACAGGCACATGGCGATGAAGGCTAGCAGGATGAGGACCATCACGCCCAACACGCAGCCCACGATGAGGTACAGCAGACCCCCTGGTGGCCCGGAGGGCTCCTGCGGGTGGGGCCACGGCGGCGTGACGGGCCGTTGGCTTGGCGAGCCTGGAGACTGGCGTGCTGCAGTAAAGGAACAGGTGATGTTTTTAAGATTTCTTTGGTGATATTTGCTTGTTTGTTGTTTCGCTCCTTACCTCTGGTCTCGCAGATCATGACGTTGCTGTAGTCGCTCTCGCCGCCGTCGTTGAAGCACTGCATCTTGATGTCGTACGACGTCTCCGCCTGTAGGTGACCGATCATGTGCCAGTCTTTCACACCTGAGAAGAGAAGCAGGTGGGTGTGACTAGAGAAAAAAAAGTGAGTGTCGACTTCCTGGAAAGATCACGGCAGCCGTGGCTTTTTGTGGAGGCTTTAATCCTGTCTTTCTTTTTTTTCCCCTCACTTGGCTGAGGTCATGTTCTTTCATGTGCTCTTCCCCCCCCACACACAAATGCACAAACATGTAATCACACTCTCGCAGTCGCAATCTGAAAGCACATGCAAACTTCACAAACACAGCCACTGTAGGAGCGACACAAAAACACAAATACGCACACAGACACACACTCTCGTGTCAGTCCCGGGGGCCTTCACACAGTTGCTGCACTCTGGTTCACCTCCATATATGGCAGCTTATGTTTGTGCTGGCTTAAGTCCAGTGTTAACACAGACGCACAAAGACACACACGTTACATATAAAACACACAGACACAACAAGAAAGAAAATCACAAACTTTTGCATTATTGTGATTTGTATATATTTTTTAATCATTATTGTATTTTTTTTAATGTATTTGTCAGCTATTATTCCAAAAGGCTTTGGAATCCGCAGGCTGGCTGACCCGAGTTGCGAAAGTAACCGACATTTACGTGGAAACCTTGACTGAAGTTTGACCTGCGGTAAAAGGGGAGGAGCCCAAAGATACCAGCACCACCACTTCCTTGCCTTTCCTTTCCTTTCCTGTGGCGCGATGACCAGTTAGCATTCCAGACAGCAACCCGAGCCGCTGCGTAGCTCTGCTGCCCGCTCTCGTATTTCAACTCCGGCCAATTAAGTCGAAAGCCATTCACAGTAAAGAAGCCAACGCTGTCACGTTTGTCTGTTTTTGACATGTACACGCACCTTCGACCACGTCGCGCTTGTAGTCGCTGTCGTTGTCGCTGTCGGTGGGCCGATAGTAGATGTAGAAGCCTTGGATGGGAGTGTTGTTGTTACTCGAGGGACTGTACTGAAAGCGGAAGAAAACGGTTAAAAAAAAAAAAGGTTACATTAGCCCACAATTACCCTTTTTTTCCCCCTCCCCTATCAGCTAATGGAGCGGCTCGCTATCAGCCGTCCGCTCTCTAATTGCGCGGAAGTCGACCAGAGATAATGAGAGTCGGAGGTTACGGAAAGGGCGGCAATTATCTGCGCCCGTCGGCGCTCCAAAGTTTGCACGATATGAATTAATCACCATGAGAACGACAAAAACGTCCCTGTGCTCTATTTAGCCTTTCCGTACGTTTGCAGGTCCTGGTTCTCATGGCAAGCAATTTGTAACTTTTGTGACATACTCACAGTCCAGCGCAGCATGATCTGTGTGTCGCTGATGGCGTCGGTGGCGGAGATGTGCGGTCCCACCACCGGCCGGTCGGCCATGCGGGGGCTGGCTTGGGGCACCTGGTACGGCCTTGACGCCACGCTGCGAGGACTCTCGCCGTACAAGTTCATGGCGGTCACTCGGAACCTGTAGGTGGCGCCTGAAGGACGGACGGAGTTCAACGACACCTCCACCGACGGCTAAGCAATAAAAATGGAGTCGAGGCTCACCGGGCTCCAGATTGCGAACTTCCACCGACAGCTTGAGCGGCGAGATGTTGTCGGCCGCCACGCCCCACTCGGTGTTGCGGCTGCGTTTGTACTCCACCCGGAAGGCTGTGATGGGCGAGCCGCCGTTGGCTCTGGGGATCCACGTCACGTAGACGGAGCTCTCCGTCGCCATGGAGATGGTGGGCCGGTCGGGCGCCTCGGCCACTATGAGTGAAGGCGAGAAGACGGGTTAACGTTTGAACAGTGTCGCCGCATCCCGACTTGGCGGAAAGGATGGAAGGAATTCGGAGAGGAGGAAGCGGAAAGGATAAATCACGGGAGGAATGCGTACTTACGGCAGCAGCTGAGCGGTACGCACTTAAAGAAGTGGCAGAGGAAGACGGAGACAATGGTTAGTGGAAGATTAAGAAAGTGTCGTTAGTCATATCGCCACATCCATACTGAAATTGAATGTTAAAGATCATCAAAATATTTTCTTCCCAATAGCTCCTGAAAAAAATAAATGAAGCCAGAAAAGTCCACTGCCCCAATTGAAATGATTGAAAAGGCCATTCAACCCTTCCAGTCCACCCCAAAAACAGAATGTATTTAACAAAAATAAAAACACTTTACAATATCTCTATCATAATAATTGTCAGCGCATCAGTAGCAATAAAAAAAAGACAAAGTTAAAGATGGAACATTCCGCACTTTACCTCTGTCGTGGATCACCACTCCAAAGTGCGTGTTGGGCATTTTGTCCTCAGGGGCTTTGGGCGGCATCAGGACGACTGGAGGCTTGTGGGACGGATTCTTGTTGGACGAGGCGCTCTTTTCTGGAGGAGAAGGGATTTATAAGGAGGAAGCCAAACAAAGTCCCACACATGTTCCCAGTTGTTGCCCCCCGCCCCACCAGCCAAAGCACTCTGACACCGCCCCTGAGCCTCTCTCGTTTGATCAGGAGCCGGCTCGGGTTTCCGCCACTGTTTTTCCTTGCTAATAAACGTCTTGCTTTATGAAAAGCTCAGTGACCATGTAGAGTGAAAGCTGGATTTAACAGAACCGGACCCAACAGACTCTGGCTTTAAAGGACAGAATAGTGTGTCCGTTCCTTAGTTTGTTCCAGAATCGTCCGAAACTGGTGCCAGTGACCAGTTCTGGCGGCCATGTTGGTAGGGGCAATTTTACTAGTACAAACCTTTTCCAGTGCGAAAGGTGAGCATGGCCGGCTGGCCCTCACCCGCCGAGCTGCGGGCCACCATGAGGACCTCGTACAGGCTGGACGCCTCCAATTCGGAGAGACGCAGCGAGCGCTCGCTGCCGGGCACTCGCACCGTCAGCCAGCTCTCCATCAAGGTGGCCATCTCGTCCACCTGAGCGACAACGGCAAAGACAACCTTTTAGTAACGCCACAGTGGTGTTTTGCTTTTTTTTGTGTGGATCAGTCAAGAAGCTCACCTTTCGATATTTGACAAAATAGGCATTGATGGGGCTCCCGCCGTCAGGCCCCGCCCTCCACTCTAGGTCGTAAATGTCAGGTTTGTACGTCTGGGGCGGGCTGGTGATGATGGGCGCGTCGGGCGTGAGACGGTGGGCGCCACCATCGGACGGCGGCTCGTCTTCCTCCTCCGTCAGGAAGCGCTCGCCGCCCTCATCGCTCTGCATGGGCGGCAGTGAGGGCCAAACGTCCACGCCGGGGTTCAAATCTGGGAGAGAAAATGTTTCTTGTAGAACCATAGCGCACTTTGTTTTTGCTTTGTAATGGCGGGTCAGCGCTAACCGCCAAGACTTTGACACGCGTGCTAAAAGTAAAGAACAACAGTCCTTTACGATCCAAACATTTGGATCATGGCACCTTCTGACATTGTCAGAAACGCACGCGTGAGCACGGCACGGCTGCACTTTGCAAAAGTAAACAAGCCGGGAGCTGGTAAGACTAAACCTGATTCCGGGAACGTCGCCAGCTGCCATGCATTCCCCACACGGGCCATTAAAATAGCGGAGAGAAATTCTCTATGTAGTCCTGAGGCTGCCACGACAGAGGAAAGATGTCAAGGAAGTGATCCCATACGTTAAAGGAAGTCTTTCAAGGCAGAAAGGGAGAACAAAGCCACGAGGGATTCGAGGCGGCGCTAGCTATAATGCAGTCCTTCGATTGGTCAGTGCATCGATGGAGAAGAAATATTTGGATTCTCAAATGAGTTTTTGCAATGTACAAGCGGAATGTTTTGGATCACTGGTTAAAACTGACTGGCCGGTACCTCCCAACACAAACGCTCTTATCATCTTGGCATTCTTTCTGCTTGCATCTTCCAGGGGAAACACCACGCAGGGATGGAGGGAGGGAGGAGTGGATGGAACGGAGGGGTGGAAGGACGCCACCACGTAAATACAAGGCGGTTGTGTAGCACGTTGACAGCCGGGGTGGTCTGCCCCCCGTCCTAACCCTTCACAGCTACTCCTCGCATTCCAGCATCCGCGGGGGCTTATCCCCGGGCGGCGTGCACAAAGCTCACTCTCACGATCCAGCTCGGGGAGAAGGAGGGCGGCCTTGGCGCGATACGCCACCCCCAAGCGTGAGGACCGCCTCCAGACGTGGACAGCTTAACTCTTTACAGCACGGCTTCTGTTGAGATGTTTACTTTTGCCGACTACGTCACTGTACATGTGACCTGAAGTAACCTTAAGCACCGATTTCACAACTTTTTTTTTGTTTTTTCTGACATACCTGACTGCACACTCAGCATTCCCGACGACTGCGCCGACCCGATATCGTTGTCCAGCAGACATTGGTACACGCCTTGGTCCCGCGGCACCACACCCGAGATGACCAGCTGGCCTTCTGAAATCCGTACCCGGTGCGAGGCGGCCACGGGCTCGGCGTTGAACAGCCAGGTGACGTCGGGGGCGGGGCTGCCCGCGGCCACGCAGCTGAAACGTGCGGTTGAGCCGGCAGCGACGCGCTGGTCGGCGAGGCCCACCAGGATGGAAGCGGGTTCTACGAATCGGTTTCCCCATCAGACTTTTAGAACAGCGGTTCTCAAAATAAAAAAACTTCCGAGTCCTCACCGAGGATGTTGACAGTGTAGTTGGCGCTCATCACCGTCCCTTGCTCGCTCTCAGCGGCGCAAACGTATACTCCGTTGTCGTCTGTCGTCACGGAGACAAATTCCAAATTGTCACGCAGGTGTCGCAACGAAGGCCCCAGTCGGACCCGCTCGCCGTTCTTGAACCACGTGGACGACGGCGCCGGACTTCCGGAAACTACGCACTCCAGCGTGTACGACTGGGACCGCTGCAGTGTCACATTCTTGGGGCTGGTGGGATAAACTATCCTCGCTGGAGAAGAGGGGGAATCTGCATCTAAAGACAACACATAAAGACATCAAATACTGTACTTATAAAAAAAAGAAAATAAAAAAATTCTAGCGGGACTTACGTCGGACAGAGATTTTGGTACCGTGGGTCTGCATGACAGTTTCCCCGGTGACCGGATTGTACGAGCCACACTTGTAGACGCCCCGATGGTGCAACGAGGCGGACGGGATCTGAAGGTTGCCGGACGGAAGGACTAAGTAGTCGTCTAATAAGAGAGACACAGTTGGTCAACAACAAGGTTTCAAAAAAAGAATAAAATAAAGTCTGAAAAAAGAACCTGTGGACGCCTCGACGCGCTCGCCCCGCACTCGTAATCGGGGGAAGGCCGGCGGCACGCTACGGGGCAGAGGACACTCGACGATTGCCGCATCGCCGACCTGGACGGACAGCGAGCGGCGCCGGCTGTCTTCGTACTGGGAGATTTCTGCGAGGCCCGACACAGAAGGAACATTAGGAAGCGGCGAGTGCTGTTATGACTGAGCAAAGGAAAACCCAAAGGCTCATTAAGGATGTCAAAACTCCTTCTGCTTCCTTCCCGTCGCCGCTCGGCGGCAGGCGTCCTCGCCCTTTTCAAAAGCAACTTCTTGGCTTGCTGCCTCGCTACTTTAATGCGGTGGCGGCAAGGAACAAACGACAAAGACTAGATTCTTCAAGTCTTATGAGCAGTGGTGAGCAAAGGGGGGGACCGACAGGGCGATGGCCCCCGGTACTTCCACGTACCTGCCAAGTCCACACGTGCGTAGCGGCTGGCGACGGCCAGCCCGTGTCCTGAGCGCGCCACGCACTGGTAGACGCCGACGTGGGCGCGCTGCAGATTAGCGATGGTGAGCGTCCCGTCATTCAGCTCCACGCCGGGCAGGGTGTCACCGAGCAGAGGTTCGCCCCGGAAGCGCCAGGAGAGCGCCGCCGACTGAGGGTTGGTGGCGCAGCGCAGGCGGGCCGGCGAACCCGGACTCTGGACCAACGAGGCGGGCTCAGAGCGGAAAGATGGATAGTGAACTGAGGATGGAAAGAGAGTGGGTGATGAATGGAGGGAGTAGAACCAGATGGAAACCAGACAGACAAGCAAAGGTAACTGACGTGTGCAGGTGACGAGCAGGTCTTGGCTGAGACAGAGCAGAGTGGACAGGAAGACCCTGAGGCCACCGTCCATGGCGCCCTCGGACCCCTACCGGCAGCCGTGATCGCTCGGCGTGCACGCCCTCCTCCGATTGACCGACCTGAAAGAAGAGAAGGAGCATCTCACTGTACTTCCTTGACACCAATATGGGGGGGGGGGGGTATGCAGTCACTCTTTATAGCACTCTCTTGTCACACGGCTCTGCGTTCTCATAGATTCACTCTAGCCTGACGTCCCTCAGCGGTCCCCGCTGGACCAGCCCCAAAAAAAGAGGGGGGGGGGGCGTATTAAGAAGCAGCCCCCGCCCACATCTCCTCCCCCTTTCTCCTCATCCTTCTCTTTCCAAGAGTAATCCAGGCCGGGCTTTGATCCCGGGGTTCCTGCTCGGTAACCAGGGCTCGAGAAAACCACAATGGCCGCCCAGCTGTGATATTGATGGCCGTGCTTCAGCGGAAGAGCCAAGCCGAGGGGGCAAATTAAAAAAGATGACGAGTGTCGGGATGGGGGCACCGCAGGGAGTGCGAGGCTCGGGCTAAAGCTAATGCTATTTATGTCATGCTATTTGAAAGCCGCATTTGGCAAAATGTAAGCTGTTCAGTATCAATCTTGTCTGACTGTGATTCAAAACGAATCAGTCAGAGTCCAATATTATTGTCACACACACACACTTGAGCGCACACACACTCGCACACATCCTGGAAAAACAGGTGTTTAAGTGCTTAAAGAAACAATGAAAGCGCTAAGGCAACAGAGTTTGGATTTCAGCGGGCTACTGTGTAATCTGGCGTCACGTATACTTTGTGGCATCTCACATCAAAACCGCATCGCCACGCCACATGCTGCGACAGGCCCCAGGCTTGCTGGATTCATGATATATAATTACAATAATAAGACACGGGGTGGGGGGTGTCAACAAAACACGGGACCGGTAACGCCGTCCCTCGTCTACTGTATACCAGGAATGGGTTGTTCTCTAGTCTGGCCCTTCGAGCATTTACATAAAATTTGCTGGTTATCCTAATTTGGTCCTTTAAAATGGTCATTTTATTGATTTCTTTTTTCAAATACATTTAAACAGTACATATTATTTTTGTCTATATCTACAAATCTGTCAGTTTCATGAAATCAATACGTGGCCCTTGAGCACAAAAGTCAGCCCCCCCCTTTGCGCTATACGCTAACCGCCTGCCATCCGTTCCTTCCGGCGCTATGGCGACCGGTCGCCCTTGTATAAACACACACACAGCTGCCTATCGGCCCCGTCCATCTGGCGCTGTGAGGAAACGCACGAGGGCATCCATCTTCCCGCTTATCTGCTTGACTTTTCTCTGACATCCGCCACCATGAAGACACACGCCGCTAGGATATCTGGTGTCAAACCCAAAATCCCATTAGCGAGGCTCCGACCCATGCTGGTGGCAACGCATTGCTGAGGGTGCGGCTACCTGTCCCGTCAACACTTTTTTTGGACGCAAAAAGCAGCATTAGAAGTATCCAGGCTGGTCCAAACACTATAATAAACTGAATAGCAGATGTTCTGACATCAAAAGAGTCACTTAATTTGCAACTATCTATAATTTAATGTTCCAGATACTGCATACAACTCTGAAACGTAGCGCTAGCAACAATGCTAAGGGATAGCGCCACAGAAGAGGTGTCCAGGCTGCTACAAAAAGTATTCTAGACCCAAGTGACTTTATTTTATTTATAACTAACTAATTAGCTGCAATTCAATGCTCCAGATACTGTATTTAATTCTGATCGTTAGCATAATCGCTAAATGCTAACACCAGAGAAGAAGGGTGCAGACAGGTTTAAAAAGTATTCGACTGAAAAGTACTAAAAATTGAAAACCTCCATTTTTTTTCTCAAGAAACACTAAATCTTAACATTTATGTTGAACCACACCATTCCTCAAATACTCATAAATGTTCCTTATAAAGTCAAAGTCTGCTTTATTGTCAATTTCTTCACATGTCAAGACACACAAAGAGATCGAAATTACGTTCCCACTATAAGGGAGGTAGGCTAGCACCTTCTATTCACTGTGATGCACAACTCTGACACAAGGGGATAGCGTCATCCATCTCCACCACTGGTGGATAAAGAGGGAGTGAAGGTCCTGACACAAGAGAAAATAAACACAGTGACAGGTTGCCCTCAGGGAAAGCAGAGGAGGATCAGGGGGGGGGAAGGGGTTCAAGTGTACTGTGTGTCGGAGCACCTGCAGGAACTCCTTTAAGCCCCCATGTGGGCCCGGCCCATACCCCTTTCTCATTGGGTAAAAGGCGATGCGCTGGAGCATCAAAGAGCTGTGGGGCAGAGGCACAACACGTCGCAACTGGCGCTCTCGACTCAGCTTCACAAGACGGCACAGCTGAGTGGAAGCCAATGACAAACAATGTGGGCCAGTGGGAAGATCAAATCTCCTCACCGCACTGACACCGACACACAAACCAAATCCAGAAAACTCCACTAGACAATTTGACGCTGCGAGAAAGGACGATGTAAAGATGACGATTTTTTCAGGTCAATCCTGGTGCGCCGGTCGACTGATCTGACCTGCTAGCGGAAGCCGACCGGCATGCTATACCCCGAACCTGCCCGCACTCGCCCCCTCGGATCCGCGAAGGGAGTCTGCATTCCTAAACTCAACAGGGAGGCAAAGCCGGCGGACAGGACAGACGCAACGATGGGAGATAAACGCAAAAACAAGAAGACGGAGAAGGGGGGTGAGGGTACAAAAAGGTCTCCATTTGCCAAGCCACAACGGCTATCTGAAGCTTGCTCATACCTCAAATCAAGACCTATTAACTCATTGGGTATGGCCTTCGTGAGTCGAGGTATCTCTGAACTTCCAGAAAGAGTCTCCTTGCGGAAAGAAACTCCAGGGGGTCCATTATTCGTCAGGATGAACTGGCCGAGGCAGTCTGGGGCCACGGCGGAAACTAATGAGTGGAAGCATCGGGCTAACACCATCTGCTTCACCCATTCAAAGAAAGAGGCGTGATTTGGAATCAGCGCAAGGAATTAGCTCCAGAGGAAGAAGAGAGGGGAGTCGTTAAACTTGGATGGTTTCGGCCGCAAGAGGATAGAAAGTGGACCGTTGAGGCGGTGCTGGGGTGATGATGAGGTCAGACAGGTCTCGAGACGCCGCGGCCGTGACGCTGTGGCTGCGATGCAGGATCAGGAATGGAAATGGGAGGCCTTGGGGGATCAGACAGTCACATCCCACAAAGCCTTGTTTACCAAGGACACACACTGCCCCCCCCCCTCCTAAAAGTGGCACGGCCGAGACTCGGGAGATGACGCTAATTCCACCCTGAGGCTTTTTGGCCGCGAAAGCAGAGGCAAAAGAAGGGGAGGAGGCCGATGAGACCGTGGCTGAATGGTACAGTATGTTCGGCTGCTCTTAATTGGAGATTGTTCTGCGTTGTCTTGTTTCCCTTGGGAATCTGCGAGGGAGGGGGCGGGGGCCAGTGGGAGGTCCACTCGTTTCCCAAGGTCCTCAGAGAGCCGGATTAGCCAACAGTGACGAAACTCAATAAGGGCTTCGGACATGGGAAACGGATCCCAGGGTATCGCCGCCATACAAGGCCACCTCCGGACCTTTTGCAAAGTAACTAACAACTCGACGCCTTTGTGGGAGCGCTCGGGGTCCTTCCAGCTGACTTCACAGGCCTTGTAACCCACAACGGGACGTCTGCTCCGACCAAAAGGTAATTTCGATGGAAGAGAGGAATGCCCGAGGGGGGCTTTATGCCCGTGGGGAGTGTTATAATACCCCCGACATGTGCCAAGAGTCTGACTCCCCGCACCAGGTGAGACATTCCTCCGAGTCAGTTTGGACTACACAGATGATGGCGAAAAGGCGTTGATGCAAGGGGAGGATCAAGTTTGCCAGAAAGTTCACCTTCTCCAAAGGGAGTTGGAATCTGTTGTGTCGGGCATGCGGTGATCTGATCCAGCTGCCACCCCCCCCCTCCCGACGCTCCTGGATTCCATCAGTGTACATGTCTCCGCGGCAACAAGCGGTAGACAACATTCTCTGGTCAGCCTCTTCCTGATAGATCCATGGCCAATGCCCAAAAACTTGAAAAACAAATATTGTGTTTTCTTTAAGAAAGTCAAAGGAAAGCAGACTTTGGGAGAAACTCGTGATAAATGGGTCTATGTGGTGTTCCTCACGTTGCGGGGGCATGGCGAGGATTTACAGGATGAAGAACCTGCTCTGCAACTGCTCCGGTTGGCCCGCCAGAATAAAAACAAACATTTGTGAAGAGGTTAAATATAATCAGTCTTCCTCACCGACGCACAAATCTCTTGCAAAAACCCAAACAAACCAGCACTCAAAGACAAATATGCAGCGTCCGCAAATGCTCCTTATAGTTTGTCCAAATGTTTATCCTCGCTACTCTTGCTTGTTGCGCGCCAAACAGGAGATCACAAAACAAACCGTCTGGCGTCAATAAACAGACGTGTCGGCCGAGTCTCAATTTCCTGGCACTGGCTCAGAACGTCTCGAAAAATCCAACAGCCGAGGCCAAGGATAACAAGACCTCCTGTCACCAAGCGAGAGGGCGTGGTCTCATGTCGCGTGTGCCATCTTTCGTAAGTGGACCCCGACGGAGTGATTGATGCGAAAATGACAAAACTGTATAAAGAAATAATAAACAGCGCAGTAGAAAATGAAGAGTGGCTGGAAAAAATATCCACATCAATGCGTTTGAAATTCTCGCACTTTTGGTAGCTTAATGGAGAAGCTCTGGGTTTGTGTCGCTTAGAAACTGCTACCGTGGACCGCAATAGAGAAGACAGTGAATGATTATCACAGAAGGCCAATATTCCACAGATCGGTGCCAAACAACGCCTTGGGCCCGATGGAAGCCGCAGTTTAGCCCGAATCCGCCAAGCCGCCGATCAGCGGGACAACAAAGTCGCCGATGGCCGCTCGTTTCGGCCTTAATATAGTCCGCACCGAAACCGAAGTCAGATGTGACTCGTTGGCTTTCGAAACATTTGAAATAGAAAGCTGCGGTCTATATAAAAAAAAAAAGAAAAGCTCACTAGGGGCCCCGCCGCCGAGGCATATTTAGTCGGCTGGCTTTCGGGAATCTCGCAGATGCTGAGGATTAAAGTTCACACCAGACACAATGAACCCCAACAAGGTATTTTTGTTTTGCGTCAAAGCCCACGTGGCGCTCTGCAACATGTTCGCCGCACGTCACAGCTCGCCAAAAGGCGCTCCCTCAGATGGTTCCAAGTACATAATAAAGGGTATTTATAGTCACTTCAAATAGCGTGGCTTAAGGAGGCGGCTTCACGCAGCAGCACAGACGAGTTGAAGAAGACCCCGTTTGACGTCGACTTCGACGGTCATTTCTTGAGTTGTGCCTTTGTGGTTTGCGTCCTCTTATCGTTCTCGGGGTATATTTAGAGCCAGTCTGTATTTTCATTACACCAACAGGCAAAACCTCAGAGGAGAAGCAGACCTCTGAGCCGGGCTCGCATCCAGCCGGTACCGCCTCGCTCTTGCCCAGCGGCCGTTGCGGAACATCTGCTTGAAAAAAAAGTTGCTTGTTTGCCTTTGCAATCACTCCAGCCTATATTTGTCATTTAAGTGTTGCAGTAACGCACAAATAAAGATAAACTGACAGTTGCTGATTGATTGAAAATGTTTATGATTGCCTCTATGAATAGTAAATAGACAGCATAGCATAGCACAGCTACTTGTCTTGGTGCGAATTTGCTGGACAATTTTTCCTACTTTACAAGATGGTGTAAATGTAGCATTTAAATGTCTGAATCTCTATTATTACCCGGAAACCATCACATGGACTCAATTTTGAGTATAGCTCGTCATTCCTTGTCGCTCTCCCTCAGCTACTCCTGACTGCTGGGTGTTGTCAATCAGCACCCGGAGACTCCATGATCATGGGGGCTTTTTTGGCACTCCGCCACCTCCCCTCTAACTTCCTCCCGACGGGGGCCCGGGCCTTGATAAATGGCTGCCGGCGTTCGCTAACAGGCTTGATGGAGAAGTTGAGGTCAAAATGCCCGGAAGCTAATTTTGAATCATTTGGCTATTTAGGATACGGAAGGCGATTTGGAGAGACGGTCATTCCCTACGTCAAAATATTGTGACAGCGATGAAAAAAAATCTGAGATTTATCGCCGTGTTTTTATGGCTCTTGGGACTTCTCTCAGGCAGAGGTCAACTCAGTGACAGAATGAAGTGCGAGCTCAAATAAACAAGCGAACCATGCTTTGTTTTAACTCTCTTTACAAAATGAGGCCCACAGTAATCTGTTAATAAAATTTAAAAAAAAATTCTTGTTAAAAACATACTTATTCGGGGCTATTTTTGTAACGCCTTGCTAGCGGAGAAGAAGCGATGTTAACCCCTCGCTGCTAGTCGTCTGGTTGGACAGCAAACAGCAGTCAAGGAAAATTCCGTCCGACTATTATTAACTAAAATCAATCATTTTAATAAACAGGCTCGCAAATAATAACTAACCTGATTAGAAAGTCATAACTGAATGGTAGACTAACAGGCAGGTTGTTAGCACAACACACAAGCATGATTAGCATATTTTGCTAGCAGGTACAGTAAAAGCTTAAAAATAAACTTTTATCTGCTTTCAGATGACTGAACGTAGGGGGGGGGGGGTGTAATGCTAATTGCTATCGCACGGTGTATCGGTACTTGTCCTCATTGCTATGGAAACCCGGCGGGTGGACTTTAAAGTTCTTGTGTGGTTCTAATAGCGCATGTGTTGCCTGTGTGAGCTTGGTACCATTACACGCTCCCATTGAAAATTACCCACTTAACATAGCTTTGCTACGGCAACATGTGTTTGTCATTAGCGGGCACACTAATAGTAAAAAAAAGTGGCTTAATCGCACCGTTGTGCTTTGTTCATGGCCTGTCCGAAATGAGTTGGGCCCGCTAATGGCTAATTAATGTCCCTGCATTCGTGGAAACAAAACCAGGAATCAAGACAGGGCGGCTAACAGTGGTGTTAGCATCGCAACACAAAATATACAATAGATATACAAAAAAAAATAAAAATTGTGATTAAATACACTGGTGCTTGACCTTGATGTGGTCTGGTATCATTTTTCGGTATACCACGTTTTAATTTTTCTTTTTTATGTTTTGTTTCTGATAATTTGCGCTGGATAAAAGAGGTGCGTCAACTCAACAATGACGACACTAGGAGGGAATTTGTGCAAAAAACTGCTGTTATACAAATTTGGGGGGCCAGAATTGAAAGAAAACACCGTAATGAGGATTTCCACGTGATTCGGTGCAACAAAAGAGCAACCCGTCGATATCAGCGATCCCTGAAAGGATTTGAAAGGCGTCGGAAGTGTCTGCTTGTCGCCCATTGACACCACAAAGCGGCGGCCGGCGTTTGAACTTGGAGGCGTTTTTTATGCGCGGGCGCCCATGTGTGTCACCCCGATGCTGCGCCCCCATTGGATCCTTTGTTCCCCATCACTTGTTTGGAGTGTTCAGTTTACTGACAAAAAACATGAAAGTGGATGGCCATTCATCAACTACCTTGCAATGTACTTCAACTACAACAGCAATTATGCGAATGTGACATATTAATCAGCAACAACAAAAAATAAAACAAAACATGATTTAATATTTTTTCCTAATGATTCGAGCACAGTTGTCAAATTAAATGCCCAAGAAATTATTCCTGTCTTAGGGGGGAATATCAGAAGTAGTGTGTACATTTATAGAGCTTTACAAGTACAAATCAGCCTTCTAATTCTGATGACAAACCAAAATCTACTTAAATCCATGCAGATTTGACCTTAAACTCAATCAAAAGTGGTCTTTGGGCGCTGAATCACACCACACTCGATTTAAAACAATCAAAACTCTCTGAGCTGAGAGAAAAACTTCAAATGTTTCGACAGCAGAATTAATGTGGCGGAAATATGGCTCCCCAAAGTGTAACTGCAAGTTTTCTTTTGGTACAAAGTGATGATTCAACGCTCCATGTTTGGACTCTTTTTTTCTAAATTAATGTTGTTGACACGGCACGCCAACTGAGGACATAATAACCATTTTTAGTCATATTCTCCGGTGCAGAAATATTTTTTCCTGCGTGCAGTCACCTGAAGGTGTCTTGCAAGTATAGTCAATATGAGGAGCAAAAACTTGTTGAATCACAAAGTTCTCTCAAATCCAGCCACACATCGTTTCGGGAGCCTTGCCCCGCTAGGTGTCAGAACTTTCCCCGGGATCTAATGCACCTTGCCCGGCCTCTTTTAGGTCACTCAGCAAGCCTTCCTCGGGTCCTCATTGTGAATCTTTGTCGGCCACTGCAAACATCCTCCGGTCTCGCTCTCACTCAACAAGGCTCTGAACTTTCCACGGCTCTCGGTGCAGCCTTCATCGGCCACTCAGCGAGTTTTCCCCGCGGCCCCTCTCCGAACTTTCCACGGCTATTTAGCAACACTCTCCGGTCACTCAGCAAGCCTCCTTCCCCGACTATTCTCCAAACATGCCTGCTAGCCAGACGTCCATCCGTCCTTCGAGCTCCCGGGGACAATCAGTGCTACCTTCTCGCCGATGTTCTTACCTTGTTTCCAGGAGCGCTGGTTGCCGTGGGCCGTATCAGCAGCCAAAAGCATTCTCACGGTGCAAAATCCGCGCGGGGCCCTCCATTCCACGCGGAAGACACGGAGACCACCGCACCGGAGAGTGTGGAGACTTTCAGTCCCGCAGAAGAGTCCGTAAGCTTCGGGACCAAAGTGCGATGAATAGAGAAATTGGAGAAACAAAAAAAAAAAACGGAGCTCAGTTGGTGGTGGACGGTGGAGAACTTCTCGCAGGTGTGGACGTTATTCCACTTGCGTGTATTTGGTATCGATCAACAAAAACATACCGGGAGAAGAAAAGATCCACTTTGTTGGCTACACACGCTCACTTGTCAGGAGCCGCCGAGCAGAGGGAGGCGGTTTGGGGCTGCACTCGCACCTCTGGAGCCAGTGTCTGGTCGCTCCGTGGATCATAGCAGCAGCGGCCAGGCTGGAATGTCCCAACCCTGCTCGCTTGCACGCTGCTCCCACCGGGAACGGGAGAGAGGGAGGGAGGGAGAGAAAGAAGGAGGCGGAGACAGGAGGTGGAATCTTGGAAGACGGCAAGGAGGAGGTGGCCTAGGAGGGACTTTGTTGCCCGAATGGATTGTATGCATCGCATTAACACTTTGACGGAATGTGGCCGAAAAACACACAAGGATGACCTAGATGTCTGATTTACATTCATTAAAAAGATTACAAAGGTCGTTTATTCACGTTGTTCTTGTTAATATTTCATTCGTCGTTAAAAGTGTGTAAATCTGCAGTCAGTTGCACCAGTGAAAAAAAACACACAATCAAATAGTGTTCTTACCCAGGCTCATTAAAGTCTATGTGGGTGTGGCGAGAGGGTCATTTTTTGGCACCTATTCTAATGTCGGTCGGTCGGCTGGGGCTGAGACACAACCATGTGTTGTGCGTGTGGACGTGAGTCAACAAGATGATCACATAGGCCACGACATGTCTCAGACGGCAGGTGCAGCCTCGCTAGGTGCGATCCGGTCCAAAGGCAACAGAACAGCAAACGTCTGACGGAAAGAAAGAAAAACAGCAAAGGAGGAGGAAGAAGACTTCAATTTGCCCAAATTCTGCTATGATCTCATTTCCGTGGCAACCAAACGAAACAGGATTTTGTCCATAAAGCTCCCTTGACAGGTCAAACTTTTATACATAATTCATTCCAAGTTCGAGCTCGATTTTCATGCCAAGTGTGAGTATGGCGGGATGTGTGGACTAAATCTGCGCAGGGGCGGGCTAGACTAAGTTTTGGTATCTTCACAGACCCATGCGAGCTGCTGCGGCATGGCACATTTAAAAAGGGGTGTTTAGACCGTTGTGGGTGTGAACACAATTATTTATCAAAATTGCGTTACACTACTCAGACGTGCTTCCGGCAGGCAAAAATTTAGCCTACTAAAATGTCAGGTGCGCCAAGTGCACGTGAAAGCAGACGTCCAGCATGGCACGGAGAGAAACCACATTCCTCCGTCACCCAACTCAGCTGGGATCAATTCCAGCTCACTCTGGACCTTGAACAAGATTTTTCCGTGTGATGCATTCAAGGAAGTTTCCATAAAACACGAGCGGCCATTATCAGCTAGTTTGTAATAGCTTACGAGGGGGGCGTGTTTTATGAGAGCTTCATCTTTTCGTCCCTCTCTCGGAGTGACGGGCCGCTTGGAGACGTCTGAAGTTTTGGGGAACGAGGGGGTGGCGGTGATTGGACACAGTCGCATGTGAAAGGCCAGAGAGTCCACGGGGGAGCAGGGCTCCGCACACAAAAGGGCTAGGGAGGGGCCGGCCGTGCGGGAGGGGCCACCGCTGGGAACCAAAGCTGACAGCACAAACACCGCCCTCGTCCCCCCCCCCCCAATCTCAGCGGTATTTACTCACGTATAAGTGCTAGGACCTCTGACCCACATTTAACCGAGAGAGGCTTGTTTGCTCCATGTCAACAGATTACAACACTTTCATGTTGAAAACGGAAAAATGCTAAACTGGCATCTATTTTTCTTTGTACTCATCACAAACAGCTGGCTAGCTGGCTAGCTAGCTACGCCTGCATCGCTAAAATGCAGCTTCCCTTCGAATCATCCGCAGACGTGGCTGATTTAGAGCGCCTCGTTGTCCGCTGTGAGTGCATGCGTGTCACAGACAGAAAAGTGGGCGAGCGAGGAGGGGGAACCAAGTAATGAAAAAAAGATTCCCAAAATTCCCCCAAAGTCCCACCATGAAGAGTGGCCACGTTAATCATTTGTCTTTGTCGTTCGTCATTAACATTGGCATTATTTTGCACATTTTACGAATACTTGGAACACGCATGAGTCCAATTGAGGTTCTTGTGGTTTGCAGCGGATGCATGCGACCCTGCCGTCCTTTGGCGTGAGGATAACGACCTGGGAAAAAGTGTCAACGGAGTGTTTATGAGCTGAGCAAAGCAGTTGTAGCCCACGGTTGACTCTGCCAGAGGCACGCTCTCAACTCCAAAACCTTTAAAACGCGGAGAGAGATAACGAGCACAAAACAATTTTTAGATCGCCACAGCCCCCTTGGCCCCCCCACCTCTGCACGCCCCTGGTTCAAGAGACAAATATTTTTCCATTTTCTACTGAGTCTCTCGTTACTTTTGCGTGTGAGCTGGGTTCAAATTTGCCAACATTTTTTCCACTTTGACTCAATGCAAGTGAAGACATAAAGCGGTAGTGTGAAAATGTCACTCTTTCGTAACGTACACTCAACAAATCCCTCAACACAAAGGCTGAATGTGTATATTGTATATCATGATACAGACACGTGTGTGTGTGCATGTGTGTGTGCTCGCACCTCTCTCCATCTGCTTTCTGCATCACTGGCGTGGGATCTCTTTCTCTCTCTTTCCGTGGCGGTCCCCCCGGGAATTCCATCAATGTGTGTAAGGTCTCACTCGTTTGCACTCCATCAGATGAGAGCACGATCGTCTTTGGAAAGTGACAAGTTGTGAAATAGATCTCGTTAGAGTGCGGTCAGTGGATATGATCATAATCCAAAAAATTTTTTTAATAAGTGACATTTTTTCACTTCATACGCAAATTTTACTCCATCTACATATGTTGCTAGCACTATGCTAGTTCATCTCTCACGTCTGGCTAGCAGTTGTTGCAAGCAAGGCGTTAGCTGGTCTCATGAGATAAGCTAACATTAGTCTCATCCTCAAACTGGCAAAGACGAAGATTTGTGTAAAAGTACATTCAGGTGAGCGGAGAATAAAAGTCTTATTGTCCTCGAAAGTAATTTGTCGCAACCGCGTGCACTTGTGAATGAAAGCGAGTGTGGTGACCTGTGAGAGCGCCAAGACTCTTTTAAAAAAAGCCACATGTCGGGGGTCCCGGAATGAACCCTGGCCCTCGCAGACACCCGGCCGGCCCCCAATGGGAAAGCGATTGTTTATTTAACTAGGCTTTTATGGAATAGCAAGTCACAGGAAGTCCTTAAAACAGCCGCGGCTACTATTTAGACAGTCCCCTTTGGGAGTAAACACCCTCCTGACCACCATCAACACCCCCCCCCCCCAAGCACCCCAACAAGCAGATACCCCGCCGTTGAGGAATGCGTCTATTCACAGGCAGACGGCCATCTTGGAAGTTTGGCTTTTGCATCCCGTTGCCATGGTAACACTCCCTCATCCAGCGCAAAAAAATAATCACGATGCAACTCTAAAATAGATGATTGTCAATCAAATTCAAAAGGTCAACCGCAAGGTGAGCTTGAGCGGAGGTTTAAAAGTGCAGCGTGCATTCTTGTCAAGATGACGCGTCATAAAATTGAAACCCAAGCGTTCGACGTCGACGGAAAGCTGTCACAGAGAAGGAATAAAAGCGACGAGATATATTCTCGTCATAAAATCCCGCGGATGTGCGCTCGGCTCTTGAGAACGCATCTGCTCGAGTCGAGGTCGAGGACGGAATCTCTGCTTTGGGGTGTCTACTCCATGCAGGCACGCACGCACGCAGCCGTGAAGTTGTCAGCAGGCATTCCTGTAAACAAGATTTCCAGAAGCCGTTTGCGCACATCCAGCATTCCCAAAATGTCCGCCTCTTTCAAACCATTTCATCTGCAACTAAAATCATGCTAAGCGCTAAAGTTTTTGTGACACTGCCAAATTGTGCACACCCGCAGGGCTTTCACAATAATAAAACTTTAAAGATACATTCTGGAATCATAACGATGCATTTACAAAAATGTTTTCCCCCCCTCCCAAATTGCCAGTTTCAAAAAGTCAAATATGAACTGGTGCACCCTCCCACACCCTTGCCCACCAAGGTTATAATAGTTGTTGATTTTGTCATGATATATATATATATATATATTTGTAGAGCGGGTTTATTGGTTTATCATATGTTGGGAAAATGTTTTGTTTTAATTTAGAAAAAATGTCAGCAACAAAGTCTTTGCCCTCATTGAAACAGTTTGTTTGTGCGCTCCTTCACATGTGACACGAGGAGGGAATTGTAATCGGCGGCAGATAATCAGTGTGGAGCCAGAGGAAAATGTCAACAAAGAAAGATAGTTTTTTTTTTTTTTTTAATTCTCGCAGGTTGCCGGGATCATGATGGGGGGCTCGGGGTGGTGCGCTGTGTTTTGTCTGTGCGTACACATTACTGACAATGGGCCAAAGCAGAAGTCAGTGACAAGACACAAGATATGTGCCGGAGCTCGTCTAATCCCAGAGGTGTGATTTCCTCCCGGAACAGGATGAGCTTTGTGGGGAGATTCGGAGGCAGATGTGAGGCGAAGACAGAGACAAGCGATGTCTTCATAATCTCTCGTTCTCCCTCCAACCCGTCCTCGCGCCACTGAGACGACGACAGAGCTCCCCGAACAATCTGTTCTCCGGGGGCCATAAATCTCTCAAGCCTGCCCGGGACTCCTGCAAGGAGCCATCCGAGGGGCTTCTGTTTCATACGAAGCGCTCTGGACAAAGGGAAGAGGATCCATATCTGCTCTCCTTTTGTCCCGACTCTGAGAGTCGGCGTCTAATGCGTGCGTGGTCGCCGCTCCAGAAAAGACTAAAGCGAGTAACCGCGCAGAGCAAACAGTTTCCGAAGAGGAAAATACTTGCAACACAATCAATGGCTCCATTCATTGAAAATAATTGGAGGGTCATTAGCTTCATGACACGGCTCCCCAAAAATATTGGGACAGTGAAGCCAATGCATTCATTTTAGCCTATGGGAACATTTTGCAGATGAAGACGCAAATTTGGAGGCCAGGCTGGACTTTGACAAAAAGCAGAGAGACAAGAAATGATAAAGTCGTGGCTTTTTTGTGCTTGCAGAACCTCTTTTGGGACGGGCCCACTAATCTTGATAGATGCAACACGTGATAGCCAAATGAACTCAGAAAAAGTTTGTCAGGGTCTTGGAAGAAAAATGCAGTAAAATAATGTCATATAATTTTATTCTGTCTATAGTGATAGCTCCAAGGAAGGATAACCTTGGCAACCTCACCTTGCACAGTTTGACTTTTAAAGACAACTGCTATTCCATTTGAAGAGAAGAGAGATAGGGAGAGAGCGAGCGAGCGAGAGAGAAATGTTCCCCGACAGAGAGGAAGAGTTATGGCCTAACTTGGCTCCTTGGCCTCCTTTGTGGTGAGTTTGATTTCATACTTTCATAGGCATCTGACTGCAGATTTATAATTTGTGCTGTGCTCCTTCTGGGAATTTGACTTAGGAAGGGCGGGAGGCTTTTTAAAGTCTTGACTTTTTATGTACTCTACTTTCCTCTTGAAGTATATTTGTGCCATCTGAATCCGAATTTCTAAAACCATTTTTTGTTAAACTTCAATTCCTGATTTCTTTTTCTGAGCTCCTCTCCGGATGAGCAGATGGAATTCTCATGGACACTGACACACTTAATCTCCTCTCGGTTAATCGGCCTCACGGATATTAGGAGCAGCCTCTCCGGCCGCCGTCCCCTCACCTTTGACCCGCCGTGTAATCCGCCTGCGCCGTGGGCTCATTAAGCTCGGGGGAGTTCACACCTCTCGTCATGTTGCCCGCAGCTGCCCGAGTCGCTGGCGGCCTCTGATCAAGGCTGCAAAAAAATATGAACCAAAAAAAAAAAAAAGTCATAAATCAAGAAGAGGTGAGATGGTCTAAAGTGCTCATTAAAGGGGCCGGCAAGAACATGTGCAGAGAAGCACGGAGGCTAATAAGACAAGCCTGTCACACTTGGTTAATGACTGATGAGGAGCAAAAAGGCCGGATGGAGTGTTAACTAACGCTTAAGTGCGCCAGGGGTCAAAAAAGCCGTGCGCTGCAAAAATAACGCACAAAAACCTGCCATGCTTTATCTCATCCTTAACATCAGTGAATACGTTTCGTTAAAACTGCAAGAATTGGACCGGGTATTGAAATTCCTTGTTTTTTTTATCCTGGCAAAATATTTTACAGGCTCCAGCAAGTGGACAAAAAGATGAACCCAAAGCCATCCCACAAAAAAATGTTGTAAACAAAATAGCAGTCAGACACCCTGAGGGATTGATGTTCTGTTGAGTTCACTCTTGTCCAGGAGACAGAAAACAGATGGAAGTCCATCACGCCGGGACTCCTCGGGAGGATTTTATTGAAATATCGGGCGCCTGCGAGCTGAGGAAAAAAAAACTTCCAGGCGAGAAGACGTTTGGCCGTGCGCCACTTGGTGGATGAAGAGCAGCCTGGCAGGGCCTCCGAGTACCACAGTACCAAGGTGTGTTGTCTTTCCATGACTTTCTCCAGCGCTTCCATCTCGGCCTTGATTTAAAGCAGCCGCACGAAGGCCGACACATCTGACTGATTGAAATAATCAACGCTGGAGTGTGCGAGGGAGTTTCGGAGAGCAGACGGGAGTGTTTTGCGTGTGAAACTTGGCAACGTGGAGATGTTACCATGCCTTGGAAAGACTCAGCGCTGGCCTTCAGAACGGGGGTTCTCAAACTAAGGGACCGGTCCCAAAACGGGGCCCGTTTCATGGCGGCCATGTCACCGTACACCCAGTTGAATATTAAAGGACAAACTATCCTAAAGCAATCAAATGTTCTGCCTATTAAGTATTAAGAGAACAAATATGAAGTTATTTTATCGTTATAATTTTTGTAATTAATTTGGAATCCTGTTTTTTTAAGATACAATTCCTTTTCAAAAACCTGAGCTATAAAGTAGTCAAAAACGTGGCTGGACAAATACCTTTTGTGTGTGTGCACGGACGAGGCCTGGGAGAACGTCTCGCTTTCCAAACCATGTGACCTCCATGCGGGGCCTTGGACAAGCCAAGCGGGAGCCAGAAAAGCACATCTGTGCCTTATTTTGTTGCTGTTCAAATGTTGCGCTGGTATGCGCGGAGGGCAACAAACAAAGCACAGTTCCACCTTGTTTCCATATCCAGCCTGCCCCCCCGTCTACTCCCCCCTCCCTCACCCCACGCTTGGAGACCCACTCGGACATTAGCGGGAATGCAAAGGTACGGCTCTTCTATATTGCGGCGGCATTCCAGCGGAGCCCCCGCGGGGTGGATGACAGGCTTTTACTTAAAAGAGAGGAGGCATGAAGGAGGGAGGGGGAGACGTGCAGTCTGAAGAGGATATTAGAAAAATACACCGGAGGAAAAAAGTTGCCTCTGGCAATCTTTTTTTCACTTTCAGGAACGATTCGGTACCTCGGGATGAAAAAGAAAACCAAAGCGGGGGCAGGAGGAAGCGGGACAGAATCTCAGAGTAAACTGTGATTCCCCAAACACTCTCCACGTGTTAAATGTAACTGTATTTTCTTAACGCCAATTACTACTTTCCTATTATCCCAGACTTTGGTGTAGGAATGCCTAAAAAGACTTGGAAGGGAGGTGGGACTTTATCCAAAAGAAAACGAGTCACAGTGGATGGAAGAATTGAAAAGAAGTCTGAAGAGGATATTAAAAAAATTACACCCAAGGAAAAAGTCGCCTCTGGCAATGTTTTTCACTTTCAGGAACAATTTTGGACATCGAGATGAAAAAGACTAACGGCGCAGGGTGAGGAAGGGGGAGCGGAGGAAGGGGGCGGGGGTCTGGCTGATTTGTGAGTAGTTTTGAAGTGCATAGGACGTAATGAGAACCAACTGGCCGGCCGTCACTATCCATCCATCGGGCAACGGGACGTGCGGAAGAAATGCAGGCCTCGGGCTGACTGCATCCAGACGCAGGCACAGGCGCAGAGCGTCATGACCTTGAGGAGGACCATCACCAGCAAAATAGGAGCTGATGCTCATTACTTGACGTTTGATCAAATCCACTTCTGGAAATGTGTCACTTTTGGACTCACATCCGGACTTTGGATGTGGTCCCTAAATGGTCCCTTCTGGTCACCAAGGCACAAAAAACTATTTTGCAATGAAAAATTGCTGAAGTTGCGCACTGACTGAAAAAGTTTTTTTTTTTCAATTCTGGTCTGCTGTTTTTTTTGTGAGGCACAAAAAAAATTATCAAGTCACAGTTGTGTTGAAGAATTCATGTCAATAAAATATCCTGGCCGGTTGAGAAATTGGAATGATCCATCTTTGAAATGATGGCTACACGCCTGATGACACTTTTGGCTGATACGCGCGTTTAGAAATCATTTGCGTCAACACATATGTTGAAAACGTTGAATGAATCAGTGACCTGACCTGAAATAACCTCTGGCTGACCACGGCTGTTCTCTTGTGGCTCGCACTCAGTTGGCCGCGTCAGCATATCTTATCTCCGTTTTTCCTTCGTCAGATCTTTTTTTTTTTTTTTGGGATTGTCAGATGTCAGGAAGAGGCCTGCGGTCCAAATGGTTCGTTCCTCCGCAGGCAGGACGGGCCAAGGCGAGGCGGGCCAGATTGGGAAATGCTTTTCCCCTCCAGATTCCTCCAGATAACATATCTGGTTCCTCGGACTCCTCGGTCACGGAGGCGTTTTTTCTTTTCAGAGCGTCTGGTGAGACAAAGTCAAGCAATCAAACTTACTTAGTGGACTGTGTAAACGCGAGTTTCTTCTTATCTGGAAACGAGGAGAGGAAACAGAATCAGCACACGTGGAATCTCATCTGTAATTAGCTTTCACGTTATCTTCTTCTCGATTGTTTGTAAAAACGAGACGACCGGCTTTGAACTTTTTTCGTTTCGAATGAAATATTGTCAGATTGGAAACGTTCGAAACTCAATTTATTTCTCCAATCAGACGATCCCTTTAACATGACAGCGCCGTGAACGGACGGGAGTTGGCGACAAGCATCCGAGCCCCCCTGCTGGAGATCCAACATCTGCCGCTCCGCCGTGTCCAATCAGAGGGGGGCGATCTCGGCCGTGACCAATCGGGCCCACTCGGTGATCTTTTCAGGGGATCTTGCTGGAGGAGTGGGAACAAAAGCCAATTCACCCCCCCCTAAAGTAGAGCTTCAAACAGCGCCACCCACCCCCCGCTCCTTGCTGCATCCTTGCTCTTTGATATGTTAGACCCCTGCATGGAGAAGAAACCCCCCCCACCCTCCAGAAAGTTCCACAACCCCAAGTATGGAAGATTTACATCAACATCTCCATGAAAAGTGTCCATCCTTCATCAGGAAGGGAGAAGCTCCCTCAGTGGAATTCCAGGGTCACGTCTTATCTTTTTGACCCTGGTGGAGATCAACTCCAGAGGCCACTCTGGCACCGCGCTGGAGGACGTCAGCGCGCTTAAGTGCAGGAAATCAAATAAATGCTCGACATTCATGAAACCGTTTCAAGTTGATGCTAATCGTTAGCCCGTTAGCCTTAAGGCCCAGTGATCTTAGCGGTACAGAGTCGGGTCGCTTTCTTGTGTGAAAGCAGATGCGCGAGCAGACGGCTCAGTAAGACCCGTCTCGACAGCGGATCAGCACCGGACCGGCCCTCTTCTCAGCAGGACGATGACAACATGTGAGGAGTTGGCAGTCGGGCAAAAGGATGAACGGGAAGGCCGGGAAGGATTGTGTGAGCGCAGGGTAATTATGGGATGGAGTAATGGTGAGACGGACTTTGGGGAGGGGGGGGGCGAAAGTATGTGGCAAAGGCCCCATTGACACGAGGATGACACATGATGGGCCACGGCCGGCTAGAATTACACAGCGATGAAATATGTCAGCGCTGACCCCAACAACGTCGCCCCCCCCCAACCCAGCACTTCTGCTGTTGTCTCTCTTCAAACAGAAGCCCCAGTCGACATGTAAACTATTTTTCTCATGCTGAAGTGCCCTCGCATAGCATAGTCGAGATCTTTGGCAGAGCTTAGCATGGCTGACGTCGCCAAAACCGGTTTCATTAAGTTCTTCCTCACCATCAGCCGGGACCGGTTCCGGCTCACCCATGACGGTAATAGAAAACGGACGGACGCGCAGTCAACGTCTCGAGCTACACAGAAGAGGAAAGCCGGGACAGATGGCCGTCAAGCCGTTTGCCGCTCGGCATCCCGCAAGGCTCTAGTTTCGTCCCAGATGTAATTCCAGAGTGTGGGGATCACCTGCGCCGGCCTCCGACAGGTGCCTAATGGTTGTAAAATCAAGTTGGCTCGCTCGGACGTTAGCGGCGGGATGGTCGCATTAGTCAACCTTCTGCCTTTCATCCTACGACCTGTCAGCTCGTATTCATCTAATTGGTGTTAGCGGCGAAGAGGCGGTGACCTCGCACCTCCCTCCTCGGCAAGGCCCTTCTCCCTGGGCTCGAGTGCCGTGCCGTCCACGCGGCGCTTTTATGCGCGTTGAACTCGGCTTGCCCCCCGACACTGATGAGCCTGGGCTCATCACGGGTGACAGGCCCGGCCGGGCGGACCGTCTCACCGCTGCTGGGGGTGCGGGGGCCCGCATTCCTACAGGTGCTGTGCACAAGATGAAATATGATGGGGCCATAAAGAGGCCAAAATGTTACCAGAAGACATTTGCCTCCCATCTCTCCAGTAAACATATCACAATGAGTTTGATTTCCTTCCCGACTTTCCCACATATGCTGACAAGCTTTTGTTGTCTGCCTCCGATTAGGACTTAGCGCTGCTTTCTATTAGCGATGTGTTTTATTTACCTACAAGTGAACTCTCGTCTCGCGTTTCAGTTTGAACGAACAACCTTCCTGGCCGCGCTAATATCGCACAAATAATGGCGCTTTGGACACGTGTGCATAAAATGTGGCGCAGAACGACAGAGACGTTGAAATCCCAGAATAATTCCATGTCTATTATAGCAAATCTATGATGTCACTTGGGAATTTGTTGCCTTGCTCAAGGACACAAATTCCATATTTGTTTTTGTTATGAACCAATCACCTTCCAATCCCCGAGGCCGTGTCCATAAAAAAAAAAAACTCCTGCCAAAAGAGGAGATGGAAGGTTGTTGTTGGGGGGAGGAATCTGGACCTGGTTTATGGTTTGTGGCTGTGAGAGGTCACTGATGGGACAAAAGCGGCTTGACTAAACGTAATAAATCTGCTTTGCGTTTCTGCATTCATCTCCACTGCCGACGGAAAACAGGGACCCCTGTTTTGCTATATCTTATCTTGCTTTCTTGCTGGAATGCCAAATACCTCATTTTGATGTAGAGGGGACCTCGTATCGAGACTTGCGGAATGCCACCACATCTATTACGATGTGAATTTCTGTCAGAGTGGCAAGTCATTGGAGGGAACGCTAATCTTCGCCGTTCATTCTTTGAATTCATCTTCAGGTCTGCTTTATGTGTCTAGGTGCTGCTGTTTTGGTTATCAACAGAGTCCAAATGCAGTCATTGATTGGGGAAGCCACTTCTTGCCTGCACGTTGTCGTCTGTTGATGGACGACAGGAAGGAAGGCACATTTTAACTGCTGGGCGAGGGGGGGGGGGTTAGTTGAGTTGTCTTCAGCAGGAACACAAAGTGGCCCCCTCCTCCCAATGGCTTTCACTGAGTGGCTGCCGGGTAATTTATAGCACAGAAAGGCTTGTCGGGTGAAAAACATTATTTTAGCGGCCTCCGCATCCCAATAGAAGCCAGATGTGGAGGGATTAGCAAAGACCCCCGACTCCCCCCCCCAGTTACCCAGTTAACTGTCTTATTTTTCCCATCCTCCAATCCCGAGCTTCCCTCTTGCGTATTTGTCCTCGAGGGTGCGCTGCTGTGCGAGGGCGGTCATCGCTCAGCTTTCGGAGGATGGCGTGGCGGCGGGGGCGTCAGTTGGCGCTCACAACGTGGACTTCTCTGATGTGATCTCTGAGTCTCCTGCCTCCCAGCTGTCACTGCGCCTCTGGCAGCCCACTCCGACCCCCCTCACCAATGCTCCCTTTGAAGATGGCTACCCAGGAAATTGAAAGCTGTTTTCAAACAAAGCCGGGAGGAGAAAGGAGTACAGTCACAGTGGCCAGAGAAAGAGAGACAAGAGGGCGGCAGGCTTGATGGAGGGAGGTGGACAGGGGTCACTGCTCCCTCTTGTCTATCCTCTCCACTTAAGCCGGTTTAAAAACACTTAAACACAAATAATGAAGTGGGCAGACGGCATCACACATTAAAAAGTCACATTTTCACAGAATGGAGTTTGAAGTGTGACTGACGGCCAAGTGACAAGGAGCATGTACGGGTGTGACCCCCTCAACCCTGTCTAAAGCCAACATCCACTCACGTCTTGGGAACATTTCTCCCTTTGTGTTCCAGGTTAGCTCACTTTGACACATTTCACACTAAAGTCACATGTTTTTAAAAGAGGCCGCATTACAAAAATCAACTCAGTGTTGTCAGCGGCTTCATGAGCGCTCCGTTCTTTCCCTTTCCCAAACACGTCACATGGCTCACGCTCAAGCGGTGATCCAACGAATCACCGAGTGAAAACTGAAAACACATTTGTGTTTGCTTTGCGCTTAAAATTGCCCCACCTGCAACGTGTAGCATTGACGTCGTTAATCGTGACATGATGTCACACGCAATTAACATAATCGCACCTAATCGGCCGTCTAGTGGCCGCTAACATTTAACAAACGCTAACAAACGAGGATTTTTACATGTTAGGGTGGATAGTGTGAAGTAAAAATACACATACCTTCTATTCCATTGCTGAGATGTTCACACAAGAGGAGGGGGCGGGGCTAATGAGAAGTTGGACAGGTGACATCTAAGAGGAGACAAATGCAATGCATGAGAACCCAATGAGGATGTCGTGGAAAATAATAAATTGGGAGCCAATCAATAAATGAATTCATCATTATTTTATCAAGAACAGATTGTCCCGAAGAGTCTGCTCCAGGACTCCCGCTGAGGGAAAACCGTCTTCCCTTCAAATATTCCCTCCTGTTGTCGTCATGGAGACAGTCTGAGTGTGCGTCAAACTGCGGGGCTCCACTTCTGTGAAGGTTTGCTCTGGAATAACATTTGGATGATCCGTGTCTGCGGGGGCAGACGGGTTGTGTGGTTTGGCCCGAGGGCGAGCTGGCAGGTCGGCAGCGTTCCCGAGGGAAGCCAAACAAGCGGTGATGGGCAGGTGGAGTGTCCAGACGGAGGGCAGCGCGTCCGGAGTGGCATCTTGGCATGGAGCCTCACTGGCACGCGCCAACAAAAATGTCTGCCTCATTAGAAGAGCGGTGGGATCGGATGCACGTTTGTTTTGAACTAACATTATGCAAGGCAAATGAATGAAATGAGAGCTGAGAACTAATTCTATACTAATTATAGTGGTGCAAGAATGGATCCTTGCGGAACTCCGGATTTTTGCAGCAATCTTTGAGGGATAGGGGGTGCGCCAAGTGTGTTTTGATGTTAAATGAAGCGCTTGGAAAAGCAAAAAGCTGCTATAGGCTGACCTTGGGCCCATAAACATTTTTTTTGGGGGGGGGAGTATGTGTGCTATCTCCTACACACTCTAATGGATCGTTGTGACCTATGTCCGCAGGTGTGGGGGTCAGGGGTCATCGCTTTATGGTGGTGGGACTGAGGGGGGGGGGGGGGTCGGGACCTGTGCTCCGTGGAATTTGGGAGTCGCCATGGCAATGGCAACGGTGCAGCCAGGATGACAGGTAGCCCCCAGGGGCTGTAAATAACAACTATGCTGAGTGGAGACTCAAAACAGGAAATGAACACAAGAGGGACAGACAGTGGGAACAAAGATGATTGTTTTGAAGCAATTTTTTGAAGCATGTGTTCTTTTGAAGCACCCTCCCAAAAAAAAAAGCAATGACGTATTGATCCGTGTGAGCAATCCAAAAGTGTGTGTGTGTGTGTGTGTGTGTGTGTGTGTGTGTTGGGGGGGGGGGGGGGGTTGGGGGTGTAACCAGAGACGCAGCTTTCTTTCTGCACGTTGTCACCGGATCTGCGGCCCCAAGAAGAAGGGACTCAGGTGTGTACAAAATAAAGAGGCGGCAGAGGCCAAGCGGGCCTTCTTTCACAGGCGAGGGGAAGGGGGTCCTTCACCCTGGCCCCGGGGTGGGTCGCGGTCCCTGACCTGCGACCTCGCTCTGAAAGAAGGGAATGCCAGGGAAGGAGCCAGCGACGTGTCTGAGCAGAGCCAGAAGCGCACAAGACCCTGCAGGCAATCAAAGACTCGGCACACTTTTCAAATAGAACTTAAGATGACAAGGGAGACTCCAGCCAGCCAGTCACATGACTTGACTCCAAGTAAGTCGCCAATTTGACGACTTGGCACTCGTAGCGTCGAAGCCACGCCGCCACATTCAAATTGACTTGACTTTTTCCCGAGTTTATCCCATCCGCATTTCCTCAGTCTGCTCGACACACTCTTCTCGTGTCCGATTAGCGAGGCTAACAAGCTTAGCTTTGCGGTGAAAGGCAGACTTAGCACTGCTGCCGCTCACACTGTAACAATCGTACTTATGAGAAAAAAAAAAGAGAGCTTACTGCTCGGTCACGCCTCCTCCCTCACTCCGACTTGCTGGCTTCCAATTTACTCCCAGAGCGAGAGCGAAAATGAGAGCGAGAGAGAGACAGCCTTGTCCTCACGGAGGAGGCAAAGGCTGAGAACAAGTCGCGGTGAGAAAGGAGGCCATTGTAGGGGGCTGGCCCGGGTACAAGTCGCCCATTCAGATGCGGCCAGCCGTGTACAATGGCTAAACTAACATCATTGACATTTGGAGTCGGCCGGCGAGAGGGAAGAAGCCGGAGGAGATGGCGAGGGGAGGGAGGGGCGGTTGTCAGGGGCGCTAATCATCGATCAAAAATTTCATGTCAGCATCGGGGATCAAACCCGAGCTTTCAAGACATTTGAGATTGTCACTTCCCCTCCAAAGGCCGTCTCCCGCGGGGCCGCACGGGGGGCCGCCAGAGGCCAGCGGGGCCACGGAAAACAGGCCGGGATCAAAGAGCCGCTCGCTTCACTCCACTGGCCGCCATTAAAAGACACTTTGATAAAGCATCGAGTGAGCTAATGAGTCAGCCCGCCGTTTCTGCTCCGACGGCCATTGGTGACACCATGAGAACAACGCCACAGTTTGTCACATTTGTCTTCAGAATATGTTGTAAATACTTTTAAATGTTGGAAGCGGGTAAACAAGGACGGACCACCAAGTCCGGCTGGGCCTGGCAGCACGCAGCTCTGCCCGATGCCATCGCGCAACCGGCCCAACCCCGCTACCTCTGGTCAGGGAGGGGAGGGGGGGAGCAGCTGGGTGAGTTTAAATGTAATAACAGCTGCTGGAAGAGGCAAACTGTGAACCTGATCTACACTCGCAAGGCCTGACCCTGCCTGCCCATGAATCAGCTCTGGACAGGCGCTACTTGAGTGCACCTCGTAAACAGAATTCCCCGCAATGCAGCATCCAGGCCCCCTTTGGAAAAACTCGGGCCTATTTTTGGGTCGCCCCCTCGGCGCATCCCAACATCTCGCGGGTGCGGAGGGAATGTTTCCGAGTGTATTTAAAGTCGATGATTTGTTTTGGTTAAGGGTGCAAGGAGAGGACAGCCGAGCGCGGCGATGACGGCTGATGGTTGTATTAGTAGCGAAACATAAAAAATAAAAAATAAAAAATTGCTATGAGTAGTTTTCTTGTAAAATTAATTATATATTTTTTTTTGGGTGTACCAGGTTAGGAAATCAAACAATGCTACAGAAGGCATCAAAAGATTGTCCCAATTAGATCAATCAGGAAATTTGAATATTTTGAATCATGAATCCAAATTTCTTTCCCAGCATGCCGCACTTTGAAAGCGTTGTGAAACGGCCAATCAGCGACAAAGACGGGCCTGTCCGCATGGCGCTCCTGGGAGATCCCAACCCGAGGCCAGCTGGAGTTTACCCGGGCCGCCGTCCAGCTCACCTTCTGTGTCCCGGGGACTTGGCAGGAGAGAGGGGGTCGGGGATCACTGGACTTTGGGGGCCGTTTACAATTTGCGCCACAACGGGGGCTCACAAGGCCAGGCCACCCCCTGCGCGGGCGGCCGAGCCCACCCAACGGCCCTGACTGACGCGCTGATGCTGTCAAATGTTTTTCCGCTTGTTTGCGTCCCGGGACTGCGGTCCGCGTGTGTTTGTATTTTCAATTTAATATGATGGGAAATGGCGAAAACATTTGTGCGAACACCTGCTGTGGACATTTCTGCTGCGCCAATCAGGGCGACGGCAGCAATCCTGAGTTGCGCTCCACCTGGTCAAGGTCGACTCTTCGGAAAAATGCAAATGGAGAGCATATTTTCAAGTACGATTGTCCTCAAAAGGGTCACAAAGGAGCTTAGGGTCAATGTTGAGCAAGAGGTTTGGGTTTTTTTTTCCCTAGCAAGTGGGCTTATATTTCAAATGTCGTCCATATTTCTTTTCTTGTACAGTATTTTGGAAAATTGCCTCTAAATGTTGCTAAAGGCTGCAATGATCTCATTTTGGACATGAGAGCATGTTGTGCACTTTTATTTAGTCATCTCTTCAAGATTTCAACTCGAGTCACCCACCTGAGCACAATTACTCTGCCGGAGCTCTGCTCAACTTTGGACCCGAGTCGAGTTGGCGTGGACATTATCGTGTCCTCCCATCTCTGCTTTTCATCAAGATCATCCCGCTGGTGCTCTATCCCGGCTCTCCATCCTGGAGAACAAAAGGCATGTCAATCATGAAAACACGACATTGATTTTGCATCATAACATTTGGTGGGGCTATCTACCATGAAAAGACCTACAAAAAAAAAAAGCAACATTAATATTGGGAGACGTGCATTTAATGACTGTTTGAAAGTAAAATAATTTGTTGTCTTTTCTTTTTTTTTTTTTAATCGCTGTTACTTTAATGACAAAAAGTCAAAAACGGCGCAGAAATCACATGACACTACCGAGCCACATGGTGACTAATGGCACCGTCCATACTGATCCTTCATGTTTTTTTCCCCTCCTGATTGCTTTAAAGAATATATATGACCAAAAATAAAAAGCAACGCCAAAAGAAAGGCAGGCGGTTAGCTCAGCACTTGGCAGGCGCTCTAATTAAAACCAAACTTGTTTCCTTCAGTGAACAAACATGACAGGCTTTTTTTTTTTCTTCTTTCCCCCTCGCAGCTAAATATAAGTGGCTGCAGGTGCTGCAGGAATGCCTCCAAACGTGTGCGCCGTTTATTTATGTATTTGTGCATGTGCTTCCTCTTTGCACACTCGAGTTGCACGTCAAACGAGTCGCCATTTGTCTTTGCGGCGCTCAAGACAAGCTAATGATTGCTGCTTTTTGGGGATAAGGAATGGGGGTGGGGGGTAGCAGCCGGTCCGGGGTGGGTATTTGGGGCTTCTAAGCAGGACCAGATGCAAAGGGGGTCTCTCTCCAGCTCCTGGTGGAAGAGTCGGTAGCCCTGTTGGATCCGAGCAGATTTGTGAGAAGTAAACGCCTCCCTCAAATAGACGCCAGAGATAACCTGTCATTTCTTTTTCGATGCTATTCTTCACGCACAAGAAATGAAATTAAACATTCAAGTCTCACCGCGTGGCCGTCAAAGTACCAAGTGAGGCGCAAAATGGCAGCCGCCCCAATGTGTTTTCACACGCCGTTGAGCCTGTTGAATAAACGCACACGACAAGTTGATGATTCAGAAAAAAATGGGCATCATTAGTCGAGCGACTTCCTGGAAGTTGTGCAGGGAATGCAGGTGGGGCCGACTATTTTGGCATCTTTCCGAAAGGTCACACGGAGAGGCCAAGCAGGTGAACAGCCCGAAGACAGCGTCAGGCCCGATGAGGCATCTTGGACCGACACAAAGAAGTTTAACATGCGCCGAATAGCAGCCATAACTCAACGGCTCACACGACACATCAAGTAGCTTATTTTGCATTTACAACATGATGTGAAACAACATAGATCATCTTTATATATGTGGGCAGTGCACCGCATCATCTCACATTCCTGGCGGATCCCGCCCGCCTCACAAGCTCAGGACGTCTTGGCATGACACCCACCGGAATTTTCCACACGTCACACTCACAGGCCTACCTTTGTGTGTACCCGTGCTCTCTCTGGGCCCGACACACGCACAATATGCCAACATACACTGACTCACAAACAGCGTCATGAAGCCAAGTCCAGATGTTGAAAACTGGCCCACGCTGTCTAGCTTGGCCTCAAGCTGCGTTTAATATCGCCGCCCCGCATGTGAATTGTAAGCGGGAAGCACTTAGCGAGCTTTTGTGGCAAAAGGTGCCGTATAAATGGGAGTGGTGGACTCGTCCAGCTGGGCTTTGGTGTCGCTGACGTCATCGCTGCCTTTTTCGTGATTAAATATTTGGCAGGTGTAGCACAAAATGATGAATGCAAGATACATGTTTGCTGTTGTTAAGCATGTGGAAGCACTAAATAGGTGTTTGCCAACATTTATGGAGCAAAGGCACATATAAAAAAAAAAATGGCACGGCATCAAAGAAAAATTTAGCCAACTGTATATTTTGTGGTGGAGCCCCGCATGGTCACCCGCTAACACAGGCTAACAATTAGCATCTACGTAGCGGTACGTATTGACGCAATACATCATAATAAACTGCGGCGTGACACCAATCAGATGATTTTATACCGCATGATGCGCTACAATACCGCAAAATCAGTGGCAAGAACTCAAGTCAACGATATTTTTAATGAGTAAAATAGAAAAGGGATAAATGTTAGCTGGCTACTGAAGCAACATCAGGGTCAAAACCTTCTCGGCCTTTCGTGTAGCCCCGCAGTATTTCAGGATTATTCCCATGCCGACAGAAGTTTTTTCCCGCTCTGAGCTTGTTGCCCACGGGGCCGTTGCGAGGCCCCCTGGTGGCGAGGTAATTAAAGCACCACGGTCCAGCCGAGCGGCGGTAACGCCAGCAAATCCACAGAGAATGAGCGGGGGGACTAATCCTGTTTGGGGCCATCAGGGAGCACTCCGGCCTCAGCCGGAAAAGACGGGGAGGTCATGGCCGGCGCCCACAATAGCCCAGCGGAGGCACGAGGGGGGAAGGCGAACGAGGAGGGCAGCCCGGGCGAGGCCGTCCCGCTTTCAGCCCCCCGCTCCACGTGTGCTCCTTGTGTGTCAGCGCTTTTGTCGTCGCTTGAGAGGCCTGGCCTCGTTCTCGTCGCCATTGTGGTGACGTGTTGGCTCAGGCAGCACTGGTATTGAGTTGGTTCATTGAACAGGAAAAAGAACATGGTGGCGCTCAATGAACACAACAAGCAGCCTGGATTGACATGTCAGACATTGTTGGAGAGAGTTTTGCTCTTTGCAAAAGTTTGCCTCATTTCATTTGAAAAATAAATCATTTACGTCAGGGGATGATGTTTATCTTCTCCCGCTCATCTGTCCTCCCATATCCCAGCGCTTTCCAGAGGAATCCCAACATTCCAGGAGAATTTACGGAATCAACAGGCATGAAATTCATTTCTTCACATGGCTGCTTCTGCGCCTCCTAATCATAACTTGCACTGACAATCCAGCCTCTCCACTCCAGCGCCTTATTGCACTTTTTTTTTTTCTCTCCCCCTGGGCTTCTTCCTCGACCTTTCCTTAATTGCATCGTACGGCTCCTCACCTCATTAGGCCCAACGGAAAACAATTAACAATGCCAATGTTCATTACGGTAATGGCCGTAAGGCAGCAAGTGACCCGCTTCTTCTCCACAACTTCACCAGGGCGGACGGAAGGGGGGAAGACGAGGGGGGTGTTAGCTAGCAGATGTGGCGTCAAAAAAGTGTATGCGGTGATTCGCTAATGGCTGCTCAGGCCGCTTGATTAGCCTTTATGAAAACCAGGCACAGCATAATTAGATTTTGGTGGAGGCAACACGCTTTCATAAATAGCGCAAAATCATCACGTTTGCTATATGAAGCGTTAATGACTCAAATGTGGACTCAGCAAAATCACTTCAGTGATGAAGTTTTTTTTTTCCAAGGCTTCTTTGATGAGACTGCAACACATTAATGGCAGTCTTTGATGGATGCTACATTTTGAACAAGACAATAAAGCGCCATTAAAGTCCTTGCTCGGGCTCTGTGTGTGTGTGTGTGTGTGTGTGTGTGTGTGTGTGTGTGTGTGTGTACTGTACACTCCAGCCAGCCCCCCTTCACTCCCTCCCTGGATTAATGCCGATTGTTTGGGAATGACGGTGGACCACACAAGGAGAGCGGCGAAGAAGAGGCAGAAGAAGGGAAGCAGTTTTGGGGTTACTTTTTTTTTTTTTTTTTTTTTTAACTCAAGTAGAAAATTTAGGGCCGCACACTGGAAATGAACTTGGAAAGTCAATATTCACATTTCCTAGCCTTCCTTTTATGATATTACTGATAGATTGGCTCAAGCTGAAGTTTGTCGGCAACAGAAAATATTCAAGATTTTTTTTATTTTTAAAAGAAAAGCAAATTTATTGGCCTCTCATGTGTGAGACGATGAAAAATGTTCTTGCATTATTTCAAATGTATTAATGTCTAGTATAATTAATAATTATTGGTTGGAATGACAGTATATAAGTAATGATAGATTGTTTTTTATGGACACGGGGATGTGTGAAATTCCAAACTACAATGATTTTGATAAAAGGGCTTCAAGTTTGACTTTGTACAATTTTACTTAGATGATATCACAGACAATAATCTACTTGGATTAATGTGGGTTTTTTTGGGGGAGGGGGTTTGCGTGGGAGGTCTCGCAACAACAACACGGCGCTCGGGGAGGGACACCGTGAGGACAAGCCTCCATCCAACACACAACACTGGCTTCAATTATGACAGAGTGCACGCCTCTGCTCAGTCAGCAGCTCACTGGCAGTTGTTTCAAATATTCATATCTCATTTTAACAGCGAATTGAAGAATCACAAACAATCAAGATCTCCCCTCTAATATATCAAGGAGACAAATAAATGACTCTCTCAACTAGACAACCTTACTTTTCCTGTCAGAAAATAAGACGAGGACTAAAATAAATCACAACTAAAAAAAATCAAGGCCTCCCCTCGATTAGATCAGATCAACAAATAATTGTCCACACCAGGAATAAAATAAATAAAGAATAAACAGGCATCTCATCGGCCTCCACCTTCCACTCTGACGCTGCGACATAAACATACTCCACCCAGCAGCAGTGAACTCAAATTGAAGGCCGACCCGTGCCAAGAATAAGACAGGCTGATGGTGGGGGGTGCTCACGACTTGACTGAGTCAACGGGGTTAGCCACAACTTCAAAAAAAAAAAAAAGAAAAAAGCATGATCAACATATAGTCGGCACACGCGACATGATGATTGCCAAAAAGGAAGCAGGGTGACGCAACTTTGGTGAGTCACTTGGATTTTATGAGGTCATGTTTTTGGACATGAAAAAAAAAAAAAGTCATTTATAAAAAAAAAAATATATATATATATATACATATATAAAAGAAAATGTCCCGATTTCATGGGAAGAAAACAAAATGCATGAAACTAATGCAGTGTCTACATTTGCTTTTACTTAACATTGTGTTTCAAAAGGCGTGCACACGCACTCTCCTGTCATCTAGTGAGAAAGAAAGAAGTCCATTAAGAGTGATTTAGCGCCAGTGTTATGCGGTCGCTCTTTGTGCGCCGCTGACACTCCCTGAATGGGAATCACAATTTTCTGCCCCTCCTCCTCCATTTTTTCCTATTTGGGGGTGTGGATGTGGACTGAGCGGCTTCTGCCGCCACACGTCGCCATCTTTTGTGCAGGAGACACACCGTGTTGGTTTAGCCTCACACGCCGGGGCAGGTGGGTTGTTTGTCGCCAGAGTACAGATAAAGATTTATGAAAACGGGTGCCTTGACTGACGAGGGCCCCATTTTTAGATTTTTTTTTTTTTTTTGCACTACAAGCCATCACAGTTTGGCAACTATTATTCCCAAAAAGAGGCCAAGTATGTTTGCTTCAGGCTGTTTATTACCACCCACTTTACCTTTACTGTAAATCCATTTCACATGAAGCTACATCCATATTTTGGCATATTAAAATGTTTTTCTGTCCATTCATTTGATTATTTTTAATTCTCTTTGTTTCAGGGTTTTCTGTCATACACTGTGAAAGGCTACAGTACTTTTCTATTAGTCTAAAAGCAGCATCTTTGCAGCAGCTGCATCTGCACATTGAGAGATGAAGAAAAGAAAAGGTTACTTTGCAGGGATTTGGAGATATTAAGCGCTCCACATGTTTGGCAGGACACAAAGAGCATGACTGAAAGATAAAAGACAGGTGCTGCCATTATAAAACGTTCAGCTTCCAAAAGGGATTAGAAACTTTATCAGTGTTTATCAGGCCAAGTTTTGCTTAACTGTCCATTTGACCGTCAGCTTGAATGGGATGCACGTCACAGATTTGCATTTAAAAGTCCAATTTATGTACCCCACCCTTCCCTTAATCATTTGATTAGTTCCGTTTACTCTCTTGGGTTATTGCGAAATACGAGTTGATTCTACCTTTTATATTTATAAGATAGCTACTCAAAGTTTTGCTAAAAATCTCTTAAAATTGACTTAAAACAATTCTTAAAGCAAAACCTTCTATGACCTTTTGCTTGTAAAATAAGTCTTTCATCGAGTCTCATATATTCTGGCAAAGATATGACTTTGTTCTTGTGGGATGCCAACTATTAAATGAAAAAACTCCAACATTATTCTACCCCCCGCTAATTGTCTCATGCGAGCGCCAAAGGGGGGGGTGTAAAGTTTTAGCGCGGACTTCAAGGAACGCTTCCATTAATGTCGCACGGCCCCTCCAGCCACATTAGATGAAACATAATAATCTGCCACTTTATGGACCTTTGCTCCCCCTAAATGTCTGCCATGTTGCTAATTGCGTACATCTGCGCGTGGCCTTTTTGATGTGACGCACGTGTCCGCTGGCAGTGGTGCTCAAGCGGGCAAAACCACATCATTAATGAACAAACACACAATATCAGAATATAAATAAAAGCTGTGGGCTGATTTTTATGATGTTTCCAAACATTGTTTTCTCATTGAACACAGCGCAGGTGCTGTGACAAACAAAACAGCAAGTGGAGGACGCCATCAGAGAGGATTAGCGTCCAACTAGCTAGCCAACTTGTCACAGTTTCTCAATACATCTTTCGGGGATGTCAAAACAAGCACTGTTATTTGTTTTGATGGCTACCTGACCCAAAAGAGCTAAGATAAGAAGTAGCTAGCTAGATGTTTGCTAATGCTAATGGAAGACAGGCTAATTCACGCATCACATTCAAACAGGTGCCGTTCTACTGTATTCTGTTTTTGTTTTGCGATGTGAAATCCAAAATACTAATTAAAGTTACTTTTGTGTTTTAACTCGCAAAATGTACACGCTTTTCATTCACCATTAACAAACGCATTTCTGCATGAACTCCGTCCAATGTGCTTCCGTCTTCTGACCCGCGCGATAACGTTCCTTTCATCCAAATCCCCTCGAGGAGCAAACACAACCCAAGAAAATTGACAATGCCGCCGACCTCTGTAGTCGAATGGCATCTGTGTTTACTTTCAAACGACTTTTCTTCAAACTTGTCCAGAAGGAGCGCGGCGAACCTTCAGAGACGTAATTGAATTTGGGATCAAAGACGTTCAGGTCAAGAGGGCTGCGTCGTTTATAATGATAACAAAAAGACTTCCGGCGTTGACCTCCATCCCCCTTCGGATACCTTCATTCTGCTCCTTGTGCCCCCCTACCTTAAAAAAAAAAAAAAAATTGGATAATCTTGAGTGAAAGACAAACCCCTATCATACAGGACAGTGCAAAAGTACTAGTTTATTATTATGACAAATTGATTACGCAACACGCTTGTAGTCTATCGAAGAGGAAGTCAGCCATTTTTGTTTTGCGCAACCATTTTGGGCCAGTTCAAAGGCTCAAACTTTGTAAGAAAGTTCGAACAAAAAACATCCCGACAACAGTTTCACAGATGGACACTCCATAGGGTGGATCATAACAGGACCCACAAAAGTCTCAAGGACTCATGCCTGAAATTGAATAGTAAATCAGCCATTTATGGTTTTAAGCAGCCATATTGGGTTAATTCAGCAGCTATTACTTTGACAAACCCCTACAATTCACCTGAATGAGGTGCGGTTATAAGCAGAAATACGAAGCTGACGAAAAAAAAAAAATCAAAGGTATCTATTTTTCTGCGAGGCATAGGGTAAAAAAATTCAGATCAGAAATCATTTAAAATATTTGCCATGAAAAACAAGGCACGTACATCGCTGCCTGCAGCTCTAACTACTTTTTTTTTTTTTCAAATTATCCCCCACTTTTCGCTCATCTGCATGCTCAATTTGAACAGACAAGTGCAGCAACATAGCTAACAGACTGGAAATCAGTTTGTAAGGCATGGCAGAATAATACAGAGATGCATGATGATAACTGGTGTTAGGGCGCCCCCTTGTGTCAGGCATTCATATTCACATTCTCAGTCATGGGCGAGTCTTACCTGCAACTTTTGGGGTTTTTGGAATATTCATCACCTTTCTTTCTAATGACCAATCCGTTCTTTTTTCTTTCTTTCAGATTTTCGCAAGCGTCCAATCGTGGATGACAAGCGCTGCGCCGACCTCTGACACAAGGAGAGGCGACCCTCCGACTCGTCGTCTGAGTCGAGATGCTCTGAGGAAACTTCACTGGAGAGTCCGCCGTTGAAGTCCGGCGAGGAGGCCCCGCTGGCATGCTCCCTTTCCTTACCTGTGGACAGCCCCTCCAGGTGAGCCTGGAAGGTGGCGGTCTGCTGTTCCAAGGACAGGAAGCTCTCCTGCACCTTGTCAAACTGTGAATGAACACAAGCAGAACCTTTTCCAATTCTGTATGAAGAACCAAGAAACAATTGCAAAGAATGACTACCTGCTCCATGTTGGACTGAAGCAGCATCTCGGGCCACACGGACTCACTCTCGCAATTTCTGAGCGTGCTGCCTGCATGGCTGTGACTCCAAATCAACTCCTAGAGGACCAGGCAAGACTGAGCTGGATAACATCCCGGCAGTTCCTCAGATGATGTTTACCTGAAGGAGCTGTGTGCAGTCTTTCAGGAGAGCTTGGCAGTCACCTAGTTGCTTCCTGTGGTGGCTCAAGACTGCAGATAAGGTCTTTGCAGATGCATGAAATGTTAATTGAGGAGGCAAAAAGCAAACATTGTGAAAAAAATATGAGCTCATTTTAATTTAATAAAAAACAATTTCATCAATGATGTACACTTGCAAGAATTTTAAGGCATTCCCAAAAGTTGTGTAAGAAGCAACTCAAGCCCTCCAGACAACATATTGTTTACCTCGGCGTCCAGGTGGGCCGAGGCCAAGTCTTCATGCTCTTGACCGCCCTCTTTCGTAAGCGTGACTCCGGTGTGGAGCTCTTCCAGTCGGCCCCAGCGAACCTCTACGCCCTCCTGCAGTTCTTTTATGCCGGCTTCAAACTCAGCCTGGATTTGAAGCAACCTTCTCAGTGAGCTGCTCCTGCACACGGAGAGAAGCGTCTGAGAAACGTCCATGGCAATGTCAAATCAAATCTGATTCCAGACTTTCTATTTCTGCAGAGAAAGCCTGCACTGACCTTTTCCGTAAGTAGCTCTGAATGAGCGTGACTTTTTCAGTCAGCTCCGTGAAGTCTGACCCCGGGTCAACGCTCTCAAGCGTGTGGAACACGGACTACAAATGGGGGAGAATGAACGAGGCCTTCGCATGTCACCTGAGAAAATGAAGACTCACCTCCAACCTGGAGAGGAGATCTTGCATGTGAGGGCCGCTAGGGTCTGTCAGAGGTTCCTGAAGGACGCTCAGGAGCAGGCTCTCAGTCAAGGCAAGAGCCAGAGGAATTGGGACACCTGAACTTGAGGACCTGGTGACACAAGGTGACATAATCAACATGCATTCCTTGACCACCAGAGGACAGTGTTATATAATCATAATACACCAAAAGGTTTCACAAATAAGTGATAAAGATGATAAAGAATATAGCTAATAAAAAAAAATACAAGTTCACCGCTCATTTGTCATCATCTTGATTTGAGTCACAACTTCCTCTTTGATCACGGGAGCGGGTTCCTGTCCCAGGCACGACTTCAAGTACCACAGCAGCGCATAGACGCAGCCTGCCAGGGTTCCCCACAAAAGGCACAGGAGTGCCCCTCGCCAACACACATCTTCTAGAGATGGTGGTGCCCCCAGGTGGCAAACGGACCACAACGCAGCCACTGGCAGGAATGTGACACATCCTGTGCTGAAGAGCTTCTTCCACCTTCTCCTCCTCCACCTTTGTGTGGCTGATGAGGTCGACGGCATTTGAAGATCACGTGATGGCTGCTCTGAGCTGCAGAAAGTAAAGAATTTCAGCAAGCTGTCCCCCACCAATTTCTCTTTGTTGTCAATTGAAATGCTAAAAGTACTTTAAAGGTACTAAGTACCGCAAAACTGTTAAATCTTCCACCTGCAGTTATTGTTAAAAAAATATATATATGCACTTTATATTTGTGACTCACCTGATTAATCAGTTATAGGTTTTATTCAGCCAAATACCAAAATCGGCATCAAATAAAAATATTCCATGTCAATCCTTAGTAGAGTTCACTATTCTGCAAATCCGAGCTACCTCATTCCATTTACCATGAGCAAAATGTCACAGATAATCAGGCAAGTGAAAACAACAGCATTCCAGAGGATTGCTATTTGGCAAACAAAAAAGTTGCTTCCTTGAAACAAAAAGCAATCCACAAGTCATATTTGCGAGTGTCAACAAAAGATTTGTAGATTTGTGCTTCAAATCATCGTTGAGGTGTCAGCAGATCTCACCTGTGTGCCTTTTCCAAACACTCCCGGACAGGTTCCCCTTCCCACCCCCCGCGGCTGGCTCGGTCCAGAGCCCGGTCCAGAACCGCTCTCGCGCCAGAACCCGGGCCATCGTGACCTCCGGCACCGCTGAGCGTCATGTGCGGCCAGTTGACATGCTTCGAGAAAGTGGGGAAAAGCACTAGAGCGGCATGACGAGAGACTTTCGATTTACCTGCCGATCTTGTAGAACAGGTACTAACCGTGAGATTGATGGACGTGCCCCGCCTCGGAAAGCAACACAGCCACTTCCTGTCCTCTCAAGGATTAGCTCACAATACAACATTACAGATGCTTGCATTAAACATGAGGTGGCCCCTTTGTCAAAATTTCTGTAAACTTTAGGAAATTTTGCAATTAGACTAACCTACCCCTGTGAATAGTATTGGTTTATTTTATACAAGGGTTTGATTAAAAGTTTTTGATTTTCTTTTATTTGGTCATCGATTTTTATTTATTGTTTTAGTTTTTGTTACCTATTAATATTTTTGGTGTACTGTAAAAACCCATTTGCTTCCACCATAAGGTTGTAGAACGCTGTTAATCATTTGGGGACAAAAACGTGACGCCTGCGCTATTAAATTGGAAGATCTTCATTTTCTGTTGGAGTTTTGGTTTACAAATAGTGACTTTTTTGTTTGGGGTATTCCAAAAGCATAAAAGTTCCCCCCCACTTAGGCGGGAGTTGATGTTTGGAAAGCTGAAAATAATTTTGAGACTTGTCATTTGTTGACTTTTCTAGCAGCGTGTGACACATCGACAACAACATAACACTTTACAAACACATAAAACTGTGCTGGTCTTCATCTTGCCTCCTAAATTCATCGAGTCTTCATTTGATTTTAATCCACGTGCTCCAAAACTGCCAATGGGCAGGATTAGTGGTGGGAGTGGATTAGAAGCGAGGGGGTCAAAGTTCAGGGGGGGGGGGGTGGTTTAGGGTTTAGTGATGTGGAGCTCGCTGGCGCCGCTCCCATTGGTGGTGGCGGTGATAATATACTGTGTGGAGGCTTGCTGACGCGCCGACGGCTCCAAGTGTTCGCCATGGTTCGGACCTGAGCTGACGGCACCTGAAGCTTTGCCGTCCAGCTCCGTCTGACCTTCGGAGATGACGTAATGCGTCTGAAGGGACCCAGAGGAGAATTGCATCCATTTGTGTCAAAATATTAAATGAAAGATACCAGAACAAATCATAATATGCACAAAGGATCTCGAGCCGGGTTTGAGGTCCACTCACCGTTTTCACCTGGTTGCTGGTGGCTCCAGTCACCGGCGTAGTGGTCTCGGCAATGACGTACTGAGCGTGGGGCAGTGTCATCATTTGGATCTCGGAGGCTGCTTGGGTACAAGTACAGGTAGATAAAAGAAGAGCTCATTGGTCACATGGCAGGAAGCTGCGAGTGTGTACAGCAGGCTGGACTCACGATAACCTCGATAGTTCCAGTTCCCAGGTATGTAGGCGTGCTGCACTGCTCCCTGCTGCTGTTGTTGTTGCTGCTGCTGTTGTTGTTGCTGAGGCGTCCCGCTGCCCTGAAGACTGTGATTCTGAGCCAGCGTCACAGGGGTCAGCTGGGCCGGGCTCAGCTCCTGATTTGTCTGTTGGGAATTGGGGCTTTGTGGCTGACCACTCACCTGGGAGACAAGTTAGAGATGCTTGCTGTCATGTATTCTAGCAGGGAAATGAACCTTTTAACGTGACAGAAAAATCAGAGGGTGTGCACACTTTTGCAACCACAATCTCATCTTATTTTAACTTACCCTCTCAAATAGATTGTTAATTTGTACTGTTCCGTTAGTTAGCCCTGAGCGAGTATGTGGTTGGAGTTAAAGCCCAAACAATGCATCAGTATCACGTTTTTATTTTCGTGAAGGAACGAATGTTGAATGGACTCGTACCTGGGCGACACCTTGCCCAGAAGCCGAGGGCTCGGTGACTTGGATGTGCTGCACCTGGATGGAGTGCTGGCTGTAGCCGTGCGGGTCGTGCAGTTGGCCCACATCCACCGTCTGCTGCTGAGAGTGCGGGGAGGAAGCCTGGCCAAACACAAACATGGTGACCACCGGGTCCTTTCAATACTCGCCAAAGGGGAAAGTTAGACTTCTTTGAAACTGGAGCCTTTTTTCCGTCCCACTGAACAAAACAAAAACTTCATTTCAACTTCCTGATCTTCAAAATTGCCACGAGGCTAAACTGAGCTTCCTCCCTTAACTATAAACCTACTCAAGTCGAGAAAGAAAAGTCATGGTTGTTACCGGCGCCACCTGGACCACCTGCAGCTGAATGTGCTGCGGCTGGGACAAGGTGCTTCCTGCCTGGGACACGGGGATGTACTGGATCCTCTGGTAGTCTCCTTGCGGTGTTCTGTAGTCGGTCGTCAGCGTCTGGGAGAGCTCCGTCATGGCCTGCGTTAGCAAGTCGGTGGTCTGCCAGACAAAAACATATTTGTCTTAATAAACACAAGCAATCAATTCATCTGTGCTACAATCAACAATATCAGATTTATGAAATTGTCATCTGCTATACTGCAACGACTTACCACGACCGCCTCAGCGGAGGCGCTGTCCGTGCTGATGACGGCAGGCGTGCTGGTGATGACGGCCGTTGCCAGGGGCGCTTGGATGGTGTTGGTGAGCTGAGCAAACTCTGGATGCTTCTTCCGGATGTGCTGCACCATCTTCGTCTGAGACACACAAACGCAACAATGCCTTGACATATGAGTGACTTGGCAGGTTTTCCAAAGAGTTCTGTTGAACGTATGACTCCAATCCTTTGACCTCACACTGACCTTGCTGCTGTACTGCTTGTCGCAGTGCGGGCAGCAGACGGGCGCGAAGGCGATGGTGCCGGCCAGCTGCGTGTGCGTGGTCAGCATGGGGTCGGGCTCGCCGGGAGCGGCCGGGCGCAACTTGCGGATGCTGGGCGGCAACTCGGCTCCCGGGTGGTTCTTCAGTATATGCGATTTTCTCTTACTGGCGCTCTTGTACACCTGCCAACAAGGTGATAGAATGTCACTTTATTTATAAACATTTGTTATTATTTTGCGTGTGATGGTCGGGTCACCTTGTCACAATACTGGCAGAAGTAGTCCCGGTTGGGCTTGATGATGGGCAGCGTCAACTCGGGGACGTCGTTGACGCGCATCTCGGGGTGACGCTTGGACAAATGATTCACCTGCCACGACATATCATCAACATTCACAGCTAGCCGGCCGGCTCTCATTACGGGCGACGGCGAGCTTTAGCGGGCTCACCAGCATTCCTCTGCGCCGGAATCCCATCATGCATAGTCTGCATTTGAACATAAAGCTCTCAAAGTCGGTGGTGGGCGTCTTCATTTTGTGGCTTTTGGAGCGCTGATTGCGCTCGGCTTTCTTGGCCTCCCGTTCGGGATTGTGCATCCGCTGCATGTGCTCCCGCAGCTTGTCTTTCCTCTGGAGGAACATACAACAATCTTTTACAAATTATTTTACAAACAAGCAAGCCACTGCAGATGTCAGTTGGAGGAGCAAGCCATGATTGAATATTCAAACCTCTTGCACTTCGACCTGACCTTAAACTGCTTGCCACAGGTGGAGCACAGGAAGTCCCTGCGATCAGAGTGGCGCAGCATGTGCAGGCGCAGCTTGTCGGGCCGGCAGAAGGCCTTGTCGCAGTTGGGGCACTGGAAGATCTTCTCGGAGTGGAAGCAGCGGATGTGCTTCTTCACCTAGTGGGGGAAAAAAAATCAAAGACCTCAACACGAGACGCGGTACAAATTCCAGCCGGGATGAGAGTTTCAGAAAGTCCATGACTGAGTCCTGAGCCAAAGTCTCACAAGAGACACCGACGGTCTCGCGCGAGGGAAAACCAACTGACCTGGATGAAGTCGGGAAAGGTCTTCTTGCAGGACGGGCAGGTGAAGACGCCGTCGACGGCGTGCATCTCGATGTGGTCCCTGAGCACGTCCAGCCTGTCGAAGGTCTCGGCGCACAGCAGACAAGCGTACGAGCGGTTCTCGGTGTGGACCAGCAGGTGGTCGTCCAGTGCCGTGTCAGTCACAAAGGTTTTGCTGCACAGGTGGCACGGGAAGACGAAGGTGTCGCGGCCGTGCACGCGCAGGTGCTGCTCCAGCTTGTCCTTGTCGCGGAAGGCCTTGTCACAGTGTTTGCACTTGAAGGGGCGGAAGCTCTTGCGGATGAAGTGATGCTGCAGCGCTGCGTTCTGACAAAACGCACAGGAAAACCCGTGAGCTTTTTTTTATACAAATACATGACCATATCATTCAAAACTTGCTTTCATTTGTTTTTTTTGTTTTTTTTTAAACAAGCTAATATAATTAACAGGTGACAAATTATAGTTATTGTCTTTTGATTTAAACAAAGAAGCATTATCCTTATGGTTAACATCCTGCAACATACTGTGAAATAAATAAATATAATATACAGTATATCGACACTGAGGCAACCGATTCAATCGCTTTTTTTGGTTGGCTAAAATGCACCCATGAGTGTCTCTCCTACCTGGACATCCGTCTTTGAAAGAGGCCCGCATTAAGAAGAGAAACACAATGTTGACAAACAAACACACACTCAAACGCCTTGTAATCGGCGTTTGTCTCTCACCCGCATCTTTTTCAAGCGCCGCACCTCCGGCGACGAGAGCTGAGCATCCGACTGGTCCTTCCGCACAGGGTCCTCCTTGGTCGGGAGCGGCACGTCCACATCGGCAGGCAGGGTCGAAACGGGATCCGGCGCCGGGGAGACCGTTTGGCCGTCTGCCTCGGTGTCAGGTTCGGACGCCGTCATCTCAACGCCGTTGTGAGCCGCCTCCGTTGGCTCGTCCGGTGGCTGCGCCTCGGTCAGCTCCGGCATCTCCTGAGAAGAAGGTAAAAAAAAATTCCAAATGATTATAAACCAAAAAAAATAATTTAACAAAATAAAACAAAAACCAATTCAACTTGTATATATTTCTAGCAGAGCATGTCTGATGGTATTAAAACTGCTAGCTACTTACCGTCGTCGTCTTGCCCACATCATCTTCAACCGGCGCATCCAAACGTATGAATTTAGGCGGTCGCCCCGGCCTTCTCCCTGTCCCAAATCGCTTCCTGCCCCTGACCCGGCCACGCCCTCTGGACCTGGAGGAGGAAGAGCCAAAATGAGAAAATCTGTCCTTTGTGATCAAAAGCCAGGTGCTGCAAAAGGAAGGAGAACGTTACCTGCCAACAGAGTAGATCATGTTGTCGTGCAGGTTGAGATGCTGCTGGAGCTGCTCAGAGCTCACAAAACGCCGGCTGCACTCGTAACACGGCCAGTTCTTCTCCTGCTCCCGTAGAACTGAAGGAAGAACCGAATGAGGGAAGAGCACGCGAGGCAATTGATCGTCATCATTAAAACCATCAATCGACGATTACGACATGATGACGCCGACGCTCACCTTTTCTCTCTTCTTCTGTAACGCTGTGAAGCTTCTGATTGACAAACTCTGCATAGGACGCTGCATACCACACCTGCAAAAGGATGCAAAAATTACGTTTCCAAATGTCCGCACCAAAGTTGACTCTGCTCAAGACACGGCGTGGCATCGACCTTGAGCTCTTGCTTGGGTTCGATGTTCTTGATGGTGGTGTAGAAGATGTCGGCGCCATACTGGTACGCCACCAAGTTCTGCTCCAGGTGGTTCTGGGCGGGCCGCACAAACATCATCCAGTTGCAGCTGTCTTCGTCAGACAAGTCCAGCCACGTGTCTTCTGACTTCTCGCCGTCTTTTTCAGAGTCCAGCACGCAAAGCTGCGGAAGCAATGGACAAAGGCTGAGTGGCAAACGATCTGCAGAGAAAATACTGTAACTTGTCAGTAGGTGGCGGTGTTGGCAATGTACCGTGCAACATGTGCCTTGGCTCAATTAAGACAAAAAAATACTAACTCCAATGATGTGCCTGTCCAGTTAATCAAAGTGTTTTACAGTTTCCATCCTGTCTCAGCGTGTTAGGGCTCACTTTCAGGTGAAAGTAGTTGTCCTGCAGCTCGCTCTGGGCCACCAGGGGTCCGTCCACGGGGCCGAACTGGGTGCGCTTGGGGATGCGCCTCTTGGAGAAGACCCCGCCCAGGAAGCGGTCGATGTAGAGGACCAGAGGCAGACTGGCGCGGGCCCTGGACATCACCGGCCGGTTGGGGATCGGGTGGAGGGCCCCGTGGTTCAAACACTCCGAGGGATTGGTGTTGTTGCACTCCTCGCACCCTGGGAGGGGTTAGGCACACTTTCTTACTATAACTGTAATGTGAACGGTAACACTGAAAATATGGACGCACAGAGGTTGTGAGGGTTGAAGCGCTGACGAGGCTCCCAGTCGTCTGTGTCCGAATCCTCGTCTTCATCATCGTTGTCTTCTTCAGAGTCATCCGTGGTGTCCATGGCCCCGAGCGGGCTGGATGGGGGCTGCTCCATGTCGGCTAGCGAATCGGACACGGGCAGTTGCTCCTGCTGGACAGGTTGGAATCCAAAATGGTGTTGGTCAAGACAGACATCTAGAATTTACAGTCACTCTTTGGCCTATGGTAGGAAATTAGCAAGACCTAAACTTCAACCTCATTTAAAATATTATTATGATGCAACGAATCAAGCCCTCACCTGAGATGCCGGTTCCAAGGTGGCCTGCGGTGCCTCGGCCACATTGCTGAGGACGTGCAGACTGGCGGCATTCATGTTCTGCCCGCTCGGCAGCAACACCGCCACCTGCGGAGGGGCAGCAGTAGATTTCATTTATGATAGAGTTAAAACTTTCAAAATAAGAAAATGGATTGACAATCTGCACCTGCTGAGTCGTGCCATCCTGCTGGATGTACGCGACTTGAGGTTGATCTGCAAACACTGCCTGAGAGGAAATTACAAGAATGGATGAAAAAAGCCCTGATAAAAAAAAAATATATATATACACTTTTTTTTTTTTTTAACAAGCCTGACTTGAGTTCCATCCGCAGGGTGAATGTAAACCAGCGTGTGCTCGGCCGACTCCACCGAGGTGTACGAGTTGCCGTCGGCCGTGTAGACCACCTGTTGCTGCTGCCCGCGTTCCGCCTGATCGCCAGCGTCACCGCTGTACACGATCTGGGCCACCGTGCCACCTTCAAAGTGAACCTGCAACTCAAACCAAGACAGTCACCATACCTGCTATATTATTACCCCTTGTCAAACTATATTATTATGAGTACTGCAGATGACCATTATGTGATCTATAAAACCAAACTAGTTTGAGTGGTAAATTCAACTAGTTTAAACGGCGTTGTGAAAGTTTTTTTTAAACCTGTGTGGCATCGGCCGAATCTGTGTTCGTGGACTGACTCCACACGGTAGGAGGTTTTGGCTTGGTTTCCATGGCAACGCAGATGGTCGTGGTGGTGGTCGGCCGTCACCGCAGTCCTCTTGAAATGACCACGGACACCATCGTCAATTAATGGCGGACAAAGAAACTGAAGTGCAACTACAAATTTTTGAACACAACACCAGACTGAACTTTAGGCTTCATGCTCAACTAAAGATTTCATACAAAATGAATTTGTGACTATTATATTTGTGACTATATAGACTCCATTACATTGTCACATTTAGTGTCAGATGAGTTTATTGTAAGTTATTGTATTGTAAGTTTAAAAATAGATACAAAGAATATGCTTGCCATACAATAAAATGGGTTGTGTTTTTTTGGCGTAAATATAAAAATATGCAGCGCATTTGCAGGATAAATGTTGAATACGTCCATTGGGGGAAATTAAAAAACGCGTTCAGGGAATGTTCACAGGTTGTCAATACGCCAACAGCAAGCAGCAGCGTGCTCCATCATACACACGCAGAGCGGTCATCGAGCACACTCAAAGCAGGGGTAAAGCACATCAAGGTCGGCTAACGTTTGCCGGCAAAGCCGTCGGGGAACCGGTGTCACAATGCAAATTCGTGTCGAAGCAATAGCAACTGTGCATGGAGGGGGGGGGGGAACCGACGGTAAACTTAATCAGTCAAAATAGCCTAATCGATAAATGAGCTTTACCCCCCCACGTTAACCCCGCAGGTTGTCGGTCCCAACCGGACCATACCACAAATTAGAGCGCAGTAGAAACGCGGGCGTTCGGTGTTAGCATTTCGGCCTTTTAGAGCCACTGGAAAGCCGACATAAGAGGAACGGATAGCATCTCGTTCCACGGGTCATTGACTTCTTTCTGACATTATGAACAAAACGTGGTGTGAACCAGCAGATAAGTGCCTTAATTCCGTCGATCCACCCGTCCCCCACGTTGGTTTGTCTATCCCAGCCCTTCAAGGCGAGTGTGGAACAAGGAAGACGGGCTCCATTTTGGGTGGGACTATTAGCGTCGGGAGACATGGACGAAGAGCGAGCTAGCGACAAATATCTTCTTTATCGGCGTTTACGCACTGGAAAGCAGACGAACATCCGACAACAGAACGACTACTTGCCACTTGCGCGGCGCTTCTCAGTAGAGGAAATCCTTGGTTTTAAGACGTTGTATGGAAAAAAGCAAGCTGTTCTTACCTCAGAATGGTAGCTGCAGCGATGGTCGTATTGCATATATTAACATAATCTGCCCAGCAACGTACACTCTTTGCCCTCTGATTGGTGGGCATTTACCCATCAACAACCGTAACCACAGGACGATTCAAAACTCGAGATTAAACTGCGTATTGTTATATTAAACATTGTTATTGCATCTTAATTGTTTTCTCAATAAAATGTTTAACAGTTGTAAAAAAAGATCCAATTTACGTGCTTCAATTGCAGCCAATCAAATCAGTTAAACACGGCCGTTATCCAATCATCTCCCCCCATATTATATTCTTAATCGTCAATAGGTGGCGCTTCGCGACTGCGTCACAAAGCTGGTGAAAGCAAACGGGACCAGACCACCGAAGAAGAATGGTTAACTGACTCGCACTGCCAGGTTGTGTTACACACTAAGGCCTGCAGATGGCAATAGTGTACTTCACATTTGAAATATTTTAGTGTCAAACCACACACTTTGCTGCAGTGGTGGATTGTGCTGAGTCGTGCAGGCAGATATTACAGCAGCGACATTTCCATTTTACACCCCCACATGCCTCATTTAATGTGTGCGTGTTCTCTGATTGAACTCGTCCTCATTTCGAAGAGAAGCTGCTCGAAAGAGTCATGAGAATTAAGAGATTTTAAATTACGACATACACTACAGTAAATGCTCACTGTTCGCTGAGATTAAAATGATGAATGGTGAGCAGTGAAAATATTATTTTATATATATATAGGACATGTTTATATGAATCATCTCATTTTTGAAATTTGTACCGGCCCAATCTGGCAAGCGTCAAAGGTGGCCCAACAGTGCTATACTGACCCAGGGCCACCGGGCCATGGTTAATGTTTAAACCTGGTATTTGTAGAAATAAACTGGTATTATAAAGTTATTTATTGTTGTGCTTGATGTTGGCTGTGCGCTTTTAGGGGCCTCGTGAGTGACGTCGTTTGTGTATGAGCAGCAATATCAAGATTTTAACCTCCCCCAGAAAGAAACAAACACGGAATTAATTGCTTTTGTTTGCACCATCCTATCAGTGTGAAATAGACCTTTTATTATTGAAACCATTTGTTTTTATTTGTTTCTCTGACCGTCTCTCAAAACATTGCTTGATGAGAAACTGGTCCGTGGCATAAAAAGATCTGGGACTGCACTAGTCAAGAATTCTATTAAATGTTAATGACAGCACAGTTAAGAATGGTGATTGTGTGTTTGTGTGGGTGCAGATGACCTTTGAATAGGAAGTGTTCGCCTCATATACGCAGTAGATATGCGCCAGCTTAGCGCTATTGATCCCGCTCCTTGTGGAGACATTAGGTTTGCTATAATCAATAGCTTTCCTTCAGCAGTCGTTCCCGTGCAATTCTTTCTGCTTAGAAGGAGATTTAAAGAAGAGAAAAAAATCCAATCTAGAAGAAGGAGGAGAGAGCAAATGGAATGTCTTGATGTCCTTGAACTTCCAAACTGGGAAGAAAATGGAATTAAAAGACAGATGGTGGGTGCGCCCTCTCTGGCTCCTTTTAAAGATCCACAAATGTTGTTTGGACAGCTCCCAGCAAAGGCGACTGCTTTTTCAGGTGAAACTTGACAAACAACCGCCCCAATTTATAATAATTTTCTTTTTAGCCATCACTTAGTCGGTATGTAGGTTCTGAGCTGTCCGTTCATTTACAATCTGCATTTCCATTCATTTTAATGCGGCTAATTTATTTGGTATTGACTATTGTCAAGGAGCTCGGCCAAGGAACAAATTCAACTCTTTGCTTTTCCCATTGTGTGTTTTTCCCCTCAGCGCTGTCACATTGACGGATGTCAGGTCAGCGCAGTGACAAACGGACAGAGATATCCCAACCTCGTCCAAGTTGGCTGATGGCACCAACAGACGGACGCACAGACGGATGAACAAACCAACACTGGAACCGACAAGTTTCTTGGACGGCGCGTTGCGCAGCATTTAGGACGGACGTGTTTGTCATTCTTTGAAGGGCGTCAAGGTTACTCAACGGTAAGCGCGGGTAAGGTTGCTGATTATTTTTTATCGCCGTTCTGCCACGGAAGCCTTACAACTAACTAGCAACTTAACTCATTCACGAACTGACTTATCGACTAACAACTGGATGACTAACGAACCAACCGACAGTTAACCAATATTGTAACTCATTGTGTTATTCAGTCGGGTAAAGTTGTCAATGGCTTAGTTAAGTTCATCAGATGGTTTTGACAAAAGAGCCGCAGGAAATATTTCAATCTTTTAGTTTATAAAAGGACAAAGTCATATTAAAAAAGGTTTCCTGGGCGCGGGAGCTGGAATATGAATTATAATGAGTACCAGAAACTGGCTTCCTGTCACGCTACTCGCAATCGCCATGGCATCCTCCCAGGTGACTGTGATAATGGCCTTCCTTTATTGCCACAATTCCTCGGAGGAGATGGCCCGGTGCCCAGCGTGACGGCGAGCCACAGGGGAAGACTGGTGCTGAGCTGAGGTTAGGTGAGGCTGCTTTTGGGTTCAAACTGATTTGTCAGCGGGGGTGGGACGGCAGGGGTGGGACGGCAGGGGTTGAAAACCAGCGGTTTTCAAAAGTGTGAGCACCTCTTTTCAACACCTCTGCACGTGTAAATGAGCAAAAGAGTTGCACCAATCGTCCTCTGGGTGGCAGCGTGCATCCACATTGATGCCCCCCCCAGCCTCACCCCCACCCCACCTGGCGCCCAGGGTCTCGGCTCATCTGCTCTCCTGCAATGTGGCCTCCGGAATGGAGAGCCTGGCACTTGTGGTGTCCTCAGGATTGTCACAAGTGCTCTGTCAAATCAACAGCCTGCCACCTTCTCCGCCCAAGACCCAAACAGCCCCAAACGTCCCTCGGAGGCAAGCCTGCCAGCCTCCCAGGAAATGAAGTATGGGATGGAAGAAAAGCTTGGAAAAAAAAAAAGCCATTTCAAAAGATATTTTTTAACCCTATCCCATCTTTGCCATAAGTTACAGAACATTCCAAAAAATAGACATTACCCAAAGCCAAAATACTTGTTGGCAAAAGTTGGCCGTGCATATTCAAACATACAAATGCAAATAAGCGACACTGGAGCAAAGTCGTTCCCTCGCTAATGAAGCCGCTTCATTTCCAACACTTAACGAACTTTCACGAGGTCAGGACTTCAGAGGGGGGAAGGTTGAGAATCCCGAGGCAACAGTGGGTGGACTTGTTAAGTGGTGCAAGCGCACCCCGTGGGATGACACTTGCAACCACGCCCGGGCGACCCCCCGCTACTGCGCAGCGCACGGGGAACGGTCTAAGTGGCTTGATGTGCAGCGCCCGTCCCGACGTCCCGCCGTTAGCGCCGTGTCGCGTTACGCTGCCGTAGCCGAGGTCACGCAGTGTGTGGCGGCCGTGCTCGTCGCTGCGGGGCAGATTCTCAAAAATCTCTTTGCAGTCATTTTTGGTTTACTTTGCCCTTTTTTCTGCGCTGTCTATGTTTTTATCTGTATGTTATCAGTTTTGCTCCTCTTATTTATTGTGTTATTTGTTTATTATTTATTCATCACTCATTATTTATTTATTATTTATTGTTTGTGCCTTCTTGTTTTTATTTTGTGTCGTCTACTTGTGTGTCTATCGTGTGCTGTGTCTCGTCACCGTGGGATAGAGGAAACGGAATTTCGGTTTCTTTGTGTGTCTTGACATATGAAGGGATTGACAATAAAGCAGACTTTGACTTTTTGACTTTGACTTTTTACTTTATTTTTGGCTTAAGTTCACTTTTTGGCTGGATTTTGGATCACTTTTGCTTTTTTTTTTAAGCCTAATTTGAATCCATCTTGATGTTGAATAGTTTGAGCTTTATTAAGTGTGATTTTCTTTGTTATTAATTATTTGGAGGGCTTCAGCTACCAGGGGAGATTCTTGAAGAAAGTCCAAAAAAACAAAACAACAAAGAGCTCACTGGCGTGGGAATATTCTGACGGACGGGTTCAGAACAGCAGCTGACACGGGCCCGCGCACAAAATGTGGAATTAGAGCGCTTCTGGCTCGTTTAAAAGTTGCATCTGAAACTTCAGTTTGGCGAGCCTCAAAAAGGTTCAGTTCTGCGGACTCACAACAATGCTTCACTTCTTTTTCCACCTAAAACATAGGCCCACTGTATTTTAGGAGACTTGATTTCATTTTGCATTTGTTTGCTTTTATTTTGTTTTATACACGACGGAGTGATTATATTGCCCCCCCCTTCACTTCGAGGAAAAAAACTTGCACGTACGCTTAAAATAATCCCGCAGTGTGAATTGAGTTGATTACTTTTCATTCTTAAAAGAAGCTGAAGAGAAGCAATTTCATTTCCTCTTCCTCCTGCTATGAGACTCGCCCACCCGTTCGTTACATTATTTTTTGATTATTTCATATTTCTCTGAATATGACGTTAGAAGCACACGCTCTGCTGTGACTGATACCACCTGACCTCAATTTACCGGCAGGTCGTCATGAATATGATTAGCACGCCACGCAAAAACTTGACTCAAGTGTCCGGTTGAGTGACGTGACAAACGCACGTACGTGCACACGCACTCAATACTAAACAGTGCAATTGCTTTTTCTAAGTGGACATCTCATTAGGTACACCTGCATTACGACATTCAGAACAAGAAACATTTTAAATGTATGGATGAATTGTTTGGCTTCTCTTAATATCAACTAGTAAATTCATATTTTCTGTGCCAAAATAATTTAACACATTAAGTTTGTGACTAATTCCAGAGTTGCAGTATTTGAGGACCACGCACTTAAAAAAAAAAAAAAATTAAACTAAATTTGGGGCAAAGTTTGAATACGGCCTATATGCAGCCCCCGGGCCACCACTTGGCCATCCCTTTTGGGAAAATGAACCATCAATCATTAGTTGTGGGGAAAAGAAAAGTAGTACAGCACCATCTGGTGGAGTATTTACTCCTTCTGCTCCTAATGCAAAATGATCTCTAAATGCAAAAGTGTACATTACACTTAATACACATTGCAGGAAAACATCTGCTGAGCCTTTACTGCCTACTTTACTCATTAATGAGTGTACACACACGCACGTACACACACGCAGCACGTGAGCAGGAGGCATTTGGCGTCATGGCGGCGATGAATATAAAGTATAAACACTCCTCGAAATCCAGCACCCCTGGCCTCAATTTCACGCCATTATCTCAGCATAATAAACACATTAGCTTCTCGCTTCCTGACGCCTGCTCCCGAGATGAAGCTTCCCGCGCTACATCAAATCATTTGCCCACGTGAATTATGCATGAAGCCCCCTCGCGACCACACCGGCGGTCCCCCGGGGGCCTCGCCGGCTAACTCGCCACAGGAAGCCAATGACGGACCAGGATTTTATTTCTTTTTTTTTTTCCAGAAGGGGAATGATGCATGGTCACTCGTGTTCACTTGAATGGACGCTTCCTCACCAGACTGTCACATCATCTTCGGAGAGACTCCAAGCACTTCACCAAACAAGCTTTTTTAAAAAAAATATTTCAGCATGGTGGAATGCACATAAAATTCACTGCGACGGCAGTGGGAAAGAAATTTACAGTAAAAATGTAAAATAAAGGACTTAAAAAAGTCTTAAAATAAAAAAACGGTTAGGCGTTCAAATTAGATAAAAGCGGGCAAATATTAACGATTAAAAAGTAGACTGAATAAGTAAATGTAAGAAATCTTGCCAAGTGTCACAAAATACAAAAAACTTTTGGATGTAAATGAAAACGAAAAAAAAAGTGCAAATGTACGGTGGCAAATTGTCAAAGCCATTTGCCTTAGACCTCCTGTGACAGTTGACATCCAAACGTTTTCCTGGAAAATAGCATTCATTTTAATAACCGCACGTCACCGTGAACGGAAAAAAAAAAAAAAAAAAAGTGATTCCGCGAGTCGCAATTGATTAAAGAACTCATCCTATCTGCGGCGTAATATATCCACGCACACGCTCCCTTCTGTTTTTCCAGCGCCATTGAATAAAAATGTCAAGTTTAATTAGGCACCGCCGCCGCTCTTTGAGAGCACAACGCTCGCACGGAAGCAAAAAAGATGCCAAAACGTCATTTGGGGAAGCTGCTCCCAAAATGTGGCAAGTCAAACTAAGAAACGTTGCAAGTGAACTGAACACGGTTAATCATTACTCAAGGAAACTGATTAGTGAGGCTTTTTCTCCCCATGATTTAAAATGCTTTCAAGTCTTCTAATATGATTCAAACAAAATACACAAAGGATTATTTTTACACTGTCAATCCAGTTGGGGGGGGGGGCATTTTAGCTAGCTAGCTTTTAGCAGTGCCCTTGTTGCATGCTAATGAAAGGTGGTTTTCAAAACATCTTTCCGTGTCAAAAGATTTCATGTATCAGAAGCCGCGCGTCATCGGATCGCACGTTACCATCTGACAAGGCGACACAGACGTCGCAATTTGCCGGAACGCCGCTTTGATGAGGCGCTGACACGCGTGATTACAACGATAGCGGCTGATGAGCGGTAATGGCCTGTCACTGGTTTTTATCTGGTGTCACATTGGGATGTTGCGGGAAGCCGAGACCAATCAAACGGCGGGGGGGGGGGGGGGGGGGGAAGGGACGCAGACGCTTACGACAACTTGAACCGACGCGTCGACCCGAAACCGGACGAAAACCGAGGTCCAATTGGGATGTTAAGTGATGCAAAAGCGTCTCATTGAGCAGCAGACTCAACTTTATAAAGTTGACGGATGGTGAATAGAAAAAGTCTACACCCCCTGTTCATCTGAAGCACTTTCAACGGCGGCGGGGGTGGGCATATACTGGCTACCATTTAACATAAGTTTGAGATGGGATAGTTCTGAACACGGCCACATCCCAATTATAAGCGGGTGTGCACACTTATGCAACTACATTATTTCAGCTGATTCTACTTTTAAGAATCATGATGTGATTTACTTCCAACAACCTCTCATAATTTTCAGATGGACGTGAGTCGTTTCCAACTGAGTGGAGGAAAAAAAAAAAAAACACTTTTGGGGCGACATACAAAGGGTTAGGTCGAGGGACCCGAGTCAGCTTGCGGTGTGCCGGAGAGGGGGCCATCAAGAAGCGGGTGTTCGGCCAGGAACAATCAGGGGAGCCTCGGCAGGGGGCTGATTATCGTCGCAAAATCATGTCGAAAAGCTACCCAGGCACTGCGGCCGTTTGACACCCCAAGAGCGTTCTGACTGGAGGCCGCGTAGCTGTCAGCTCAGCTTGTTTTAGGGATTGGATGATACGGGTTTAATGCTGTGTTTTCTATTACTCTGAGGATGGGAAAAAATATGTTTACATCTAAAAGTGCAGCTTTACATCGCTGCATAAGAAAGAAAGACAACAGTCTTTGGGGAGTCAACTAAGCCGCTGGCAGTCATGTACTTCTATAGTAGCGCTCATTAAATTTTAAAGCAACCCAGATTGATCACCTGACTGACTGCTGCCCTTCTGAACTTTGCACTTTGCACACACAAGTTTCTTCTTTTTGGGGCTGCTTAAACTTTTCCGCCAGCAGCAAGACGAGACAAGGTTACTTACAAGCTGGTGAGCTTGATCCCATGCAGCAGTTCATTGCGGCAAAAAAATTTGTACGGGGCGGAGGTAGGCAGCGATGGAGAATTCACACTATTGCTGCTGTGTTGGTATGAACAGAAATGTTTATCATCATGCAGTGGAATTCTGTCAATGTTCTAATTTACACACAGTTAAGTTAATGGTACATAAAAACAAAATGAAATACGAAAGCGGTAACGTTTCATTCTTAGCTACACTCAACGTGAATTCAGGCTAGCAATGTGCTAACGTGCTAGCGAGCTCAAGCGTTTCTGTTTCAGAGGAGAGAGGAGTGAAATGAGGCTCCATTCGAATCTTGGTGGCGTCATGCGAGGACTTGCTGGAAATTGTTCCTGGAGCGTCCGTGTCCCGACGAGATAGGGAAGCGGCATGTGCTCTGGTGCGATACGGTCGGCCGATGTCCAACTGACCTCAGGTTCCCTCGTCCTATCGGGCCTCGTGAGTCACAGGTCTAATTAACAGGCTGGGCCCGGTCCAGGAAGGCTTTAACACTTCTAACTGGAGTCACATAACACCTCAGCTAATTAATCCTGCCATCGTTGGAAAGTGGAAGTTCGCAACACTTCAAATAAAAGTCGCATTTCAGCAAATCATGTGGTGGCGCTAAATGTATAGTCATATCAAGTTTCATTCAACATTATTGCAGATTTTTAAAAAAAATATTTCACCCCATCTCCCTCTGCTTTTTTTGCGAAATAATATACTGAATATTGCAACAAAAAAAAGAAAAAAGACACCATTTTATTTCATATTGGCTAATGAAATAATCCCACTGACTAATCGAAATAAAAATAAATAAGTAAATAAATAAAATAATAAATAAAATTATCTTCAGAGGCCACCGTTTTTTTTTTTTAAGCAATTGCTGCCGAATACATATTTTTTAAACAAGCAAAGCATAATAGCGACAAAGCAATTTCGAGCGGGTCTCGCAAAGTGGACGTTGAGAAGTGCTATTCGCTTCCACATTTAGTCCTGTGTTCAAATGCCAGCGCAGCGTTGTAAAACTCATCCTCACTCCATTTCCACTGGCGTAACCTTTTTACCCTCACCATTTTTCCCTTCCAACAGCAACCTTTTCCCGAGTCAAAGGTCGCAGCCTCACCCAGTGGTGCGAGATGCTTGACCACCTTCACAACAGAAACTGAGCTGTTTGCTCCAACAAGCGGCCGATGCGAAAAGAAAAAAAAACACTTCTTAACCGACCTTTCCGCACATCAGTTTAACGCGAGCCGGCGCTATTCGCGTCAATCTGAAGCCCAAGCAAGAATTTAGTGAGGCTCGGACATGGCGGAGCCTCTGTGTTGCTACTTCGATTTTTCTCTTTTCTTGTAGGCAGCGCAAAGCTTCGCCGTAGATCGGAAAGTTTTGTGTTTCTGTTTCAAATGCAAAATGTAAAAACTTCATCAGCCTCATCAGTACGGCGCTAATATTAGTCAATGAGGATAAATGACTACCGGAAACTTGTAATTAGTAAATTGTAATCTTATGAGCCTCACATCACATTACAATCGTCAGAAAATGAAAACACCTCAAAATGACTTGAAATTCATCTGAAAGGCTTGCGGAGCAGCTTATTAGCGTGTCAAGATGTTATTTTCATTAATGAGGCCGCCTTCTCGCGGACTCATTGTCAAAAAGCAGTGCACTGTTATTCCATGAAAGGACTAATAAGGTGTTTTTCAGGTTACTCGGGAAAATCCTTGACAAGTTTACTTGGGAAGTCTTTTGAAATGACCTGATAGGAAAATGCAAATAGTTTTTTTTTTTTTTTTTTTTTGCCTGGAGGCCTCTGGTGTATTAGACAAAAAGGGATGGATGATAAAAAAAAACAAAAAAAAAACAATGTTCTCAATAATTGAACAATAATTATTAAATGCCGACTTGTAATTTTATAATTATTACAATCATCAATGACCAATAATACAGATTTATGGAAATACCACATATATTTATCGTAATAAAGCTTATTGTATGGATTATGTTTGTTAACAAATATTCTTTAAAAAAAATTGCATATTAAATTGCAATGGTAATATTGAGGAGGCTCTCCGGTCGTTAAAGTAACATTTCAAAAAAGGACTCGGTGTTGTTTTGCAGGGCAACTCAAGGTGTTATTATTTTTCATGCCCCAGCTGACAACACCCTCACAGCTCTGGGGGTTTGATCTGCCCCCCTTTCGACACCCACCTCCGCTACTGGCCGCACCCTGTCTCGTATCAAACGTGTTATTTCTAATTAAACCTTCTAACTGAGGTTAAGAGGCAATTTCATGCACCCTACTCTTGATAAATAGATGGCGGACCCCCGTCACTGCTTCTCCATTCCGCCATTAACAGTCTTTAGCCAGCACCGTTTGCTCACTGACGAGTCTAATCAGTGATAAGATCCATTTTCCTTTGCACCTCCTCCACACTAAGAAATGTCAGAAAAGACAATATTTATAGTCTGTTGCAAGTGTCTTCCCAACATACTTTTATGAGCTCCCAAGAGACCAAAAGGTGTTTTCTTAAAAAAAACAGTTTGGCAACTGTAATGCCCCGAGTGTTCATTATGTGGCTCATGAGAGTCATTGATTGGCCCTGATGGAATGTAGAACATGATCTGAGAGAGAGGGAGAGAAAAAGGATAGTCATTTTCTGAGGGCGAGGGAGAAGAAGCCAGAAACATTGATTAAGGTCGGGAAAGGCTCTCTCTGACGGGGGATTAATTACCGTCTTTGCTCTGGAAAAGGAAACATTGATCTGAGCGAGTGAGGAGGAAGAAGATTAATGACAGGCAGCTTTATGGTGATGAAGATTAAGTGAGACAGAGGAGAGGGAGAAGAAATGTCCGTCAATGTGCAGGCCGGACAATCGGTCGGAGTCTTCCTGTGAGGCCTGAAAGAGCTTCCGACTTATTGCTGACATTGTCATGATTCGTCGTTTAGTTTAGACTATTGTCGTTTGTGTGTTTTTTAAATGATACAGGTAAGTGTGAATTTAAATTTGTGCAATTCCGGTGTAGTACCGTGTTTGGCCACAACATGCCTGGGCAGCACTGAGTTCTACTACGAGTGAAGAAGAAGTGTGTGAGGCAATGCTAAGAAAGATGAGGAAATCAAAAATATGATGCATTTCATTCCTCAGTTCAATTCATTTCATTCAGGGATATAAAGCGTAATCTTATCCCCACCTTTATTAAAATTTAATCTCCTTTTCATGCTCACAATTTGCCAAAGAATACTCGTGACCCGACAGCCAACTTTGTGCTAATTAAAGCCCACAAATATTCAGTTGAAATGATTGGATGCCTCTTTCTTTTACACCTCAAATTAGAAGACACGAAAAATCTCTTTGGAAACGAGCGACGAGAGTCGTCACTACGAATCAGAGCGGAACCATTTTTATCTTTTTTAATGCCAGTTTAATTTGAGACTCGTTCGACGAATGTAAGATGATATACTTTGAGTTCACTTTTGAGCAACCGTTCACAATAACTTTATTTCTTGACATTCTGTTTTGAGCAAATAATAGAATCGGCAAGACCTTTGCCATGAAGCCCATTAGGGGCGGAGAAAAAAATGCTATAGATGTCAATCACGGAGCGGCTCTATATAAGCGCAACTTCACAACCTTTGGGGAAGTGCTGACATGCGGCTGGTCTCAGCAAGGACACGACATGAGTCACAAGCCGCGGATAATGATGGAAACCATTAGGGAGGAAAAGTTCCAAACCGGCTGAAACCGGCTGGCTTATTTCTACAGTCACTTTCACCGTTGCTTCATCCTGTCTGTCACTTCCGACGACTTGATTGCCTTTTTGGTGGTATCAACATGCCTGCAAACTCCACAATTTTCACATCCTAACATGACGCACGCCACACTCACTCAGTGAAAATTAGAAAAACCCAGGTTAGCGATGGACACGAAATTGGGCAGACACGCCTATCGTAACTCGACTCAATTTTTGTACTGTAAAAACAAGTGCGGTTGAAACAAAGTGCTGAATATGATTTGAATATAAGACGAGTGATCATAAACAGTCGGGTCGATCGTAACGCAAATTGGGTGGAATAACGAACCCGGTGCTGGGTCCAAACAGGACAGAGCCAATGTTATTGATACTGATTTTGCCCATTATGTAAGCCACCAGAAAAGTACCTACTTTTTTTAAATGAATCAGCCGATTAATCAATTATCGTAATTTTTACCAAATATATGTCAGTCAGGTGCCAATATGTTCTTTCCCCCAAAAAATATTCAAATAGGCAAATGCCAAACCGCAACTATGAAAATAAATACTAAATAAATAAGAATTAATTTGAGATGACATCCATTCATCTATTCTCTCAACCGATTATCCTCACTCGTTCAGCGCATCGAGTATATTTTGTGTGATATTTTTATGAATGTTGGTGCGCTGAGATTGGTCAGTGTAAAATATGTGCCATGGTTTAATAAAAAGGCTGCTCGAGACTCTCCAGAAAAGCCATTCATCAATTACACGCCCTGCTGAGCTGCCACACAATACTTTCATTAGAAAGCTCATATTTATAATTGGCCTTTATGAATATCATCTGTCAGCATGCGGTCTTGAACTTGAAGTGCTTGGACTCTCACAGACCACCGCAAAAGTACCTTTTCAATTTGATCTCGGCAGCCAGCTATTTGCACATCATTACGCGGCAGGCGCCGACCCACCGTTGCCGCAACAAGCGTGTCTGCGGCTCGCCGGCTTCGTTTGGATCTTTTGTTTATTTGTTTACGCAATCCTCACACTGCCGCTGCTCATTTGGGTCGCTAACAAACTGGTTCAAGGTTGCCGCCAAGGGACACGAGGCAGCGTGGAGAGTTAGTCGAGCGTTTGGTGCCGGTTTGCTTTGTTTGCTCGCTGGCGAGCCTCGGTGTGTATAATTCTGATGAGGTGACGTTGGGAGACCCAAAAAAAAAGCTGCCAAAACAAGCACGACTGCCGGATAAAAGGGCAGCGGCAAACAAAGACAAAAGTCGAAAACTGGAACGGTGCCAGTGCAAATCTTACGGGAACATGGACCTAGTTAAACTCCAAAAAGTGGTCCGGTCCAGTTGAAGCTTTGGAAGGGTACATTCAACAATGGAGGACAAGCTCTCCAAATTAAACAGCATCCAGGCTGGCCGACCCATTTTCGGACCTCCAACGGAACCAAAGTCTACTGTGTTGAAACGGATCCCAGATTGTAGCGAACTGCACTGCAAGCTCAAGTCAAGTCGTTCCCAAGGAAAAATCTCCAAGTTGCGAGCTGACGTCTTTGTGGAACATTTCACTCCCTATTTTCACACCTTCACAGATGTTGGAAGGCTGCCGGGCTGGGGAATCTGCTGTCTGTTCCGATTTATCACCCACAATTGTGAATGATCATCGGCGGAAGCGATTAAAAAGCTCAAGCTAACAACGCCAATTTTGGTTTTTGACCATTTTTCACACTTGCTATGCCTTGCCCGATATGTTGCACTTTTCGATTTGTTTTCGTATTAAAAGCAGCGTGGACGCCACTTTGCTTTAAGAAGTGTCATGATGACACTGTCAGACAGGCGACAAGGACCACTATGACATTTTGCAAAGACCTTCGCAAAGCCCAGCGGATGAATCTTAATGAAATGACGAGCGCCAAACAAGCTCGTTGACATTTGTTTGCCTTGACGGGAAGACGTCGGGTGTTTGGATGGGTCGCAGTGGCCACAAACACCAACGATGGATATGATGTGATTTGATGCTGATCAAATCTGGATTCAAGGATCGTGTTTTTGATTAAATAATAAAAAAGACAACGGCAATACGCAAAGTTTGCAACATCCAACTTCATTGATTGATTTTTTTTCTCCGCCGTATCTCGGCACTTGTAACTTGAGAATTGCTTACGTTTGACTTGCACTATGTGACTTACTTCAGGCGTTTTATCTTCAGAGGCTTTTCAATTCTGCCACAACTCATTCAATACGAACTTCCCGCCGGTGAGTGCCGTTCTACCAGATAACGACACTAAAAGACCAATATAAAATATAAATCATCGGCTCGGCTACGACGACGCCAGGTGAGCTCCTCATAGGTAAACCTGAGCCAGGCTGATTAGCTTGACTGACAGAACGGGAAGGGATTAGCGGTAAATTATACTTCTGAGCGGCGAGCATCCAAATTGAAATTCCACTCAAGTATTCGAATTTAACTGCTGTATTTTGAGGCGCTAAGCTTCCAAATGGTGTTAGTATTTAGGCAGGCCACACGCTGCTGAGGTGCCAATCAATAGATCAGTCAATGGGCACATCAATGGAGAGAGGGGGGAAAAAAGATTTGGGAGAATTCTGAGATCTAAAGCAGCAACAAATAGAAAAAGAAAAAAATGTTTAAAAAAAAATCCCATTTAGTCTAAACGAAGTTTGGGCCATCAACAATTTATGATGCAGCATAACTTGATTAGCAGCTCTTCATTTGATGTGGTCCTTTTTTTTTTGCAGATATTTAGCACTACGATGAATCATGAACAAGATATACTAATGAAGCGCTTACTTTTTGATGAGCTGATGAATCATTCAGCTCGCAAAACTGTCCGGAGTGGCGGTTAATAATGTGAGACGTTTTGAAGGTGTGAGCGTCTTCGCCAGCGAGTGTCACTGTTGCAGCGTTGCTTGCGTTTTCCCCGCATGTTTATTTGAGCGGGGATGGGAGGAGGGAGAGTACATCCTTTTTTTTTTTTTTGCTTTTAGGTGTCTTAGAATCCTCCGGCTCTCCCTCCCTTCCTCCCTCCCGCCGGCTCGCCCTCGAAACAAGGTAGTTCTGCTTAATTACTCAAACGGCGGCCCATCCTCATTAGACTCTTGACCTTGGCAGTGTGTGATAAGAGGAGGTCGACGTGGATTAGAAGTCCACAGCCACCGTTGCCCCCCCCCCCCCCCCCCCCCCCCTCTCTCCCGCCCTCTCTTCTGTTCTCAGTCAATCTTCCTTTAAGGTAAAAAAAAAAAAAAAAAAGACTTGAAATGTTTCCTTATTTGATGCTGATCTTAACCACCAAGGCAGAAAGATCAGTGTCAATAAAAGCATGCCTTTTTTGAGATGTCTTCAGTCACAAAAAGTTTCCCGATTCGATAACCAATCGAGCCACAAATTGCGTCGAGTTAGGCAGATGTTAGCGTTACGGCTGATCAATAAAATGAGGCTAAGGGTCAAGAGTGATTTGGTTTTGTATTTCGTTTGGGATGAAAAATGGAAAGGGCTTCAAGGGAAAATAAAATTTGATACATATCTCGATACACGAGGCGCGATACAATTCATTGACGATATAATTTCAAGTGGAATTATCACGATTTGATTCGACTGGGTTACGATTCAACTCAATAGTGGACGTTACGGACATTTAAAAAAAAAAAAAAAAAAAAAAAAAAAAAAAAAATCATTGTCATTTTTTTACAGGTAGTGTAAAATGCTAATTTTGGGATTATCGTTTGTAGTACATTTAATAATAATCTGACAGAAAATGTAGGTGGAAAGTCAAGTAGTCTCATTTTTGGCTATTTATTCTCGAGTCCCTTTTTCCACCAGAGAAATGATGGAAAATGTCACCGAAATGTTGTCAAAAGTCAAAGTGCAATGAAAAGGTGGAGTTTGTTGGTGGCATACTCGCTCTGTGGAAAGATGGAACACGCCTGGCTGCCGTGATCCCTCGCCACCAGACTCGGTCTTGATCATACCTTTCAACTGCAACCCCATATCGCCTCACGCCGTGATGGAGGGAGGAGGGAGATTGGGGAGGGAGGGAGGGAGAAATGGGCGCTGCGGCAAAAACGGATGCACGGAGGTGGAAGGGGGATCAAAACATACGGTCACCCGTGAGAACAAAGGACGCAAAGTGCTTCCAGAACGTTTTCCTGCAGCGGTTCCAAATGTGGGCTCTCAATTTTTGTGCTGATCTTCAGTGGATATGTGACTTAGATTTGAAATGAAAAACGCACTTGTAAGATGTATTGTACAAGTCATAAACATGCCGTGAGCGATGCCGACTCAGCACATGGCTCGGAGTGAAGACATTTCCAAAGGAACCACAAAGGAGGACATTTGTCGTCTGCGTGCTTTGGGTTCATCGCCGTTGTGGTTGGTGGCCACCATTTATCTCCATGACCACATTCCGTGTTGATGTGTTGGGAAATAAAAGGTGCTCCACTCTTTTGATATAAAACTGTATTTTGACTGACTTATTTATTTACGACGTTTTCCAAGCAAAAGAGGAAGCTTTGTGTTTCCCCATTCTGCAAACGTTGCTTTTGAGCAACAAGCCCACTTTCTTTTGGAGGATGCGTCAAGGCAAGTGACACGTGCAAGTGTTTTCAATTCCGACTAGCATATTCTTTTTTTCTTTTTCTAAAAATAAACGTTGGGGCAAAAAATAGATCTGCCCCACATATTCTGCCTAGCAACAAGTGGCAATGTAAACACTGCGTTGGGCAACGGGACCCTCTACCCTAAGTTGCCGAGGAAATGCGAGAGTGAGCTTGACTGGCGGCTTAAAAGGTTTTAAAATGCGCTTTGGGGCAAAATTTAATCTGAGCCCTGTATTCTGCCTAGCAACAACAGTGCCCTTGATTGCAGTTGGATAGATTTGAGGTATTTTATAAATGTGTATAATTTTAATCATACAATATTTAACAGTCTAACTTAGTTGGTTGCAACAAAAAAGAGCTGTTTGTTGCTTTCTCACACAAAAAGACATTTCTCAGCACTTCCCAGTGGTGGCTAGCGAGCGCCTTGGGCTTCGTGATAAACAAACGCTAACGAAGGATTCACATCTGCTGAGGGAGGCCAATGAAAAGGAGCAAAAATCTCAGCTCTCATACTCACACACACTGAGGAGACAAAATGGCCACTCACACATTTGCGATTTCATCAAATGTTCATTTAAACATCTTTCCCGCTCCTCCGTCGGGATGCCCGCCGACATCCCTGCCAGATTGTTCTTCAAGCGGCGGCCCAAAGGCCTCGTGTGCGACTGAAACGCATTAATGAAACCATTTTCCCCTCGCTGGTCCTCCCGCATCTCCACTGCGGAACACAAAAATGTCGACGCTTAAATTGCCTTGTTAAAGCAAGTCCACATTGGGTTACATCTACATTTGCTTTCGTGCCGTTTGTCTCGTCTGTTCTTGGGCTAACATCTGGGATGAAACATAAGGGGGAAAAAAAGGAAAACCATCAAAGATAGAAGCTGGTCTCAAATCAACAAGGAGCAACGAGGACTGGGTTATCTTCATCAGAAAAAAATGAAAATACTGAGATAAGGAGAAGGAATTATCGGAGAAAAAGCGAAGGGACATTCGCTTTTCTGAAAAAATCCACTCCGTCTGAAAATGACGGGAAGAATGGAGACGAGTTGTTGAGCTATTTTCAATCACCGCTTCCCTGATGGGAAACCATCAGTTTTTATTTGAGGGAGGTGGTTATATTTATTTGCCTCAAATGGAAATCACGATGACACTGTCGATCTACGGTAGAGAATTGCTTGGAACAAAGTAAGTCATGTCAACTTGACCCCAAAATCAAGTTTTTGGGCAAGTGAAACAGACTTAGATGTCTTAGATGCCTATAATGTCAATTAAAATTCAGAAAAAGATTTGGAAGCAGAGAATTATAGGCCAGGGTTATGGTTTAAAGGTCAAAGGTCATGTTCAAAGTAGGGTTTCCAGCCTGGGTCGACGAAGAGGCGAGGAAAAAAGTGGGTGTTGACGATTCTGCGCCAATGGAAGCAAATGAGTCATGTGACGCATGCTTGTGTGCCATCAATAAGCTGAAGGCTAACCCAGAGCAAAAATATCAATAATAATAACTAAAACAACCCTTGGGGGGATAAACAATTCCGAAAATAAAACAAATGGATGATGACATTTTTTTGAACGAAGACAGGTTCAAGTCGATATCGCCAATAAACGTCACATGAGCGATGACTCCAGATCAGATTGGAGCCCAAGATGGCGGCGTGCAGTCCACCATTTTGATTACAGATGGAGCACACACACCAGTGCATTAGTGGACCTGGACTCTCCCCCGCTGCTCTTCTTTTTTTTCTTTTTTTTGAGCGCCTACCCCCTCCACTTTACTCTCCCTTGCTATTCGGCACTACTCTAAATTGTTTCTGTCAGCTTAGATAAACGCACCCCGCCCGGGCCATCACGGCCACACATGCGCACCCCACAAACCCACACACTCTCATCGGAACCTATGTGCATCTCTGTTAAATAAATGAATTCCAAATATGATGACATCGTATGGTTTTTTTTTTCTTCTTCCACTGTTACGCAACAGTCTTTCTTCCATTGCGGCCGGCAGTTATGGACTCCGGGAGATAGCGGATCCTCTTTAAAGTGTCTTGCTCTTTGCTACGCTAGCACCGTGAATACACTCAGCCGTTGGCATCATGAATATAGACAGCTAATACGGGCCCGCCTTTATGGGCCAACCCCCCCCCCCCCGAGAGGACACGAAGCCTCCCAGCTTCGGGGAGTTGAACACGGCCGCTGTGATTTATTCTGTCGCTCCGCCTGAACGACAGCTGACGCTTCTTACGGCCCGAAATTTTTGAGGAAGCGTTGTAAATAACGCTAGCTTTTAATGAGCTATGAAAAGTTCATAAAAGTTCACAGCAAGCGACGCGGCCTCCCCCGCCAGAGGTGGAGATGGGAAAAAAAACGGTGATGAGGTTGATTTCTCATCTACCCGCGTCTTTCATTTTCAGATATCTTCAAACAACACGTGCAACGAGTAGGAATCGTGTTAAGATTGTGCTCTCTGAAGAGGTCATTATCTAGCGAGGCTTTCCCGGAGCATGATCTCATATGAATAAGTGTGAGTTTCAATAAAGTAGGCAGATGGGAGTTATTTGCCATGGCAGGATTCTTCGTTAGAATAATAATATTGTATTGACTGGATTTTGTATTGTACGGGCCGGGCATCGCCTTAAAAAGAGTGCAACAGGAACATTAATCCCACTCACCGTGAAGCCGAGCGGTGCAAATTGAACGTTACACCTTCTGATGTACGAGCGCCGCGTCGGAGGCGACGCTAATAAAGCGGAACCGCGCCGGCGACTTGTATTGATAATCAAATCCTGCGCGACACTGTATCACATGGGGGGGGGCTATCGGCGGGATATTGATTAGAGTCCGCCTCGGCTCCATGAGGATTAATGCCGAGTCGCCGAGCGCGATGGCGACGTTCCGCATCGTCCGGCCCGTGAGTGGAAAAGGAGGCGATCCTTAATGGTGACTAATGCCTACCGCTTTATGCTCTCGTTTGATGATCAGACGCTACTTTTTATAAAAAAAATTTTTACCAATTGCTTTGCTGGAGTTTGCGAGTCACAAGGATGTAAACACAACTCAACAACAACTCGCTACGGAGCGGCCCGGAAGATGACGTCATATATACGCGACATTATCACTTGCCGCTTACCTTTTCATTCTCAACTACATACAAATACTCCTACCACATATTTATTTTCCACCTTTGACACCAATGTTGACAATCCAAATAGTCATTTGAAAACGGCCTGCAGCTCAGAATCACGGCAATGAAATATTCAACCGTGGTTTAATGACAGCACATATAAAGGCATCTTTCAAGAGATCAATTCCGTTTTGACCTACAGCTCCACATAAGAGCCAGCGTGCCCGTGTCGAGGTGATCCCCCACACAGCAATCATGCGCGGACACCGAGACGCTTGTTTCGAGCGCGGCTTCTCTTAGGCCTTTCATTTCCATTTTTATAAGGAAGTGGCCCGCTCTGGTCCGTGTAATGAAGGTGTTTACTCGGCACAAAAGAAAGGGGAGATTAAGACGGCGGGATAATCAAAACGTGGGGCCACAAAAGACAGCCAATCACTTTGAGGCAGGGAAAAAAAAAATCCCTGGGCTTCTTTCAGCGTGTTCCTCACATGCTGTTTATTCCTCATCTGGCTGCTTATTTTCTGCTTCATGTCCTCCTTTTGCTTACAATTTAAATGGAAAAAACCCACAACTAAACCACTCGGAGTAACTGATAACAATGACAGTAAATTGTTCTCTTCGAGAGGGGAAAAATGGATGCCATTTATTCATCTCAGAGCCTGAATTCCACCTTTTTTTTTTTAGAAAACGTCAACCTGACGTAGATACATTGAGGCCAAAGGAGCATTTTAAAAGGTGATATAAATCATCATTCCTTAATGCAAAGTCGTGTTTGTATTCCAGTTACTTGCTAACGACGTTGAATCCGAAGCAAAATTTATTCCATTCAGTATTTGTAGGTTCGCCTTTCACAGACTTGACAAACACACTGTGAATAAATTCCTTCAACTCATTTTGCAAATTTAGAGCATCAAGATTGTCTTTCCCACACTCCAAAACTTCCTTTCAGAGTAGTCAATAATGCAGTTTGAATGAGGGCAAATCTACGCAGTACAGACACGAAAACCGAGTTACTTCTTCGCTTTCTTCAATAGCAATTTAGTGAGCGGAATTATCGCCACCTACTGTTCATGACTTTCACTGACAATGCACAGTCTCCCTAAAGTGAAACATTTCTGTGAGCTAACGCTACTTTTATGTTAGCAACACCGATGACGGTAAACTCAACATGTCGGCTAAGATCGAGTCAACATGCTTTGCTAATTTTACCAGCGCTCCAGATCCACAACAAGTTGAGGCACTACACAGAGAAAAGGGCCGATTACAATCAAAACGGCTCAGAGCATAATGCGGCTAATTGCGCTCAAGTAGTGCTTACCGTGATGGAGATCGGCTTCTTCGTGTCTGTCTGCGCTGATTGTCAAATGCGGCTTACTTATTTGCCTTGACTTTAAATCTCCATTTGACAGCAACCTTTTGCTCCGGCAAGAAGCTTTAAGTCTCGAGTCACGTCCCGCTTGCCATTGATTACTGACCCCAAAATGCAATGCGCTAAATGAAACAGATGAAACCAACTCCGCTTCTTGAATAGAACATTCACAACACACCCGCATATATATTAATATACTATATACGCAGAGACAATATTGAAACAATTCCACATCATATTTGAGCTCCCTGCTACCCATGGAGTCGATACAATCTGCGAGGGGAGGCCTTGAAAAAAAGGTCACAGACAAGCGAGGGCCCTGCGGCGGATTGGATTGTCTCCACTTCAAACCGTTTATTTTCTATAAAATGAGACGGAAGAAAAAGTAAGCTGGAAATACACACATTGAGAAATACACGCACACGAGTCGATTTGAGAGATAATCCTTGAAATCTGTATTTCTAGTATTTTTTAATTGGCAGAACATTCTCACCAATTTAGAGACAATTTTGAGCCTACATTGACCCAAATGTAAATTTTCTGTAAAAACAGACAAACAAATATAAACAAGTCCCATTTGTGTCTCGACAAGGAACAAGCCAAAGTCACGACGACACACTTTACGTCTTTACAGATTCAGTGAATGCTCTTTTCATTTTCCGCGCTGTCATTCACTTTCCTAAAATGAAAGCCGTCGCAACAAGATTGCTGCAAAAGGAGGTGTCAGTCTGAGTGTGAATTTCAGGCGTCACACAGAATCAATCTTGTAAATGAGATCAGGGGGAGGCAGCGGATCTGTTGCAGCCCTTTGTGCACTGCAGGTGTCCGCTAACCTCCGATCTCCTCTGAGTTTCAGAGTAAACTGTAAATATCACTGCATTTTATTTATTCTTAGGTGTTATTATTAGAGCGTTCTCTGGGTAAAAAAAAATATTCTCTTTGCTTTGGACAATGCAGCAATCCAACAAATGTAGTATATAGCCAAAAGGTTTGACGCAGATAAGAATTTGCTTCCGTTTGATGCTGGAATGCAATTTTCAGCGGTCTCCACCCGTCCACTCAAAGTTTTATGCTTTACAATATCCAAAACAAATGTGATTTTCTCTTTGCTTTGACGACAAAAAAAAATCTATTCGGACAATATGCACTTGGAGCCAGTGCCCACTTCACCCATTAAAAGTAGCATATGGAAATGAGACTCTTCCAGCGTCACTATTTTTTCACAAGGTTCGGAATCACTCAATTAGAAAAAGGTCAGCGGCGGAATGTTCCGGGTCTCATTCAAACTCGTCCTCACCTCGAGCTTACATTGGCTCATCTCCTGACAGTGTTTACCTTCATGGGAGAGAGCAAATGTCATTGGAATAATTATTCAGGGCCGGCCGGCTTGGAATGGCAGTGCCTGAGCATTTCTTTTTTATCTTTTTTTTTTTTTTACTGTGGATCTTAATGGAAGAACCTTTCTCAAAAATTCTGTTTGTTGAAATAATAATTCGCCCGTAAAGGTCTGCAGAAGCCACTGGACAGTTTTACATCCAGTCAACAATGACTCTGGGTTTTTAATATTAGGATTACTGTAATAAAAAAAAACTTTTTTCCAGGAAATATGTTTTTATTATTGACAGAACTTAGAACTTGGGCAGTGCAAACCCTCCCCCCCCCCCCCAAAAAAACCCTGCTCCATTTCTGCGTTATTAATCCACATAAATATGTGCATATATAAACACGGCAACTCCGACGTAACGTCAAGTGAAAATATTTACTTACTAGACATTCGAGTGGACGCACTCAATGAATATTTCAGTGGAGAGACTCTTCAAAGGTTCATAACAGGGAATTTTTGAAGACCTAAGAAAACGTTTTTATTTGGCGAGCTCCGTAAGCATCCCTGGAGGACATGGTTGCGTTTCTCCAAAGACTGACGACTGTCAAGCGTTCTATAGAAAGAGGCAGTTCACAAAAAAGGCAAAAATTCATAGAGCAGGTGGGATTTAGATAAGCGAACAAGGCCGCTCAGCACTTCATGTGCAATTAAGAAAATCTCACGTGCTCTTAATTAGCTGCCTTTCACTGACATTTCTTTGATTATCTGTTGCGTCTCCTGCACATATTCCACTTTTAACGCCCCCCCCCTCCAAAAAAATACAACTAAGTGGATTCATGGTTGATACCAGCACAAACCTCTTAGAATGTTTTGGTCTCTGGCTCCCGTATGGGCTGGCTCTTGGAATATTTAAATTAGAAACATGACTACTTGCCACAATTTTTATGGGATTAAAATAAAACTGTTTTGAAGCTCTGTCAAATCTTTACTAATGAATAAATTTCATGCAAAACGATATATTACACAAGTACACGAGAGAAAATGTCGAAGCACTTCTGACGACTTGGAGAACCCACCAGAATTTCAGCCCGTAGGAGCTCATTGGTGGGTCAAAATTTTGCCGGAACACATGATTAAAATTTTCAAAATTCTTGCCGGGTTATATACAGGTCGACCTTCCAACCTGACTCAGCCATTCGATTCAAAATAATTGCCAGATGTGAACAGAACAATCCAATTAATATTTGTCATCTTTTCCATCTTACTCCCCGTCATTTGCCACAATTATGAAGAGCGCATCTGAGCGGTAGCAAGATCAGAGCGCTGAAAACAGTACGACGCCATTCCCGACTCCCGCTGTCTGTTTGAAGTCGGCGTAATTGTATTCGTGCGCAGATTTGTGGCCGCCGTCAGCACCGGAAATAAACTCCTGCGCGTAAGCTGCGATGTGGCAGAACGCGACAGCGCCGGCAAACCTTTTCATGAGTCGAAACACACACACACAAACATTTTCGATTTGCATACAATTGGCCGGCGTGCGCTGTGGGGATAGTTCAGCTGGAATGCGATCAAATAGAAAATGTTTCATCACATGCAGAATACTCGTGTGGGTGTGTGCATTTTGACTCTGGCTTTATTGCTTTTGATTTTTATTTCTTTTTTTTAGAAAGGACATCACGGCCCAGGGCGAATTGACATGTTTGCTTTTTGCGAATTTCTCACTCTGTAAGCACTGCTGTCAATCAAACGTGACTTTTTTTTTTGAGGATGTGGCAGAAGTCACTCGTTGGGTCTGCTTTTGTTTCATTTTGCTAAAACGGCTTTCGTCAGATACTTTCAGAGCAGTTGGCAGTGGCGAGTTTTCATTTGATGACAATAATCGCAAGAGTCAGCCGGGTCACTGCGCTTGTGAAGTTAGCCGACTGCGCGGCTGTTGGACAACTTCTGCTGTCATGTTGTCACCGGGGGGTGCTTTCATACGCTGGCGGCTTGCTTCAATAAATCAAGAGGATGGCAGTCATAACCAAACATCTGAGCAGTTTCTAACCTAATCAACAAAGCAAATTAATCTCCGTCCGATCCGAGTCCATTATCGGCGTGATGCTAACAACAGCTGCGCGCATGTAATGGGATTCTTAATTACACACATTAATTATACTTGGATGAATGCGAGGGAAAAATAGACAGTATATGAGCCATTATCGTGAAAATCAATTGTACCATGCAAGAACTAATGAAGTACATGCAGACGATTGGGAAGTGTGCCAAGCTTAGAAGCACATGAAAGGCAGTGTTGACACTTGTTCCGATGACTGGTTCACTTAGCGCACACGCTGCTGGCATTAAAGGTTGGTCAATGGAAATTGAAAAAAAAAGTAAAATAAAAAAAAAGGTCAGTCGCAACCTAATGAGATCGTCGTTGACGTTTGAGTTTAGGTCGTTATGTGACCATTATATTACCAAGCTTTGTGTTCTCATCAGTTTGCAGTCAAACACTTTGATGTGACATTTCTTTTTATTGTACACTGAAGGCGACCGAACATTCAAAGTACGAGTGAAGTCGAAATTGCCCTCCATAGGTTGCATAACAGAGAAAAGGTTCTTTGTACAGAGCCATTTATTCTCCATATAAAACCCTCCCCTGTTGAGAAACCACCTCCCGGGGCTTGGATTGGCAGTACCTTGGTCAAACGTATCAAGAATGGGAAATTAACCCGCCATACGCGTTTTTCGTTTCATAATTCACTCATTCGGATTTACTTTGGCAGCTTCGAAAGAGTCGCAAAGTGACGCGGTGACATGTAATCTACAGGTGTCAACCTCCAGGCCAGGGGGCCAGATAGGGCCCGCCATATCATTCATTTTATATGGCCCGCGAAGACAAATTTTGCATCGACTTTGTGTCATTACCAAATTTACAAATTGTCTTCACTTTTAAAAAAATAGAGATCTTGCTTGCAATTTTTATTACCATTAATCTTTGTAAGAAATTTGAACAGTTTTTACTAGTCTCTGATTTTAAGTTTGACACCACAATGTAGTGCGTTTCAAAGGTTGCCGACAAACGAAGACGACGTTTTAGCTGTCTGCGATCACTCGATCATCTGATTGCAAAAAGTGAATCGGACGACTCGGCGTTGCTAACTTTCAGGCTCCCCGTTGACAAATCTCGGGTGGAGAGCTCAGTTTGGACCATCTTGGGCAGACTCCAGATAAGCTGCCATCAGCAGCACAAAGAGCGGGGCCCCTCAAGTCCTGATGTTTACCCACATGACAGCCTAATCGTCACCTGTGGCGCCGTAAGACGTCGCACTCGTCACCCCCCCCCTGCATCCATCTCCGAGACCGAGACTCCATCACGCCGAGAAGCACCTTACGAGCAACAGAAGCTATCCAAGCAGTTATTACTCCCCAACACTGTTGGCTGTGATTGCAATCACATGTCCACATCTCGCCTCCCAGAAGCTTTGAGAGTTCTGTTTGATTTGATTTTGCAGCTCTTTTTTCCTCCCTTATACAAACAGGGGGATGTACACAGAGACTCGGTGTTTTGCTTCTCTGGCTGTCATAACAACACAAGACGAGATTTTAGGCTGATACAATGCGATAGTGAGAGAAAGCAAGAGTGAGGAGGGTGGCTGTGCACATCCAGGGACTATTTTGGTTGTCATTGTAGTCCATGACAGGACTACAAAATAAAGGAAGTCAAAATCCTACTTATTTTGAATGATGGCTGCCACTTTCCTAGCAAGTGGCAGCGACGGGGTGGTTGCCCTGAGCATTGAAATTAGAGGCCTGGGGGCATCCAAATTAATGCAGGGGCCATTCAATCAGTGTGTGAACAAAGATTGTGAATTTGGATTCTACCGAAAGGGCCTAAAGCATATTTGTAGTTTGGTAAACCAGGAGCTGACCTTTCATGAAGAGACATCTTGATACACAGGCCGGTCCACTCTAGAGTCACAGAAATAAATCAAACCTCAAAGTTAATTTCAAAGTCATACCGCATCATGTCAAATTTATTTTTGCCCAAAGAACTGAAAGCCACCACAATGTTTATCTGATAGGGACTCGCATTCTTCATTGACTTTTTGTCATGTGTTTAATAATTGTCTTTTTTTTTTCTAGGAGGAAGCAAGAAGCCAATTAATTTTGAATAAAGTCTGAGGCAATACAACTTTAAGTTGACTGCGGTCACAGGTCAGGCTGAAGCAGTTCACGGTGTTCCGCTGCTAATCAGCTACTATTCACTGAAATGCCGAGCCGCGTGCTATTTCAAGTTGTGAATGCAAATGGAACAAGTTAGTAGGCAATTGTAACCGGCACATTGTGCTGCATCCTTCCAAGCGGCTGAATCCGCCGCGATAATTACCATCATTTACATCCAACGGGAACCGTTTGCATGTAACTAAATGCTCATTATGTTTACAGTTATCAAATGCCAAGGTTCTATAGGCGCCATTTAAGCGCCTCCTGTGGTATTTACTTTTTTTCCGTAGATGTTAGTTGAAGACTGTTGTAAAATATTTTGGGGAAAAATAACCTCTTTTTCTCTGAAATTAATTCACTGTTAATTAAATACTGACCATCGCCGCCTCCAGGACAATCTCATGTGTGATTGGTTTGGCTGAAAGCTTTTGGGAAAAACAAAGATAATTAGATTTTTAATCCAAATGAAAGTGTTGAATCGGAGGTTAAAGGAAGGTTAAACAAAAGTAATCTCACATACTTATTATCGTTGCATCGTTCCTTTTATTTGTATTCTAATCTGCCTACTAATTCTCATTTTTTCCTCCCGGGCGTGGCTATTTTTAAAAGTCATCCCATCTGGCTGGTCTCGACGGCAATATTGCCCGATGAACTTTTGTTAAATAGTAATGAATCGTCTCTCCGTCACAGGTGGGCGGCGCGTCTGACTGACTCGTGTTAACATCTTTGTCGACCCGCTACACCTGCTCTCGTCCATTTCCTCCTCCACGCCTGCCAATCCGTTGGGCAATCACGTCATGTCAATATCGTCTATCAATCTAGCTATCCATCAAAGAAAAAGTCCTTATTGGACATTTCTGATAAAAATGTGATTTATACCGAGTCTGATGTTCTAGCGAAAGAACAGAAAACCTCAACGCTAGCAAAAAATAAATAAATCTGAAATGCTTCCGTGCAGAGTTTAATTTGTTTCGTCCGCTACAGTGCGAAAGTATATGAAAGGCAAGAAAAAAGAAAATGCACGTTACTCTTCAACATGACACTGAACTGAAATTGGATCCTGTGGAGAAGTATGATAGGAGAGAAATTAACATTTACTCCCTCCGCTTTTGGTGGCAGCCATCATCCTTGTCAAGTCTGCTGCAAAAAGTTACAAAGGCAGGAAAAAAAATTAACAGGCGAAACTCTTTCAAAGCGTTTTTCTTCTTCCTATGCCTCCTGTGAAGTTAAGAGCCACGTTGCACGCCACTTCCTTTCTGTTCGCCCACGTGGAGGTTGCGAACTGCAATTAAATCTAAGAGAAGGCAATCAGCATGATACTGGAATTTATTCTTTGTGAAACTTAACCTCAGCACTCAAGCGGCATCAAAATATTTTTTGACGGCAAATGCTGTGACCAGATGTATGTCAGCCATCAGAAAAATTTGTGGGTCTATCATGCTACCAAAACTTCATATTGCTAAGTGAAACCTCGTGTTGAGCTGACTTGAATTTTTTTTTTCTTTTCTCCCAGGGACTCAACAATTATCTAAGTGGCATGACAGAACGTCCATTGTCGTCTCTGTCGTTGTCCCCGGCCGCAAAACGGCGATGTCACGGCGCCCACGTCGCTGCCGATTTCTCACGGCAACATCTGTTCTTGGGAAGCGGCTTTGCCAGCGCCTGAGGGGTTTACAACATGTTGCCAGATCTCGCCGAGCGCCTTCTCCGATCGCTGGCCAAGCCGTGGAAAAGCGCATTTCACACTGAAACACACCTACGCGACACGTGGGGGCGAGATTAGTGACAAGAGGCTTAGGGCATGAAAAGCACAAATCTGATTTCTCGTCGCATCGCGGCGCACCCGCGGCCTCCGGATCACTTTATTAGCCGGCTTTGACGACAAAAAGACGACAGAGACAACGCTCGCATGCCTGCATTAGATCGTGGCAAAGGTACTTGCACTCGAATGTTTTTTTGGGGTTTTTGGACAGGTCAAACAAGACAATGCACATCGATGGCATTTTGTTTAGGAGTGGCTCTCTCAAGTTGAGTCAGTTCTCCATCTCAGCCCTCGTTGTGGCTTCAACGTGGATTAGCGGACAATATCTGTCTCCTTCCGAGTGCTTCTGTCTGTTTTAATCAGCGCTGTCGACTTGACGGGCAGGTGGGAAGGAAATTTGGCAGGGGCTGCTCGCGAGGTTAATTGGCAGTGGGAATAATCGGCCGCCTCGCTCCGTTTGTCTGACGGGAGGGAGGTCTTGGAGACGTTTTCCCTCGATTGATTGCGAGGTTGAGATCCAAAATACTGCTGCTGTTGCGCAATTCTATGAATTGTGCTGAGACGTACTTATTGTGGACCGCGATATGACACTCTGGACACGACTTGCCACCTTTCAAAAGGAAATTATGTTCGGTTTGGATGCGATTCTAACCTAAACATGAGAAATGCAAAAAAACGGAGATTCGGGACTCCTACATTCACGTCCACTCACTACTTGTATATTACTTGAACATTTGTGTGTGTGTCTTGTGTTCATCTATTAGCAGTAACTCTCTCTGAGATTAAATTGGATACTGCGGTGAAAGTAGTGATGAATGAGGCTCCCAGTTCGGACTGAGTAATTCTTATTTTCCACAGCACGGCAAGCTGAGGCAAATGTGTTGTTTTTTTTTATTGCTGCGTCCGCATACAAGTGCTGTAAATAAGCCAGACATTAAAATTTGCATTCCATAAAAGAACGGAAGCAGGGGCTCAGACAAATATGAAGAAAACATTAGGAGGACATTTACATAGCATTTACAAGCAATTTAAAAATAAAATAAAAAGGGGAGCTTTTTGCATGTTGGCTCGGCTGATGTGAAATGACGTTTTCTTTGTGCCCGCCGGCAGACTCAGACGCTTTTGATGAAATTTGTGATTTAATCTGACAAAACCTGCTCCGCCTGGGAAAAAAAAACTTGTTCCCGTGAATAACAAACACCCTGACAAAAAACCCAGACAATATCCGGAAACAAACGACAATGCGCAGCAGTAAAAAGGAAAAACTTTATAATAATAATTTCAATTAGCATAGTGGAACCTTTTTTTTTTGGGATGAGAATCCAATTTTCAATTTTCCATCAAATTTTTTAAATTTTGAAAAGGTTGAAGTGACCATTCTTACCAAAGTTTGTGTTTTTGTGGGATCTCTAGTTACATTGCTAATCTATGACATCATCGACAACTGTGACTATCTTATTAGTAGTAGTCAACTACAAACCAAATATTTTTCTTTTATTTTCTGTGGAATTATCCTTCATATTATTACAACAACATATATATGTATATTAATCAAAACAAATCCAAGTCTTTGCATGTTTGAGCTGAGACCGCAGATCTTTTTATTTTTTTGCCCAAAAGACAGCGCTCCAAAAATAGATCCGTGCCGCAGTCAAGTCACGCCTCATCATCACAGCCCGACAAGCGACTACGACGTTAAGACTTATCAAAATGGGTCTCTTTTCCCATTAAGAAGAAAATAACCAGATAATGAACATTCTAAGTAATAGAATTAACTTCTGCAACGAGTTCATAATGCAGAGGAATTGTTGCTAAACATGCCCAATGTCATCTCTTGTCGAGTAATTTAGCGCATTATGGTGCGCAGCTGTGGGACGACGCTGCGCTCCAGCGGACGAGAGCAAGTCAAGCTTCCATCTTGGAGCCAAACAATGCACCGCCCGCCCGCCGTTGGCATCGGAAGAGTTCATCGGGCGTAACGCACCCATCAGCGTAATCATTACGGACAGAACATGCGGCTGCTAATGATCTTCTCTTAATCACATTTAATCAGGTAATGATTTTTGAGTTGAGAGATGACGTGCCGGTGCGCCGCTTTCCACAAACGGGCTGATGAGTTGCGTACGACGCCTCTGTTGACGCAATTCTGGCGTGAATTTACGAATAAAAGACAATAAATACAAGTACGGACATTCATCTATGTTGCGCTTTATGCTAACCCCTGAAGCGGCAACTTGAACAGAAATGGTGTCAAGAGACACTAGAACAGTATTCCGAGTTATACTTTTTGTCTTCTGTAAAGAATATTAGTGCCGTACTTAACAGCTGAGATGAGAGGACGTTGTGGTAGTGAACACTTACGACTGCAAGTCAGACTGTTTAGTACGTTATTCTAACGCCACTAATTGGTGCACGGCATCCTTCAGAAGGATGGGAACCAACTGCCGACTAATATTACTGCGACACCCGAAGCGGATTTGACAGATCTTTACCCCCCCCCTCCCTCTGCTGAAATTTAAATGTCAAAAAGTTTGCAAAACAAGCTGCAGTTAAAACTTTTAATGTGACACACGGTGAACTCGCCAGCAGTTTTGCTGAAGAAAGTTTGAAATGGAAAGATTGAACGGAATTTAAAAAAAAAAATCCGCCAGTGAAACACCGCGTTAATGAGTGTGTGTATATGTGTGTGTGTGTGTGGTCAAGGCAGCAGCAGCCCGGTGTCATTCGCCGGTGATATAATGAAGGCAGACATGCCGGACAGTGGTAATGGCGGCGTAATGGCGCCACTCTTGGCTCTTCACACAACACTCTGGCTCGAGATTTATCAGATGCGTTTGCCTTAATGGAGACTGAGAGGATTTAATGAAGTACTACAGCGGACACCATCCCAGTCAAATGAATTAATATGCCATCAAAACGCCTTGTTTTGGTCTTAATCTGACGACACAGCAAGTAATCTCAGATTCCATTACAATCTTATTATTCATACAAAAAAAACAGGCAGTAATAATTTGAATAACTTCAGGGATCTCAAAGAGATGGATATGTTCTTTTCAACAAACAAGTTTTTTTTCTTTATTTAATTTAAGTCAGGCAGACTTCCAAACTTCCTGTCCCGGACTAAACGCGATAAAAAGCAACGTGGCCTCGCCCACTCGGTGGTCTCGTAGACTGCCACCGAAGCGTGGCCTTTACTAATTGTAAAGTCAATGAAGCATTCTTAACAGATGCCAGTGGAACGGCTCCATTAGGAATTGGGGTGGGGGGGGCGGCTGTCATCCACATATCACCGCCCCGGGAAGCCAAAGTGTCATTATCGCGCCGCTCCGACCGCATCTATGCGCCCGCCAATTTCATTCTTATTAAATGCACATTAAAAGTGGAGATGGATGGTCTTGCTCGAGTGGACTTGGCGCTTAGCAAAGACTTTTGGTCCTCGGACTCGGCGGACCACAGTCTTCCTAAGTGATGACCATTAAGTATTCATAAACGGGAAACTTTGATTGGATCCGTGGAGCGTGATCGCGCCGCAAAGTTGTTTTTCCGCCAAGGCTCATGTCACAATTAAGCAACTTTTGCACGGCGACCGGCCAAATAACCTCCAGACCTTTGATGTAGCTCTATTTCTCCCAAATAAACGAGGGAATAAAGATGGCCTGAGAAAAGAAAGTAAGAAGCTGCATTTAGCAGATAACTAACGTTACTCCCCTCGAGGAGGGCAAGAGAAATGAGTGCAGGCTCCTTTAGTGTATTAATAAAACAAACAGGAGCGGCACAATTGGACACATTTTTCCTCAATTAGCACAAACAAATACAAAACATTAACCGCTGCACGTTTCAGAATGTTTATGAGCGCCGTCGCTGCGTAAACGACTATTTGATCGACTATTACACAATTAGCATGCAACAATCATTTTCTGTGTCTGCCATCCAAAACAAATCAGAGCGATATTAAGCTATTACATCCCAGTGAGAGCCTGGGCTCCATTATTGCGTTGCTTTTGTGGTACACAACAGCTTTGCCATTTTTTATTTTTTTAAAGGGCCACGAAACAGGCGGCATTGCCAAACGCCACGTGGCGGTCGTCACGGTTGCACGGCAAGGCCCTTTGTGCATGTAGCGACAAGCGACCCGCCCCTTCGGGACGCCACCGCAACATACCGATGTTAATATTCATCGGGCTGCCACACACACGCACACACATTCGGAGATGATCATCGCCGTATACGACAATGCTCCTCTGATCAAAGGAAGCTCATTATCTCACTGTCATGCTGCAGAGTTTGTCTGAAAAAAGAAACCCAATCAGTATCGGCTTTCTCCCCCGTCTCAGTGCACCGTCTCCTTTGGTGGGGCCACACAAAACCGCATTTAAATCCCATCCTTTTCAACCAAATCAGATCTGAGCGCCGGCTCAAAAAGCACTTAGCTTGCATTAGCTCTAGGTGAAGAAGTGTGTCTGATTTATGTCTAAAAGCGGACATTGATTCCACCGGGACAAAAAGCGCTGTCGGTTCGACGGTAAATACCCGCAACGTCTAATTGCTGAGCGGGATGTGAAATCTGATTTTTCAGAAATTTTGGTGGCTCAAGCACAAAAGGGATGTTTTGTGGTTGCTGTCGTCCTTACAGATTTTGCACCAAAATTCTTTGTCTCAGACTCAAAAACCATTGTTGAATATTTCAGTACTTGGATTTCAGGATCATCCTGAAATTTCACCCCAAACAAAAATATTCACAAGTGTCCGTCCATGTTGGATGTCTTTATTTTGTGCCCAGGTCATGTCCACGATCCTTGTCCTTCTAAGTGCCATAGCCAGGTGCTTACTGATGACCTGCTGCTTTCCTAGAAAGAGAGATACTAAGAGCTTAACAGCAAAGCACAAGTGACAGCTGCTAAAGTGACTGTACAGGATCAATAAAAATAAATAAATGGTTGAAAGGGGGCAGAGTCTGGGCGGCAAGGAATCCATTTAAGAGTTTCTGCTCATGACAGAGTTCAGGCCCCAGTTACTGCACAGGTTCTGGAAGTGGCCTTGGACTTAAGATATGAACTATCTCACCTGTACGGTTTAAAAAACAGGACAGCAACACATGGAAATCAACATGTCTAGAAATCTTGGAATACTGGTCATCTGGTGGCTCCAGTTCCTTAGGAAAATCCAGATTCACAACCCTGGTGGTGTTCCAACATCCGCGGCGTTCTGCACACAACATTTGGAGAGAGCCTAATGTCTGGCCTCTGATAAAGAGGTAGACTCCTGACGTCATTCCTTCATTCCTCCTCAGCTTATAACCAAAGCCCAAAGTCACCTTGCGAGCAAAACACAATCACAATCAACCCGCTCAACAAAAGCCGTTGGATTGCAAGAGCGCCCGGCCGGATATGCGGTGTTCTCGGTACACCATAGAGGATATTAGTATAACCTGAAGAATTATTCACTTTAGTCTTCTATAAATTATCACGACTACAGACAGAGAAGTATCCAATCATCTTGTAATCAGGGTTCCAGACCTCCGCACTTCAATATCTTGGCTCGAATATCATTTCATATCAATCAAGATCTATCGCTGACATTGAACAAGTAGATTGGATGAAAATTGGAGGGTGGAGAACTAAACTGATTATGTACCTTTGGCATTTGACTTTTACAACTTTGAACATAAAACGTGCCTTTTTGGAAGTGATTATGTTTGACCTACAGGTACTTATTATAGTACTTGGTCAGATTGGGTTCGACTCATGTAATATAATATGGGTTAAGTGAATCATTGCAACTCATTCTATATTTTACACGGCTAGAAATCACAAAATAATAAATCCAAAAGTACAGTTCTGTTGTCAGAACAGCACAGAGTACGTAACAGGCAACAAACTGTGGCTTGTTTGATGATACGTTCAATGCAGGGGTGAATTTGTGGAAGCGGAAAAACAAGCGTCCGAAAATTAACCCGATCCAAGCAGAGTCCAATAATTAGCTTCTACCCCTATTTCTGAAGTCGGCATACGACATAAAAGATTTTAGGAAAAAAGAAACAATTATAGCCTCGGTTCTGGGTGAGAACATGTACATCTTTGTGTACTATGGATTTCATGTCAAGTGCTGACTAATAGTGAACTCCAGCTAGCAGCACACGCAACAACAACAACAAAAAAGATCCAAATAAAAACAATGGAGCATATCAAAGTGATGTTTCAGCACTGGTTCAGCAGTCTTGGGAACACACACTGACACGTTGGCGAACGTCTCTGTGAACAAAAGTGCTGTCACATTCATCTTTTTCCAGAGATTGCGCTCATGTTCTGAAGTGAAAGTCACAGGGCCAAATCCAATAGTGCCATCGATCCGTTGTGTTACATTACGGCAGGATTCTGTCTTTTGCCTCCTTTTGCCAGCTGTTTTTATTCTCGTTTATTTGCCTTAATTTAATTTTACTTTGCCACGCCACTCAGCTAATGGTCTTCAACGTTCCCCCAGAAGTGCGGCCCTCCCGGGATGTTTTCAGAGTAATTTGGTTCCACCTGAGGAGACGCAGATGCTCGCTCAAACGCACAATCGATATTAATCGACTTTGCAGAGGCTGAAGTCCTCAAGCGGACGCTACGGCGGGTGAGATCATATTTTAGCTGGGCTGAAGGGTCGAACAGCGCACACGTGGTCACCCGCAGTGTTATTGACGACGTGACCTTGAGAAGCTTCTTGTGTCGTGAACTTATTTCTCTTTCCCAGAGAAAAACTCGGAGCTTCAATTCCAGCCCTGCTACGACTTTCTTTTTCAGATTCCAAGATCAGTTGCTATCTGACGTGTTCAAAGCGGCGGTTGCTACAGATGAAATATGGATCACTAATGAGGCCTTGATTAAATGTTAAGCGCAGCAGGAACGCTGATCTATTTTACATATCGAGGTGGCACTGATATTTTCCGCATAACTCTACTCGCTAAAATTCTAACAGGATTACTGGAAGAACCAAGATTTCATATGCGATATCACGACTGAGCCAGTCTTTCAAAATTCAAACAGTTTAACGAAGTTATAAACCGTATTATTTTGCTTTTTGAATGCCGATAACTTTACGAGTCCTTTTCATTAAACGACCACAATAAAATCACAACCTAACCAAAAGCAGCCGATCCTATTTGGATGGTTCTTTTCAGTCTTTTTGATCTGCCTGCGAACCTCTTCTTGACAGATTCCCATTTAGACGACGGCGGGGTGGTGTCAGGCCACCGCTGATTGATGCGATTGATCGGCAGCGGCACACCCGGGATGCGGACAGGTAAGGTTACCGGCCTGTCACTCAGCCGCAACGCTCGTATTACTTATTCAACGTCTGCGATTAACACAGCCGTTTTTCCAGACTCGAACAGAAACAGGTTCCCGTCGTGTCATATTCCAGAATGCCCGAAGCGGTCTACAATCTATTTTGTTTTGCAGAATTTTGATAAACTGGCATCAAATGGGATCCATTAAAAAAACAATTGCTGTAGTAGTGGTAGCCCTGGCCTCTGTTTTTTTTTTTTTTTACATTTTATGACCAAGGCGAGTGGTTGGCCTTTTTTTCCACAAGCTGTCCACCGCACACGGTTAATGATCCCTTCAGGATACGCTTCAATGTACTGTTTTGCTGTTTGTTGAAAAATGAAGCCGGAGTAGCGACAGCTAGGATGAAGGCACGCGCGTGCTAGCTGAACAGTTGGAGTCATGCTGCAAAGCAGAGATAAGACGAAGCCCATCCCATTGTTCTCGAACCCATCAAAAACAACACACGAGTTTTATTGTTAGTGCTTTTTTTTTTTCCACCATCTAAAGCAAATTTCACCTCACAGCATGTCATTTTTATGGTTTTGGCTTCCTCGGTGGCCAAACGCCATAGACGATGAAAGACAATTGAAATCAAGAGTGACCAACTTTCTCAAAGAGCTGTTACTATTTGAAGGCTTTGAAACCCGAATGCGGTCAGCCGTGTTTTTGTTTGTGTATTTTAAAGACATTCCGTTCGCATCGCTAGCAAACATGAGCGCTCTCTATCTGAGCTGTACAGTCGGACGCAGGGGGCACCGGGAAAAAAAAAAATGATTAAGAAGCTATTTTCCACTCTTCTGCTGGCTTTTAATGATCACATAAAGACTTAATTTATTCAGGGCTTAATTTATTTCTGCAAGCGTCTCCAAGATGCCTTGTTTATTGTTGCTAAGTGCTTGCGCAACACTACAAAGCTCGACGAATTAAGACGGTTGACAATTATAAGTCGTTGCCAAGAAAAAACGCATAAGAAGTCAGAGAAAAGCTGTGAGGTATGAAGCAGAGCTCAGTGGGGTTCACGGCCCAAAATCCTCGCCGCCCTCGTTATCATTGCAAATAGGGTTCGTATTTCAAGCCCACCACCGCTTGTGGCCCCTCAGAACTCGCCCGAGTTGATGTCTGTTCTCGCTTCACCGGAGCGCGAGCGCCCGGGCCAATGGGCACCCGCCGAGCAGCTTACATCTTAAGTGTGTCGCGCTCCGGATGAAGCTCGCGAAACCTGTGACCGAGAGGCAACATTCAGACGGGTAAATAGAATTTGTGCAACCGTAAAAAGATAGATATGGTCGCATGGTTATCATACATACGTATACAAATTGATTGAAAAGGCTTGAGTCAACCAACGGATTTTATGTTGTAAATTAAAATCGGATATACGTATATACACACTAACTGGTGCAATATCGTAACTGCAAGTGTAGTAGCAGGGTCAACAGCGCTTTTCACCCAATTTTAGCTCGGATAGCTTTCATTTCATCCGTGACCCCGAGGAGAACTGATGAGCGCTTTAAAAAAAATGGATGACTGGGTGACATTAGCGGTTGATGCCATACTAAACTTAATTTATGAGGTCACCATGTGCTGAGTCTCTCTCTCTCTCTTAATACACTTCAACCAAGCTGACTTTCTCCACGTTTACCCCCAATGGCCAAATGCACCAAGTTTAAATGGTACTCAAGAGCCTTCTGATAACTCTTTTTGCCATTTTCATCAGTCCCCCCCTCCACCCCGCATCCCACCTGAGCGTGCGAGAGTGATTGAAAATGTGATTTTCAGAGTGGCTCTAAAAGAAATCAAGGTATTTTGTAAGTGGGTTTGATATATTTGAACAAGGGCCGTTCGGGGCGTATCCACATGCCGGCCATTTGTGCCACAGTTGAGGTGAAATTGCTTTCAAGAGAGATGCTCTTCAATGATGCCTTTTGGGCATTTTATTTCATTGCGAATCTCCAAAGCTCGCAACCTGGCCTTCGAGACCATACAGTCAATGAAATCAAGCCTGAATATCTCGTCGACACGTATGACTGGGAATGGATTACAATGCGGTGTCCATTTGGATGTGTAATCATTCAATTACTGAGTACTAATTAAAAATGATATGAGGCTCTATGAAGTTAAATGACGAATGTAGTTCAGTCTGATTCTGCCGCAGCAGGCTTGAGGTTTTTCCATTTACAGTAACATGCAAAGCATGTTTATTTACCATTACGCCGTTACATTCGCTTGCCTGGTGAGATTAGCGTCGCCATGGTAACGGCCGTTTTCGCACCACCTATTGCTAATGATGCCGTTGCCATGAATGAGTCACGCAAAAGCAACAAACAGCCAACGCAACTCGCATCCTGCACATTATAATTCAATCACGCCGATTTAAAAATCAGCCCTCCCAATTTTCATGGAATGTGCAACAAGGCGAAGAATACAAAACCTGCAGCAACATCTATACAGTAGATTACAGCAGCCCCGAAACAAATCTGGATTCGTCCAACCATGTTTTGCGGTGAGACGAGCACCTTACACACTCCACGTCTGGCAACACCCTTGGAGGAGGAGCTTAAATACTTCTTTGCTGATAAAACAGCGTCTTCACTTTCCAAGGACACTCGAGAGAGTGGACCTGAGGAGGAGCTGCTGACCTTCTTTTAGCGTCAAGAGCGTGCTTACATCTCGGCGTAGTTAGCCAGCTGCACGTCGGCGCGCAAGAAAGAACTACAAATTGGCGTAACCCAATTTTGTCATCAACTGAGCAATGACAATAAACATCTTAATTTGAATTTCATATCAAGTATGTTGCTTACCAAGGAAAGAAGTAAAAAAAAAAAAAAAAACAATCATCTGGAATGTCAAGACAAAAAAGGAATGCAGAACAGAGTTGTTACGAGAGACGTCTGCTCGGAAACGATACGTTTGAAAAAATAAAATAAAAGCTTGTTAATATCAGACAAAACGTATTGGATAAATGTTTGAGGAGGGAAGCCGTGGGGATGCTGCTTGATGCGCTCCTCGGACACAATGGACGCTGAAATGTTAAAACGAAAGGCCCTCGACGGGAATATAAACACTCGAGCGGATCTCAATGGAATACTTTGAAACGTCTGCTTTTGCTTTCATGTCTGCACATTGAAAAAAAAAAAATGTATATAAGCATGCGATCATATTGAACGAGTGGCGAATCTTTATGCGGTGCACTCGCCATGAATCATTCATCCCTTCGAGGATTTTTACTTTAGTTTCTTCCCGCCACTTGATAATTAGAAAGATGACAAGGTTTCGGCGACTTGGGCGTCAGTATTGATGCTTGGACTGAATGGACTGAACGTCCTTGACGACGAATCCCTTACTCTCCCCCGCAGAGCCGCGAATGGAAAGCGCTTAAGATGTTTTCACTCGCGGGCGCCGCAAATGCCCTCGCGGGAGCCCGGTGGCGAGCTCGCCGGCGTCTGTGCTGAGATTATTCGCAGGAATCTGACGGAAGGTCCTGATACGTCCTCGCGAGCAACACGGACGTTATCGGCAGCGGTGTTGAGAGCGGCGAGGGTCCATATCACAGTTACGAATCTACGCGGTACTTTAAGCCCCCCTCGAAACCATCCAACTGACTTACTCTGGGTGAATTCTGGCTTTTTTTACAACAAGACAAAGATGTGATGATTAATTGTACCTTCAAAAACCATTTCATTGACCGGCGTGGATAAACGAACAAAGACGCATCGTTTCAAATCAATAATCGCTTCTGGATCTCCCGTAGCACACCCGACGATCTGAAGTCACACAAAACCACCGTTTTGAACAAAGAGCGGGAGTGAAAGCGTTTTTTGCCATTAGAGCAAACGAGGCCTTTTGTCAAGCCTTGCTTAAAGGATCGCATCTCTTTCACTAATTGCTCTCATTTATTTAGCCCTCAAAGCAGGAAATGGGGGAAAAAAAAGGTGAGCATCGATTCTCATTAATGCTTCTTTTCCTTCCCATTGTGGATTGGAATCAATGAGATGCCACCGACTTTATGATCTTACAGTACGGACTGTTCCTTTTCGTTTTACACAAGTGAGTACTTTAGTCCCACCCGAGCGTGGCTGTATCGCACTCCCATATGGTATCACGGCCATCTATGCTTGGTAATTCGTCCGGAATGTGTCAACATATTCCAGCATCATCCCCGTTTTGCCCCGAGGCGCCTCTCTCAGCGCAAGGCCCTCCCCGCTGACCTTCTGCAGGAAGATGCCCTTACCAGAAGGCGTAGAATTCCCGGAGGTGGGCGTGAGCGCTTGCTGGAGCTCCGGCAGGGAATTTTTTAAAGTAGTGGAAAGCCCATCAGAGATGTCAATCCAAAAATAAAAAAACATTATTTGCGTCAGAGATGGATCTTTGCCGCTGTGGAACATTCAGTGTCCGATGCAAATTACTGTTTGCGTTTACAAAAGGTCGTCAAGAGATTCCAGAGGGGGGGAAAAAAATACAAGAAATTACTCAAGACGCTTGATATACTTTTGCAACCACCTTCCAAGTGACTTCCAAAAAATACATACACAAGCAAAGCAGCGATTTAAAAGTACTTGGATCTGATAGTCACGACTAATCGTATTTCTCGATCTCCATTTTATAGGGATTTAAAATCCAAAGATGTATGACTGTGGTCCGTCCACCTAAGCGGCTGGCTCAACTTTGGTCAAGGACACGGCGGAGCGAACGGGCGCCACATGGGACGTTTGGCTTTGTCACACTTGGGCGTGAAATCGACAGCTGACTGACAGCCCCGGCCGGCTCGGGCGGGTATACACGGGCGGACGGCGATTTCAAGATCAGCCCGGTGACCGCTACGGATCGGCGTCCTCGTCAAGTACGATGTTTGACGCGCCAGTCGCCGGTGGAGACGAAGGTCACGTACAACTGATGACTTATTTAGAAGACGAGATCTCATCCTGTTTTAGTGTCAGTCCAAGTGAAACCAAGACAAGGATCATTTTTTCTTTCCAGAAGCTTTCTGTGTGGCTTTTCTTCCTTTGCACAATCCGATAAGGTCAAGCCACGCTGACTACAGGACTCAGATACGTCAATAATGGCCAAGTTGATTCTTGCTACACCGCAGACTCTTTTTCAGCAAAGCACAGAGCCCCGCCCCCTGTTGGGAGCAGGATCAGGGCACAAAGACAAATTTTCCGACGTCTACAGAGAGAAGTTTGTTGTGAAAGTGAGAAAGAGGACAAGGCGCTCTCTGCCAACAAGCTTTAAAGTAGAAATGACGATTTCCTGGCGGGAGAACACTCTGTGATGATTTTTCACGGAGTTGAAATGCCAAAGCGATAAATGAACTGCTTGTTAATGCATCACAGTGGATCGGAACAGTCGCCAGGGACCAAATGGCAAAGATTCTTTTGATGGCTTTCTGATATTTGATTTGGGGTTTTTTCCACACTGACATACAAAGGCAGAGATGAAAAAAAAAATGTTTCAAAGCTAGCGTTCAACTTTTATATTATGCTCAAAGTAGGGCGACATAAGACTAAGTATTTGTCAACATCAGACATCCCTGATCGAAAGGATGAATTCACTCAAATTTTCCTTTTCTTTTTGGCTTGTGTATTCCTAAATATACATTTTGATGAAAAAGGCTGAAGGTAAAGCACAAAACGGCTTGGCTTTCCTTTGGCCACCTCCTCCCTTATTTTCAATTGTGCTGCTCTTTAATCAGAATCTTGTAAATCTCAGAGTAACCCTCCTAAATCCCCGCCCGTCTCCAGAGTGGTTATGTATTAAGGCCCTTAAAGCTCAAATTACGTCCCTCGTGTTTCTGTGTACTCATTAAGAAGCTTTGACTTATTTCTCTTTTTACGTCGCCGTCCCCCCCCCACCCCCCTGAGGAAATGTGAAGGTGGCCTCTGGCGCAGGACGTCCATATTTGAGCGGATTATGAGCCGTGATGTGTAAATTAAAGCCGTGACGAATCGAGGGGGAGTCTTTTTGGCATTCCATTGAATAATAATTGAGGTAATTAACTGAGGTAAATTGCTATTTAGGCTGTAATTGGGAGGCGGATGACATTTGAAGTTCACGCAGGACTGAGAGGCAGTCACCCCGAACCGCGCATTAATGGCCTCCGCCAACTCTCCAATTAGTTTTGGCTTATCAACCTGCTAGATGGCGGCGGCTTGGTTAGCGACCGACCTGGAAGTACGACGTCGGCGGGGTCGCTGTTGAAAGAGCCGCCGGAGCCTTTGAGCTGCATTGCGGAATCTGCACAAGGCAAAATTTCACCCTGGCGGGGTCTTTTAGCAGATATTCCAAGCGGCCGCAAAGGAATAAAAGAACACAATCGATGGGAACGTATTCTCCAAGCTAACAAAGAGTGAGATTCAATCAGCTCCTTGTGTCTTTTTTCTTTTCAGCGACCGGCGGTTTAAGCCCAACATCATCTGGATTTAAAACCGCGAGCCGTCCGACAAAAGATTTAACAAACAGTAGAGCGAAAACCTCCACCAAGGACGAATGGTTCATGAAGTGAGGGAATGATTTTTGGCAGAAAGTAATACCTAGCACCTTTTTTTTCCCTTGATTAACCTCATTTGGTGCTGGCCGGTTCGCAGAGGCAGCAAAAGTACTCACACCCGCTACCAAAGTAGAAGTACACGAGTGAAAATAAGTGTATAAATGATGTGTGTTGAAAGAAAATGTTTTTAAATGGCCTCAAATATTTTTGCAGTCTTGTTTTGTTTAAGATGTCTGCTCGAAGCATCAATCGATCAGCAAACCACATTGGGTCAAGTCACCCAACTAACCTCGCCGCAGAAGCAGACAACTTCAAAGCTGCTAAATTTGTGGTAAAAATTCAAGGAAGTGATCTGGGTCTCATGTTATTAACTCGGAAAATAACCAGTCTGCCGCAGATGATGGAGTCATTCATCAGCACTTCCAAAATTAATTTAATTAGGCCGACAGAGTAATTACTCCGCTCCGTTTTTAGCAGAGTGAAAAAGGGGGAAGATTCAGCAAAGCATGAATGTAAATTCACGTCACTTAAACACATGAAGACGTGCAGTCAGAGTCACTCAGGTGACGATGACTCAATTTGCCGCCATTGGATTTCTCCTCATAGTCTTAATGGAACACCTTGAGTCTCTGCCTTTTTTAAGTTCATTTGCCTGACAACAACACAGCTTTCCCCCTTAAAGCTGACAGGTATCGAACCTTGTCTGAATTGGCAGCCATTAGTGAGATTGAGAGTCTTGTGTCTTGTCAATTTCATCAGATGACGAGCATTTGATGTGTCTGACTTCTAAACCCTCCAGGGTTAGGTTGGAATGACAGGATGGAGCCTGTTTTCTGTCTGCTACTAGTAATACATTACAACCACCTCAAGCTGCTCGTGGAGTCCCGCAGGGATCGATTGTCTGACCTGTAACCTTTACTGGCTAACGTAGGTAGATACAGCCTTATCTTGAAGGTCCAACTGTTGTGGAGTATTTAGGACCACCGTGATGTGATCCAAGATAGCAGCAGGATTCTGGACCAAGTATAGCTGTAAGATTGATTTTTTTTTGTTTAAGTCTGTTGCTGCTGTGGTTGAACTTTTTGACTATTAGGAAAACAACAGTTTGACTCTACTCGTGGACAAGGAAGACACCATTCGCATGGGAATACATTAAGCAACAAAAGTTGATTCCGAGGTCATTATTTCTCATGTCAGTGATCTCTGCCTTCAGGAACATATAAAAGTCCAAACACTTGTATAAAATGCTGGAATGCTAACAATTATGAAGTAGTCTTTCTTGGTACCTTTCACCATAAAGTCCTTTATTATCATGAATGCACTGCCCTTTGTTGTTGTTTTTCTGTCTTTAAATCCAGCAGAAATTTGGATGTTTATGAAGCATTGAGAAGTGATTGAAGACAGAGAGTCTTCACGTTGCCACTCTTCTGCTGTACTCGCGTCACTCTGTACTTTTCTGGCTGGAATAGTAATGAGCAAAGAGTAAGTCCATAATTTTACTCCCCAAAAGGTGTTTTTCCAATGTTGACACATACGACAATTGGCAGTGGATCAATAGAAGTGATTACAGTCGGCCCTCTAGGGAACCTAATGAGCTATTAGCTGCCATCGGTCAGGCGGGGTATTGTTGACCTCTTCTTGTGTGGACGAGGGGTCGAGTCGGATCGGTACAGTGGATGTCCACTGAGGAATTAGCGGTGGGAATCCTGCCACATTCCAACACGGCCTCCACTAGGGGAGAGTGGCGCTTTCACAGCCATATTGCATGTTAGCATGTGTAGAATGCTCATACGTGATACATTTGGAGTTCATACTTGAGATCATGGGTTCCCAAACTGGGGTCCCTGGACTCCTGGACATCCGCAAGCTGTAGCTTAAGGGTCCACACAATAACTTGCAAGATATGTTCAACCGTTCAGACAACTATCGACCTTCTTTCTTTCATCGTTATTTCCTTTTATACATACTTGCTACCTTTCGTCTTGCCTTCCCGCCGACTGACAAATTGTACCGATTTCTGAAAAACACAATAGAAAATTGATTGTATTTAGTTTCTGCCTGAGAGCAGCTGAGAAGGCGTCACCATGTTAGCTACTGCAAACAAGTGTGACGTAAGCGAGCTGTGACCACCACTGAGCTTTTTGTATCAAACAAAGCAGCAGTGCGCGCCTCACTTTTATCTGACTCGTTGCCATCTGTTCACCACACGGCCGCCTGAGTGGTAAATATGCCGCTTAAGTTCATTAGGCGTCGGCGAGGATGGAGGGAGTGTAGTAATTATGGTGGGACCTACGCGCTTCCATCCGGCGAGCCGTGGACTCAATTAGGGGCGCAACAACGGAATGTTAACAGGCTCATTAGAGGGCAGGACACAAAGCAAATGTCACATTTTCATTGGCCGGATGGCATGAAGACAATACGTTAACGACATGATGCTATTGAGGAGTGGACACACGTGAGACGGCACGCTGGAGCTTGTTAGCTTCATTGAGGACCACAGATTACTTCTTCTTCCTTTTCTTCCATTCCTTTTTCCTCCCATTCTACCTACCTGTCATCCTTCTTTGTACTTCCATCCTTCCATGTGTAATTCTTCCTTCCTCCCTTCCTTCCTTCCTTTCATTTCATACCATCCCTGTTCCCTTATTTCCTCCCTTGCTACTCTCTCCTTTCTCCCTTCCTTCCTTTGACAGGAAGCAGAATCAAGAAAAATCCTCCCTCCCTGGTTGCTTTTTGCTTTCCTCCGAGCGCAGCAGGAACAATCCTCAATTCCGACGCTCATCCATCTCTATGCAGTAAATCCGCACCACTGCAGTGGCAAAGTCTCCTGTGGGCAAATGCGCCCTTCAGGAATGAATCTCGGGAAGAAGCAGAGACTCTGTGCAGTGTCACATGCCGCTTTATATGCAGCATAAATCAGCAGTTCTTAAACTGGGGTGCCGCAAGCTGTAGCTTGGGGTTCGGCAAAATAATTTGCAATAAATTACATCATATAATTATATAAGAATGCATACCAACGTACATGTGAGAATAAAACCGACATGATAAACCAAATACTCCACCCTTTCTTAGCTTTGGGAGGGAATAAATAAATAAATTCAAAACTACTGGCAAGATTGGAATGTGGCCTCACTTCAATCTACTGTAAACAAGACGGTGTAGCCGCGGCTGCTATGTTGCTAGCAAATCTGAACCCAGACCTGAGAGCCACGAGGCAGCTGTGCTAAACACTTACCCACCATGCCAGCCTGTTAAAAATGTGACTGGAACAAATTGGGAATGACGTGTCGCGCAAATGTTCTGCTGGGTGCTGGTAATTTTGCAAATGAGCACAAAACCACCATATTTTTGCCATCTTTGAAAATGGCATCACTTTAATCGTGACACACGCACATCTCAGACGGACTGTCCGGAAAACACTTTCCAATCCCACTGGCATTTAGGGGGTGCACATATTGGTTGACATTTGCATTATGAGAGGGTCCTTGACATTTTTTTCTCACTTTGAGAACCTCTAACGCATGGCATGCATTTTATCCTTCATTCCTTCATGCAAAAAATAAATAAAAAAGACAGGGTGACTCCATTACAAAAAGGATTTGTTTCCCCCGCAGTAAAATGCAAATGAGTGCCCGCAGCTACACGGTGCATGTCCACGCTCATCTCTCTTCTCCAAACACAGCTGAGAAAACCGGGAGCGGAGCATAACAATTGGACCAGAACGTCAGGTTAAACATTCCCAGCTGCGCCCCCGCGCCTCTTTAGTGGCGGGCAAATACTGGATGCAGATTAGACACAGAGGATATTTTGATAGGCAACTGGCCTGGAAAAATCAGGCCGGCACCACGTGACGAAAGTCAGAGAGAATGTTGACAGTTTGCTCAGAATGTTTGTTAACACTGTGCTTAAAAATTGGATTTTTTATTTTATTTTTTTTAAACTATACAATGGATTCCGCTTCACATGGGGAATTGGGTCCCAGCCAGCTCGCAAACAGTGAAATTCACCATTTAATCGCCTCCTATTATAAATACAATGAATTATTTTTTCCATCCTTATCAAAGGGGAAAGATGATTTGAGTAGGATCTTTTTGTATACATAGAAAAAGTCAAGTCCAAATATTCGAGACTTGTGATTTTTTTTCTTTCTATGTTAGTATCATTTATCGTTTACCGGTCTTCACACACTTGGTCACTTAAGGGCCTACTACGTTTGTTTAATTGCATTAAAAACCTGCTAGCAGTTGCACACATCCATATTATCTTGAGTAGATATGCAAATATTTACATGTGCGCTTGAATAACTGTAAGCAAACAATGTGTAATTGGAGATGCAGCTGGCGCTAATTTCAATGAATAAAGAAGTCAATTTAAAACAAGAGGCACCGGATCCATTAACTTTTTTATCAAATGACATTCGGTTGTTGTGTGCATGCCTGTGCGAGTGTGTTCTTCATTAAAACAGCCGTATATGAAATCCAATAGAGAGTGGAGGCTGCGTTCAGGACCAAGGACAGTTCAGTTTTGTTTTGTATTCTTTCTGAGAAGAACAATTTACTGAAGTCATACTCCAACATATGGCACTTTAAGAGATGGTAACATTACCCTGGGATTTTTCATTATTATTAATAATTACATTAAAAAAGGAATATGTATTCGTATCATTAATATTGTATTCGTAGTTTGTGGCAGCATCATATGCAGCTAGCTAACTATCTCGCTAGCAAGCTAAATAAATAATTAATTTCCCATTTGACATAATTTGTCCATAGTATGACTAACAGCAGCAACACCAAGCATACATAAATTCATTGTGGACTATGTAGACATTTTTTTTAATGTTGCATAGTAAAACAAAATAACAAGACTAACTGTGAAAATAATAACACATAATAAACACGGGCAAATGAATGAAGCGGCATTGCAGCTTATTACCCATCTAATCTTCATATTTACTCATGCTCTTTCTATTTTAGTCAAAATTGAGGGAACCAGTGGTGGATCAGAATAAAAAACATATGCGCTTGCAATACGCAATTACCCCTAACAAATGATTGGAATGTGTGCGACTTCAAGCTGCTGCTGGCTGGCTGACTGCCTGCCTTCATATTTAAGAGCTGATATGCTGGGCATTGCAGGGATCACATTTATTTTGCTATTATTTGGACGAGGATGAGGATGAAGATTATTTACTGGAGCTAAACACTGTTTTGATGACTATTTCTAGTTATTTTGCTTTCCTTATAAGGTTTAAGACATTAGGTTGCGTTGCTGTCAATGTAAATCGAAGTTTCCAATGCAGCATCCCCCCAACAAAAAAACTTCAACTGGCCAATATGTAAAAAGGTAGCAGATGAAATATTTGATAGTTGATGCCGTTACAGTATGTGACTGGGGAGTGAACCCAAATTGAATTCATTTGTCCTAAGAGCGGCCGGGTGGTCGCGCCACCCTCCTGATATTTGCGATTCAGCTGTACCGGTGCACCGTAGTTGACATGCAGCCCGTCGTGTCGCCTCCATCGAGGTGGCCAGTAGGCCGCGGGGAAACAAACAGAATTATTAATGGCCGTGAAATATTGATTCGGGATATATGTGTGCGGGCGAGTGCCCCTTTTACTAAAATACGACACGGGTTATTCAGCAGAAAGCGTGCGGAACGCTAAAAAATTAATCACGGCTCTGGCGGACGTGGCCGTGAGTTAGCATCGTGGAGGTGGCAGTAAATAAAAATAAATGCATACAGTGTGTTTAGGAATTAAATGTATGGCCTCGTAAGAAAGAGCACGAGCGATAGATGGTCTTTATCATTGTAGCGCCGAAGAGCTGTGAAGTATTTTCCTCGTAGACACGAGACATTAGTCACTATGGTATTTCAATTTTAATATTGAATATTTTTATTAAAATGGGGAAGAAAATCATATTTTAATAATAATATTTCATAATTACATATATAATAATAATAATGACTTTGGTGGTGTCTATTCAATTTAGAATCAATTTCAAAAGTTATTTGGTGAATTTGTATCTATATGGATGTTTTTGTTTTAATTGTGTTGCATGCAATTGATTTTAAAACTTGTATTAGTTTTTCTCAATATGATTATTCTTTTTTAAAATGAGCCTTTAATCATCCAAGTAAAGTATTTGATAACAGAATTTTAATTGTAGTGTGTGGTAGATTTATTTTATCTAGTAAATAAACTTATTTTCATTTTGCATTCTTTACTACTTTTTCAATATAATTTTGAAATGAGTCATTTGTTTTTGACTTTTTCCCTTGCATTCACCCCAGCACTTACCTTTGCTCTCCGTGCACTTACCTTTGCTCTCCGTGCACTTACCTTTGCTCTCCGTGCACTTACCTTTTCTCTGTTGATTTTTCATTTCATTCACAACAGATTTCAATTCTATAACTACTTTTATAAAAGTGCTTTTAAAAATAGTGTCAATGTGCTCCACAGCTGTACAACAGATGACATGAATGTCAACATGACTCAAAATAGATGTCAGCCTGTTATTTGCACCTGCCTCCTATATGGAAGTGGCGACATGTTCACGCCGCATTAATCAATAAAACACGCACAAGTCATAAAAAGTCTGCATTGCCTCAGTGATAAATAACACCACCGCTTACTTCCATAAATTATCTGCTAATGTGCAGGCATGTGCATATTTTAAAAGTGTGTGGATGGTGATGGTGGTAACGAGAAGCGTGAATTAGGGCAGGAGCCTACCTGGAGCAGAACCAGAGGAAGCTCACAACGGGCCTGGCATTATGGAAATGTCAAATGAACTCTCCCAAGGCCTCCTGGTTGCCTCCATTCAAATGAACACACCCTGGGGGCAGAAACAAAGCCTTCAAAAAAGCACAGAAAGCCACTTTTGACCTCATCAGGACAACAACGACAAAAAAGCATTTTAAATCGGTTAATGGCAGTCATTTGAGCCTTTTTCATAAAATGTAAATTACGACTGAATTAGCTGATGTAAGTTAATATCGATAGAAGTTTTTCATATTCTCATCAACACGAGTGGACAAATATCCTAAGGCTATCAGTAAAATTAAGAACACAACAAAAACAATTACACTCACGTTGTACTTTTAAATACAACACATATCGTCAAATAAATGCTGACAAACAAATCTTTAACACACCAACATTTTTATGTTTCAGTCCCTCGCCATTGAAAGTACAATATTTCAACCGTGCTCAATTAATGGCAGTCGGTTGAGGTCATTTCACTTACCTGACTACGTTCAGAAGCTTTTTTCCTCGCTCGGTGTCCCTGTTTATTTTTAATTTCATATTTCATCGCCGCTGCGATTCTGTTCAAATTTATTCTACTCAACAGCAATAGTACTTTTGAGTACTTGACAACCGACGACTTCCTTGTACGTTTTTTTGTCATGTAATTTCTCTTCGCGCCAAAGTCGGTAATGTCTTCTTCGTTGGTGTTTTCTTTTTTTTTTTTTTTTGTATACTCGACGTGTTACCTGCATGCATGCCCCATACTGCCCCAAAGAGGCCAACGTGTGCATAGCAGCAATATCACCGTAAACCGTTACACTGGCGCACACAAGTTGTGTTATTGACGTTTGCAAGGACCTAAGGTACTTTTGTTACTTACGGCAATCACGATAGTTTCTTGAGTTTGCTCCTTAGTAAATTATTGATTGGGACGGCACACAATCCGACTGAATAGTGTTCAAACTTTGAGCCGCAGTGTGAAGTCAAAGTGAAAGAGTAATGATACCGCCTTCTTTCATTTTAATGAGTCGCTCGGCACTTTTATGAGTCAAATTCAATCGACTTTTTTAACTCTCACACAAGAGCACTCACATCAGATGGATGGATGGATGGATGGATGGATGGATGGATGGATGGATGGATGGATGGATGGATGGATGACAGAGGAAGAGAAGAATATCCAACATGTACGGACGTAATAACTGTGGACGGATGGATGCAAGATGACGGCAGATAGAAGGATAGATTGATTGGTACATGACATCCTGGCGTGAACGAAAGAACGAACAAATGAATGACACTAATCAAGTTTGCGTAACCTGGCACCAACTCGGCAGCGTCACGTTGACTGTATTTTTGTGTGTGAGTGTTTTTGTGAGTTTTGTGTGTTGCAGGTGAATCACGCGCAGGACGTTGATGGAGTCAGCTTGTTGTTTCCAAGGCTGCTGGCAGCATCCCGCAGGCTTATCGTGGCTCCGCAGAGACGCTGGCTCATTCTTCTGCTTTGCTCCAAAATGACTTTCTCATCATCTTCTTCTTTTTCCTCTGCAGCCCCTAAAGCTCAGTTGTCAGCGGGAATCACCTCGGCCAAACTCTGGAGTCTGATGGTGGTGTGACCTTGACACACTGTGCTTCTCACACACTAACAATATGAACAGTAGAATTCATTAGCACCATTCTGGAATTAAAAAAAAGATATATATATTTTTTGTAATTAAAAACAAATATATAAAAACGAGAATTTCCCCCAAACTCTGACTGTTATTTTTTTAAAAAGACAGCAAAAGTTTTTCCTTCTATATAAAAAAAAGACTTTAAATCTAAATGAAATGTGACACTATCTTTGGCCTATATTGACTTTCTGGAGCTGGGCAAAGTACACCTAATCAATACCCAGCCCAAATCCCTCTTCCCCCCAGCCAAGCAGGGACACAACAGTATGAATTGTTCTGCAAAACGCAAACTCACAACATCAATAAACGTGAGCTGAAGCCGGCCGGGCGTATCCGCTGCCGGCAATTCGCCATTAAGGACCAAAACGTGTCGCCGTGGGCTTGATGCATGGAAGCACGGAAGCTTGCTTCTCTCGAGAAGAGAACAGAAGCAGCACCATAGGGAATTTGTTCCATTTGCGCCACTCCGTTTGCTCTCTGCTTCCATTTTCTCCCAATTACCTACTTAGCCCTTACATACTGCTTGTTGTCCATTTGCACCAAGCCAATTTGAACATGGGCCCAGAAAATCCTCCAAATAATTGAACATGTCAATTCATCATCAAGAGATCTTAACAGAATGTGTTCAAGAACCCGTGTGACAAGTTGCCACACTAAAACACAAAACATTAAAATCATTAAAAAAAAAAAACTGTCAACATAAACACGAGGACTGGATTTGACGCGGTTTTTTTTTTTTTTTGCAAAAAGTGTTCCCAAAATGAAAAATCACAAGCGCCAAAAAAAACATAGGGTAATTTGTGAGGTTTAATTTTAAACTGCATGACTTTAGTATTTTTTTTTACACACATCAGATACATTGTTAATATTTACAGCAAACATGATAATAAAATAAGAAAAACAGATCCTTTTTTTTCTTTTTAACTTCACATGACGTCATCATTCCAGTAAGATGCTACTTGGGTGCTACCCTTGCATAAATGCAAAAAAAAAAAAATACAGAGTAAGAGGAAGGTGTGTCAGGTCTAAAAATAAATATACATATTTAGAAAAATAAAAGTTACAGTCTTACAAAAAAAAAATACACACAACGGGAAGTGCAGTCAAAAGGTTTTGAGCACTGAACGTGACAAGAAAACTAAAGTTTTGACACTTTGACAAACAAATAAATGCCACTTGAAGCAGACTTAACCCTTATACTTACATATACATACATAATCATCATCAATGCTATAATAATTGTGTCACAAATAGAAGACAACAATGTGTTTCGGTGGTACGCTAACAAGCTCCTCAGCAGGAATTCATACTCGCTCTTTTAGGAACACCCACTTAAAGAAAAATCACTTTCAACACTTTTTTTTTTTATCACATCAGCACAAACACAAATATATATTTTTTTCGTATACATCCGATATGGCAAAAAAAAGGAGCGAGCAAAAAAACAGGAAATAAAAGCAAAAAAACGCTGAAAATTTGCCATGTCGAGAGTTCATGTGTTTTGTTTGTGATGTATTTATTAGCTTATGTATGGTTTCCAATGTAGCGTCACAACAAGTGACGCTAAGTGCTTCTGTACAGTCGCAGGTTTTGTCAGGAAATAAAAGTAAAAATAGTCACAAACTTGACTGACATCTGGTACATGTCGCTAATTTGCCTTTCAAATTGTTGTTGAATTTCAAAGATAGCGAGATGACGTTTTAGCCCAATTATACTCCCAAAGCTAATGCTAATTATGTTCCTAACTAGCAAAACAATTTCAAAGTCATTAGCTGTTCCTCAACCGGCAGTGTTGTCCGTCCTTGTGAAATGTCGTAGCCGTCGTCCTATCCTAATTAAAAGTACGACTAAAACAAGAACGCACGGAACACCTGGATGTTGTTCTTGTCTGCTAGCTTAAAACAAGAATGCATCGATTGGTGACTTGCGAAGCCTTTTTATCATCGAAACAAATAAAACGACCCTCATGAGCTGTGAAAATAGCACATGTAGCCAATCAGTGATTGTATATCTCGCGTTGAAAAAAAAAAATGGAGTTACTGTATATGTCTTTGGCAACTACGACTAGAAAATATGTATTTACAAAAAACAAAGAATGCCTTGCGCGGATGGAACTAGAGAAATACGAAAGCATACTCTCGTATCGCAAGCCCTTGTTTTATTTTTTAATTTAATTATGTGTGTTTCCTCATAACTATACGTGCTAACGTTCACCCTTAACAAGCCAAAAGGTCAAAACGACGAGAAGGTTCACCATCACGTAACGGTCCTGCGGCGGTCGGAAGGTTTTCGCGGAACTTTTCACCAAGGAAAACTTATGCTCACTATACACTGCAAAAAGTTTAGCTCAAACTAAGATATTTTATTTATTAGTGCAGAGCTACTGAGACATTGATGGCATTTTTTTTTAAGAGACTTTGCATTTTTCCTTTTTACAGAATCAATGTTCCTAATGCACTGGCAAATAACTTTCATTAACATACTAATATATTCTTTATTTAATGTCTGTTTGTCTCTTTTTTTTCAGACCCATTTTTGCAGTGTATTAGAGGGGAGAGCAAGCAAGAAATTTGATTGGCAGACGAAGGGGGGAGTAAGTAATGGCGGTTAGGGAAAAAGTGACAACAAACTAGCAAAGTGCCAAGAAAAAATACTTTTTTTTCCTTTTTTTTTTAACACAGTAGAAAACGACGCAAAGCTGGAAACCGGTGGGGGCGGGTGGGGGTCTGAGGTGGTTTTGCTGTTTGGGGGGTTCACACGGATTGCTCCTTAGGGAATTGTGCTCGTGGGCCGGCGGTGGCCGAGAAACCGGTGTTGGAGTACATGGGCTCGTTGGAGGGCGGCTGGGCGTAGGCGTGCTGCGGCAGGAAGCTGATGGGCGGGTGGCTCGGGGGGGCGGCCGGCTGACACTCGGGCTGCAGGTCCAGGTCACGCTGGTGGCTCATGTATTCGGTCGGGTTCAACGGCTCTGCCGGATGGTTCCCGGAGTCCTGTCGAGGGGAGGAGAAGAGGGGTTGTCAGGCGGGAGGGGGCGGGGCATGTTACCACGACAAGTCGGCAAACGAGATGGAAAGCCATCCTGGATGTGATGCAACCACTAAAAGCCAACAAAGCCGTTTCGATAACTCATCAAGACTAAAGTAAAGAAACAAAACTCAAAAGCACATAGAAATAAACTACACGATAACTCCCAAACTCGCCAAAAGTTTGGGCCGTTCTGAAATTTCAGGATGGACACTGGGTCATCCTGAACTTTCACCCCAAAGCAGAATATGGCGAACATTTTTGTGAGCAGTGTATTTGTCAGTGTCTCACACACACATACACACACTCTCGACTGTTAAAATAACATTTTTTTCCGTCTCTGGGCGCATCTCCGTTCACCTGCCCGGAAGATTTATTAGGCCTCCATTTTTGTTTGGCACCAGAGGAATGCGGTTGCAATTCCACACCGGAGCAAGACTTGATTCTTCCTCAGCACGGGGATCAGTTATTATGAAGCAGTAAGCCCGAGGTCATACCGGATGGAAAACAGCAATGTAATGTGAAAACAAGTCTACTCAAAGGTAATGGGACAGTTCTGCTGTAGATGAGACTTTGTCCTGCCTGTATTGCGCGGCTGAAATAAAAACACAGGAAGTTACACAAATGCGCTCCAGCAATGGCAGGGGAAAAAGAAATAATCGGAAAAAGATTCTGCAATTCATCATGTTACAGTGCTCACTTACGCAAATAAAAGCCACAATGTGGCGATTATTTTGGTGGCCCATTTGTTTACAATCATGTTTTTGGCATTCCGTGGTCTGTAGTGAGAAGGGGAAAAACTGAATTCATGATGGGAAGTTTCAAGTGAACAAAAACAATGCTATAAATCTAATAAGTGTCCCTCATATGAGCAAATACGCACACCCCCACCACCCTCGTCTCTTTTAATTAATTACAAATGCTAAGCAAAACATTTGACACAACAAGAAAAGAAACAAGACTGAAGAAATGAGACAGGTGGGAGAGACTCTGGACGGGAAGGAGCTGATTGGTCGGACACGGAGGGAGTGGGCGGGCCTACCAAGGGAGCCATTAATGGGTAATGAAGGGCATAAAAATGAACAAGGAAAATGAACAAAGTTGACTAAACAAATCAAGTTTGCGGTCGCTGGCGGCACTTGTAAAAAATTCTGGAATGATTTCAGAAATGCGACGATGGTCCCCCGCCGTTTTTACATTTGTGTGACTGGCAAATCAAACACACACAGCATGGAAACACTCGTTTTCCATTAGAAGGGAATTTGTGTGAGTCCGATTTGGGAGATTCGGAGCCGCGGCAGCTCATTACTCAGAGGAGACCAGCGCCATTCGTTTAAGTCTGACGGGAACGTGTTTTGTTGTTGTTTGGCCTTTGGAATTAATTGAATTTAAAATTGCATGCATGTAATATTTTTGATGCCAATTGGCACCACGTGTAATGAAAACTTGGAAATTTGTCAAGCTGACCAAAAAAAAAAAACCATTGTCTCATGAATGCGACATGTTTGTTTACTTAAATATTTTGGCAAAGTAAATTTTCTAGAAAATGAAAAAAAAAAAAAGCCATTGTCTCATGAATAAATAAAAAATAAAATACATTTTCTAGAATATTTCAAACAACACTAGAGAGGGGGCGGGGCACTGAGGGGAAAAAAAGTGGTCAAATTACACAAAAAAACAACAACAACCATGCATCAAAAAAAGAGACGATAAGAGTGGAAAAAGAAAACTTACGAATATTCGTCACACATCTCTACATCTACGAAAACGACGATCCCCGCTCTGAAAAGGTTTCGGCGACAAAACCACAAACAGACTTCAAATGAATCTCACAACAACTCTTTGCATTTGAGAATTAAAATAAAAAAATGCACAAAAGCTTAGCAAAGAATTAATTTTGAAGGGCAAAACAGAGGGAGCGTTCATGTTAGGCAGATCAATCGGGTGAAAGCGTCAAAGCACAAATACACAACTAATTTAGATTTTCAGGACCCGTCACTCCAACTTTTCAATTCTTCTGCTACTTTTTCCAACTCATCAGCAAACACTCAGTAACCACCTGGACCAATCACCAACCACCATTCTTCCAAAAACGCCTGATGGATTACATCACCGTACCATACCGACAGTTGTATTGATTTCCCATGCTAGTCAACCCGAAATGGTTGCGGAATCCAAAAATCACAAAAACTTGGTTGTGTAGCTGGGATAAAACCATATTTCCAGATTGGCTCCGGAGGAATTGATCAGGTCAAACGGTGGCTAAAATCTTTCTGGCAAATGTCACGTTTTACAGTGTATTCACCTCCCGCGGGCGGCTGGAGCAACACAACTCAACACAACTCACTCGGCTGTCAAAGGTTATTACTTCTCTGACAGTAAAATGATGGACTGAGAGGCAAGAACTTACATTGGCAAACATGGAGGCCAGAGTTTGATTGCCATCGATTTTCCAGAGAAAAGTGGACCGAAACCCGAGCCGGCCTCGACTACCCTTTAACGTTGCGACACGTTGAACGACAACATTAGGCTGTCATTTTTGATGCCTTGCACATTCGATCATTTTTTTTTTGGGTCATAGTCAAGTTTACAGACATCTGGATCAAACATTGTATGGAACCGGGATTGCGCAACCAGAGCCCGGAGCCCCAATCTATTTTTCAGTTTTTAAATTCCTGGCATTGTTTCGTGTGAATAAAGGTCAAATGCCGTCTCTTCAACACTTGACCAAACTATCGTAATATTTGCCGAGTCCATCCTCACTACGTCGCCTTTTCGAGCTCAACTATCAGTTCCTTCCTCTCTTCCCCTACTCCAATTAAAGTTCTTTGGAACTTTGAGCAAACAGGAGGACCTGGGGGGGACGAGGGGAACTTTATCAAGCGCATACATTTGAACCGGGGTGCTAATCTAAATGAAATCTGGTTCACCTTGAAGTCATTTTGTAGTAGTTTAAAGTCGAGGGGCCCCCAAATATCTGATAATGTAATAACTCTGTCAAAGCGACACTCGGGAAAAAAAAAAAAAACACACAGGCTGCGATTAAAAGGCGACTGATTCATTTTATAGATTATTGTAGACTCCCAAAATGGCTGAACTTGAAAGCATTTACTAGAATCGGTGTGATGTCGGGCGGGATGAACGAGAGGTTCAATCAAGCGCTGGACGGCGGATTTATCGAGCGGCGCAACCCGGGGGGGGGGGGGGATTTCGACGGGCCATTCCCGGGAGGACTTTGATGTTGCAGGCGCAACTACCTGAGCTGCTGACGGAACAGCCGATATCTACCATACCGCAGTCGATTTATTTTCTATTAGCCCGTCCATCGTTTTGACGATTGATTGGCTTTAAATCGTATTCTGAACGTTTCAGAAATTGGAATTTTGACCTTAATCTGACCTTAATTTGAATATTGGAACAAATGCGTCCCTGCCTCCGTCCACCAAAATGGAGTTGCACAAACTAATACGATTTGAGCAAATCATTCCAACACTTAATTTAGTCCGATAGGTATCGATTTACCCATCGGTTTGGTGTTGTCGTATCTAGTTGCATAGCTTCCAAGTGGGAGCAGCATGACAGTACAGCTGTAATAAAATAAACATCATGAAATCAATATCCATCTCGCATGAATACCCGAGTAAACATGCCACTTCCACGGGATGCGGCCGGACGTAAGAGTAAAGAGAACAGCCGCCGCCGGCGCACTGTTTCAACGAGCCCCTTGACTCTGGCTCGACTCATCGGCACCTAAATGGCAAGGGGTTGCCATGGAGACCGCTCTGGCAACAAAGACCGCTCGGCGGCGTAGCCGTAATCCAAAGTGACTTCAATTGATCGACGGCTTTGTTCCTCACCGGCGCGATGTTGTCGAGAGCCGAATAGACACTTGACGGTTGGGCTGGATTTCTGCTTCTCGGTGACTGGCCGCACAATGCACGCTAAAGTGTACTTAGCGGCAAAGTCTTTTGAAATAAGACGTGTTGAAAACAATGTCTGAAGACTAAAAGGCAATTTCTATTGTTATCTGTTCACACAAAAAAAAGTGTTAAAGACATGCTCTGCTTGACGTGTATCCTTTCACAAAAAAAGCTTGTTTTCTCCGCTTTTTGCTCAGAAACCATATCGGACCGGTGATTAACGAAGAATAAAAAAGCTAAAAAAGAAACTTTTTATGATTTGAGATTTTATGCAAGTACAGCATACTTTCGGCGTGACCTTTTGCTTTCTCCTGCGAGCAAAACCAACATCTTACGAGCTCTCGCCTAGTTTAACGGGCTCGTTTTGTACGCCGCTAAAGTATGCGTCTGAGCCACGAGCGCTGAAATAGCATTTCTCTGCAGAGGCCATGAAAGAATCGTCGGCCAAGACCACAGGAGCAGCTGGATAGCGGGGTTGGAGGCAATATAGGTGGGGGGGGGGGGGGGCGTGTATTATTCGGTGGATGAGAAAGAGGAGTGCATCGGTCTGTGTACCTGGAGGCCAAAGTCTGAGGGGAAAGGCCTATAATGGCATGCGCTAGTGTGAGCTAGGCTGGATGGTTGCGTACTCGACAAGGTCCCCGGGGCCAGAGTGAGCCGAGCTTCGCGGGCTGGGGAAGGAGGCCAAGGCTGCAGTATCCAGCTCCGCGTACTGGACCTCGCAGTCTTTGTGGCCTGAGTTCTGGAGACAAGAGAGGGCGAGAGGCGAGTGAGGAGTGGACGCGGGTGGGGGGCCACCGAGAGCGGCGGCCGGCGCACGACCACCGATGCTGAAATCAACACAAATGACAGATGAGATGGAAAAATGCTGAGGTTGTTTGTAGACACTGGTATTTTTAAAAACTTGACCTCAATTATGTCGCTCCTTAGCTCTTTTCTGCCTATTTGTATTTTTCTACTTGCTTTAAATGTCAACGACAAATAGGCTAATAGGAGAGTAGCAATTGGGATCAAGGACGGCTGCTCAACTAATGCATCTTGATTGAGGCACGAGCTTTTTATGAAGCACTAACGTAGACCCGGATTGCTAAATTGAAGTAATGGAAAACAAAAACAAACAAGCAGATATTAGATAGATGTTAACAATTTTAGCAAGCTTGAATTACTGGCTTTTTTCCATCGTCATAAACCTAAACAGTGGACAAAATAAAAATGCTGTTTTTAAAAATACCTGTGTTAACCTCAGATTCTTTGCATGCAGATAACAAGATGGCCTTCCTGTTTTCTTTCGGAAAACAGCCTCAAATCGCTTCCCATTTAGGCAGCGATAAAGTGTTGATTTCATTGTCCTCGGAGATGCTGAGACGAGAATGTTAACGTTCGTGTGATTGAGCCACCGATTGACCCGGTGAGCAATTGGCCCGAGTGGACGACTGCGTAAATGACTTTGGCAAGCTAATCAATGGACAATAAAAGCCTTCAGCATTGACTCTAAAAAGACTTTTTTTTCCCCCTCCACCGTCCGCAGTATTAGCGTCCGTCGCTCGAGTGGACACTTGAAGACGGCCTGGCCTGTCAATGATCCTTAAAAATTGAAATAGAAAAGAAATGTAACATGGATCATGTATTTTTCTTCCTAAATAGGCCACTCGTGAGGTAATAAGGGTTGCAAAAGTGACAAATCCATAAGTGACAAATCCATCCATCCATCCATCCATCCATCCATCCATCCATCCATCCATCCATCCATCCATCCATCCATCCATCCATCCATCCATCCATCCATCCATCCATCCATCCATCCATCCATCCGTGATAATTGTTACTGCACAAAGTGCAGCCGGAAATGTCAACATATTAAAAAAGTTCAATGAAAGCGGAACAAGTTTTAATAAAATGCAAATGCAGGTTCCATTTGCTGTCAAACTGCAATCAGAGTGCAAAAAGAAAAAAAAGAAAACCTCTGACAATTGATTAAGAAAAAAACAACAACCTCCGCCTCCTCAGTGCGTTGGAGGAATGCAATAAATTATGAAAGCGATCAATAAAATTAAAGCCAGATATGAATTTTGCATCCAGTCTTTGGATGGCAGGCGAGGTGATGCGATGCCAACTCGCTTGCTCTCCATCCGCATCCATGGCGGGATTACAAAATAAGATGGAGGCTTTTACAGAAAGGGATGTTAATAATTCAACTCTCTCCTCCTCCGCGTTGTCGTTCCTCGCCGGCTGCCTATTTAAATATCTCGAATATTTGTCACGAGCAGGGTGCAATCAGGGGGAAAATTACAGCCGCTTCGCTTTGGGAATTGGCGGATAGTGTTTTGCCCCCGGTGAATCGTCATTAGCAACAGCTGGAGCTCGCCGTGTTGCTCCCAAGTCGAGTTAGGCAAAATCACAATTTCCCAAAATGGAATCTTACATGAGGCAAGAATGGTCAGGTTCTTTTTTTTACCTCCTCTGAGGCCTTAATTTAATACAGTCAATAACTCGTGTACCATAAGTGAAGCCGTCCGAGGGAAAAAGGGAGTATTTAGTCACTGAATGAAACCCTCCAAGTTCAGACGAGCCTTTTAAAAAATAAAAAATAAAATGCCGAAGCAGCAGTTAAAAAAATAAACTATGCTGACAGCTGAGAAATGCATCAACAGCGGAGCTCGCTTTTCCATTTTAGATGATGCCTGAGAGCACCGAGAGCTTTGACTTGGCACTTTCCCCTGTTGTCTATTCAAAGTAGCAAAGTGAAAAAATGTGAAAGATGCTCGCTATTGGGAAAACGTTTCCACCAATGCAAGCCTTGACTGCAAAAAAAAAAAATGCCCAGAAGCTTGAGAAACTGTTTAGCCCACTCGACACCAATTGGATAACAAATTAGTCGGCGACCCACAAACATACCAACATTTTACTTCAATGTATTATTTTTATACTGAACCCAAAACATGATTACATTTTCTACTGCTGCTTCATAATAATAACATAAATGGGTAAGAAATAAAGCAGAGAATGTAGATGTTTGAGAAACTGACAGCAATCCTTAACACCAATCGAAGACTCTCCACGCTTCACCTTGTTTTTTATTTATTTGCCACAGGCACATATGAAATGATAAATATGGTAAACATATCACTGTAAAAAGCAAGATATGAACTATTGGTGCTGCTTGGTAGTAACCGGCGGGCTCTTGCTCAAGGTAATTTCTGAAAAGATAGTTCTTGTTTAATTCTACACACAAGTGGACTGCGCTGTTTATCGAAGAGCCATATGGCTCGAGCATGAGGTGGTATGCTCCCAGCTCCGTAGTACACTTGCTAGAAAAAATGTTGAATAAATGAATGGGTCATAGTTCATTTTAGTGACCCGGCAACTTTTTCAATGGCTCATTTTGTTTATCTGTGTTGAGAAAGAAAATCTCCTAGGGGGGCAAATGCAGAAATGAATTCAGACATCTGCTGCAAGTGGGCGTCAAGATGGAGCCTATTTGGCCTTGGAGGAGGTCTGCCCGAACTGAGTGTCACTCTGGGGTTGCGTCGTTGAGGTTAACTTATGTCTTTCTTTCCTTGTATCGTCTCTGGCGTCGACATCAACACCATCTGCCGTCAAGGCTGCGATTGAGGAAATGTTCTCTCCCGACTTCATAACTTAACTTATTTTACTTTGTTTGTGAGGTGCTAATATGTCCCAAATAATATACAGTATATTAGTGCAAAATAAAGAAAAAAATAAGTTGTTCCGGAGCAACAGGTGCGGAGGCAGGTAACTTCCATCAGCTTATCTATATAAATATGTATTTAATGTGTGCGTGCGATTGAGCTCGGTTAGCATCATTTCATCGTTGTATATTTTTTATGTTTGTCGCTGGAACAGAGTCAATCTTCATGATCACACCAGGCTTCTTCTTGTCTGCTCTTTGCTAATTTAAATATTCAGCTCCCCTATGACTTGGCAGCTCGGCAGACGGAAAATGCGACATAAACGGAGCTAGCGAAAGATAAAGCTAAGTTAGACGGGTATAGAGAGTAAATGATAGCGACAGGAGTGTGTTGACTATCTTTGGCCACTGTAGCCAGCTAGCTAGCTAGCCAACCCGCGCGTTAAACAAAATTAACAAGCTAAAATAAAAGAACCAGTAAACAAAGGCAAGCGCTAGCTAGCTAGCCAGCCTGCGCGTTAAACAAAATTAACAAGCTAAAATAAAAGAACCAGTGAACAAAGGTAAGCGCTAGTAGGTTAGCACCCTGTTAACATCCCGACCCTTGCGTGCTGAATGCCCTCGGCAGCGGATCAGCGTTGTGCGCCTTTGAACTCGGCTATAGTTGGATAGTTCCTGCAAATATTTGCATAAAACTCAGCGAGACGCACTCCACACACGCACACAATTCAGGCTCATTGTTTAAATGCCCCAAAAGACTTTGTGTAACTGAAACCGGGGACTGCAGCCAAAGCAAACTAAAGCTGCGAGGGGGGACTGGAGCGTTCCCAGGGGTGGGGAGCGCCTGATGCAACAAGGCAGCCGTTTCATGGTCAACACTCGGCGCCATGATGCTACACTTATCTTCACGCGCCAGCCACACAAACGGCAAGTCATTACGGAGGATTAGTGGAAAGGCAGAGTGGAGGTGAGGCGGCGTGCAAAGGGTCAGATGCGCGGCGGCTAGGTTAGCATAGGAAGCTCTGCGGGGATTCTCAAAGGGGCTCCTAGAAAAATTATATTAAGGCTTTTTAAGACCTTTTGTAATGCCGCTTTCATCAAATCTAAAACCTACACTGGCATCGGAAACAGAACTTTGAATTATATAAGTCCTTGATTTATGAAAATCCAACATTTTCAAGTTCTGCGGACCCCCTGACAGGCAGTAACGATGTAAAGTCAAAACGCTTCGTCCAGCTCACCCTTTGCCTTTCACCGCCGAGGGCGGAGGTCATCGCACGCCGACACGCCTCCGATCAAAATCAATTCTCCAGCCCGCTCGGTTTCTCACCGGCAATTACGAGCGGCCGAAGGCGGCAGGCGAGGACGCGCCCTCGCCGCGTACGAGTACTCACCGGCTTATCGGTGAAGGGGGTCGACTCGGAGGGCGCCATGTCGTAATAAGGCGGCTGGAGAGGGAGCTTCTGCATCTCCTCGTCTTTGTCCAGATGGACCACCTGTGGAAGAATACAAAGCACATCATCATATGATGATGTCACAACAATGAATTATATTTTTTTAATCACATTGGATCATGTACATGTTTGAATGCACACCATTTTTTTATGAAAATACTGAATAATTTAATTTATTGTGTAATAAACCACATAAAAATCGTTGTGTTAATTAGAAAAAAATAAAAAATGTCATTTTTAATATTAATTAATATAATGAATATTAATCTAATATTTTTTAATCACATTGGATCATGTACATGCAATTTTGTTTATAATTGATAATTTTTTATCATATTTTTTAATCACATTGGATCATATACATGCACACCATTTTTTTATGAAGATATTGAATAATTTCATTCATTGTGTAATAAACCACAAAAAAAATCATTGTGTTAATTAGAAAAAATGTATGTCCTTTCAAAGTGAATTCTTTCACTCTCATATGTGTTTTTCTTTTAGTCTAAACTTCAACAAGGGATTGCTTGCTTGACAGCGGTTTCAACTTTCGCCGCTCGGCTGAACTTGGCATTTTGCATCCAATTAACGGCTCACGCGTGCCACATGATGCAAACTGTGGAAATAGCGAGATGCCGATGCTGAAAGAAGCGTCGGGCTCGCAGAGCGAGAAATTCAACACGCAGAATGAGCCCCGCTTATTAGCATGCGTCCATCCGTTGCCTTTGCGCATACTCTCATTAGGGTGCGCTGAAGCCTTTCTCAAGTGACTTTAGGTGAGATGCAACCGGCTCCGCTCTCGACTGATCACAGCCAATTGCAGAGCACTTATGGACAAACAACCGGTCACACTCATGTTCACACTTCTGGACAATTTAGAATCCTCGGTGAACCGAATATGGGCGTTTTTGGCTGCTGGGTCCAAAAGTATGCAAGCACATGGAGAATAGAAACATCTCGACTATCATATGCTTGGTCCACCAAGCTGCCAACAAGGAACATGGAGTTATACGTAAGTGTCCATTTGAATGGATGGATGGAAGGCTCAGGTTAGCGACAGGGACGGCTAACCGTTAGCGTCACTTGTAGGATGCTGAAGCCAGTGTATGAACGTGATTATTATGCTATTCAATAAAGTAATTGAAAATGCACCGGCGGCTCTATCTGTCCTTGACCACTTGGTGTGGGTTTTGCAATATGTTCTAGCTAGCAGAAGTCAGCGAACAGTGTGTCCACATTTGTAGGCGGCGTCCTCCACAAGATGAATTGAATGGCCTCAACATTGCTCTTCTTCTACGGCGCTTTGCTTCTACACGAGGCCTTTCCAAATTTGCTACGGTTTATGCGGTCCTGCTAATGTGTACACCGCTAGCGCTTAAATGAGCTAATGGCTAATGCTAGCAATCGCAGACATTTGTTTTTGCCGTCCTACCTGGATGTCATCGGATGTCAAGTGTCCCTTCATGTCGTTGTTCTTCTTCTTGGGCGGCGGCGGGGCGGGCTTGTGGGCCGGCGGGAGGTCGGTCCTGTTGAGAGGGAGACAGAGCGCAAAAACAACGTGACACTCGGGCGACGTCAGCGCCGGCCGCCCCGTCACATCTCCGTCACCTTCCACAACGCTCTCTAACGAGAAGGCCTGCCTGCACTTGCCTTTTTTTGCACTCTTGGCTTTTGATAGATCGGGACTTGGCGGTTGCGTGACGGCGGCGGCCGTGCGGCCTGCCCTTTCAAAGGCTGCAGACAGACACTGTGCTAACGAGAGCAGGCTGTAATTGGACACTGAGGTGAGGGGGGTGGGATGGAGGGGGGGTTAGAGGGGTCGGGTATATGAGGGGGGCAAGGAGAATTGTGAGTCAGGTGCTCCAGGTCAGTCTAGCCGACCGGCCTGTCATGCTCGCTTGACGTGACATTATCGACCTCAAGGCCGCCTCCGAGAACTGAACAGGAACTTTTAACCCTGATGATAGCGGCAACGTCTTCAAAAGCAGCAACCGCACACCACTTTGACGTAAAGACAAATTTTGATCGACTGGATGGATGACAATTAATTATTGAAAATGTGACTGAGCATTACGGTGAACCAAGCACTGTAAACGTGTCATGATATAAAGTTCCCAAGTGTTTGACGTATGCCGAAATAATTAGTTCACCGCCATCAGGTTGTCGCAGTGCAAAAACCTTCGCGCCGTGTCACAAGTCACGTCTCACATCCTGACACGACATCACCAGCCGTCGCGGATAACGAAGACGACGCGCCTTATCTGCGCCATCCGCCACCTCCCATTCGCGCTGGTTCACGTCCTTATTGAATAACACGACCTTTCCCGGCAAGGCCAAGCCGGCGTTTTAATGCGTAGAAAATTTGTGCATGAGCGCACCCCTTAACTCTTTTTTTCACGCTCATTATTTCCGCTCTGCCAAAAAGCCCCGACACGGCAGCGAGACGAGACAGCGACGCTCACTTAAGCAACTTGAGCGCTCGCGTCTGAAACGACGTTGTCACCAAAGTCGTGTTTTTCTTCGCTTCATCAAACGAGGAGAAATGGAAACATGTTTTTTTTTAACTGACATGAAAATAAGAAAATCGTTTTTATCGGAGTGTGCGGTACATTCCAGGACAGCGCAACTCGACACAGAACACAAAAATTTTGCTTCCGACACATTTTGGAATTTCTTCCTTCAATGTCGCAAAGGAATGAGAAGAATCATAGCAACACGTGGGGAATAGAATATGCAACACGAAAAAGGGTGGAAGAATGTTGGGATTATTTTTACACAACCCCCCCCCCCCAAAAAAAAATCGCGTGACGAACGAGGACGCGCATCATCTCGCAGAGGTGAAACGGCGGGCTCATTAGACAACATTGTAATCTCGCTCACTTGATGCAGTCACAAACACAAAAGCCTTGACAGCTGCCTTGGAAGGAAAAAAAAAAAATCTCATTTCCAGCCACCGTCAACGCAGCGTGACATCGAAACGCAACGAGTGAGCGAGAGGAGCTGCCGACCTACATGTCGCTCCTTTTCAATAACATCAGCTAACGTTTGACACTTTGTAACATCCGCCTCCATGTTGGGATGAATGGCCCGAATATGCGCACGTTTTGCGGTGAGATCTCTCCTCCAAACCTGCAGGGCCCTTCTCATGATGACATTCAATTGGCAGCGGCGGCTCGGGGGGGAGGCGTCACGCAAAGACCCACTCTTTCCTTCCCGTCGCACCTTCTTTTCCTCCTCGACCATCACATGTCAAAATGAGAGAATGCAAGGAAAGAGGCGACGGAGTGAGATGGTAAGGTGAATTTACAACGGTCACGTGGGAGGGGGATAAATAGATTTTTCTAAAGACTCTAAATTCTGTGGAGTTGGGAATTTGTTAAAAACAGTTATTAATATACAAAATGGTGATGTGGTTCAGACAGAGGTTAATACGTATGCCAAATATTTGCGCTCTCCCGGTTGAACAGCTGCCGTCCGCTAACGTCCGCGACGTCGCTGTTTGCACGAGTCGACGACGCAAATTTGTTTGGGCAAAACTTGCGCAAGTTTGGAAAAAAAAGCTCACGGGAGAATATAATAACCGATGCTGTCGGATTAAAAAGTCATCAGTTTCAATTTGTACGCCTCTCAAGGCTTCAAAACGACAGCTGTCGGCATCACTCGGGGGAATGCTTGCCTCACAGGCTGCCCAAAGGACGTCCCATCCCGGGAAGTTGGGAACCCTAACCCTTTTACGGTACAAGATGGCATTTGGGTTTGCAAAAAACGACACTGACAATGAATGGCCGCGGGGACCAAATCATCAATTCTCCACCCTCCGAGACGCAAAGCTGTAACAGAGACTGGGTTCTTTTGATATCAAGGGAGGAAATGGTCCATTAGAAGCTCCTCGTATTTTGCAGGGGTCATTTTGACATCTTCGGGGTCGACCACCTTACTCCTCATTATTCCGGCTCAAAACTTGACTTGTGAGACAGCTGCGGCAATCTGTGCCGAGTCTTCCCTTTTGGGCTCTGCTGTCGCAAAATTGAGCTGGGGAGTAATTAGTTCACGTTTGTTATATTTCCATAAAACTCCCTAAATGACGTGACTGTATTTTGCATACTCGTGGGTTCCCAGACTCCATTTTGAAAACGTCTTCCCTAAAGACAAAATCCCATCGCAATGCTAATAAATAAATAAATATAAAATATATAAATTTAGATATTCGGGACATATGTCGTCTTTGCAGTCACAAAGCTAATCGAGCTAACCGGCGTGCCGCGTCGTTGTCACTGGCCAACTTTCGTACCTCAGCTGTGGCACGATGCAGTAATGAAGGTGGCGGCCATTCGGGGCGACTGACGCTAATGGAAGCTGACAAGTGCCGCACGCCCGCAAGGATGCGTTGAGCAGGGGGGGGGGGGGGGGGGAAGCTACCAGGTTTGCACTCAGGCGTCCACCTTGAGGATGTTTCGCCCAGCACGCTCAGCCGGACACCAAAAGCTCAGGGCAGCTTAAAGGGAGATTTAAGGGGGATAGCGAGTGGGAAAACATTGCTAATCCCCAAAGTGAGAGGAGTAATCTGGGCGGGAGATTTATGGGCCAGGACCTACGACACACTCACAAAGAGGCGACCGCCACTCTTGACCGTCACTTCCAAACCCGCAGGAGCAATTTTTAGCCAATCAGGACGAAGCCTGTTGGGATCACAATGCCGCTGTTTGACTAGTCTGAAACAACTCGGCGGAACGCTGGACTTGACCCTCGTCGCTCTCATTGATTTGCGCTGATCACAATCTTATTTGGCAATTTAAATGCTAATGATACTTTTAATTGCGCTCAGGGAATGAAAGCGATGTGATCTTCGGGAGGCAATTACTTTCTCGTTTTGTCTCGCGGACGGCGATGAGGGGAAAAAAAAAATAGAAAACACAAGAATGCAACAAATGTCTTTTGTTCTTGGACAAGTTTATCAAAAAATAATTCTGGTGGTAGCGCGGAACACTTCACTTTTACAATTATACATCCAGACCTCAGGCATTGAGGGATGAGACATCCACCGCGACGACAAGACGATAAACACCGCATTGTACAGCATTTCACATTCCAGAAGCAGTTTAGGAGCAATAAACAACAACAGTGACGCTTCGGTGGACATTTTCGAGCTAGCGGAGATCAACGACGCACACTTTGCATCTGTCATTCACACCTGGCGTTAGCGAGTTAGCATCTGTAGCGACACAAGCGGAATCCTCCAGCTGTGTTCGATAAAGCCGCGACGACGGGGAAACCGTGGCGTGAATGTACATTTGGCAACAGATTGGCAGATTTAAACCAGCGCTCTCAGACACTGTGTCGAAATCATGCAACTGATTAGAGGTTTGATTAGAACTCGATTAAAAAGATTCTGATGACTTGCTTTGAGTTAAGTAGGGGTAAGCGAGTACCGAGACTAGGTATCGATATCGAACCGATATCGGGACTTATTTTAAGGTACTCGCGGAAGCTTTTTGTTCCTCTGGTTTACATTTGAATAGTTTGAACAGTTTAGCTTGGGTTGTTAGCGGAAAGCTTCTGTTGCATGTTTTTGCAATGCTGAATGACCCAAAAACTTTTATATGGGTTGCAAAGTTGGAAATACATAAGGTTATTTTTTTTAGTGTTATATTTATGGTCATTATTAATAACGGCAATGATAAACATTTTCAATTATTTGCGGCGTACTAAATTCCTATGGGACGGTGGATAACGATCAGACCACGTGCAAAATTCTACACCAGGTGTGAACATCTCCACGGAAGCACATTTGCTTATTCCACAAAAACTTAAACGATATATTCAACATTCCCGCTCAAGTCAAATGTCTTTTCAGTCCCAGTTGTGGCAAGGCGTTGACGACGTCCAGCGTCAACGGGTTTCCCGCATCAGAAGAGACGGTGGTTGGTGCCAAAGTGATTTATCCCGGTGAATGTTTGCAACTGTGTCAATGTCAGGAACGCCAGTGAGCAAATTCATTTGGCGAGGGGGTGCGCCGCCGCCGCGTCGCCGCACTTACGATTGCGGCCGCATTTTCAGGCGGGGGGTCATAAATCACGGCGGGGGTGAGCAAGAGCGATGAACACATTCTTGCCAGACTATCGCTTTTGACAAACGCCCGTCTGTTTTGATAATCATTAGACGATGGGGCCGCTAAACGGCCGTGTGATTTATTAGCCTTGACCGACGGCGAGTCCCGCAGTGTGCCGCTTGGCAGGGGCAAAAACAATCAGCAATGTTTGTGTCGACGTTGAGCGGTTAGCGGTCCGTTCTGTATCCCGATGTTTGGAAAATTAGCGATGGGCTAAACACAATCAGTGCACTGCCCTTTATTTACAACAAAAATTCAGATCTTTCTTTCATGAAATTGTAGACTATTGTCTTCATTTCGTAGCATTGTTGAGTCTATGTGGAAGCCTGGCATGGTTATGCTAGTTGTGTCCTTTTTTGAATTTCTTAAAGTTACTTTTTATTTTTGTTCTGACTTTTTTTCTAATTACTTCTAATTAGATCAGAAAGCAAATTTATTTGACAAATAATTCACGCTTCCAATGTAGCCGTCGCGGCTAACGTCAGCTTGTCTCCAGTGCTAAGGCTAGCTTAGTATTGCTAGCGCTACTATTTACGTTGAAATAGGACATACGTCCTGCGTGCCTTTTTATCACGTCCGCTGTTATGAATTTTTGTGAATCGCACTCGTGCTCCTTAGCGAGAGTCGCAGCTTCCCTGTCAGGCTCGATATGTGTGAAGTGAGGCTCACTTTTAAACCTTGCTAGCAGCTTTAACACTGCAAACTCCCCCTTGAATACATTTGCTAATCAGCACCTCTGGGAAGTATCATATATTCTTGATCATTTTCAAAAATGTTGTCATGTTATGAAATGAAAATTGATCCTGTAGCGCTCCAGATAAAGTTCTTGACACAGTTGCGTGCCGCCATATTGCAGTATTGACGGGCTTTATAATTGCAAGATGATAACGGTGCCATAAATCCCCCAGATCAAGTCCCCGCCGTACGCACCGATAAAACCGAAGAACATCGTTCATTCGCTGGATGAAAGCACCGAACACATTTTCATCTTAAGACACTGAACAAAGCGGACACTTGAAGCTCTAAGTCCCATTTTTAACGACAGCGCATGCACAAGTTACACGGCACGGACACAACGCTCGTCATGCGCGGGCGACGACAATCATGCACGGCGGTGACCGGGAAGGGCTTTCAGACCGGCAGACAAAAGGAGAGGAGGTTGCACTACTCTTAAATGACTTTATCGGAGAAGAAGAAGATGATAACAGCAGCCAAATCCTCTATCAGATCACGGATGATTTGCCTCTGATTAGCAATTTGATTTGATATGTTTGCCACTAGTCAGTCTGAGCTGGCCCAATCAGATAAAAACTTGATAGTCCCTCTTAAGGCTTTTAATGGAGTCTGATTTATCGAAGTTTATCAAACGAGACAGATTCATTTGAACAAAGTTTGATATCCAACGTGCGGCGCTGCTTTTTTCTTTTTTTTCTTTTTTTAAGACTAGGTGACCCAATTATTTTTTCCCCCTCACAGCGGCGTGCTCAAGTACGTCACTTGCAGGCCGCCGTTGGAGGCGGGCAAGAGAATAGAGGATCCGGGGGGGCAGGGCTCGGCGGGGGACAGACTGGGGTCGGGTGCCTCTACTTTCCTTGTGGCCGACTCTGGCTTCTCCGCAGCCTGTGTCACGCAACTGTCAGTTACGGCCGCGACGGCGATGCTGAAGGAAGGCGAGAGCGGGAGGGAGACAGACAGACAGGCAGACAGACAGCTGTTACTTCCATGTCAGAGTGAGAAAGAAAGACAGATTAGCAGAGGGTGGGAGACCAAAAGCAGTGGTGTGTGTTGTGGGGGGGGGGAGTGTTAAGAGGCTAGCGCGGTTGAGAGCCAAGAAACATATTTGACACTCAAGAAAATCTCACAAACTCATTCACTGTCGCGGACGATTTTATCCGTCAATTGGAATCCAACCGTTCACCGTCACCTACTGTATATTTGTCAAGTACGTTTTCGGCGATTTGCCCAGCACGGCTGCCAAATTCAATTTTGTGGACGTGCTGCAATGAAAAACAGTTTGAGTAGAAGATGAAGAATAAATGGTGGTTATCAAAATGGCTGACAAGTTCAACGGGCAGTGAATGAGTTAAGTAAAATTGGGTCATTTCTCACGGCAGGTTGAGACGTAATCCCCGGCAGATTTGAACTCTTCGGTGATTCTTTTATTTTCAACCTGGACTACATTTTAATTTCCTTCTCCCACTAGCTTAATATGCCTTCTGTTTCGTGACTCGTTTTGTTAATATTCCCGGAGAGGCTGACCCCTACGCCCAAGCGTGACACTTTCCTCCACGATTGCTCTTCGCATCTTTTCCTCCCGAGAGCGTGGCGGTAACCTCGGCAACCGAGCACTCTGCCTAGACCAGGTGCCTGCGACAGGGGTAATCAGCGGGACGCCACGCCGGCACTCACGTTGATGTGCGGCGTGGCTTTTTGCGATTCTCCCTGCAACCAACAGATGGCTTTCTTTGTTCCTTCCACTTTTGCAAAGACATTTCAAATGATTTCAACTCGGTGGCTTGGGCTGTGCGGCAGCTGGCCACGTTTATGGACCTGGCTTTGTAAAGAGGCAGATTAGCTGATAAATTTTAAAAGCAAGCTGGCTGTCTTAAAAGTCTCACAGCGCGACACTACTGATAAATAGCAAATTGATTCACTCGTTGGCTTTTTAAAGACCTGTTTGCATTGGAAAACAATTTTCCACAACATTAGATACATCTTTGTCAAGGCGGCATTTCTAACGCAGGGTCGCATTTAAGACTTTAAGGCCACTTTGATCAAATAAAACAGCTTGTATTTTTTTTTAACTCACATTTTCAAAGGGCCGTTTGTACATTTTTAAAGTGTACAAGTGAGTAAAAATTCATAGTTGCACGTTGTGCCAGAACAAAAGAGAAAAGAGGAGGATGCCCCTTTATTGGAAGCATATTTTTCTATTTGAATATTGATTGACTGTTGATTGAAACATTAGCGCCACTATGCTAATTCCTGTTAGCATAATCATGGCTAAATGACAATATAAGCGTGCTGATAATTTCCAATTTTAGAATAAATAATAATAAAAAATACAAATCTGGAAAATCAAGTCCAGATGGATATTGATCTTTTTCCAGGCATGAGCGCCTCATCTCCAATTTTTTGCTGCACTTTCTTTACTTTTCTTTTCTTTTCTTTTCTTTTCTTTTCTTTTCTTTTCTTTTCTTTTCTCACCATGACTCAACAGGGTGCCCTTGATTGTTGTTTTCACATGAATGAAGCCTTATGCATGCATCAGCCAACTTCTGCTCGGCTGGCTCAAATTATACATCTCAATGTACTCACAAATGTTTTGTTGAACACAAAGCCGTCCTGATGCGGTACCAGGTGAATATATTATATGAGCATTTAATTTATCTATCTGTTGCTACACCTTACTGACATCCAATACACAAATAAACAAAGAAACATAATTTGTAAAAAAGAAATTTCAATTAATTAATCAATTAAATTGGACGATTTCTCGCTCGCCTCAAAAACAAGCTGTCTCGTTCATTTCCATCCCGCAAAAAAAACCGCCCGTCCATTTTGTCCGCCGTCAGCCTGACTAACAGCCTGCTTCTCGGAATGAATGGGAGGGAGGCAGGCGGTTGCCTTTTTGCACTATTAACTCAGAGCGAATGGTGTTTTGGTGCCTTTCAAAGCCTTCGTCTCTCTGGAGAGACGACATGAGTTCACATCTAATCTCCCGCCTACCTCACCTGCTCGACAACACTTTTGGCAAAAGGCACTCGCTACTCACAGGTCATTATCTGTCTCCGTGCGGGTCTTCTGCTGGCGCCGGTGGACCATGACCACGGTGACGGCCACGCCGATGATGAGGCCGATGGCCACGATGCCTCCGAGGATCCCGATAACGCCACCCGGGGGGCCCCGCGCCATCGGTTTCTCTGCGTGGGCGGGAAAGAAAAATCACAGTGTCAGCTGTCAATTGTTGCCGAGCGACATGTGGCAGGATTCGTCGGATACACATGAAAAGGGTCCGAAGATTAATTTGACAAACTATACCCGGTGTCGACAAATTGACGATGTAGGCGGTTAATTCGCCACCTGCTGTCGAAGGAAAATGACTGGGAGTTTAAGATCAGAGGATGTTTGAGAACATTTGTCAATTTTTGCACGTCGTCCTTGTTGTTGTTAGCTACTTAAATGTTGCACAGAGGCTGAGATCTACCGGAGTCAAATTCCTTGTTTGGCATGCTCAAACTTGGCAAATTAAAGATTGATTGATTGATTGATTGATTGATTGATTGATTGATTGATTGATTGATTGATTGATCACAGTACCTCAGGTAATGACCATTCACGGCTCACCTGTTTTTCTGGGTTTGGTCATGTGACTGTGATGTCATTTTGGCAAAATGGCCACTACCCGAGAAGGATATATTTCAGATTTTTTTTTTTTTTGCGTAATGTAACAATAAGACAATGCTAATGCTAACAATAGGATGAATGCTCATGTTAAGAATAAGACAATGCTAATGCTAACAACAGGACAAAGCTAAAAATATTTGACCAAAAAGTTGTTTGCGTTTATCTGGACGCTAGCAGATCTGCCTCACTCCAAGCTTGGAAAACCCCCGAGGTGACGTGTTCACAGGAACTCTTGAACCGCAATGTGTAGCAGATAAAAATGACAATTTACAGCCGTGAGCGAAATGGTCACGGCCATCTGTTTCCTTGGCTTATCGGCGAGGATTCGCGATGCTCTGCAACGATGTGTCCAAGCTGTCTGTGTGAGCGGGCTCGCCAGGGACCAATCAAAGGCTGAGGGCAGCAAATTATCGCCGTCTCCACTCCGAAGGGAAGAGCTGCCCTCGTGATGACTCCATTATTACGTGGCTATCCGTTCCCGCAGTGACAATACAAGGCCTCGTTCGCCCGCCGCTTTGATTCACCGCCCATAATGGCGCATCCTCAAAGGACTACCTCAAATATGAGCGCATGATACCGTGATAACGAGTCCTTGGACACAACAATGGCTGCCACGGAGCTCACCATTTTGAGCCTATTTTGATCTTCACAGAGACCTTTTTTTCCCCCCTGTGTGTGTGTGTACAGTCAGGAAGAAAATGTCAGGCTGGCGGAGGTAGGATATTTTCCCGGGGGGTTCTGGGGAGCTATGAAACAACAACAAAAAATAAACAAACCCCCAAAATTCTGCAAAAAACACTGATTAAACATTCAATATATGTTCACTACAGGGGACTGAGGGAAATGTGTGAAATCAAAATTTGAAAGTACCCAAAAGTCAATTATATGGCCTAGCATCATAAGCAATTTTACTCTGCATAATTTTTTATATTTTATTTGTATGGCGAGGCTTGGCCCATTTTACGGCAAACCACTTGATGTGATTTAACCGTAAACTTAAACTCAAATCAAATTCTTCCTCATAGCCTCACACTTGTTGTTTTTGTGCTGCTATTTCCCCCCCAAATGTGATCAGCTTTGAAGCATGTGATCTAGCTGCAGCATGGCAACAGCTGAGCCGAAGCCGCTACTGTTGTCTCACGGCGCCACGCTCTGCGCCAGCCAGTGGGCTGATGCAAATGCCAGACACAATAGTCTGTTGTGTAAGCAACGCGCACATGCGCACGCAGAGGACTGGATCAGAATGGAGCCGAGCCCGCCGGCAGCTGGCACGGAGGATTTTGGACCTGGAATAGAAGGAGCGCGGTGGCGGCGGCGGCCATTGCGCTTCACAGGTGCCATCAAAAATTGAACACCTCATCCTGCGTACATGAACCGCATCCGACATCACAAATCCTCACACGAATATGGCTGCGGGCTCTTGATGAAGAGCTTCATTTTTTTTTTCTCAACAAGATAAGCATAACGGCCACACACCTTGGCTTCACGTTCAATGAGGCGGACGTGAGCTGGCGTGACTGGACCGAGTCAGGTCATTGTTTTCCTACCGCCGTGTTTTTCAAGGACATGACCCCACGAAACAACACCATGGTGTTTATGTAGGTAGCTCTGGAAATAATGATGAAGCAAATGACAAATACACAAACAGCTCAAGCTCCCCGCATTGGCTCTTATTAGCTAGCAGCAAATAAAAGTGACCCGCGAGTTCATTTCAAATGTCAGCAAGTTTGGTCTAAAATAACTCCTTCATAGCGTGCGTTCAAGCGCAATCTGGCTGATGTTCAAATATGTCTGGCCACCACCGACCGCTGAGACATTGCAATTGATTTACAATACGCGTGACGCGGCCGAGCGTGTGCTGCATCTAACCTTGGCTTGTTTGCCACCAGCCTCATCCTTCGAGCAGGTTATGTACTCCAAATTTTTTTTTATCCTAAACCCCCACGACCTCACGATTCTTCTCTGGGGCCGAGCATTTCCGCACATTTCACATTCAATTTCTACAGGATTTGCATCCAGCAGTTACTGTGATTATTTTTCGCAACCCCCTGGAAGGTGGCAGCAACCTTCATCCCGCTGCGCACGGACTCGCCTGCTGTTATTCGCGGCCGCGCTTGATGTATGAGCAATTGTTGCTCGGCAAACATCCGTGTCTTCCCGAGCGCCCGCTCACTTCCCGTCAACTCCGCCGGGACTCCCGAGCGCCATGATGGATATGTTGCAGAGCGTCACGCTTCCCACGCGAGCCTTCAGGTGCAGCCCCCGCCCCTCCCTCGTTGCTATTCTATGTTTGAGTCCTATGGGCCAAAGGTGAAATAAAACTGGTTTTGAATAAGATTCCTTTTTGGCTCATATTTGCGGACCACACTTCCAGAGAACCACGTGCATGTCCAACCTTAAGGATTAAGCTGCTAAATTAGCTACCTAAATTAGATTAAATTTAAAAAAGAAGAATTCAGGGTTGGGTCACCACAGAATGAATGCCTCGGCAATAGAACTCACCCGCACAAATATTGACCACAGTTAGCTGCTGGAACAGGAAGCATGACCTCTTAACACAAAATTGCCTATGAATAAATCTTTCAGAATGAAATAACATGTCACATCAGTGTTGGGGGGCCAGCCGTCGTTTTCAAATGATTGTATTTCCACTTTGGAGTAAGAGATTTGCTGCATTTCAGGCAGCACAAATACACCGTTCCACTTCTTTTCTGATCAGCCCCATGCTGCTACACGTTCCCAGCAGGAGGTGGTCAGCGTTAGTAGGAGCTCTCGCTAGCTCGAATGGATTAGTGCAACCCTCCTGCTATCAGAGCTGGCGGACATTTATTTGCAATGACAATTGAAGCCATTTTTTTCTGGGGGTAGGCTGTTGTGCTAGCATGCTCCCCACTGAACCAGTTAGTCACACATTCGGAACAGAGCAGGTGGGAAGTCAAAGGGTGAGAGGGACACCTGGAGAATGAGAAAAAATAACACTGGAGTCTTGACGTCATATAAGCAGGTGCTCGCAAGCGCCCTAAACAACCATTTGAACATTTAGATGAATAACAAAGCTTATGCATTTATTCTTTATCATCTGCAAAGAAAGTTTTATATTATTATTATTCATATATTAATATTATATGTATTATTATTATTTCCATGCATGTCTGTATTATACTGCCCCCGTGTGGCCAAGGCCCACACACCAGGAGCATCACTATATCCACTAAAATGAAGCAGACAATGAGGCAAAAACAGTTGACTCCTTTACGTCCTATTAAGTCATTCTGATATCTTTCTATAAAGTGCAATCTTGCAAAGTGCCAATTTCCTTTTCTTTTCAACGTCGCCGCTAACTAAGTGGATGCAAGCTGTTACTGTAAACCGCTGCACTGCAATTGGAGATGATTGGAGCAAGCCGAGTGTTTTTACAGAACAACAATGCGAGCACCGGCTGTGTTTCTGCAGTCAATTGGACAGTTTTTTTTTCCCCAACCGATCATTTTAGTCCAAGTGGTGCAAGGATGGAATGGGTCGAGCTCCTTGAGGGTCTTGGCATCTAAACCGGACAACCACGGCCACCCGCTTTGGCTCCAGCCCGGCGGTTGTCCTCGCATGTCAGCAGCCCCAGTTCAGGTATTTAGTGGCCTTTATCACCTCATTTCATCATTACATGAACCTTATGTGTGTGTAAAAGAGCAAGCTGTTTGCAATTAATCCACAATCACCCCCTCCCCCCCACCGACCCCCCCGCACACACACACACACACACACACACACACACACAAACCCACACATTTGAGTAAATTCTACAGGGCTGTCCAATAAAAAGACAGAAATGTAGCTTAATGGAGTTCATAAATCTGGATTTCACGCTGCCAACTGGGACCCCCCCCCCATCCCCCTACTAGAGTTCGGAAGTAACCTCGTTAAAGTTTCCAGTGCGTCCTCCTCAGGGAACTGGAGGCTGCTGATGTCACCTTCTTCTTCTACATTTTTTTCTGTCTTCCTCACGCAACATTCTCTGGAGAGCATCACTCACACTACCACCTTGGCCCAAAACGGACTACAGAGGTAATTGCTGTTCCACACTAGCCCACAGAGGGCAGCACTTGATTAGGCCCAAAATGCAAGCACAGTAGAGGTGGCAAATAGACTCACACTCAAGTTGAAATACAGATATGTTAAAAAAAATACCGGTAAAAGCAGCAAATTGTAATTTAGCTCAACTAACAAAATGTTTGTACTTGTTTGTCACTTCCCACCACTGATGGACCAGTCGTGCGCCTCCCGTGTTACTGCTGTTGTCATTCCCGCCGCCGCATGGCTGAATAAACACACGCTGAGCTCTCTTTACAGCCCCCCCGCGTAGTTAACAATTGGCGGCTCAACAATACGTCAAGAAAAATCCGCGCAACGAATCAGCCCGCGGGAATAATTAGGATGGAAATAAACAGTGAGGCCACCGTTCACGCACGAGTCAACGGGAAGTGGAAATGAGATGAGCGCCTGCATTGTGTAGGACAAGTAGAAAGAACATAATGTTCAGAATGCAGTGCCGTATGTTCTACCAAAAAATCTGAATGAACTCCATTTTTATTCTTTATTATTGGTGTAATTCCTTTTCGAGCCACTAGGTGGCGACCTATTGTTTAAACACTGTAGATATGTGAAAGAAGAAGACAATAACAGCGTTTCAAGATCATCCTGATTGTAAAATACTCTTTCATCCTGCTTTTTACGCCCACAGAAAGCTTTTTTCAACATGTTTAAAAGCAACCGACATCAGAATATTCCACAACAATAGGGGAGCCAAGGAGCAAAAAGGTCCAATACCTCCTTACAACAACATCACGCCCACGTAGCCCCAGAATTGAACCTGCGCTATCTTCAATACGCAAGGTTCTTGTTACAGCAGGCCGTGAACAAGTGCACGCATCATCACTAATCTACAAACCCGTTTCTGTGGCTCCATCAAATGAGCTTCATCTCTTCCTCCCTCCCTCCCTCCTTTTCCCTTTCATGTCTCGGCCTCCATGTTGGGAATGTTAATGCGAGCATCCCTTTGCTCTTCCTCGCTCGCTGGCACGCACATTCCCTTCGAACGTGTCAGCAGAAAGTCTCCACGCTCAGGTCACAGCTAATTTTCTCCGGCCAGTTAAAACCCGACAGCCCGGCTCGCTCGTGTTCTGCACAGACACATTTCAATTGTAAGCTTTTGAGGGGGGCTTAGTGAGGAGAGGGGGGGGGGGGTTATGGAAGACGCCCTCCCCCCCAGTCCATCTTTTCTCTGGCTAAGCTGCCGTGTCATCGCACGGCGGAGTGCATTCATACAAGCTCGGGACATTTGTATTCGCTGTCGGAAGTGCAGCTCAGTAATGCTAGCGTTTGTCGCGTCAGGCGTGTATTACTACTCCTTTTGCTGAGGCGTGCATTTCTGCTCTCCCTTGGGGGGGGCTGAGCAAAGTATGGCCTCCGCCGGTCTGGACCGCACCGGTCTTGTAATATTTATCAGACCACCGACACGTGACACACAACAACTCAGATACTTGCTTGTCAAAGTTATGAGTGCCAAAGGATGAATTCACTTCGCCGTTATGATCCCTACAACCTCACGCTTTTATTTTTTCAACGAGTGTACTATTTTGACTCCAGCTGCTGATGAACCCAAAGTGGCCCATTTGCCGCTAATAAACAACGGCGCTCACCCGTCGCGACGTAACGACACATCGGTGACAATAGCGCAACGCAATTAGCAGCTAGCGACAATCAAATATTTACAAGGCGCCGCGGGCTTTGTTGTTTTAACGACCGCTTCCATTCCTCGCCGTAAAACTGGAGATAGTTGGCCTGGTTACGCCGTGAAGATTCTATTACATTTGAGAACATGAACGGTCACGACATGAAGGTGACACTCGCAAGCTATTTTTCAAAATAACAGAACCACCAATCAGCACCTCACGCTTGATTAGGAAGGGCAAAAAATATCAACATCAGCCATTAACAATTTGGCATCTTCTCCTTCATGGATGACACTTACTCACATTTTTTTACACCTTGACATCAATCAATCAAAACCCAATTAATATGAATTATCATTAGAGTGCGCCGAGCCTTATCATGATTGGATTTTGGACTGCGAGAAAAATGACAGTCATAAAATCTTTTTGTTACACCAGAGGAAACAAATTCATTTACATTAAAGGTGCTGTCGATGTGACAGATTAAATATGAACACATAAAATGATATATATCATGACATATTACGAGTGGAACGTGGTCCATATTATCCCTAAATATTGTGTCATCAAAGTCAAAGACGATAAATGAGTCGACACTCACTGGTCACTTGATTAGGTACGCCTGTACAATCTGATGCTCAATATTCATGTGAAGCGTCTCGCTACTTGCATTCAAATAAAATTCAGCCCAAGCGTGCAAGCTTTGGAGAAGCTCTTCACTGAGCAATCAATACTTCTTTGTACCTTGTGCAGTATTAACGCGGCCCAAGAGCCGATGATGTCCGATTCTTTAATGGAAAACACGAACGGTAAAAGAAAACGAGGCCCGAGGCCTGAATTTCCTTCTCTCGTTTGATCGGAATGAAGACAAAGGGAAGAGGAAAACAAACAAAGGTGGTCTCCTGAGAGATAACCATCTCGACTTCATCATGACATCACCAGAAAAAGAAACAAATACCCGAGGCAATTCTGATTGGTATGTTCATTTGGCTAATGTTGTAATTGTTCACTATTGAATATATTAGTTTTAAATGGAATCTAATCTAAATTTAATGAAATCTACATTTTATTTCCAGATTAAGATGCAAGTTTTATGATATGTTTCAGAGTAGGATTTAAAAAAAATTAAAAAAATTAAATGTGCCTTTTCCGACAATTATTTTCTTCTGGATTCTGATTGGCTAACAGTCCAAATTGATTCACCTCCCACTTCATAGCCTCCACATCTGCATTTCCACGTGGATAGAGATACCAACAGCTTATGAAGGGTACTTAATTAATAGCCATAACATGACAACACCGGGGCACCAAAATGTAGCTTTTACGACCCGACAGCCTTCTTCCAGACCCTGAGACGTTAAAAACAAACACTAAAGCGACTGCGAGGCAGTTTGAACAGGCTGTGTGCTGCTTGACTGGAAGGTAAAACTCCTTTGACGTTGCGCTAATACGCACTCGACTGTGATTTATGGGATGCCGGCAAGCTACAAAAAAAAAGCACTCATGCTCACCAAATTTGGCAAGACAAAAACTTTTGGGCGGAGCTGTAAGACAAGATGGAAGCGGTGTGGGTTGTTTTTTATTTTTACAACAGACTCTTCGCTGATGTGTCAGCAGAGTGCACAAGTGGAGCAAGAAAAAATGCAATACCATCCGATACAATTGGCTGCTTTTATGCAATGAAGCACAACAAACAGAAATACATCACGACATAGGAAACCAAAACAAACAATACAACAACTTAGAGACAATTTACAACTAGCGTGTCGCTAAGCAGAAAGCGCCATTGTCGCTAACAGCTGTTAGCACCTGTCTTTTCGTGGGCAACATGACAAATATCCACTGTTAGATGGAACAATTCAAGTGAAGCGAGAAAGTCAATTGAGATTGAATATGTGTGACTTTTTGTTTTACTGAATTAGCTGAGCATGATGATAGTCCTCAGACTTGGCGCTAACCTTTAAGTAAAAAGAAAAATGACACTTAAAGTAAATTTTGGCAAGGATAAGAAATGATTTGTAGATACATGTGTATAAAGTTGTTTTTTTAATAAATATCTGGATTAATGTCAACATTTTGTTGAAGATCTGGTGATTACTACAAAGAAGCACTGAGCTAGCTTAGCTGGCTAAATTGGCTAGCATAATGTTGGTCCTGCGATACACTAATTGGCTAACCTACATTTCACTTTTCTGAGTTGATTGCTAATACCTCCACCAGGCCCAAAAAGCTACACTAAAAGTCAAGTGCCAAGGCTACAAATTAAGATCTTTTCAGGGCTAATGTACCCCGAAATGTAGTTTTTCTGGCCCCCGCCCGTTAGGGCGCGAGAGCGGCTCCAAGAGACGCTACGCTCGTAAAGTGCGGCTGTGGTGTTTGCAATGGCAGCGCTCCGCTAGCTCTCCGGCGCCATTGCGACGCCGCTCATGTCACGCTGATAGAAATGCAGGCATATGTGCACATTCATCTTTGCAGAGAATGGAGAGGAATTATTTTTTTGGTCTTTAGACAGCTGCTGATTTCTGGCTCTCTGTTGGATTTGTGAAAAACATGAAGCCACAAAGTACAATTTGAAGGCGATTACAGTCATTTCGATGAATGATTTGCCTTTTTTGGGGGGTCTCCATATCCCTGAAAACTCACCAATTTTTGTGCATGTGTGCTTTTTATGTCAGGGTTTCTCAAACTTTTGGGATCCAGGGGAAAATTATTTCCAAGGACCCATTATAAATCTAACACAAATTTAAAATAGCTATCATGTGTAAGTCTAAAGATGTAAAAAACTAAAATATAAAAAAAACAAAGCTAGGTATTTATATTTTGAGTTGGAATTTTTTTTTCGTTTTTCATGAAAGGAAAAAAATATTGGATTCGAAATCATAATGCTATGAGACATAATTTAAAAAAAATAAAATCGAATACAGTGTTGTGAAATTAAAGCGTAAATGATATCATATTTCAAAATTGAATCAGTATATTTTGTTAAGGCCACAAAAAGGTCACGTGAGTCCTTTATACTGTATTTGAAAGACCGTATTGAGTTTGCTTGTACAGCATAAATATGTGGTATTGTGTCGAAATGTACGTATATGATGCATATCTTTTTTTCCCAAGAGTGGGTGGGGGTGGGGGGAATTGTGTGTGTATGGGGGGTGACTAACAAAAACCAGATCTGCCCTGTGATGTGCGTCCGAATTGCTTTTTAAGTTGAAAGGAGGTAGCGACACAGATCTGTCGAAGACCACATAACACAAAACAGGGGTGACGATTGGGATTCTGCATGCATACCAGCCGGCCTGCCGCCCAGCTGAGCACCCCCCCCCCCCCCCCCCTCGCTCGCCTCCTTATAGACGTTCAAAGGCGCTGCTGCGTCGAGCCGCTCAAGCTGCTGACTTCCAGCGCTAAATACCGCCGGAGAATCTCAAGACTCGGCTGCGGTCGCGCGGAACACGATCTGTGGTGGGAAAACTGTGATGGGAGAGAGTAGATAGGGAAGGTAGTAGTAGGTTGTTAAAGCTTCCCAAGAAATATAAAGTTGTGCAAGTCTTTGGGAATATAAAACAAGAGCAGAGCAGCATTACTGTCAAAACACTGACTTGGCTTTCTAATGGAGAAATTGGACGTAGCAAAAATTTGTGAGCCACATGCTGCTTCACCGAGACACCAATGACGACTGGTCTGCGGCCGCATGGACAGCGACCAAAATATGAAAATGCCTTTCGATTCTTCTATATTGGCTTTCATGTTATACTTTCATGTTGACAGAATGGTGCTAGCTAGCTAGCAACTCGCTAATTGTGCCCAACAAGACTAAGTGCATTTCAAGGCCTTGCAAATGGTATTTAAGTGCAGCTTTGCAATATTCAGGTTATACATCATGAATTTTCTTTTGTTGCATGAGAAAAGCTTACACAGGTCAACAGAATCTTCCATTGTGCGAGCGAGACAAAAGCCAAATGGAATTTGCCTTCTCTTGACTCTGTTTATTACTTGGAGAGATCAGCCGGTTGCGGTGAAGGAAATACAGGAAGGCAAATTAAGGGTAAAAAACATACTATTGTGACCCTGTAAAAATATCCTTCATTATTCCGCGGCAGCCTTGGAATAATACGCACGCGCAGGCCGACAAAGAAGCCAATGCAAACACACGCTAACCTCGACTCTGGCTCCGCTTGTCCACCAAAAATAAAATCCAACACAGGCATGATTGTTTGATTCCAATTTCATTTCCGCCATGTTTACTACGGCATCAGTCCGGCTGCCAATCGCGACGTCAACAGGTTCATTGTTGAAGTTTTTATTACGGACCGAGGCAGATGACCCCCAAGTCGTTTGCCCCTTAGCCGCTACTCGCATTTACTTGCCAAAACGAAACTTGCGTTCTGGAAGTTTGCCCCATTCCAAAATGGTCTCCATTTTGGCAGGCAAAACGATAACACTGTTTGCTCCGTTGAATATTTGAAACACGAGAGCGGCTGGGGAGATGACACACACACACATGCACACACACACACACACACACACACACACACACACACACACACACACACACACACACAAAACAATGGTCGCTTATTCTGAAATCCCAATAATGGACTCGACCTTTACTCCAATTGTATCTCCCACTGAACATCTTAAAGTTGATTCGTCCAACTACATAAAGTCATAACAGAATGAGAACCACCTTGAGCCCTGCTATTCAGTTTTAAAGTACGTAGAATGATTGATTTAAAATAGTACAGACATGCAAATAATTTTTAAATATGCAGAGAGGGCAGGAAGAGCAATAAATTAGAATAAACTAATTTTGTTGGGTGTTTTTCCCCCTAAACGAACAAACTTAAGGGTTCATTTCACATTGCATTTCAATCATTTAAAATGAAATTGCACTGCAAAATAAAGACCAAAACTGAGTTGTATAACGCGACCAAAAAAAAAAAAAAAATGAAAGGAATGCAAACCCGCAGCCTTTGAGTAAAGTTGGGGCGGTTACTGTAATTCCCTTTTTTTTTAATCATTACGTGTGCTTTCATTTCACGGTCGGCATGAATTTTTCCGTTAAATTGATTTCCCTTATATTTATAAAAGCGAGCATCTGGTTTGGGACTCGGGATGGATGTTCGCAATCCCCTTTAAAATGTCTCGATGTCTAGCTCCAGTGCTTGCGAACAAAAGAGCCCGCTTAGCTGCCATGGGCCGTGCCCAGCGCCACATGGGAACACTTTGCAGGACGGTTTAGCGATGTGTCCCCAAAGTGCTTCTGTGATTTCTGCGTGATTAGCCGTCACGGGCCATCCTTCACTTATCACGAGTGACGCCGGGCCGTGTTTAATCAATAGCGGCTCGTGTAGGGCACGTATTAGGACGCGGATGACTAACAGGCCACTCTTTGCCTTGCTTGTAGGCTTCACTTCATTGAGCTTTTCCACATGTCGAAGTGCTCATTAGGGGAAGGCTGAAGAGCATTTGCATTTTTTTTTATTATTCCGCCATATTTTGTCCTTCCAAAACATCCCCAGACATTTGTATATTCATTTTTCTTATATTTTTTAAAAATATATTTACTTCCTCCTTTCATATTTTGCAACATCAAAATAATCAGCTCATTTAATGTTTCAATGAAAGTATAACATGAAAGTCAATCTAGAAGAATCAAAAGGCATTATCGTATTTTGGTCGCTGTCCATGCGGCTGCAGACCAGTCGTCATTGGTGTCTTGGTGAAGCAGCATGTGGCTCACATTTCTTTTTTTTTTTAATTTTACATTTTTCAACCCCAAATTTGACTCTTTCTGAAGCGCAACCAACAACAAGCGAGACATCTGCCAATGACGCTGAGTTTTGATACTTAACTCATTCACTGCCATTGACGACTACAGACGTCACAGTTCCATTTGTAACTGGGCTGGCAGTGAATGAGTTAAGGACCCCAATAAAATGTTCCTAAATAGTCTAAACCACCTCTGCGCAGATTTCTGCAACGCAGTCACAAATATAGAGCTCACCAAGTGAGATAGCAGCCAATCTCCATACACAAACACCCAAAAAGTAAGATTCATCGGTAGTGCAACCAACAGCAGTTTTTTTTGGTTTGTTTTACTACCAGACAGCCTACAATACTCATCGCGTATATCCAATTGACCCACGAAGCGCGACAACCAGAGGCCGTGACTCACCTCGAAGCATCACAACCGGCAATTTACTGCAATTTGTAAACCAATCAAGATTTTACAGCCAGTTCTCCCGACAGGTGCGAAGCTTTATTCATGCCACTGACAGCTCCTATTTCATTAACTTGTCTCAAGTGTGAAATAGGACGTCTGATTTCGCCTTGTGTCTGTGCGTCGTTGCGTAAGGCTGACGATTGCGGTGCACTGCCAAATAACCCATACTTAACGAAACTTCAACGGCTTTCACGTTACCGTAAACATGATATCGCAAATTGCGTCGAATGTGACACGTAATGACAGAGTTTGAAGAGCTTGTGTTGACGCGGGTCACATGGGGAATAAACACTTGTTATGAAAGCGTTTTTCTCCGAGACCGAGTTGCGTTCCAAATAAATCCTGAACTGTATGTATTTTTCATAAGTAAACACCGTTTACCAATTTGTAATTTTATGGCTTTATTATGGCTGCGGTGCACAATTTATATATTTTTTCCCCATAATGCCGCTGGGGATGCGGATGTGGAAGGCGATACCTCGCGGCATTATGGGAAACAATCCTGAGCATAAAAAACACATAAAAGATAATAAATAATTATTAATAGGCAAAACACCAACCGAATATTATTCTTCTTCCAAATATTAATGGATTCTCTGGCCCAGACAAAAGAAAAAACTCGTCCCAATACACGTTATACCCCGAAGACTGGTGCTAAATGTTTTGATCCAATTACCCTTTATAAAAATGTCCTAACTATCTCAAACAAAGACCATTAAAATCTCACCTGTGTGCAAGCGGGCTTTAATTAAAGTTTTTTTTTTTGTTTTAGTAGGAAGAAAGAGGTGGTAGGCAGAGTTTAATTTAGCAGCGTCAGAATGAAAAATGGTCTTGTTTTGGTGTCTTCATTTCTGTCGCTTTTTCTTTATCTCCAGTGCAGTTGAGGGCAGCTCGCGGGCTATCGCCAAATGACCCACACAACTCATTTATTCTTCACTCCGATTGGACCTCGGGAGAGAGGAGGTCGGCTCATGCAGGTATTTGAAAACGAAAAGGAGGCAATGGATTGAGATTAGACTTTTTTTTTTTTTAACTTTCTTTTTAGAATTTTTGTCTGCCCGTTCTTTAGTGTTTGGTTTCACCCAAAAATCTGGTTACATATTTTGTCAAAAAAATAATAAATTTAGATTTATGCTTTACATTTTTTGGTTTGGATGGCGCGTCAACCTTTTCAGAATGTTTGTTGTTTTGTCTTCGGCGTGGCTCTAAAGGATTGTGGAAAGGATGTTTAGAAAGTAAAAGCTTCATGCAGAACAAGGTTGATCTGCAAAAAGAGTGTCACCTCTCAGGTCCAAAGTGATTGAATTGAAAGTCTTGGAAACTTTTTTTTTCCAAAGCAAATTATAAAAATGATTTTGACCCAAGGCCATACTCTACATCGCACATGCCCTCTCGCTGGGTGATTTGTACTCAGAGACGGACTAACAAATAGCCTTTGATAAAAAAAAAAACATTTGCGAGAAGGCCGTCGCGTGGCGCACCGGTGCTTTTGTCAAGTTCACAATGGAATATCAGTCTATTGAACTCTCTTCATGAGGTCGAAAACTTTAAGCAACATTTCCACAAAATTAATCATACTCATTTCACAAGCACTACTGGAACAAAGCCATGTTGAATGAGCAAAACCTCAAGGTTACTCAACCAATGATTAGCTCGTCAAATAAAATATAAATCTCAGCTCTCGCGGAACGCTTATTTAATTTGAGATTCTCTGAATTTGAAACAAGAAAAAAGCTAAATCGAATGTACTTTATTTTAACTCGTCGCTGCTGTCGTCCTGGTTTTTACGCCTACAGAAAGTCACGGCAGTAGATTCATTTTATAAAGTACATCTTGGAAGAAGATCACTTTTGTATCTAAGTGTACTACAAACATGACTTGTTTACCTTAAACACAGAGCTATATCAGCATTCAGCACTATTCTTTTTTCTTTTTCTGTATTTTTCTTTATTGCAAACTTCACCGACTGCAGGGGTGGTCAGCAATGTTTACTGTACTGTGTTTGAGAGGATCTAAAGATTTCATTATGAGCGCTCCAGAGAGGACAGCCGACCAAAGCAAATGAGCCAAGATAGGAGAGAACGCCCCCCCCCCCCCACCCCCCCTGAGAAATCACACTGGGTGAACTAACAAGCAACGGCCTCTCATCACACTCATGTGACAAGAAAGGCGGGGGAAAAAAAAAGAAGACAGAGTTGATGTCCTGTTAAAAATGATGCGGGGACTGAAAATGAGAAATATGCTCCTTGTAATCCATTTTTTAAATTGCAGCCAGTTGTTCAGCTCATGAATATAAAAGACATCTTTTCCCACTGCGTAATTACACCAGGGCTTGGCCAGCGCAGCTAACAGTGCTTCTTTCACTTTGTGACTCATGAGAAACATTTGGATAATCAAATCCTCACGTTGTTCGTTTGTTGTGCGCCTGTGTGTGAGCGCGGATCACTTTTAAGAGCGTCAGAACGGTCGCCACGGAGACAGGCCTCTCAATGATGATCCTTGCGCTCCCGCTTCGAACAAACCTCAGCTCCCAACATCTGCTTTCATTTTTCTGGCTTTGTATGACAAAGAGCAACAAAAAAAAAAAAGAAATTCCAAACTGTGGTCACACCAGCCCCCTCTTCTGGCCTCGGAATCGTGAGCGCTTTGCCAGGCGGTCAGGCCCGGCGAGATTTAGAGGGGGGGAAAAAATGGTGGAAACCCGATCTGGAGAGGCGCTGTTAAAGCTTCCCATAAAGAGCCGGGAGCGTGGCCAGCGAAGACTGAAAACAACAGACTCATTTTAGGGCTGCTTTGTAAGAGTGAGAGAGAGAGAGAAAATGTTCAACAAAGTTTTCATCTCAATAAGAGCTGAGCAGATGGAAATGGAGTGCATCGCCTTTTGTTTCAAAGCAAGCTCTTGAAGTCTCGATTTGGTGGGCTCCCATCATTTTGATAATTCCAAATGTTTGCCATCATAAAACGTTCAGTAGCTGGACATGGCGAGGTGAGTTTGTGTAGCAACATTTCGGGCGAATCCATTGTCAGGGATAGAAATAATGAGCTCAAAAAAAACAGGATGAAATGAAAATCAAGATAAAATAGGAACATATATAGAAGCAGGACAAATTAAAAGATACACCTGGAAAAACACAGATTATAGAGATAAAATAAAAAAGCAAAACAGATCAATTCATTGAGGCATATGCAAGCCAGAGCTAGCATGGGATGCTAACATAGCAAATCACAGGCACCTACCAAAATAAAACCAGGATGCCAACACATGACACCAGTCACATCTACAGTACTTCAAAGTTCTTTGGCCACAAAAAAAACAGTCAATAGTGGCTCTAAAATCAGAGTCCGAACAAGCCAAAGCGAAGCTTAAAAACAAACAGGAAATAAAAAACTACCAAAATAAAGAACAGCCTGAAATTTACCAAGCTAACAGAAATTGGGACAAAACCAGGTCGTCAAAAAATACCAAAATAAGTTACAAAAGGTGATGAGTTAGTATGCCCACCTCTGTGCGGTCCAACTTTATGTGGGCACTGAAAGTAGGGGGTAGCGACGTAGCGACACACGTGATCGATTAAGCGGTCTTAGATTTAAAGTTCCACCAGCGGGGCCGACCCGAGCGCCATCCGTCCTGGATAATTGCATCCTGAGAAGAGATTGCTTTCAGGGATGGCGTAATTGAGTGGCACGTGAGCCTAATCATTTCTTTCCCTTTCTGAGTCCCTCGAGGCCATCGGGAAGAAGTGGACTCTTTATCTCCACACTTTCCAGAAGAGACGCGGCACCTTTAATCAAAGTAAAGCACGAGGCGACGGCAACTCATGGGAACGATTGGGAACCCAGCGTCGTCTTTGGAGTCGCTCTGACGACGTTTCGATTTCGGCCTGTTCAATGTTGTCATTCCGCGAAGAAGCTAGCTAATTAGTTTATTTGTCAGTCAAGCCGAAAGCAACTCATCTTAATTAACACCACGAGTTACTCGAGCCTCTTGTTTTTGAGAAATGATAGAAAATGAAGATTGGTGTGAATGCTTCTTAATCAAGCAGAGCGTCTTCACTTACTCAAACTCGGCCCCACAAAACCTGACCTGAAAGTCCTATTTGGGTTAATCAACATTGTAAAAAAAAAAAAAATACATGACCAAGCTATCGAGAAACTAACAGTGCTACTTCTGATTAAAAAGTACGAACAGATTAAGTCAAACCACTCTCAGAATATCCAAGGTAAAGTCTATTGTTTCCAAAAAGTAGCTCTGAGCATGCTAATCAGATAGCATGTAGCTAACATGCTATCTATATCTTCACTCAGTGCTGGTTGTGAGGTGATACGAACAGACGGTCGGTCGCAAATGTATGACAGCAGTCAAAAAAATATCAAAAAGCTGTTCCGAGAGTCTTATCAGGCTAGTGTGAAGATAACTTGCGATAGATGTCTTTACTCGGTGCTCCATCTTGTCAAATGACACAGATTGAGATACAAATGCCTGACAGCAGTCACAGAAAGCTCAAATTGAAGGCCTTTGTTCACAAAGATCTGCTTTGAGAGTCCTATCAGGTTTGTGCAAAGTTAACTTGTGATATACTTCACGTATGACAGTGGCCCCAGAAGTTTAAAAACAAAATCTTTGGTTGACAAAAAGCTGTGAATGGGCCACGGTCTGTGGAGTGCTACGGTTCATGTTTGAAATGGAAGCTGTCATTGTGCGACAAGACGCACCACTTAGTTTGCTTGTCAGTCGAGGCAACAAAGAAACTTATCTAAATTAACGCGAAGAGCCACTTGTCTCGAGAGTATCTTGATTTTGAAGAATATGTGGCAATGAAAATTGAAAGTTGGAGGAATGGCTTTTTAATGACGCAAATGTCAAGCTCCGCTTGGACGTGGAAATGGTCCGATATTCTCTTCCAGGACAATAAATAGCGCTAATTTTAATCCATGGTTGACTTGTACGGCACTGAAACAATTTTGTTTTTGTGGGATTCAAAGAACGGATTTTGAGGTAATATTTTGAATTCTAAAATAAGCTTCTTTGTGCTTTGTTAGTCCATAGAATTTCGTACAGTACAACTGTATTGCATTATACTGAGAGCTGTCTCTAATATTTTGGTTCGCTGACTTCACAATATCAGAAACAGATCTCGGGTTTGATCCTCCACTGCTGACTACAACCACCCAGAGCACGACTGGAAGCCTTCCAAGCTTCAGTCAAAAGCTTGCCGGCTAATAGATGACGCTAGCGCAAAGGCATTAATAGCAAATTGCAATTGTTTTTGTGTCGTGTTTTATTAGCAGACAGTGTGCCAATCGGAGACCATTTTGAGGCCGGCTGAGATAACTTATGAATGGCTTCCGTTTTTAGTTTGCATCAGAGGGTCGGATGACGGTCACTAAGCCTGTGAAGCGACTCCTCCATTTCGCCTCATCCGATTATATTTTATTGCGGTTCCAAAAAGAAACCGCTCCTCATTTGCGATAGGATCTGAATCAAAGTAAATTAATAACACGGCTTCCATTTTCCGCTGCTTCTGCCGTCAGCAGTCATTAGACATCTGCAGGAAGCGTGTCGTCACGCAACTGACACAGCGGAGCTACTGGAGGGGTGGTCATGTAAGGCGGGTGACGGGGGGGGGCTTTGGAAGAGTATGTTGAGTCAGCAGAAAATCGCTGAGCTGTTCTCCAGAGCGGTGGTGACACAGGTGGTTGCCATTACCACACACGGGGAACTGGCTAATGGTCAAATGCGCTAAATCAACACAAATTGAAACATACGCCATATATTTATCATATATTCATGTTCCTCCGAAAGAGCAGCACCTTTCCATCCCTGCCAAACAGCTAGCGCTACCGCCGCCACGTGACTTCTTCGCTAGTCGCATTTGAGCTTTTCCAAACAAAGTCAGCGTCTGCACATGCTCCATTAACTGAGGCCGCTGTTGAGAAACTAGCTTTGACACCCGCAGTCAGCCAGATTGTTTGTGCAGCTAAAATATTATTGATTCCACGAGAAAAAACAGCAACAAAGTTTCCACTTGGTTTTGCTCGTCCTTTTCGATCCGCAAACTTTGTTTGTCTTTCCGAGCCGACGGCCGAGCGCCGCCGGACGCCGGGGCGAACAAATGAAGACGTACAAACCGCTCCTTCCTCATTTACGCTTTCAACAAAACGAAAACAACAAGCTCATCGATCAGCATCAGCTGGCCGCTCGGGTGTTTTTGCTGCCGGTTCCGCTCCGACGGAACGCCGACCAATCAGTCAGCTCGGACCGCTCAGCGCTTCATTACAGTTGAGATCAAAACAGAGCACTTTGGAAGCCTGATGTAGTTAGCCGCTCTCATAAACAGTCCATCCATCCATTTTATACTGCACTTATTCTCATTGGGATCAAGGGGGAGCTGCAGGCACTAGCAGACTGGACTGCTAGCCAGCCAATCACGACACGTACAGTAAAGGTGGGATCAGGTCACAAGGAGGTAGAAAATACGGCCGGAAACCCGTCGTCAACGGTTAATGCCTATTGGAAGAAGGTACTTCACTATTGGCTCATTTGGATGGTTGCCCCGCCCCCATTGCAAGCCACAGGCCTTCATTGCTGATCACAAACTGATGGGTGGACAGAATGTTGAAGAAAGTATGCATTTATTCGGGTATCTTTCGGGTTTTGTTCGCACTTGGTCTCGTCAACACCCGGCCTGGTTTCAACCAATCAGCTCCCTCCAGCCATTCGTGCCTTGTCCAGATGCACTTCATTGTCTGCTTGCACTTAGCTATTATTTTTGTTGCGATTTCATTACCCAAGCTATTTCCCAATTGCGGTGAGTCAATTTGTCCTCATGTCTTTAAAATGAATTAATTTGTCAAAAATCTGTGGAGAAAATGTAGTTAAAAAACTTTTCACTGGCACATCCAGTACAAGACTGACTTCCACCTCATGCTTGTTCACTTGGATGCTGAGTTGAAGTGGTTTTATTCACATGCTGCTAGGCTTTAGTTGATTGTTTCAAGGAGGACAGCATGAGATTAAATTCTTCCCGCAGCTCGGATCTGATTAAATCAGAAGAATTAGACTGTGTTCCATTGTTGGCGTTAAAAAAACACACACGGGAAAAAATCCTCAATTTTGCCGTTTAGCTAGGATGGAAGGAGTGCATCGGGAGACACGGCGAGCACAAACGTCATTAGCCGCCGCGCAAAACGGCGACAAAGCGTGTGGCCTTTGCGTCTTTTTGCCGCCATGCTCGCGGCCTTCAGATTATAATGTACCCTGCCGTCGCTTCAATAGCATTGACGATTGAATAGAGGAGACGGTTTCCCGGGTGAGCACAATGGATCACCTGATTGATGGCCGCTCCCGGGAGGAGGCACCCCGAACAAAACAAGAGCCTGCGCTTCAATTCCCTCGCCGCCGATGAGTTTCGTCAGGCGTCAGGACGGACAAGAAAAGGAGCGCGCGTTCATTGTGGCTTGAAACGAGATGACAGAATGAGGCTAAGGCGGTCAGACATTCCCGCCAACGCCAAACTAAAAGACCTGATGAAAAAAGCTGTTTAATTAGGCGCTACAGCCAATCACATCCACGATGACAATTACTGCATACAACAGCCAGGTGGGCTTTATTTACGCAAATGCAGAGGAGAGGGGCCGAGTATTTGCAGATGGATATTGCTAGTAAATTGTCATAACTATCGATTATCTATCACCCAAGTAAAACTCCCAAAACAGTCAAATGTTGGAACCCAAGAACGAGATTTTGTCATCGCTGTCCACCATCACATAAGTAAACCTGAAAATCAAGATGGCCGTCCACCTGCAGCAAAGTCAATTAAAAGCAGAACGTAACAAGAGCAGGTTACATTCTCCTTCATTCATTAGCCCAAAGTGCGTCTTCCCCCGAGAAGTCAAGAGGGTTGATGTGTTTCCACATCAAGCAAGACCGTGCTCTTGAGCGTCATTGCACCTTGATTGCAAACGGCGTCGCCTACGTGAGCAGAGCCGGGTCACGACATGTCAATGTGTTGATGAACGCCGCTGAGTTGCACGCACATGATGGGCTCATTTGCTGCGTTGCGCACACTTTGTTGGTTCCCCCGTTGGCACGGAGCCCCTGTGGCTTCACCGCTCACCTGGCAGTCGGACCACTTCTCATCATTTTTAAAGACGTATTGATTGGTTAGCATTTCTGTTGTGCTAACAAATAGAAGCGCGGTTCCTGCGCAGCAATAGTAAATTTGATCATCATCATCACTATCATTATTATTAAGTTGTGAAAAAACAACAACAGCATGACTACGACTCAGCGCGCACGTTAGCATGATAGCACTTTCCCTCCACTCTGTATGAATCCCCAAAAGACTTGATACAGAAGAAACGCCAAAGTGTATCTTTGTTCTTGCAGGTACATTCTTGTCTGGAGGCCGTCAGCCGGCACACACCTTCCACTTCAGACGAAACCTCCGACAATAACAACAACAAAGCCCGCAGATCGCATTTCGCTTTCTACACAAAAGTCGCTACCCGCTCGAATGCCTCGACTTAGCATTCTATGAGGAAAACATGTTACAGTTCGAGAAGAATCTTATAGCTGCAGGTAGGGGGAAAAAAGCACTTTCAATTCAACAGAAATATTTTTTCAGTCAAGTCACAAGTGCTTTGATTGAGCACAGAGGGAGGCTAAATGCTAAGCTAACCCTATCGAAGTCTGGCAGAATATTCAGCAGGTTATAAATAAAGATCAACAAGTCGCCGGGAAAAGCAATCAGCGAAGACGTTAAAGGTCGCCGACAAACAAAATAACTGCCTTTGCCTCGCATCGTCCTCAAGGAGGCATAAATAAACATCACTCTTGCACTGCTTTAAATTATGCTAATACCTTCCCAGTTTTGATTGCTCAAGTAAAGCAGGGAAGAGACCAAAAAAAGTCATAAAAAGACACAAGTGCGGTACTTGACGAGTGGTGTGCTCAAAAAGGAGCAAAAGGCAGCTCTGGCGGCTGATTAAAAAGATGCTGAGGAGTTTTGGCCACATAAAGTCACGACTAATATCACAACGGATTAAACGTGCTACGCATACCAGTTGTTACTCATGGAGTCCTTTTAGTGGCACCTAAGAGCTGCTTCAATGTTTTTCAATCCACTACGGTACATTTGTTTGGTACACGGTGTGTGTATGTGTGTGTGTGTGTGTGTGTGTGTGTGTGTGTGTGTGTGTGTATTGGAATAATACAGCTGGCTGCAGTGAGTCAGCGGTGTTATTAGTTTGACCACTTCGTGTATTAGTTTCATTCAAGACATGTGGAATGACGTCATCAAGCTCAATGAGAGTGAAATGTCAATCCAGAGCATAAAAATAACTAAGAATGAATATTAGTTCTATATAAATATATTAAAAAGATGGTAACTATAGAATAAAATAAAACTTAATTTGTGTTTAAACATTCAGCCATGCCTACGATAAGCTCATAAAAAGGACACAAGCTAAAATAAAACATGAAAAAGGACACAGAAAAATATCACCCATCCATGTACGTATACTGAATTAATAATTAAAATTGCCCATGTTTTATATCATCTTAATCCCATTCAAATTGGCGCGTGAAGCACCCCGACTACCGTCGCTATCGTTGCTTCCATCAATGCAAACATTCGCGTTTGTCTGTGTGACTGTTAATCATGGAGTAATCCTTTTTTTTATTTTACACAAATTAAACCGCAAATCAATATGCAATCAGAGACGTGGCAGCGTGTAATTAAAACGCAAACTGTGGACTGTTTGGGGAAATCCCCTCAAAGGCATCAACTGGAAATACGACACTCATGTACACACATTGGAAATTATTTCCACATAAGTAGTGTATTTTTTTTTTAGCAGTCATCATATCGTCATATATTATATATCATATAATGTGTGTATACGTACACCCCCCCCCCTCCCCCCGACACACACAGTTTAAGTTTCATTTACGTGAGATAATTTGTCAAATCATGGCCGATCCATTGCAATTAAACATCAGCAGGGGGGCAAAAGCGGCCAGGCGACGCTCTGCGACTAATCGATGCGCGTCACACATGACACAAAAGACAACAAACAAACCCGGAAACGAGAACGGAAAGCTAATTGGAAGTGACGACAGGGAAGCTAAACGTCATGCGGGAGCAAAGTTGGCTCGTTGCAAACTTTTTATTTGTTGGCTTGGAAGAACGAAAGCGTTCATAGTTGGACAAAAAAACGGCGCTCATCGATCAACGAGCGCTTTCCATTTCTCGGCAGGTGGATTCGTTCATTTGTGCGTCACGTGCCGTTGATGCTTATTGATCACACGTCGACTCGCATTTCAGCGTGACATGCAACCCGACTGGAATCAAACTCTACAGTAACCACATTTATCGCATGCTGTTACAATTGTTAATTAAGTAACAAATAATTCTTTAGGAATAAATGCAATCATATTTTAATTTAAAGTAAAATACAACAGAACTCCACTTAGCGACCAACATTGTACGTACACACTTTGAAAATTGAATTCAGTATTCTCGATTACTAGCAATGGCTGACGTACAGAAGTTGCTAACGCTACTCCTTCCAAGACAGGTTCATTATTTGGAAAAGTTATCCCCAATCAAACAATTGCTGCTTCATCCCGTGGCTTCTAAGCACAAAAGTTGAACCACGAAGAATGAGCGAGCGAAACCGCCTCGACGCTAATGATTTGTTCACGCGAGTACATTTGACAATGATTAGCGAGTGTTGCAAACTTTGGCACCCAATCACTGTTTATCTAAGCGAGCCGACGCGGCCGATAATAGTCGCGCGGGGGCGAATGGAAGAAATTCTAATCAATACCATTCACGAGAGAAGCGTAAAGAAAACTCATTAGCTCTTAGCGCCGCACTTCAACTTCTCGTATGAAAAAGCCCCAAACAATCATCAGATTATTTTGTGCTTTGTCTTTAGTTAATAACAAATCGATCGCTTTTAATATAGTCACGTCGACACTTTCAGCTTTTACATAAATTTATGAAAAATCAGGAGAGTGAAGCAGAATGGCGGCGCATGCTAAAAGCCAAGCTTGGTCGTCGCTGTCAAAGGACTCTGAGGAGCAAACGGATGGCGCCGTTCCACTCCGCTTGGGTTGTCATCAAAGTGCCGATGGCAACATGCAATTACAGCATAGAATCGATAGAAGCCGCGACACCCCCCTTTATTAATTGCATACGGGCTTTAATGGGCACACGCTGGGATTCCTTATATTGATTTTTTTTTTTTTTTTTTTAAGAGCTGTGTCCACACGTGGAATAACATCACTGAACATAGGAGAATTTATTGGGGCATGTTGTCACTGTCCTATTAAATCGTTTATATCATTCTCAATAAATAAATGAATCAGAATACGCATTTCTATGAATGTAGGAATAAATATAATTAAAATCCAAGAAACGGGCGTTTCATTTGATAGAAACAAAAAACTAAAGACTTGCTCCTACGAAGAAAAGACAAACTATCAAAGTAGTTTTCTCACGGGAGCGGCTTACGTTTGGCTCAAAGTATCCGCAGGCACGTTTTAATGCTGTCGCACATTTTCTGATACTGTGCGGTAATGTCCATTTTTTGGGATTGATGTTCTTAAGTGTCGACTCTACTGTGTTTGCATTGCAGGAACGGTCATAGTCGATTCACATCATGTCGTGAGATGTGAGCTTGCATGCTGGGAAAGGGAGGTTGCATCAAGAGAGCCCCGCAGACATTTTATAGAACATTGGAAGTTCTCGTGCACGCCTCCATGTTTCGCAGGTGGAGGTTGAAGGCTTATCTACGGTGGACATCTCGCCTGCTGGGTGGTCCGCAACATGGATTGGGAAGCGCCCTTTGATGCGTGCGCCAATTCGGCAAATAGCGTGACATCATAGCGTGGTGACTCAAGCGCCGTTAAATTCGCCGAGGCCACGCAGTAAACAACAATGGAGGCCATTTTTCTTCTTGACATTTATGACAAGAAAAAGACAAGCTTTTTGGTTTTTGACATCTTTCCCGTTCGGGAAGTGATCACTCTTTTTCCCTCATCTGTAAATAGACAGCAGCCATGTTGTGGCATTACCTAGTGCAATGTTTTCCAACATTAGAGCCAAGACGCAAATTTTGCAGGAGAAACATCTTTATATCTAAAAGTTACACGAGCTGTTAGTGCTGCATGTAAAAAGTCTCGTAATAATTAAAAAAAAAAAAAAAAAAAAAAGGGGCATTTGCTTCTACAACACGCACACACCAAATTGACTATTGAAATCATTTAATGCTTAAAACAAATACAAGTTACTTCACTGGTCAGTCACAATTTTGAACAATTGTTTTTTTTTTTCCATCTTTGTAACACCCTCAGAAATATACATTCACGTAGCTGCAGAAAAACAATTTCTCTCTTTTTTTCCCCATTGCCATCGATATCCCGGAACGTAACATAGACATTAAAAGCGAACGTGTCAACTGGCGCCCCCTAGTCGTGGTAAAACGAGGGTGGGGGAACGGGGGGGGGGGGACGCTTGACGTGGAGTCTCTGGGGCTACAGTTCCATTTAGATAACACCCTAACACACACACGCTCACACACACACACACATCTCACCCACACACACACACACACACACACACACACACACACACACATCTCACACACATACAGTGGACCTACACTCTCAATCTTATGTACACTATTTACAGCGCGATGAGTACAAAAAAAAGCAGGATGGAATGAAGTTACAGTCATTATTATACAAATGGTAAGACCATGTAAAAAAAAAAGGTCAACCAGCGTCTATGGCAGGACGTTGACTTTGTGCTTGGACAGCGTGCAAGTTTGTAATCTTTTTGATGGGGTTGTGCTTACACATGGGGGGGCTAAGACTTACTTTTCTTTTTTTTTACTTGGGGGGGGAACAAAACAACACGTTTCATGATGTGAACTTATGGCTGTGATAGGCACTGAATGCACCGGGATATTAACAGGGAAGGGAAAAACTCTAATTTTTCTTACGTGAAAAAGACAAAAACGGACGTCAAAGGTGGAGAAAAAAAAACTTGTTGGGTATTTAAATGGAATCCATATAAAAAAAAATGACACAGAAGAGAAACGTCTTGACACCCTTTACTTTGTTACATTTTTACAAAAACGTTGACATGCTCATCTGAAAAAAAATTGTAAAACATTCACCACCTAGATGCTTTCCCTCTCCTATTTATTTATCTATTATATTTATATATTTATATCGATGTCATTAAAATGCGCTAGCGTTGCTTGTGTGCCCATCAACTTGACTGCAAATGAAACACGCAAACACTCTCTCACCACACACACACACACACACACACACACACACACACACACACACACACACACACACACACACACACACACCACACACGCGCACACCCACACGCGCACACAAACATGCATGCAGTGGAGGAAATAACGACTTGATCCCCTGCTGAATTTTTAACAAGGATCATTAAAAGTCTTAAATTTGATGGATTTTATGGACACCCTAAAATAAAAGTTATTACAATGTGGAATTCAGCCAGATCATCTGGTGCCTGTCAACCAATTGGCCACTACTGATCTTAACAGGTCATGTGGAGGAAGATGGCCGTTCTGGGAATTTCAAAAGCTCTCAAAATCCAGATCCAGAAATTAGAAATGCACAGTTTGGGTTTAGCCACAGGCGCTAATCGATTGATTAGAAACCAAAGTTCGGCAGACTTTTAGTTTCTGGACCTGGTCTTGACCGTAAGTCTTGGGCTGAAACCTCTCGCCCAAGACCAGCTGGGCTACGCTCCAGCACACTCTGGGCTCAAATGAGGACAATCGTTATAAAAACTGGATGGACAGATGGATTCTGTCTTATTACCATAATCAATTCTAGAAATTGGACATTTTTCCAAGTGAGCAGACTTACAATTAATACCAGCAGGGAATCAAATTCTCATTTGTCCCACTGTAACATAAGGCCTAATACAATTTCTGTATTTTTCCACTCATTAACAGTGATTTTTTTTTCATATATTAAAAAGACAAACAAGCATTCATTCTCATCAAAATAAACAAACATGAAAGCTGTAGGCGACCTGTCCCGCTCCAAGACGGCCGCCGTTCATGTTGGAATTCCCTTTTAATAGGTTGGAGGTTCCGCTGCAGTCCTTGTACCATAAACAGACGCTTAGCGCGCGACCTCAATCGCAGTGAGCGCTCGAGTGTCATTGATGACATTTGCCACCCCCTTGAGCGCTCTTGTAAATGTCACGACACGGTGGACAAGGGGGCGGATTGAAAGGGGGGGGCTCCAGTCCGTCTCCAAAAACGCCCCCCCCCAAAACAAAACAATAGCTGCTGTCTTTTTGATCGCAATATTACAAACCAAGTGAGACACGTAAAAGAAAATGATTTTTAAAAGCCACGATGAATCCAGTGCAGACTTTTTTCCCCCCATAATGTGCCCGAAAAAAAAAACCCTCCACCGGCGAGTGATCTACACGATAAGACATTTACAACAAAGAGATCAGAGACACCAAGAGCTCTCGCCTCCAGACTAAACGGCGGTAAATGATCTTCGACTGGCGATGATTGGTGTCTGGCGAGACGAGCGGGCTTTGACCGACGTGGGTCGGTATAGACATACGGAAATAGAAAAAAAAAGGCCACGATGTATCCAAGTGTCAAACTTTTTGCCGGACGAAATCTCTCCCCAGCGAGTGTCTACACCTTAAGACACTTTACAATATGATGATCCATTAAGTCTGTGTAGATTCTGCGCTCTTCCAGGTAATTGGCAACACTTGAATGGCGGCAAGTGGACTCTTCTTGTTGGTGAAAGAACTTTCACATGTCATCCAAAACATTTCTTCAGTTCTAAAATTCTATGTGTGGTGTCCAACAATAACATTTATCTAGACTATCGTGAACCTTGGGGCGTCCAAACCTAAAACTGAAGAATCATTTTCGATGAAAGTAGAAAGTCTTCACTGACCAAAACGTAGCCAGTTGCCTCGAATCAATTTAAGCGAGCATGGGTTGTGCCACCGTCCGGGTTCCCCACGCGTTTTTTCCCACAAAAAACCCTTTCACCTGCAAGCAGGTCCACACGTTAAGACATTTACAATAAGATAATCCAAGAGATCAAAGACACTAAAGAACCAGCAGCTCTCGGCACCGGGTCAAAGTTTGTGATCCGATGGGGCTCCAGACAAAAACGGCGGTAAATAGAAGTGATTTCGAGGGTCCGGCAAAGGGGGGGCGGGGTTAGTGAGGAAGGGACGGAGGGCTCCGAGGGTGGGGTGGGGGGTGCAGTTTGACCAGTGTGGGTTGGTGATGGAGGTGAAGGGGTTGGGGGTGCGCCACCGCAGGGCTGGTAGGCTTCCTGGTGGGGGCGGCGCCCGCTACACGTACCACTCCTTCTTGGAGATGACAGAGCCGTCGGTTTGGGAGATCATGTCGTCGGCTATCTCGGGTTCGGCGTCGTACTGGAAGGCCAGAGTCCGCTCGTCGTAGTCGCGGCTCTCGCCCTCGTCCACCGTGAAGTAGGGCCTCTTCAGGTCCTCGGCTTCTGCGTCAAAATCGCGCTACCCGCACCCCCATCTGCGTGGGTTTCTTCTCATCGTCCGAGTCGTCCGGGTACTGCAGGTCTTGGCAGGGGGGGGTGCACCGGGAGAGCCCCGCCGCCACCCGCCTTGCTGTAGCCGTTGCCGAACACGTGCTTCTTGGTGCTGTAGTCGCCCTTGAAGGTGCGCTGGCGGCGGCGGAGGAATACGAAGAGCAGTAATGGCGGCGACACCCCCAACAGGGCCACGCCCCTACCGCCAGCCCGATGGCCACGCCTGCACTGTGCTGCTCCGGCGGGATCTCATTGCGCCGGTAATGGGTTGTTAGGGAATTCTGGGTAGGAAAAGACAGATGGAAGGGAGTGTGTCAGTGCTCTGGTGGGAGGAGGTGTGGTTGTGCAGATGGAAGGACGGGAAAGACAAGGATGGGAAAGCAAAGGGGGAACGGGAGGACACCCCAAGCCCGTGGCGGACCCCCGAACCACCCGACCCAAAGGAGGCGGCATGCAAATTCAGACTGGAAAAACAAAAGTAGAGAGCCCCAAGCATAACCACAAAAAATTGTGGCCACAATACAGTCATGGGTAACCAATTCCGGACCTTGGAGTCCTCTGGTGACCCCTGGTCTCTGGACCACAAATTCACAAACGACTTTGTGAGGGCTGACTGTTTTCTATATTGTGGCCACAATTGAATCCCCCGCCCCGTGCTTCATACAAAAGTGCATCGTGAGTTGAAAAGGGAAAAAAAAAATGCATGCATGAACTTGGAATTGTCTGGAATTCCACGTGGTGTCATCAGACAAGCGACAAACATTCAATCAAAGCTCATCATCAGCTTGGAGGCAATGAAAGCAAACAGCCAGAGAGCAAACAAAGCAGCCGAGCCGTCACACAAACCAAGACGACCTCCTAAAACCACACCGAGGTGCTTTCTGTCAAAATTGCGTGGCACCAAAAAAACTTTCAAGTCGCGGCCTGCACAACGATGACATCATCCACTTCCTCAGGCCGGAAGAATACCACACCCGACAACAATTTCTTCAGCCGAGAATGAATTACCTGCATTTCTCCACAATTTACGACACCGTAATTCCATCCACTGATCAATCCGAAAACATATTTTGATGAGCCAAATGCATGAACAAACACATTTGCCATCACATCCCAGGCTGTAAATTCTCAATTTTACTACCCTTTGGTCATTATTTAAAAGCAATTAAAATAAAGACATGCTTCTGACAACACATTATTTTCACTGTACCAAAGCGTCTGCCCATCCAGGCACTCAATTCTGTCACCAAAACGTTCTCGGCTATAAATCTTCCACCTAATCGCGTCTGATGTAAACGCGCTATGATGAATGCACTTCTACAGGGCATGGCGCAGTTGAAGCAATAAAAAACAAGAAAAAAGATACAAGAAAAAAAAAAAAAGGCGGCCGTATTTCATGTTATTCATTGCCCGTATAAATCTATCACACCCCTGGATTGAATTATCGCCTCTCACTGCGCATCTTGGCACCTATTAATCTCAATGGTAGCTTTTAGTGCTTCCAAGTCAAGGTTAAGGCGCTATTGGAATATTTTCTCGGCGCATCGCGAATAGAGGCTGCCTTGTGTTGCTGGGAACAGGATCAGGGCTGTTTTATCAGTCTGTTGGCAGGTGTTGCCGCTAGCGACGACGCGTCGGTGGGACGTCGGCTCCCTCCTGCGCGCTGTCACAGACGATTCCGCACAGGCGACGTCACTTTCAATGTGCCATATTAATAGCGTTTCAATAACGACAAATTAAGACAAGGTGAGGATGCTGAGATTTTTGGCGGAAGGCCGACACCAGTGGCCACATAGAGAAAAAAAATACAAATAGTTTGTGTGTGTATATATATATATATATATATACACAATTTTTATTATATATATATATAACAGTTTATTTTTAATGTATTTTGACAACAGTCGGTGCAATTTTCCAACTTGTGTCAATGAACACAAAGGACTGGAAAAGATAACATCAAGGCCATTAAATGACACGAGTAAGACGTTAATAGCAATTCAATTTGCGTTCTCTTACAGGCAGACAAAAGAACAATGACCAAATGTGTGAACATCTCTCGACAGTTTTGATCCACCGCTTTGTGTTTTAATCCAGATGTTAAAAAAAAAAAAAATCCTAACACGCTGCATGTCATCGTTGTATTTGTTCTTGCCGACTTGTAATTTCCCTCTTCTCCTTTTCATCCTCATTTTGTCACGTTACCACGCCCTATGTTTCACTTTGAAAGAACCCCCCACTCGCCCCCTCATTCCTTGTCCTCGCAGGGATGGGAATGTCTCATCGAAGCGTGTGCAGACACGCAAGTGGAAAAACAAGCTGGCTGCAGGTTGCTTTTGATAAACTTGTTTTCTTCAACAGCAGTGTTTGTTTGTCGCATTCTTGCTGGCGTCATGTTTATTAACGTACGAAAATGCGGCGTGGTGCCTTTATGCCCGAGGGATAGACCAAAGTCTTTGGACACGCCTTTGAATCAATGTTACATCTGTCGAGGGTTGGACTCCACCCCTTGAATGTTGATTCCTTATCGACGCACGTTATTTGTGTTTGTGAGCCGTAGGCTCATGGCTACACTTACTTAGGTCTTCAAAAGCCCACAGCCAACCAAGATAAAGCTATGAGACTGGGAAAAAGCCGCATCGTCGTCCGTATAGTTTAATGCCTTAAAAAAAACAACAACTGGCAGACCTTTGTCCGCTTTGATGTACTCGTATTAGTGCTACAGCTAGCTTGAAATGCTAACCAACATCAACATTCATCGGCTCTTACCTGGCCTTTATTGTTAAAAAACACATTTGATACCTTTTAAAGTAAAAAACAAAACCCAAGCCAACCAAGTAAACCCACGTGGCTATGTAGACGTATTCAATTTCACACCAATCAAAAGCCACATCTTTGTCGTAGCTGTAAAATCCCCATATGTTGTTGTTAGCTTCAAAGCTAACGTTATACTACCAAGGCAGCGACATTACACGCCCCTCCTGATCAAAAGTGAATTAGTCAAAAGAGCACACACGGCAATTTCCATTGTTCTTTTCTTAATCTCAATGGCACTCAATTCAAAGACTTGGTCTCTTCTTTTACAAAGACGCGTCTCCAATATCAACTTTTAAGCCAAGCGCTAATGGGATTACAGAGACCAGCTCCTCATTACACACATGAATCAGGGGTCACCCTCCGCAGGAACACCTTGTCCCACCCAGCCAAAAGCGGGATAAATATGGGAAAGGCTTTCCCGTATCCTCGGCCTTCGATTCACGGGTGCGTCGTCGCTCTCGTTATCGGAGCCTAATTAGCCCGGAACAAGATGGACGACATGAAAGAGCGCCCGCCGCCCCGGTTCCCATAAAGGATCAGGTGATGCCACCCTTGACACCCGCCTTGGAAATTTTGCTACAACTCACGGCAGGACACAGGCATGAAAGAAGCCCGTTGAAAGCAGAACTATTTTTAAAGTTCCCAAACTAGAAATATTAGGATCGTTAGCTCCAGAGGGTTAAAGATCACCATATCTTGCTCTGAAGCCGTGCTAACCGGATTGACCGGTATTGAAAAATGATTCAATCCAACTAAATGTTGACATAGTGATTAAAGTCTATTCACAGAAAAGGACATGAGGCCACGCATTTTTACTTTGCTTCCCATGGAGGGAAGCCTGTGGGGCCTTTTGCCTTTCACATAAGTCTGCTTCACCTGCCACACTTACTAAAACCCCCAAAGTGGTTTGAAAGAGGCAAATACAAGTCATAACGGGTGAAAAAAAAAAAAAAAAAAAATCGAACAACTTTCTTTTTAAAAGCATGTCAAATGTTCCCCCGGCAGAGCCTCAGCGTACGTGTGGAACAAGATAACTGCGCATCAAAACACCAATGACGTCATCAGTGGAGGATGTTGTGTGGACTCAGAGGATGCTTTATTTATTTTTATTTTTTTTTTAACTTGCAGTGGCAGCCTGCCCAAAAAAATCATTTTATTTTCATTTGTGCAATATTTGCTATTTCATTCATTTGTGATATACATCTTTTCTTTGATTCATTGCTTGCTTTTTTTTGTGCTACTTAATGTATTTGCGGAGGCGGCCATTTTGCTGAAGGGCTCCGTAATGCGCGCATCTGTGTCAACTACTCGTCTGGCCTCCTTGATGCACTCTTTTGCCATCGAGAGTCTGGAGCGCTGAGCGGACGCGACGTAAAGACGAGTTACTGGGTCAGCGGGTATTCCACCACGAAGGCTTTTGCTCTTTTTAAACAAGCGGCCATTTTACCCCAAAACTTCTACTTGTCTTCTTGCTTCTTATATGTATTCTTTTTTCCCCTATTTTATCCGTTGATCATTATTATTTTTACATATCTAGAGCCGACGGCGTGTGACCTACATGACGCCGCGGTCGTTGAGGCGTGACTTGGAGATTGAGAACGGAGAACGCTCGGGCAGACGCGTCCCCGTTGCTCGTATCCTCGGGAGAGGCCAACAAGCAGTGCTGGCGGAGAAAAATGTTGATGATAAATGGAGCTCGCCTGTCACGTGCGCTCTCCTGGTGACATTTTATTTCTTCACAACAACAAGATGGAGGAGCATGCCCCTAAGCCCCTTCTCCATCTTGTCAAGCCTCTGTCAATACTTTTGCATTATTTAGAAAATATGTGCTAGCGGGACCAAGGAAATCCAGCACGGAGTCGTTCGTTGTTGACAAAAACTGCAAATCTGGTCATTGTTGACACTAAATTGTCTTTAGTAATTGCAAAATTGTACGTGAAATCATATATTAGGGTACTTGGAAGTGTTTTTGATGTTCTACATATACTACATATAGTCTGATGTTTAGGAACTATACGCTCAGAGATTAAAAATGTATTAGATTAAAAATTGAGATTAAAAAAAATTAACATTCAAGAGATTAATCTCATCCTTACGATTAAAATTGAGATTAATAATTGTCTTTGGCGCTAACAAACAAATTGTACAAGACTAAATGGGATTGTCATGATAGGACGCACAAGTCTGAAGACCACTAAATGGACAGCTTGGATTAAAACGTACCTTTCAAGTGGTTTTAATTAGCATTAGCCGAAGCACTAACTCGTACGCGTGGTCTGGAGGCGCGTTGACGCTAATGCCTCATTTGGATAATGAGGGGTGATCTTGGCCGAGGCAAGGCCTCCCGCAGCGAGGACGCGTCGCTTCGCCGTCGGCCCGACCGTGTCTGCGAAAGAGCGTTTCGGCCGACAACAAGGTCGAACCAGACAAGTCAACCTGCCCCAGTGTGCGATTATAAATATCTTTGCATTGCTACTAGCAGAAGGTGGCTGTTTGGCCTCTGAAAACTCTCTTGGAAAATGTAAAATCTTTTTGTAGATGTTCTCCAAAAGTTATTCCCTGGTTAACTTTTCATCTCCATTTGTATTTTTCTCAACGCCGACCGCTGCTTTCTTGCGAACCATGGGAATCTTAAACAGAAGCACTGGATTATTCACACGTTCTCCAAAAAGAGGTTAGTTAAGGGAGGTAAAGTTTCTTTTGGCCTTCAATCCTTTCCAAAATCCACTTTCATCATGTGCCTGAGCCCGTCTCATTTCCCATTTTTTCCTACTGTTGGATGTTAGCCATGCATTTGTCTACTTTCCTCCTGTTCTTGACGGATCTGGTTGAACAAAAAGCTTTAGTGCACCTTCACTCAGATAAAAAAAGAAGCTTCAGATAGAATAAAATATATCTCTGGAAGGTAGGTTTGCCCATGGGCTGAACCTTAACTTCTCTGATATCATCTCCTCCTCCTTGATGGCGAATAAACAAGGATATAAAAATTGTTTTCAGCGCAAAGCACATTACAAGTATGGTTGCCTTCCTTAGGCTGGTTAAAACAGTGGAACCGCACAAATGTATAATTGTGTAATAAAAAAAAGTGTAACTGTACAATATAAACAGGCTTAACCTTATCACGAACTATGTCAAAGTGAATTGATGAGTTTCGTGCGGTGCTTTGCCGCTACCTTGTGGCCGTTACTTACATTGCACCACATCTACAGTAAGATGAAATCCTAATAATAACAACAATAAACCCGATAAATTACACAATTGCCTCAGCATTTGATTGCTGTGAGGCTGCGGTGCAAGCTTTGACAGAGAATAAGTTTCCCACCTGTGCGATAAAACGTCTCCGTGGGGGTGTGTTTAAAAAAAAAAAAAACTAACAATAATAATATTTAAATGAAAATTTCCACAGGTCGACCCACCGGAAGGGCAAATAAATGTTCCCACATTTATCAGTACAATGAAAACAAAAGAGAACAACGACAAGAGGATGGGTGATTATGGCATAATTGTGAGGCCTTTGCGAACAGAGAGGCCATTCATCAGCACTTATTGTGTGAAGAAGAAAATGAAGACGGCGGCATCATTTTGCCCGCCGCACAAAAACAGAGCGGCCTTGTTTCCGAAGGTGATTAGTGTACAAAAAAAAAAAAAAAAAAGAGGCTGATTTCCTTTTCTTACATGACCACAGTGCAAGTTCATTGCATGTTTATAAAAACTAGATTAGTTTGAAGTCTCAACATTTTCTTTGAAATGTACGATTATATACGGAATGCTCATTAGGTTGATGACTCGGAACTGTCTTTGGCTTTTACAAAAAAAGATTCATTCAAGACTTAACTGCTTTGGATGTTTACCAAAATGTACATTAGCTTTCATGAATGCTCAATTGTCTTTCATGTTTATATAAACATACTACTCTAGTGCAAATGAAAACATTTGTCTTTGTTGTAATGGTCTTTGATGGTCACAAACAAATCCTAAAGAGTGAATCGTCTTATTGACAGTCATGGAAATGTTGAGTTCATTAAAGACTGAATTGCGTTATAAATAGTATCTTAAAAAGAAAACACTAAGTAGTCATCATTGTCCAAAGTTGGGCATCACTTTTGCTACCGAGAAGGAAATGGACAAACTGTAAATATCCGACTGCATCCCTAGCAGGAACTCTGAGTGTCAGTATATTGTATTTTTCTTGAAATTTCCGATTTCCTAGTTATTGGAACAGCCTCAAGATTGACAGCTTGACAGACTTCAGCCAGTCTGTGACGGTGACCAGAATAGGCAGAAGAAAAAATAATGGAAAAATGGACGGATGGAAGCTAGCCACAACTATTCCACACTGTTGCAAAGATGATACACAGTAGAATTTACCAGCCAATTGCGGGTGCGTACAAATTAATTTTGACCTTTCCAATTTGCTGCCTTGATTGTTGAGAATTAGATGATCAAACGTTTGCAACTTCAACAGCCAGCTGTGCATAGATTAATTTTAGAGCAACTATTTTGTTTCCGGGGTCGATTAGCATATCAGTAAATTTAAGACCTAAGATTTGAGAATTTGCTTGATTAAAAGTGGGTAACATCAATAGCCAGTTGTGGGCGCAATTTATTTGAGTCCAGCTAGTTAGCTGCTAACCTAGGCTATATGAGAAGCTAGCATCCCCATATCTATAGTAATAAGTATGGAAATGTGGCCAAATTTGGCCTCAACCAAAGAAAACATTCCAAAGCAAATTACAATTTCACTCGGCTAATTTGCTACCGAGACAAGCTAAGCGACCAGGTTTGTTTAACATCCGATGCCCTTCTCCAACGAGTTGATTAATCGGAGCGGACTACTTAGACTTAGACTTAGAGACTTAGACAGAACTTTATTGTCATTTTGTCAACACTAGGTGTGTACAAAACGAAATTTCGTTGCATACGGCTTTCAGCAATGTAGAGGTATTTCGGCTGGTTAAAAAAAGTGACATTCTATATAAAAATATGAGATAAGATAATTATAAAGTACAAAGTGCAGCAGTGATAAAGTATGTGAACAGTGCAGGAGACAAAAACAGTATTTACAAGTGTGCAGAGGAATGCTACGTTTGAATGTTCAGCAGTCTGACGACAGCAGGGAAAAAACTATTGCAGAACCTGGTGGACCTGCAGCGGATGCTGCGAAACCTCTTCCCAGAGGGCAGCAGGGAGAACAGTCCATGGTGGGGGTGTGATGGGTCACTGATAATATTTCGGGCTCGGGACACGCAGCGCTGGGATGACAAGTCCTGAATGGAGGGAAGAGGAGCCCCGATGATCCTCTCTGCTGTCCTCACCACTCTCCTCAGGTTCTTCCAATCGGAGGCGCTGCAACCTCCACACCACACCGAGAGACAGCTTGTCAGAATGCTCTCTATGGTGCTTCGGTAGAACGTCCTCATGATGGGTGGGGGCAGGTGGGCTCTCCTCATCCTCCGCAGGAAGTACAAGCGCTTCTGTGCCCTCTTGACCAGTGTTGTGGTGTTCACAGTCCAGGTGAGGTCGTCTGTGATGTGGACTCCCAGGAATTTAGTGCTGCTGACCACCTCCACAGCTGAGCTGTTGATGATCAGTGGAGCGTGGTGAGGCTGGTTCTTCCTGAAGTCGACGATGATCTCCTTCGTCTTCTCCACATTCAGGATCAGGCTATTTTCTCTGCACCAGCCCACCAACTGCTCCACCTCCTCTCTGTAGTCCAGGTCGTTGTTGTCCCTGATGAGGCCCACCACCGTTGTGTCGTCTGCAAACTTCACGATGTGATTGGTGGTGAACCTGGGGGCGCAGTCGTGTGTCATCAGGGTGAACAGCAGGGGGCTCAGGACGCAGCCCTGAGGGGAGCCTGTGCTGAGGGTGATGACATCGGAGGTGTTCTGTCCGACCCGGACTGACTGAGGTCTGTTGGTGAGGAAGTCTAGCAGCCAGTTCCGAAGGGGGGTGCTGAAGCCCAGGTGTTCCAGTTTTTCCACCAGATGTTGTGGAATGATGGTATTAAACGCTGAGCTGAAGTCCAGGAACAGCAACCGCACGTGGGTGTTCCTCTCCTCCAGGTGAGCCAGGCTCAGGTGAAGAACGGAGGAGATGGCATCCTCAGTGGAGCGGTTCTGCCGGTAGGCAAACTGGAACGGATCGAATGTTGGGGGGAGTCTGGAGACGATGTGATCTTTGAGCAGCCTTTCGAAGCACTTCATCATGATGGGAGTCAGTGCCACAGGTCTGTAGTCATTCCATGAGGTGATTTGAGGTTTCTTCGGCACCGGAATGATGGAGGCAGCCTTGAAGCACACTGGCACTTTGGCTTGGTCCAGCGAGATGTTAAAAATGTCTGTGATGACACCAGCCAGCTGGCCTGCACATTCCTTGAACACCCGCCCAGGTATGTTGTCGGGGCCTGGGGCCTTACGTGGGTTGACTCTTCTCAGAGTCTTCCACACGTCGGCTGAGTCAAGGCAGAGGACCTCCTCTTCCTGGTGGGGAACAGTTTTAACTGCCGGAGTGCTGTTTAGTGCCTCAAAACGCCCAAAGAAGTTATTTAGACCATTTAGGAAGTCAGCATCAACCTCACCCACCGGGGGGGAGGGTGAGTTGTAGTCCGTGATCGCCCGTATGCCTTGCCAAATACTCCCGGTGTTATTGGCGTCGTGGAAAAATCCTGAATTTTCCGACTGTGGCTTCGCTTCGCTAGCCTGATGGCACGGTTCAAGTTGGCTCTCGCTGTCCTCAGTGCCTCCTTGTCGCCAGACTTGAAGGCTGAGTTCCGTGCTCGCAGCGTATGACTACATCCTCAGTCATCCAGGGTCGTGGGTTGGCTCGGTGGATGATGTTCTTAGTGGTGCTGACGTCCTCGGAGCATTTGTTGATGTAGGCTGACACAGTCATGGCGTACTCATCAATGTTGATCTGATTGTCATATGTTGCTGCTGATTTGAACATGTCCCAGTCAGAGCACTCAAGCAGTCCTGGAGTGCCTCCATGGCCCCTCAGACCACACCCTCACCTGCTTCACTGTGGGTTTTGCTCTGATCAGCAGGGGCCTGTATGCAGGGGTTAGCATAACAGATAGGTGGTCTGAAGAGCCGAGGTGGGGGCGGGGGGGCTGCTCTGAATGCATCCTTTATATTGGTGTAAACCAAGTCCAGAGTGTTCTCTCCCCGAGTTGGAAAATCCACGTGTTGGTAAAAATGAGGGAGAATAGTCTTCATGCTAGCCTGGTTGAAGTCCCCAGCAATGATGAAAACCCCCTCTGTGTGCGTGGATTGCAGCTCACTGATTGTCCGTAGAGAACCCTCATGGCCTCTTTAGTGTTAGCGCTAGGAGGCACGTACACAGCCGTGATGCTAACAACAGTAAACTCCCTGGGCAGGTAGAAGGGTCTGCAGTTCACAGTCAAAAGCTCGATGTCCGAAGAGCAGAAGCTGGCGACAGATCTAGCATTTTGCACCAGTTGTTGTTGATGTAGACACACAGCCCACCTCCTCGGGATTACCGCTTAGCTCGCTGTGTTCTGTCGGCGCGGAATGTAGCGAGCCCCTCCAGGCTAACGGCGTTGTCCGGCATTGATGAGTTCAGCCATGTCTCCGTCAGGATGAGAGCGCAGCAGTTTCTAACTTCCCTCTTTGAAGAGAGTTCCAGTTTTAGATGGTCCATTTTATTATCCAGCGAGCGGACGTTGGAGAGGAAGATGGATGGAAGCGGCGGTTTGTAGGGGTTAGCTCTCAGCTTAGCCGTTAGCCCACCTCGACAGCCGCGCTTTCGCCGCCGGTCACACCGCCTACGCTTACTCCTCCTCCGGCGTGTGCTGCCCGGCGAGCCCGCTGCGTCGTGAGCTCCTGGGGCTAGCGCCCTGAGCACTCCGAGGCTACGCAAACAGACTAGGGTAGTTGTGGCTACGTGTCCGAAAACACTCGATGACCGTAACTCCAGCAGGCGCTGGCGATCATACGCTAATCTACTGGATGGATAAACTAAACTGTGAGTTGTTTGTAGTGTCCTAGGCGACATATTTTGTGAATATACTCGTCGTATGCTGAGACCCGTAGCGGCCGCGGCCAACAGGGGCGCCGCCATCTTGTCGACTTCCCTTCTGTAGAGTTGTGAGCGAAATGGGAATAAGCTATTTGTTTTGAAAAAAAAACAGGCCTGTTTTTCTTCGGTTTATCTTAAGGGAGAAGTGATTAAAAGACGAAGGTGCTTCATTAGATTGCAACGAACGACGCGTGTCCTTGGAGGAAGCGCTCCGTGCCCACGTGACTCATTGCGGTTCGACGCCTTCCCCCCCAAAACTAATTGAAACAAGGTGCTCCTTGGCCGCCGCTATCTGCTGAGCGCTGACAAACGGCGGGGCGAAGAGCGAAGAGCTTGATTAAAATTTGCCTCTCTTAAGTGCTCCATCAGCGTTGCTTCCCTGCGCGGCGAAAACAGATTTCCTCGGATACGCAACAGCTTGTCTCGGACGTTTTATCTTGGCGAAAAGTGGAAGCAGGGATGTTTTCCCTGGCAGACTTGTATTGCTGTGTCAGTCCACGCTCATGCATAATGCACATCGCACGCAGCGACCGCGCATTCGGATAACATCCCATTTTGATAGACGCCGGACGTCTGATATTTTTTGTCAGCGTCTCGGGTATAGTTCGGAGCCGGCGGGAAAAGGCCAAGGCGTGAACGCGTTATTGACTAAATATGAAATGATTACATTTCTGCCCTTTAAAGCAACATTTGGAAATCAAATGTAAGAGCAGGTAAACAAACTTGTCTGGAAGGCGAGAAACAAGAATTGACCGGAAGCCGACACCATAAAATGAAGTTATTCGACCGCAAGAAACAATCTGTTGACATTTTCCAGACCGCAAAATCACATTGCTGCGGACTAATGCTACCTGTTAGCAGGTACGCGATATTAGCTACCAGTTGGTTCAGGAGTCTTCTCATCACAAGATATACTTTTATAGCACTTTTTCTCAATCAGTAAGGCGCTAAATGTTAGCATTACATGGACCTGAAAATTTAACAGAACCTAATACCAAAAAAGTGCTATTGGAAGAGTCGAGAGGTCCTTTGTAGCTAAGCACTCAGCTAGTTATATATAATGTTAGCAATGTTAATCCCTTTTGTGACACACTGTTAATCTTGGAGTGAGCAGAAATCAAGCTGTTAGCATTTTAGAGACTTCAAAATCAAATCGCTCCGGATAATGCTACCTGTTGGCAATGACACGGTTAGGTGCCGACAAGCCGCTGCTAAGCTTGCCCGGAGAGTCTTCGAATCACAACTTAGCATGTCCTCGCTCGTTCTATCCCGACAATATGTTGCTACACATTCGCATTTCATCCAAAGAAAAACCTTTCGCATCTCTTTTAATTCAAAACGCTTAAAAATAGCTGTTTGGAACCCAAACTTTGAGATCGTAAACAATCTTGTCTGAGACAAATAAGGATTCCCCTGGAAACTGAGGTGAAAAATTGAGACACAAGCTTTATGTATTGTAAACAATGCTAATCGTTTTGCAGACAGGTCATGTCAATATTTAGATGAAGCATTCCAAAAACAAATAATTACTTTGGCATTTAGGTCGTTAGGTTAAACTGGCTTATGAGGCTCTTTGCAAATGTACTCTCTTGAACGTAAAGAGTTTAAGAACCTCTGGCTTAGAGCGTGTCTTGTATTTGCCGCTCCAGATAATAAACAAGGAATTGGCATTGTACATTACGAAAACAAGTCTCGACCTGAATCGGCCCAGGAAACAGTTTCATCTCCCCGTCACGTAGCACCTGCAATGTCGAGGCGCGTGGGCATGTTCCGGCATGCCGCCGCATTCCTCGCCACATCAAACGGCAACCAACCCTGTGTTTGACAGTCATCTGTTGCCCTGAAATTTGACAGGCCGGCGTGTTGGAACTCCCAGCAGCTATGTTGGGTTAGACTGTGACCTTTCACCGCTCGTATAAAAAAAAAAAAGCCTGATTGTGAACCTTTGGGAACTTGTCCAAAACAGATTTTTTGTTGATCAATATAGAAACTTGAAAACAAACGTTTGTTACTTCACCAGCCACCAGTAAGAACAAGTCAAGTCTGTCCTTACTCGTTGACTAGCTAGATGGGTTGCGCCTTGATCGTGCTTTATCGACTCGCACTAGGCCACTTTAAGTGAGCTGCGCAACCAGGCAGAAAAACCAAGTGTGCATTGAAACGGCGTATGCAAACATCCAGCAGCTGAATGTGAATAAATGAAGTAACGTCTCTCTAGAGTCACTCAACACAAAGACACAGACGGCGGCAGTAGAACAAAGCGTGCTCATTGACAATAAATAGAGAAAATGACTTCAGTGGCTTTTCCTCTTTGTCTTTGCATCGCATTGTGTGGCGTTCAGGGGCCCTTCGTATGAGCCGATTGCTTCCTCGCTTTCCTGTCTGGTGACTAACGGCCGCCTCTCACACCTGAATTATCACACAATACACCCCCCCCTCCCTCCTATCAAGAAAGAATAGCAAATAAAAGTAAAGGCACTGTATGACAAGTTGTTCCCGAGACAGGATGTGAGTCACTAACAAGCCTAGAGTGTTGGTACAGCACCACCCCCGCCTGGAAAGAGCGCAAAAAAATCCATACGTTTAAGTAAGATGTTTCTTCGCCCACCACGATGTTGCTGAATCATCCGTCAATAAACCCGCTACCAACTTCCCCAACGTTATTCAGAGTTGCACAACACTGCTTCATTCCCGCACTTTTATGATATTAGCATCGACGTATCATTGGCTACATCCAAGTGAAGCTAGCTTCTCCAATTTTGTCGCTAACCAATGAAAATCTCAAAACAACAAAAAGCTCACGGCGATAGCATTTTGGCAAACCCTGTCACTTAGCCAGCTAGCGCTTAGCAACTGCGGATTTTTGGCAGGTGCTTAGTCACTTAAGTCCTTCCAACACTAGCAACTTGCATTTTTTACAACTTCTTTCATTTGTCAGCGCTAAGCAATTGCTTAGCGACCCCATGGGTCGCTACACGCTCACTACCACACTCATTCATGAGCAAGCTGTTAGCAAAACATAGAATCGGAGACGGCTTGTAGCTTTGTTAGTAGCTTTTTGCTCTTGCCAGTTATGAAGCCATGCCAGAGAACGGCAAAAGAACAAGAAAGCGCCGAGGAACGGCCGCCTACCGGTGATGTTGACGTCCACGATGCCGGTGCGTGTGCCGATGCCGTTGGTGGCGTCGCACACGTACGTGCCGGCCAAGTCGTAGGTGACGGGGCCCTTGAAGAACAAGCTGTTGTTCTTGATCTCCACGTTGCTCGGCAGTGAGCCGTTCAAGCTGGAAGGTGGAGGGAAAGAGCGTTAGAGAGAAAAGCAGAAAATACGGCACCGCGCACAGATCGCGACCATCATCCATCTTTCTAAATTACGAGGGAGGCCCCAACAGGGACATTGCACACTGAAAGCTGAAAATATATATGAGGAAAAACATCCAATATAGCAAATAAAAAATTGTCTGAAATAAAATGAATTGTAAAAATGTCAAAACTGGAAAAAAAAAAGACATTTCAATGACAAAAAACAAAATACAAATAGCAAAGACACATATATTGAAATAAAATGAATTGTACAAATGTCAGAAGACTGAAAATGACGTCAGTATATGAGGGGACTTATAGGTTGTGTTTCGGGGCTTACTTTGACAACCGGCTTATTGTCTGCATTTCATCAGGTAAGCTAGCTGCCCTGCGGGAGATTAGAAACCAGGAAAAAAAAAAAAAAAGAGCATTCGCAGGGCAGAAAATGGGGAAAGAGTAGCGTGCATGTCTACGCAATATTAGACAGAGTTGCATGTTGAATGTAATCTGTCATACTAAATGACTGAGCAACCAGATCCCAATAGGTATGCTGCGGCCTGAGGGGGGTCGTTAAACAGGTATGTAAGTGGGAGATGAAGTCAACATTTGTGTTTGGGGGGTTTACTCCCCCCACCCCGGAAGACCAACTGATCAAATGATAACATGTCAATGAAGTGGCCTCAGGTGTTTGCCGCCACGGCAATGCTTCCGCTCGCTTGATCAGGTCATGCATCGGATAGTCTCTTTATTCATTTACACGGGAAGGAGGGGCCGCCGTGTCGGTTGCGGCCGTATCGACTTCCAACAACAAGTCGCCCGTTTCCTTCGTTGGCTTCATTGACCGCGAATGGACGAGAGTGTCGGACTCTGGCGAGTGCGCTTTGACGGTCGCTGTATTAACAGGAGTCCATTTCCTCGTGTCATGTTTGAAAATGTTAATAACATCTAAATAATGGTTAACGTGTGTTTTATTGTTTTGACATTTTTAGTACTGACCGTTTAACATTTTTGACACGAGCAAGCGCATTTTGACACTTTTACTATTGACAGTAGTTAACATGAAGAATTATTGTTTGATTTTTTTTAAGACTGAATGCGGTTAACTTTGTTTGTGAATGTTTTGACTTTGTTAACATTAACAGCAATTCAACGGACCTGAAATATGATGTCACGCTAATGACATGAATGTCAGTGGATGCACTGACACCTCTGCTATGTGCTAAGTGTGTGTGCGCGCAAGCCCTGGACCAGCCTGTTCCGGACACTTCCGTCACAGCCTTGCGCTGACCTCCAGCGCCGAGCCCAGGGGAGCCTTCACAACAAATTTGGCGTCTGGCTTTCAGGGCCGCAATGGCCGTCCCCTCCGATCTGTCAGCGCCGCGCCCTCGTCTTACTAGATCACATCTCTCCTCTCTGCCGCATTTTACCCCCCCTCCCCTGCATCGTCCTTTGAGTTCTTTATCCAAGCTTCTCTTGCTGAGATCTAGCTTGATATATATGCACGCATACATAAAAGCGCTAACCGGAGGGAGGCTCGCGCCGTGGCTACGATGATCAATTAATCTACGTCTACTCCGCTGGCGTGACTTATTCGTTCACCTCGCCGCCGCTAAGCATTTAGCGCATAAATTGCCGCATTTATCTCTGTGTACTTGGGCTCGACGCTGCCGTTTACAAAAAAAAAAAAAAAAGTCTCGTGTCCACGGAACAGTTTTTGTGCTATGGTGCGAGAATACAAAAAGATGAAATCGTGGGAAACGTTAGAAATGTTTGTTCCTATATGAACTCTAGCATGTTGGCATTGAATCAATTCTGATTATATTAGCAGCTACAAGGGTATAAAAAAAAAAAAAAAAATTGAAATATTACATTGTCAACTCGTGAACAATTTGAAACAGTCTCCGAATTTCCATTCAAGGACCGAGATTGGAACTGTTGTTTGTTTTTGGCATCATTGCTCCAATGGAGCCATTGTGATCGGCCTCGGGTCAGGCTTCTTATCGCCATCAAAACAAACAAGCGACCAGAGAGAAGTAGCACGGCAAGGACACTGAAGATATCCTAGACGTGTTTGTACTACTAAAAAAAAAAAGTGTCGAGCATGATACAGAAATTTCTGTCAAACGCACGAAATTTGGGGAATATTTTGATTGCGAAATGCTTTAGATGGGTTTAAGAAATGTGTTTGTAAAATGTGTCGCTTGTGGAATACTAAGAAACGTTACAGAATAACTGCAATGCGCCATGCAGGAATGTTATTCAAATCTTTCACTTCCGCGTTTTATTGATGGACATAATTGCACCTGACTGGAAATGGAGCGTTCTTTTTTCCATTTGTGAGACAGTCAAGACTTCTTTAGCTGTTTATCAGGAGGGCTGATTGTTGTGCTGTGTACAGCGCGCATCGACTGCTATGCGACGAGGCCCTGCTGTCACCATTTTAAAAATGTTTCGCCACACGGAGACCAAGCTGAGCGCGCCCACTCATTCTGTTAACTTGACTTCATTATGCGCTTTTATTATGCTTTATTACCCGCGGGGGGGTGCAAATTTGTCATACATTAGCCTGCCGTGTCTGCTCGGCGCAGAAACCTTTGCAAAACTCAAGAAATAAAATAAAGGAAGAAAATAGAGCTGTGCATCACTCTGCATGAAGCTTTAAACGGTTGGGTTAAAAAGAAAATGTTAAGAACGACAAATGAATAAACAGGGTAAAAAGAAACAAACAAAACCTTTGAGTATTAAAAAAAAAAAGCCAGGCAAAAAGGTCATTCGGATAAAAGAAAAATAGCTAAGGTGAAGTAAACAGACAAACCCTAAAATAGAATAACATAAAAAATGTATAATAATAAAAAAATATAATAATAAAAAAAGTAGAGTTTTTTGTGACGTGTGACTCACAGTTTCCATTGGTAGATGGTGACCGGCGGGTTGGCATCCGCCCGGCAGGTCAGCTGAACATTCTGGCGGTTCAGGTACCAGTTGGCGTCAAAGCCCTCGATCTTCACCTCGGGTTCATCTGCAGAGCGAGTACAAGAGGCAGCCGGGTCACACAAACATGCTTTTGTGGAACCTCCAGATTTAAAAAAAAAAAAAAAAAAAAACGGCAGGAATTTGCTTCCACTCAAAACAAGCGTGTTGAGTTCTGTCCTCGCTGCTTGGCTTCATACCGAAGTTCAGACGGCAGTCTCCACTCAGCACGGTCGTATAATTTGTCAACAACAACTGATTCATTGCCTGGAGCTACATGCTGGTGATATACTGTACAATATGTTTGACTTGGTTTACTGAGAGCAGCAAAAATTAAAGCTGCCAAGTGTTTTGTTGTTGTTCAAATAGCACGATTAATACTGCTTAACGCTAAACAATATTATTTTTTCTGCTCTGGTCGCCTCTAATCTTCCCCAAAACCCAACAAAACTTCTGTAATCTACTCCTCAATAATCTAACCAAAAATATTCGTCCAAAATCCAAACAAAATCTCAATGTCCTGACCAAAACCACAAATAATTTTTACCCCCCTTAAATCCTAGAAAATTGAAAAAAAAAAAAAAATCTATCACCGTCCCAAACCCTCCCCAAAAAAATGATTAATTGGTGACCAGAATGTATTCCTGCTAAATCATCATCAAAAAATTAATATTGGTCAAACCCTATTTAAAATTGATACAGATCAATTGTTCTGATAGCCCAAATGTCTCCAAGGACAATAAAAGCAAATAAGCGGATGCTTACACTGCACATTGAGCACCACGCTGTCGGTGAACCTCTCGTTGCGGTAGGTGACGATGCATGTCAGCTTCTGCTTGTGCGTCTCCCGGCCGGGCACGATCACGTAGTTGCTGCGCACCGTCACCGTGCCGTTCTGGTTGCGGATCTCCTGGAAGGTGGCCTCGCCCTTCAGCCTGGTGTCCCAGCGGATGACGCTGGGCGGCTTGCCGTTGGCCGACACACACGTGGCCACCGTCATCTTGCGGCGCTGCGAGCGGGCCACGATGGTGGGCGTGGTCAAGGTCATGCGAGTCATTGGGCGAGCTGCAGAGGCGGGGACAAAAATATTTCTTCAAGGGCCAACTTAATTTTTATTAATTATGCCAAAAATAAAAAGTAGTTTTACCCCTACCTTTGGTAATTGAATTAATTAAACAAAAAACTTTGTACATGACGTGCGTTACCTCCCAGGGGGGCGTGCTAAGTAAGCAAAGACGCGCTAATCAAGAAAAGTTGTGCAGTGTTCTCAAAGTGAAAATACAAGTCTCGCAGATGGAGAAGCCCAATGTGCTTATTGGAAATCCTTTGTGAGGTGCCAATTAGCAATCTCCACTTAGTGCACGCTTGATCTTAAAGTAAACGCAAAGAGGGTAGGCGCTTGCGGATGCGAAAGAGCTCAGCACGCTCTAAAGAAGCGCGCAAAGGGGCTCTCGGATCTAAAACGAGAATCTAAGAGTTGTTTGGGAACAAGGGCCACTTGGGGTATTTCTTTCTTTCAAAGGAAAATGCATCAAGCCTCACATATTGGCTTTGATGAGAATCAATTCTTGTATTTTCTTCTAAAACCAGATGATTCAAGCACAAGTGAAGTAAGGGGTCCAAAACATTTCATCTTAACCGGTAATTTTCTTGAAAAGTGGATTAATCAAAGTTTTCCAGCCGAGTTTAACTCATTCACAATATCGCATGTTTCGCTTTCAGAGAATTTCCTGGACATCGCAGTACCTTGAATTAAAATTCAAAGGAGAAGGAGCAATTAGAAATGAACTCGACATTTGGATTACCGAGATTCACCGGATTGGAAGAAGACATTGGATTTTATTAACATCAAATGAAAAAAGCAACAAAGTAACACCCCAAATATCTTTTGGAAGGAAAAAAATATATAAGCCTAGTTAGCTAGATAGCCAACGACACATTAGTTCCAAGACAGCTAGCCAGTGAGCTAGTTAGCTAGCTAGCTAGAGACAGCTCGAACTAGTTAGCTAGGTTAAATTAGCTAGCCAACAACACAGTTTCAAGACAGCTAGCCAGTGAGCTAGTAAGCTAGCTAGCTAGAGACGGATCGATACCAAGGAAAAGCGTGCGCCCATTGGAAGTCATTAAGTTACATGGTTTAAACAAAGCTATAACAAGAATATAACACAGAAGCGTGCTGTAGATTCTTCCCGGATCCTGCAAAAAAAAACAAAAAAACAACGCTGTGGTGGTGAGGCGTTCAAAGGGAGCGCCTCACCCCAATTATCGCACTCGACCCGTGGCGGCGTCACCGTCAGAAGGCGCGGCGGCTGACACAGAGGTTGCGTTTATGCAAACTGTAAAAAGTCACTTCAGAAAAAAAGTCTTCAGAGCGGAGGGAAAAAAAAAAAAGTGCTGCTTGCCCAAGGCCTTCAAAGGCAGTTTAGCTACACAAGCGCCGAATTCAAAACGCGGCGATCATTCTTTAAACGCTTCACTAAATAGGAAAATGTACCTTTGACCTTGCTTTATCTGACTCGTAAAATAAAAAAAAACATTCAAGCATTTAGAAGACTAATTCGACAGAAAAACCTTTGACCCATATTAAAAGGATCTTTCAGCAGCTTGTCATTTTTGATCAATGGAAAAAAAAATGTTTATGGAAGAAGCTCACTGCCATCCTCAAGACAACTGGTAAATATTCTCAAAATTCAAGTTGTTCTCTTTATGAAAGAAGAAACACGTTAAATATCTTCTAAATGCAACCATAATTCTAAATCCCATCTTACCAAGACGGTGAGGTTGACCATGTTCTCGCGGTTGCCCGCCGGGAAGGTGGTGTACTCGCAGATGTACGCCGCCTCATCGTACAGCTGCAAGTTGGAGAAGACGATGGTGGTGTCCTCCAGCGAGGGCGTGCGGTGGCGCACGGCCGCCTGCTTGAAGCTGACGCGCTCCTGAAGGGCGCCAGCACGGAGACGCCCAGGGCCGGTTGGCGATGGCCACGTTCTGCTTGGTGCCGTGAGCAGCTTCTGCCAGGTCACCTGCGAGATCTTCACCGGTGGGTTGCTGTTGATGAAAATGCAGCGCAGCTCCACCTGGGAGCCCACGAAGCCCGACTTGCTCGAGTCCATCTGGACCATCTGGGAGCGGGCACCTGAGGAGGCAAAGATGAGAACGTTCGTCAGGAATTGCAGCCAAGTTCTGTGACGGCAAGAAACTGCGATCTGCTTTCATAGATAAAATTCAAATTCAAAATGCTAATAAAACCTACATTGAAATCCCCCAAAAAAGCTTTTTTTGTTTTTTTCACTCAAAACTATGAATGTCATGTCTTAATGATGACATTTTTTCTTGAAAGGTATCAACGTTTTTAATTCCCCTGGCATTTACCTCTGCATGATGATGTTTAATTGGCATACAGATTATGAGAAGGTCTTTGGAGAAAGAAAAAAAAAAGTTTGTAAAGGCCTTGCTGCACAAGCAAATGAGCAAAAGCCTGACGCTGGGACGCCCATTTAGCGCTGAAAGTCAAAGCCTGCTGTTTAGGGACGTGCATAGATAGCAGTACAGCCGCTTAAAATGCGCTAAAAGCCGAAGGGGGGGGGGACGTCGGGGTCCGCCGTGGGTGCCGTTCCTGATGAGAAGGGAGGCTTCCCGCGAGAAGCAATGCATCGCTAATGAACGAGGGCGACCGGCTGACGCCGAAGTCGCCTCGCCGGCGTGTCGTTTCCCACCGACTGCCTCTTCCTCGTGTAGCGCCAATGCTATTGCGCTTTTAATTACCTCCGACTCGCTCCCACGAACTGCCTGCGGCCATTATCAACCATGTGGAAGCTCTTAATAAATGTAATGGGAGCATGCGCGGAGAGAAAAATCAAGCTAGCTCGTTTGTCGCCGACATTCAAGGGCTTTAGTTATAAAATAATGAGAAAAAAATTTACGTTTATTTAACCCACACAAAATAAGTCCCAGACTTGTAGCCCTTTTAATAGCCTAGCAAAAAGGCTCGCTACAAGCTAATTTGAGATTATTTACACTTAATGTCCGTACAAATGGGAAACGAATGGTCACTATCTAAGGAAACGCGGTACTCTAACGGCCCCATAAGAACAATTAAGTGAATTAACGTTATCTTTCGTCGGTTTACGGGATGTCACGAAGCCAAACGCCGGCCTGACAAGCGCACAACAGCGTGCCGTCACGTCCAGCGGTTTGCCTCATCCAGCTTTGTCTTTGCTGCATCTTTATTATCAGTCGGCCTTGATTAATGTTCACTTGCAGGTGAAGTATGATGATGTCCCATTTCCTCCCCCCCCGGCGTCTCCTCCTGAGAGGCCTCGGATTTACAAGCCGGCTGTAATCAGCCACAAGGCGCGAGCCAGCAGGACTAGCTGCGAGGGGAAAGTCTTGAGTTAACGACTCATAAAGCCACTGCTGAATCATGCCGTAAAAGCTGAGACAAAATTTGCTGTGGTACTTAGCAAACACATGGACCCAAAACAGAAACCCGAACCCAGGCCTGAAACAGTCACTTCAAACCCTAACCTGTTTTGAAACCCTAATTTCAAACTGTAACCCAGTTTTGAAATGCTAATTTGATGCCTTAAGACAGTCTGGTAAATGCACCTTGAACCCTAAGATGGGCTGGAAAACTCAATACATCCTTGAAACCCTAACCCAGGATCACATTTTAAACATTTACCCAGACTTGAAGCCCTCTACCAAACCTCAACCCAATCCCAAAATCATAATTTGACTTGTTTGGAACCCTTAAACACAAATCTGAACATTAACCGAAGCTTCAACCAAAGGTTGAAACTCTAATTTAAAACCCTAACCCATGCCTGATATTCTGAACTAGACTTGAAACCCTAATTGGAAACTAATGGCTAGAGGAGATAGAGAGATAGCGAGAGATGATCACATCTGATTGACGGGTGGGGCTCTGATGTGTCACGGCAAGCTTGCTGTCAAAGCCGTCCGTCTAAGCCGCAGCAAATAAACGGCAGCGCATTCCATCTCCGACACACTCACCACTTGCGTTCTGAGGCGGAACGTTGTGAAAAAAGACCAATTCCATGCATTGTTATGGCTTTCGCTCAAGCGCCGCCACCCCGGCCGAAGAGACTCTAAGTGCAACCTTTAGAGTTTAGCAAGCGCAACATCATCTTTCATTTCCCCCTCGTCCCCCGCATCGTGCGTCTGCGGAGATTTGACTTCGCACCACCCACCAGATGACAGATTGATTCACTAACCCGCTTTGACAGCGAGGACTAGCAACCTTGTCATATGTACCTTGAGGAACACCTGTGTCCTTGCGCACCTCTGCTCTGCTTTATCACTGCTAACATTAGCCGGCCTAACGCTAGCAGCCGTGAGATATTTCAGGAGACGGCAAACGCAATTTAGCGCCGCTTAAGTCGGATCTGGAGCTCCTTCCTCAACGTTTAAAAACAGAACCGATCGAAGCCGTTGACGGCAACTGCTATGAAAACATTCTACGCTAACGTTTTGTAATATTTACAGACGTGTGCTAACGCCAGAGCTAAAGCCTGATATATTAGCTATTCAATTAAAGGATGGGGGAAAGAGATTAAAGGTGAAACACCATCAGGACAAATCGAAGGAAAGCCTAAACCAGGTTGTTAACTTTGATCGTTATCTTCTCTCACCCTGAGGGTGTTGAATAGAATTAATTGTCAGGTACATATTTAACATTATGTGAAAAACAATAGAACAAAGGGTGTGAAATTTAGCACCCAACACTTGCTTCACTCATCTCTGTGTGAAAAATAGAATGGCAGCTCTAATAGGCTGATTTGAAAAGAAACCATTACAGCAGTGTTCTTGATGCTACGAAACAAACACGGAAGTCAAACTTTCCGGCAGTATTAAGTTAAAGAATAGCCCAGACGCTCACTCGCCTCGCTGAGTTCTGTGAGAAAGACCCCAGCTGCCACTCCTGTGCCATTGCTATTTTCCAGAAATATTGGGTCGGTCATGTTCTTTAAAAAACACAAAGCCTGCCAGACCCACAAAATACTGGCAGGAGATTTTCTGGTGTGAAATACTGCAGTCCCTCCCATCATCTTTGCCGCTCTTCCTCCTCTTTTCTTTTCAACAGACTGAAGCAAATAAACAGGCCCTCGCGCAAATGGAAACCAGAGGGCTACGCGTAATTACGCAGCCACAGAGCCCAGATCCCCGCTGTCAAAGGGCCAGGGGGCGCCCACGGGGACTTGAAAACTGGAAGAGTCCTCGCCTGACACGGTGGAGCTGTAATTACAGCGTTACATGGAAAAGGTAGACTTTGGGATGAGTCCTGAGAGAAGGGCGGCGATTGAGGGAGATTTATTATCATGTGGTCGATTTAAAGCCGGGACGGCAGAGGACGTCGAGAGGACAAAGAGAAAGTACGAAACATTTCCAGGTGAGCCCGCTTGGATCGAAAATGGGGCGTCATTAAAGCAGCCGCAGTCGTCTGGCCCCCCACTGATAGTGACGCTCCCTCGGCCTTGCGACCAAGCATTCAGAAACCGGTCGGGTCCAGCAAGCGTGGGCTTTGTGTTGTCTGGCAAAAAAAAAAAAAAACAGCCGTCTCTAAAAACCGCCTTGCCACTTTCTGATAAGAGCCGTCACAATTACGATAAACATGGGGGAACGGGCTCGACTCGTTTCTCTCATGTGGCTGTGGGATGTTTGCTTTTTCATCTCGGCTGCTGGGAGAGAACGTGTGGGCCAATCACGTTGTTCTGTTCCTCGGTCTTGTGTCAGCGGAACAATAACTGCGGTGGTACCTTCAAGTGTGACCACAAACCAAACTGTCGCCGTCGTAAAGTCTGTTTGAACTGTACAAGCAATGTTTGAAGCCACGTTAACATTCGGAACTGTTACGCAAAATTACTTCTCCATTGTGTTTTTGTGCTCTGTCACACCCTAAGAGAGCACAAAAGGACAACAGTAATGGAGGAGCTAAGGTTAGCCTGGGTTACATTTTTATTCAAAAAATTAAAAAGTTAATTTAATCATTTTATGGGGATGAATTGGAAATAATAAGCAAAAATCATCTTAAATCCAACCATACCAAGCACAAAAAAAACCTAAACAAGTTACTAAGTTGAGCTGAAGGTGCTATCAAGCTAGCAAGAAGCTAACACTTACTCAGTGCTAATGCTACTCAGGACTACTTGGACACACCATCTTGCCAACATCAACCTCACACTTTGCATTAAAAACGAGACACCCTTCCCCCTAAAGCCCTTTTTTTTTTGTCATGAAACAAGCGCTCCCTGGCAGTTACGCACCATCCAGCTGGCGGGTGCCAGCCAGCTTTTCATAAGACAATTATTGGCTCGTTTGCTGGCACGCTCATCCCAGAAAAAACTCATTTGCGCCAGAGTCCAGGCATAATCACGGGCCGCGACGTTGAGCGAGGCCAAGACGAAGTAGGACCCGTTGCATATTTCAGAGGAGACGCTCATTAATGTCGTCTATTTAAAGCCAAGCCAGGGATATTTGGCGGACAAATGGCGTGCTCGGAACGCTAGCGAGACGTCGCCGTCTTTTCAAGGGTGACGTGAACTTTACGCTGCATTTAAAGTAGTGATGACAACACCTCCAGATGGGCGCAGCTGGTGAACTTTAGCGTAAACGTTTTGGTTAGTGGGACACGGAAGGATCAAACACGATGCGACCCACTCGGGATAATGAGCGTTTAATGCGGTCGCCGTTCCACGACGACCGTAGGCCCGGGCTGTCCTCATTGGCCCCTGGCCACACATGCAGCTATTGAGGGTGGCAGGAGAAATCTTTGAAGAATCAGCTTTTATGGAAAAATCTCAAAATGATCACATCAATCAAATTGGGGGGAAAAAATGGATACCTAGGCGAATACCCTATTTGAGGTTTGGCAAAGCGTGAAATGGCTGCTTAGAAACAAAATGGCTGCTTTCTTGTTCATTGTCGGGCACGAGTCCTTGAGACCTTTCATAATGCCCAACAAATTCATCAAATTTCATGTCTTTGTTCATGAGAATGTTTTCCAATTACAGTTTATTTCTTTAGTTGTTGTGAATTAAAAAAAAACAACTTCATTCGACAGCACACTATGGAAAATTCGTCATGTTATCAGTAGATTTATTTTTATATCCTGTCATGAAACGATTAGCAGAAATAAGAGAAATATTCTGTGGTTCAAGTGAGGTGCATTTTTCTCATGAGGACAAAACACCAAATCCCCATTTGACATTCAATGTCACAGATCAGACAGTTTTTTTTTTCCAAGTGGCAATTTGCTTTCCCACAGATTTATTCAGAATCCTCCCGCCCCTTTTGTTTATCGCTCGTGCCAATTAGCGCGCTGCCGCTGCTTTGTCAGTATTTCTTCGTAACTGTGGCACTTGTCGAGGGACAGCAGCATTTTCTTTTTTCTTTGAAACGCGACATTTTGTGGAAAAAGTTAATTCACAGCCCGATGAGGTTTTGATGAATAAATTAGACTTTTCGGTAAAATGCGCTTTGAGGGCAGTGCATTTAAACGATGACTAATTAATGACAAAACATTCCTTCGTTCTGGCAGAAAGTAAATAAGAGACTTTTTGTCTACTAGGGAAATTAGATTGTCAGTTCATATGACAAAAGCTTTGTGTAAACAAAAGAAAGTCTGTAGAAATAATAAGCGGTGCCGACAAACAAATACGATGACAAGGTAGCAAAGTAACTGATGAGATGGTTCAGAACACAACTCGCATTTCACATGTTTTTTGGACCATTCCAAACCATTCTCACTTCAAAATGTTCATCATCAAATGTTCGGTTCATTTAAAAGCATTTCTGTATTTCATATTGTCCAAAACAACTTCAGCGTCACATGAAGCTAATTCGTTATGTGGCAACATTAGCATGTCAGCAACGAGCGCTTTCAACCCAAATGACAGACTGGACCTGTTTGAAATGGTCCAGCCACCTGCTTCTCATTTCCAACGCGCAACCCACCGAGAACAATGTAGCATCTGCTGCAGCGCTGTAAACGTTAATGATTATCGACAGTATTTACGGCCTTGGGCCAACGTCCCGGACTGACTTCTATCTGCGGCAAACGGTTGTTTGTTTTCAGTGACGGCTACGATCCCATCGATTCTAAGTAGGGATGTTCGATACGACTTCTTTTCAAACCGAAACCAGGACGACTGTTCACCTTTTGAGCACTCAACGATACTGAGCACCGATACAGCGAGCATAACATTTCATTTAACACAATTACAAAAACATTTGTGCATTTTGCTGAAGATGAGTCAAACTGCAGCAGTATAGCGCCAACTACTGCGGAGGAGGACTTACTAGAATTTTTTCCCTGGTCTTAAGTATCGGTGGCTGGTATCTTCTGTGAGTACCCAATACCTTAAAATAAGGCTCGATACTGATGTCCAGAATATACCTCAAACAAAAGGAAGCCGTGGCAGTAATTTGTCGCATTTTTGTTGCCAGTTGCATTTTTTTTTTTTTTTTGCAATAGAACATCGTCCGGCCTGGGCAACACTTGACTGTAGTAGTAAATGGTTACCATGGCAACGGCATTTGACTGAAAACACACAAATAAAAATGCCTAGAGCATCTTTAAGGCATTCCAAATGTCAAGGGAATTCATCAGTAGGTTTGCAAGACAGTTCAGCGGAAAGCTGATTCGCCGAAGCGACGCAACGCTGCAAAACACGGCAACTCCATTTTGTCAATTTGGCTTTTTGCAATGTAAATACATGCGCCATTCTCATTCCAATGGAAGAGAATTAGGGCCACATTTGACACCATTCTTATCCATGCTACATCTATGGAAAGTTTTTTAAAAAATGACCAAAATCGCCACATTTTCATGGTAATATTTTCCCCCAAAAATCTCAGGTTAGCATTTTGCTATTTGTTAGCATACACATTTTAGCACTTGAGCTATTTTAATGAGAAATGATACATAAATTCAGGATCAACCGTATTTTCCTTCATTTTAGCTTTTCAGCATTCAGACCAGACAGCATCTTGACACAAATTACACTCTTGAGTTGTAATTAAAGCTTTCTTGTTTACAGACTACACAGCATGTAGTGTAATCTGGGATTTTGCTCATTTTTAACCACAGCAAAGACACACACACACACACACACACACACACACACACACACTTTTTTTTTTGTGGCTAAATAAGTGTAAACAACGCCCCCCAATCCATGGAAGTACTCCCCACCTCCATCCACGCCCCCGTCTCGCTTCTCCCCTGCAGCTTAACTAAACAAGGGCACAACCGGTTTCGGTGCGACGACACAAAATAAACAGTGATGACGCAATGACCAAATGGTTGGATGACATCACCCACTGATACCCGATACTCAGGGACCAACCGTCTGCAAACAAGAACAGATCCTGTGCATGGGGGTCTGTCCACCTGGTGAACAAGTAGGCTCTCTAATTTGTTCCGTTCTGGACATGAAACTGACGCATTAGTGGTTGAGGGGGGAGGGTGCGTTGGGACTGGGTTGGGTTAGGTAATGCTGTCTAATGGAGCCGTTTAAATAAGAATAAAAACTAAAATAAGTGTAGCATTTGGACATTTAATCATCCATAAAAAAATTATACGATTAAAATCTTGCCTACACTAATAATACCCGGTAGTAGCATTTCTGCTACATTAGCCACAGCCTGAATATGAAATAAAATGTATTTCATTCAAATAAAATACAAGGTACTAAATAATATAATATTTAGGAGGGCCTAAACATAAATAATTAAATATTCAACAATGTAATCCTTCTATTTGACCCTAATCAGGCACCATAAAATGAATTGTAACCAAATAAAGTTTAATGTTATTGGCTAAAGAAAGTATGCCGAGGTCTTCGCATACACAAGCACAGTGAGTCCATACACCCACTGCGAGGTGACCTTTACAAATACTCAACCAACCAGGTTTTTTTTTTCTTTCTATTCTGTTTTTCTTCAAAAAAGGCCAGCTGGATATTTCCAAGATGCGAGTATGTCTAAGGATATATATGTACACATGCCGAAGACCCCCGCTGTACGCCCACCGGCTTTATTAAAGTGAGAAAAGCATACTAGCCTCCAATCAATATTTGATAAGAGGAGCGCTTCGACTGTCGGCGAAAGAATCGTGCGTATCATGCATTTTTAAAGACGTGCGAGATGAAACAAACAAGGGCAGCCATCAAAGCGCATGCCTAATGTGCGGTAGGGACCTATGCAGGGCACTCTCTTCCTCAGCTCCTAAAAGCTCCTCCTCTTCCTCCAGCTGGATCCACCGTCTGCTATCAATTAGCTCATCGCGCCTGGATCGGCGACGTCGTGACCTGCACGCGTCGTCGCGTCTGCGCACGTGTCGGGAGGAATTAAAGGCAAATCGACGCGATTATGAATATAGCCCCCCCGCGGGTCACGTCGTTTAGGTACGGATTAGCGTCCCGTGTTTAGCCTTAGCTGATCCACTTAAGACGTGTTTTAGCGCGGAACCTGTTTTTCTCTTTATTGAAATCGGTTTTTCACACGATGAGGATGAACGTGCTATATAATCGACGATCCTTCATCTGTGGCTGTAGTCCAGATCAATTCACGAGATGCTATGTACTATTTTTTTTACAGATTGATACGAGGAATGTTACAAATCACTTCTTTGGAGGCATTATAGGTAGAAGATTTCAGACCTGTCCAGTCACCAAACGCACTTAATCTCTCACTAATCTCGTCTCGTTGACCGCAGTGCTAACAAAATGCTAACAAAAACCACTAGCGCAGCGCTAGCACATGGCGGTGGGTGGCGGCTAGCACGAAACACACCAAGCTTTTTCAGCATAGCGGCTCAGCCGCCAACCTTTGCTGTTTTCATGTGTGTTTTTGATCGTAATCTCGGCGGTTGTCGCCAGCTCTCCGAGGCCGGGCCTGAAGCGTTTCCTAAACCACGACCGCAGCCCAGCTCGACGAGGCCAGCGCGGCTCCATGTTCCACATACATATGAGCATTGGAATGCTGGCCGCGTCACATCGCCACATTCGCGCCGCATGTGCTCTCCAGCTGCGAGTCTTACTCGCCACTGTCACCCTTCCCCAATGTACTTTTCTCACAAGTAGTTAATCAAAACCCAGCTGGAATAAATAACGCCTCTTTGTCACAATGCAGTTCACTAATAAAACTGTCCAGTTCTTAAGAGCTGTGATTCTCAAACTAGGGCCCCAGTTATCTAACTCTGATTCTAGCCAATTGAAAGCTCTGATATGATTGCGATAAATGGTGACAAATTTGATATGTGAATTGTTGCTGTTTTTAAGAGCAAAAAGTCAATTACTACAGAGGTGTGTTTTTTCAAACATAATGAGACGTTAGGAGTGAGAGGGGGGCTCTTGGAAAAATATCATCCCTGGACCCAAAAACTTTAGAAATTGAGCTTTCAAGGGGAAGGCGGGGGAACCACAAAGCCACAGCAAGAGGGAGAGCGAGTGCAGCTTGAAAGGCGAGTGGCGCGGCGGCTTCGAGTTACTCGCATACCCGCCGCTTGTTAGATGTCTGACAATGAGTCGCGACACGCTGCAACCTGGGCCGACGAGTCGTGCGCCGGATTCCAAGCGATGCGCGCCGCCAGAAAAACAAGACGCAGAGAAAAGGATGGCAGGCTGAGCTCAATCTGAGGGCGTCTGAATCGTTGTGCGAATCCGGGGTGTCGAGGGTTTGCGTAGCGCCGTGGTGGGTGGGCTGTGGGCACGGGGAAGGGCAGGAAATTAACTCATGCCTCCCCCCAACCCCCCGCTGTCAAAAAGAATCAAGGAGTGGGATTCACATAGCGCCAGAGAAAGGAACCATAATTGCAAACAGGGCAGCTCGTACATCGGAGAAGGTGGGAGGGGGTTAACCCTCCTGTCATGTTGCGGGTCAAAGTCAGCCATTTTAAATTGAGGAATAAGATTAGCATACAAACTCCTCTGAAGGCCTTATAGCTGTCTTCATTTTTCACATATTTATAATCATTTTTATGAATTTACTAACAAGATCCAGTCTTTCAGCCCGCTAGCTTAATGCTAACGTAGCCATTGGGTCAAAATTGGGTCAATTTAACCCATGTTTTGCACAGAGTAACTCTGGAACCTTAATCCAAGTAAAGATTGCAGTATTCCATAATGTCCCCCCCCCACACAGACAAAAGCAAACCCTTTATTTCCTCCCCGATTGAAGACACGCAAGGCACAGAAAAGTGACAATTGAACAGCTCGCAGGTAACAGTGCACTGAGCGGAGGTAATTGTGCACGTCATGCATTCCGAGCGCGGCCAAATGCTAAGCGTTTGACGGGCGCCCCCATTTGTGCGCTATCAGCGGCAATAAAAAGGGAGCCCAAATTACCCGGCAAGACGTTCGCTAGTCAAAGGTCCTCGCCAGCCGCCACGAGACGGCAAACGGACTTGAATGTGCTGCGACTCGCCAAGCGCTTTGATGAAACAAAGGCAAAAGCATCGCTGACACATCCTGATAGCGTCGTGCTATTGATCACGAGGCGGCCGAGTGAAGCGGGCGAGATCCAGCAACTCAATTAGGACGTGTTGGAATCACTGTCACTCACCCCAGGAGAACCAACGATGCTAAAGTTCTGCTTTTTTTCCCCCTCCTAGTTGAGACAAAACAGCCTAATTAGAATTCTCAAAACAGACGAGAAGGTTTGCTTTGTTGTGTCACAGAGGGAAGGTTTGTGAATCCGTGGCCTCTTCATGTAGGACAAGATGTTTATCTCCAAATCGAACATCCTTGGACTAGCTTGGGCGTTTGCAAAAAAATATATATATATATAATTATTTGTGACTATTTAAATCAATATATTTGCATTTGGTCATAACAATCAAATACTTAATAATTAATTCATTCATTATTAATTTTGCTATTACTAATGTATTAATATTTACTTTTCTGCTTTTTTTTTTATTTAGACTGACCCATTACCTTAAATTTCCTTCTATCAGGTCGTCCCCAAAAAAATCTTAACGGAAAGCGAGGACGTGGCTCTCCAATGGAGCGCTTATCTTAATTCCCCATCATCCCAAGTAAATTGAAATGTCCGCTTGTGGATTATGACTCCCGGACAGCACGACCGGTCCGTGTCGGACCCTCGCTCGCTGGTGGAACTTAATCGAAGAGGTTTCAAATGAACTCGAGCATCTCTTTCATGATCTATAATCCCTCGGCGGGCAACCGAAGACTGAAACGTTATTTTTACCAGTATGTAGAAGAGGATGAAAGAAGATCTGACTCTGCACATTCTGGGGATGGGGGGAAAAAAAGCATTTAAAAGACTAAAAATCATTTTAAAAAAATAAATAAAATTAAGATAAAACTAAGGATATTTGATAGCACTTTTGAAATGTCATCGGATTCTGGAAGTCCTTTTAGCAAGACTTAAAGGCTGAGCGTTTGGCGTCATGTTGCTACGTGCACTTTGATACGCAGGAAACCCATGCAGGGGTTGTTTGTGCTGCCAAAAAATAGAAAACGTCCCGCATCGATCTCGGGCGAGCAAGTGAGGGGGGGACCTCCTCGGCGCGTACAGACAGGTGTTGTTCAATAGCCGTCCCACTTTCTTTGACCTTAAAGCTTTTAATCAACTCGGCCAGGGAGCTTGTCAATCCTGTCAAACAACGCGCGGGGCGTAAACTGGGGGAGGCAGGACGCCCGGGCCAAGAGCTGCAAATAATACGAGTGTGATGTGAGAATAAGGTTGACTTTTTTTTTCCCCAAGAGAAAAACGTAACCTTTACGAGAAGAAAGATAACATTTGCTCAGGATAAAATGTTACAAGGATGAAGGAAGGGTGTTTTCCAAAATAGTCATAAAGTCAAACTGTCACAACAACAAATTCATTAGGGGTGTATCAAAAACTAGTGAGACCACATGAAACCCTCTCGACCTGGTTATTAGCATCATTTAATAGGATCGTAATGCCACTGAAGTGACCCCCCATTGCTTTTACAATGGTATTTTCCATCAGGCTTATCAAGGGTCGTGATACATTTTAGAGTCAATTTAGGCTCAACTGGAGATCATTGGGTGAAAATGAACAATGAGATTAATTCACATTCATGCCTGCTGTTACAACAATAAACCGATTTTTGTGATTTTTCACTTGTCACATCGGGGGGGGGGGGGGGTGTCAGGCCCTATCCCCTGCTAACAATGCTAACAGTTTCCTAGCGATATCATTTCAATAGTTAACATCTCAAGCTAGCGCGACTCAGACGCCTTTTATCGTGTTTCGTCGAGCGGCTCTCGACCTTGAAGGCCAGCTTTTCCGCCGCCGTCGGCTGAAAGAAGAGAAGGTGCGTAACGCGGGTTTGGCTTGGTGGCCATTCAATTGCCGTCCACTTAAGGCAATTTCATAACAGAATGTCAAAAGAGAAATGGCCTTCAAGCACGCACATGCTATGCTGCTGTTTGACATAAGAGGAGAATTAGCGACGTCATATGGAGCACTTAAAGCTGCTTTTACTTTGCGTGCCACCATGTACGCTCACATGCTATACACTCCGACTGCATATCCCTCATACATAATCAATGTGGACATAATAGCGGAGGAGGCTGGATGAAGGCCAAGAGTTGTTGTGGGCCAAATACACCATGAGGCTTTTGAAAGACAGATTTACCTTCTTTTTGCCTTGTTATTAGGTACTGACCATCAATGCTAATTTCAGCATAAATCAGCTAAACGTAGTGTAGTAGTAGTAGTGTTCATAAGGTTTATGAAGAATGCTTAGAATACACAACCATCTATAAAATTGATTAGTGTTAAGTAATATGATCGATTTAGATACATCTGTAGTACTGATTTCTATCAGCAGTAGCTAAGTTAGCCGCGCTAGCTAAAACAGTGAGTGCTAGAAATGAAAGCTATTGAATTCACCCATTTACGTCAACAACGCTTGACCAGTTTTGTGTGTCAAGATGACGATAACTAAGTAAACAGTGTCTCCATGTAAATGGAAATGATTTGTGATGTCTTCCAGTGTGTATATTTGTACCAACAACAGGTAGCATAGATAATGTGAATCTAGCTAATGCTATACGGGTGCTCCATATTTAAAGGCCACAAATCACCGGCACAGTTTATGAGTTGGAAATCAACCCTCGGGCTGACCCAGTTGTACAATTTGTTGCCCTGTTGAAAGAAAACAAACTAAAAATAAAGATGAAACGAGAATCAAACCCTGAACCTGAGGAGTGCGAGACGGACGTGCTACCCACTTGAGCATTTCCCATCATGTCCAACGGTAAAAATATTTTTCAAACACCACATGTAGAAAACCAATTGCACTCAGTTTTTATTTATGAATCATCTCATCAGTGCCGATGAAATTCCGACTAACCAACTCGTTTGCATTTAATTGCATATCTTTTGTCCGCGCAACAATCAAAAGACGCTAGCTCCCAAAGATATTGTATTCCAACTCCCCAAATGGCGCCATTTAGTTCACCATTATTTTGCCTGTGCGCTTTATTTCATATACACACACGTCCTCTTCATTGCCCTTCAGAAAAAAACCAAAATGCACACACAGGCGTGTGCACGCACACACGTGAATAGCTGTTAAATATTTATCTAGCTACGAACTCCTCTCGCTCACTCGCTTGGCTGCACTAAAACGAGGCTGACCTAGTTAGGGGCTGAGATCACGTGACTGCGGCCGCGCCCACCCTGCCACAACGCGAGGGCGGCCAGGCGGAAAGCGGCCATGGCGTGCTAAGCGCTTTCCTCCAAAAAGAAAAGAGTCACCTTAGCTATCCACCCCAAAAAAATTCAAACTCCGAGTGACTTTGCAGCATTAAAACAAATGTTAATCCGCTGCAAACAAAGCAATTTGTTTTATAATAGCAGAGGGACCTGAAGTATGGAAAACAATATGTTAATTCAGTTATTTAAATGTTGCTTGCTGCGTCCCTGAAGGGGAATTGCTGTTCTACTCTTTGAAGATAGATGTTGGGGTGTTTTACTTGTATTCACAAGCTAATGCACAGTGGAAGTGTTACATAAAACCTTCACGCCATAAAATGCCTTCGTCTCAAAACAGATTAAAACTCAAATTTAGTTATTTAAAGCGGCAACAATTAATCGACAATTAAGTGATGATCAAATTAAATCTTTTTTCCCAAAAAACTGTGTTTCGTACAAAGCAACAGCACCAACTACTGGCCTGGCATGCATATTACGTCGTATTTTCTCATCCATGTGATTGGTGTTTGTTTCTACAGCTTCTATACTTTCACTTTTTACATCGCGTTTTCGCATAATTTCACAAGCCCGGAGGGTTCGCAAGTCCTAACGGGTCGAGCCGACACGGCCGTCTCCGTCTTGACAACAATGGTTGCTCCACAGTTGGCAAGCAAGCCAGTGGAAGCGGACACGTTGCCGACCTTCGTATCGGCGACACACTCGGATGCGCACCTGAAAGATCCACGCAGGCATTGTTGAGACAGGCTCATAGAAGAAGAAAAAAAACCAACAACAACACAGCATCCTGATTTACCTCTCGGAAAACTTCCAAACCTGTGATGGCAGGAGCCGAAGCCATCAAACAGCCAGGGAAAGCTGCTACACAAGTGAACAAAGCAAAGGGACGACGATAACGTCTTTGAATTAGCATTCTTGTCGCTTGCGTACGCCATCTGCACCTGGAGCTTGAAAGACTCAATGCCACCACTTAGGGAATCTCACAGCATCCTGCAGTGGTTTGGTTTTTTGTATTGTTTTTTTTTTCTCATTTGGAGATAGAATAATCAGTTGCAAACTCTCTTCCTGGAACGGAATTCATGATAAATGTTCATGCCTGGCTGAGCCATTGAAAAACTTTCTAGAAAGTTTGAAAAATAAAAATAAAAAATCGTCCAGCAAATGAAAGAGACAGCCGGGAGGAATGCACAGGTCCAAAGTTGAAGCAAGTGAAATTTAGTCTTTTCTTCAAAGACACTTTTTGCAAAATATTTTTTCACAATCATGAATTGAAAAACACATTTTTTGCCCTTGAACTGAAACATTTGAAAGAATTTACAGTACTTTCTACTCTTCTGCCGGCGCTGATTCTAAGCAAGCTAACATTGAAAAAGCAGCCCAGCAATGACAACTGGCACATTTTTTGTTGCAATTGTCGGGTCGCAAACCTCACATAGTTATTTTGCAATCAGCTGCTTTTCTAAATAACTGCTTTCATAATTGATTTAGCTGGGGAATAAACCCCGCCAGCGGTGTTTGTAGCGCGTCCACATTCACTCGAGCAAAATTCGGAATGCATGAGGTGACTAACAAACGACAACTAATGAACTAACTAAAATCAATATCAATAAAAAGTCAAAATCATCGTAGCCTCCGAGTCAACACGTGCCACAGGTAAAAATTTAGACGTTCCCATCAAAGCTCAGCCTCATTTACATTCCAATGTTGTGCTGGCTCTGATTATAATGAGCAGGCAGCGTGTTGAAATAAAAGCTTGGCGGAGACAACTGACACATTGGCGGCTTGCAAGTGACCGACCGGATGCAAGCCTGTGGTTATTTTGTAATCAGCTTCATTTCTAAATAAGACCTCTCGGAATCAGTGGCAGATGGTGGCGTTTTCTCCGAGGTCATTTCACTTTTGTTTTGTATTGGATGATGTAATTAATCACTGACAACATCATTTGATTATTACAGATTGTAATATATACAAAGGGACTTCTACATGGTCGGATGTGACATACGCGAGTTTGTTAATGTAGCGCCCCACCTTGGTGTCCTTGTTTAAATATCAACAAGGCATCTCTCATGAGATACAGCAGGATCCGAAAAGTGGAGACAAAACTATTCTGACGCTGCAGACAAGTCAAAGCCAGGCTGGAAAACAACAACAACGAAATCATAAGATGAAAGGACCTTGACGACGGAGAACTTGAGTTTTTCCATTTGGAGAAAGAAAAGAAAAAATCCCGTAAGCGAAAGCAATAAAAGAACAAAGTCGCACAGGGTCGCACAAAAGCCTCAAACACAAAAACTTGATAATGAAAAAAAAAAAGAAACGCTTGGCTGAAATAAACATAGTCGAGATGAGTGTTATCATCATGAGATCAAAACCAGTGAACTCGCCAAAACTTCAAGAGAATATTTGTAGCACTTTTAATCAGCTGTTTGATGCAAACAATCTGAAGAGCGTTCATGTCGACACCGGCATGAATTATTAAGAATAAAGAGGCGATGGCTTTTGGCTTTCACCCCACATTACCATGATTTGACACGCGCCAAGTTGACATTTCTATTTTAGCCACGCTGGCATTTGAAAATAATTAATAAGACGTATCGCCGTCGAGCTCTTTGCGGAGTTAAAAAAAATGAAAGCCCCTCACTTATTACTTCGTCCATTTAGTTTAAGATCATTCACATGTGAGCTTACTTCTTTATCATCATACATTTATTTACTGTAGCTACCTACAGAAATTTAACTAGCTAAACAGTCAATTAGTGAACGTTCCACCCTAAAGGATCAATAAAATATTGATGTATTCTAACTAATTCACTCAGAGGATCAATGAGCTTTCTACCCAACTAACCTCATGTTCAAACTATCTCACTAGCTATCAGACTAACTGTCATGGTAGTTCTGTGAAGATGCAAAAAAAAAAAAAAAAAAAAAAAGAAGCACGAAAAAGAAAGAAAGAGACGTCCTTGGCGTGAGCACGCAACACCTCATTAATCCAAACTATGATTCACTAGAGCGGCCGCTGAGATCTAAGCGGAGAGGATGGGGAAAAAAAAGGTTCTACTCTCTTTCAATGAATATGAAAAAACATGCAGGCTGGCTCTGCTCAAATTCCATCTAGTCTGAAAGCATTCAGTAAATAAAATGGTGGTTCTTCAGCAAGAGTGGCTGCCGAGGCCTGGCTGCAATATGTTTACTGGACGCAAAATGGTTAGCTATATACTACGTCGTCACGCTACAGTACAGTTCAGTAATAGTTGCGCTAAGCAGCTAACCTGTAGAGTTTAGCGGTAGCGTATGCTAATCCCTCCCAAAGTTTACGTTCCAGACCATCTAAACACTCAGCTAAAACACAATAGACAAAAAGCAATTAGACGAGAGGGCAATTTTGTAAACAATTAGCTAAAAGGCTAGCCACCAGAGCCCTACTTCAGAGTTCAGCGGACTTCACTTTTCTTTATTTGGGCTGAGACACAACAAAACATGACAATCAAGTGGGTAGCTAGAGCGGCAAAGAAGAACGCTTTGGCTCCTCGGAGACGGATTTTATTAGACAACAATCCTCCGGTTCGCTTTCCTTTTTATTTTTGTGTTTACTTTTCTGTGTTCACTTTGCTGGCAAATACTCCTGCGTTGTTGAGAGAAATAATTAAATTCAACACTTCACCTGCACTTCACATGTATCCACTTTTAAAAACGGCAGATATTCAGAGAAGGTACAAATATATTCCATCTGGACAGTGAATTCCACTATATGTAATGAAAATGAATGAGTGCTGCTGTTTTGGTGAGCAAAACACTTCAATACAGGCTCCTTAGGTAAGTCTGTTATCAGAGTCGACAGAAAAAATAACAGTCGTGACAAAGACGGGGAATTCATGACATGTACCGAATGTTCAAACAGGCCAAGACATTTCCCATCTGTGATATGAATGGAGGCAACTATTTTTATTTTTTTTTTTTAATCAGAGTTAAAAAAAAAAGAGGGCTGTTTGTTAGTTTTAAGCGGAACGTGCATCTAACATTCATATGTCTATTACAGTAATGACTACTGTGAGAGTGCACTTTAATCGGAACGCTAAATTAGCAAAGACAAGAAATATATATATATGAATCAAAATTTTTACACAAATTCAAGACCTTTGTTTTGATACATTTTTAAAAAAGAACTAAAGCTAATAATTTGATTTAATTTGCCGGATATGTGAAAAGCAAGCAAGAAAGCAAAGGCCCTTGACACAGCAGGTACTCAGAAATAAAGTGAGTAATTAAGTCGATGCCACCTTTAATCTGTTTTAATTAAAAAAATAAAGTAAAAAAAAAATACAGAGTGGAGCCGAGTGCATTTCAGAGAAGCGCTGACATTTTTTCCAAAAGAGATTTCAAAGGTCGGCCAATTGGAATTATTTTTTTTAATTCTCAGCGTGTCGCCCCCTGCCGACGTAGAGCGAAAAGCAGACGGCCGCCATGACGGATCAGCAAAGAGGCAGGATGAAACATCTGGCAAAGCGAGAGCGGGGGTCGGGGACGTGTTGAAGCGAGCGTGCCGTGCATGAAATTTTCATCGGAGCGTCAGTGGAAGTGCATTATGGAAGCAAAGCAGCAGAAAATTTCCTGGAGGAAGACGAGAATAGGAAGAAAATATATTCCTTATTTATGGCGCGCGCTGGCCAAACAGCTGACTGCATTCATTAAGCTAATTAAAAGGACGGCACAAGAAGATGCGTCGCGTTACATTGCGATGTATCTGTGTGCAAATGTGAAATATCAAAATATAGTATAAAGCCTCAACAACACTGGTCACAGCATTAGGTACACCCAGATAATACAATGACCTTCCTCCTTCCATCCGAGTCTTGTATAAACCCCGGCGCCCTCCCCAGTGCAATGTTATCTTTACTCCCGGCTGTTTACTCTGCTTTCATGTCAACTGAGGTTCTTTTCCGGACAAAACATAACAATGCCGAGGTCGTCCGGGCCAGGTACCAACTAAGAAAGCCAAGTGAACCTGCTCACAAGTTCCGGCTCGTGGACATCTGAGGATTCCAGTTTGAGAGCAACTACTTTATGATATCGTCTCCGGGGTTGTGTGTGTTGTGCGGGCTCTCTTTATTGACCTCATCTGAAGCCAGCGTGCCTGTGACTTATTGTTTTACGGCTCGGGGGAGTTAAAAAAAAAAAAAAAAGAATGGACATGCTCCTGTGTTGCTTGTACTTTCTCAAACACCATTATATGGCAGGATGACTATATCAAATGTGCGTTGCGTGTATATGTGTGTGCGTGTGTGGATTACAATACATGTGCGCCCCCTCTCATTTGTTTTACACACACATTACACAGCAGCGCTTCCTCTCCGCGGCACATCTGCTCGCCGCATCTGGGATACGAGGGGAGCCGAGTAGAGGAGGAGGAGGAGGAGCCGAGCCGGGGATAGAAAAGCAGGTGTGTTGCTGAATTGTCGTTTGTCAGCCTCAAAGGCTTCCATCTTTTATTTAGGTCGCACAAACATTCGGAGCTGTGCTTCTCAAGCTTTTGGGAGGTCCAGGTTCTACCTTACAGGACTCCTCTGTTATGTCAATTTCACATTCATATCTGCCCCTGAATGCCATGACATTTCTTTATATGAAAAACCTATTTTCAGCTTTAAAAAAAAATAAAAAATTCAGAGTCCCTGGAGAACGCTGCTATAAAGTAGATGCAGATTAAAACAAAGTCACAGCCGCCGTAAATGCACAATTCTTTGTGCAAACTCATCTTGGCTAATCACTTGCCAGGGCTTGAATGAGACTCTCGATACGCTCCCGAGTGCAAACAAATCCCTAATGGACGCGCGCGCTCAACAAACACTCCAACGCATGCGGCAATCTCTCGTCTGCGAACCAGTTTAGCGGCCCCCAGCTGAGCCAGACTCGCGTGGGGGCGTTGGCGCGGGTGCGGCCGTCTTCGCCCACGCCGCAGCTTTGGCTTTTTGGCCCCACCGGCGTATAATTTGCACACGTTTGGCTTTGACCGCGACACGACACAAATGAGAGAGCCGCACGCGCCGCGGCAACCGTGTGTGGGTTCTGACCCGCTTGATTGTTGCTTCTATCGGAACCGCAGCGTGCGAGCCAACATGCGTGCGCAAAGTAGCGAGAAACAACGCCGCTATTTCTTAGTGTTTTAATTTGTGAGAGAACATAAGTTTAATTTATGTTTAAAAAAATAAAAAATAAAAGAATCTTGACAAGAATCTGTGCTTCGCATTTAAAATAAGCAAAATGGCAGCAGGTTTGTTCACCAAATGGTTGGGGAGCAGCGGGTGTGTGTGGTGGTGGGGTCGTTTTTCTTGTGAGCTGACAAGGAACAAATGTCAAGGTGTGGAAAAATGACACCCAAAGAACAACAGCAGCAGTCATCGTTATTATGAGTAATCGTTTCATCCGAGGAGACAGCAGAGTCGGTTTGGCGGGTCGGCCGCGGCGAGCTCAGACTTGTCCGCCTGTCGCAGATGGAAGCGTCATCTGATAAATGCACGCCCGCCATTATTTATTCAAAACCGCCAGTGAAAATTTAGCGACGTAGCATTCTTGAGGGCGAAGGGTAAAAAAAGAAGAAGACGAGTGCAGCAGTGCTGATTCCAATATTTGGCAGAAGACATTTGCAAAAAACGATTCAATAATCGATTCATTACAAAAACTCAGCTGAAAACGTGGCTCATTGTTCCTGTAGAGAATTTAAATAAATATTAAAACAAATTGCGCAATCATGCCTCTGAAGAAACCTCTCGTGCGAGTTTTTAGCCAACTTTTTCAATCACATACTGCCTTTCTGTCGCTCGAATTGACTGCCGGCCTGATGGCAACTGCTGAGGCAGCGGAGTTGCGTTGGCTGTCCGGCGGTGTGCCAACGCTAACCGCAACAACACAACAACGGAGACTTGCAAACAACCGCAATGCAAAGTCGACACGGAGCACAACAGACCGCTCTGATTCCAAGACGCCTCATGTTTTGGCTTCTCCAGTGTGTCTTTGCGTTGCCACACCCTAGTTCAGGGAGAAACCAATTTCTTTTTTTTTTGCATGACACAGGCCAACTCCATTAAAAACCGTCTGATTTATTGTCAAAGAAATGGGGGGAAAAACAGAAAACTGCTCAACACAGTTTACAGTGTTGGTTATTTCCCAACAGTTCATACACTTCAAAATTAAAACGAAATTGGATTCTTAATTGGATTCATTGAATTTAATTCCAACCCCTTACTCACACACTGCCCCCTCCCACCCACAAACATGACACCAACCTCGAAGAAAAGTTCCCATGAGGGCTGCGGCACATGCCGCCTTTTGTAGCAGCAGCACATTAACAGCACAAAGTCTATTCGCACTCATTTTTACACCCTCTGGCAAGCTGCCACTTCTGGAATAGACTTAATTCCGGAGTGTCGCATTTCCACAAACCGGATCCAACGTGCCCCCCCCCTCGCTCTGTTCTTTTGCATACTTCCAAGCATTCATCACCAACTACTGATTAGCTACGTTCTTGAGCTCATCTCGGAAATAAAAGGTTCAGTTAACCTTCTGATTCCAGAGGTGACAAATGTGCTAAGACTGAAGTTAAAATTCAACTCCTTTACTTAAATAAACACTAATTATTGACAATAATAAACATTTCCTTGTCCTGAAAACTATATACAATACTTTCCCTTTTTATTACCTTTTACTGAGCTCATGATGAGGAGCAAAAAAATGAACATTTTGTCATCTTTTGACCATAATCGCCGCAACAGTCAATATTTGTCGCAGTTCACAACCCCACATTCGAACAGCCCCGCCCCCAACATGCCCCCTCATAATTTCCCCAAAGTCCGCCGCTGCACTTTAGTGTCACACTGCTGCTCCTCTCTTTCACAACCTCTTCGAAGCTTTGCCTCCCTCCTCTAATTGCACCAAACTGGTGCCGCTACCTCTTTTTACACCCACTCAGCAAGGTGTGACAGGGGGGCTTGATTACATGAAGGTTTGGCGGAGAACGGGCCAGTGACACAGCCAATTATTTTCACCTATGCGCCGCCGACATGTAATCTTAAACGGCCTCTGTGGTCCCAGAACAGTTTTTGTGCCCTTTACCAACACGCTGCCGCTAACCCCCAGAGAGTTCGGCTGCACAAACAAAGCCCTTGCTAGCTTCCGCGAGCTCCTATTAAACCCGCGCCACCTGACTTTTCAACGACTAATGATTCACATTTTATATTTGTTTATTCCCAGCACAGAAATTGCGGATGAATACGTACATTGGTGTTTCGAGAAACAACCGAATTAACTTTTCAATTAAGATTTTTCAGATGGCGCTGTATGGCGGCAGTAACTCGGCTCTTTTTAGAGAAAGCAGCAGATCGGGGGATAGTGAACAATTGTTAAAAAAAAAGTATTCAAGCTGTTTTTGCCACTAACAAATGAAGTTTATACCATCAAACTAAACATAATACAAAGAGAATTAAACTACTGGGATTTAAAATAACCACATCGCTTAAGCTAGCTTCATGTTAGCGCTAATAACTAACGCTAATCTATGGATTGCCCGTTCCTAGCCGACTTTACAGAAAGTTTTTGTCATTCCAGTTGAAATCAAACTTTCCTGGTCAACTGTTTACATGTGACAATTTATTCCGTTATGCCGTTTACGTCAACAATCGTTTTTCTTTTTTTCAGTCGTATGACAAGCGTGAATTGATGTAAATTGTGTGAAACTGAAGTTCATTTGTCTTTTTAGCGCAGCAGTTGCAATTGTTTTAACACTAAATAAATGTGCAATTGTTTTAACACTTATTAAAATGGACTGCCTGATAAAAACAAAACAGGACTAAATCAAAAGTGGAACATTTATCTAATCCACTGACCTTTAAAATCCTCCATGAAAATAATCAGTTCATATCATGCTTACGTCACATTATACACGACTACAATATATATTATTATAGTAGTCTGACATAAATCCAAATCGACTTCAGGCATAAGTAATAGTAATAGCATTATTAACAGCATGCAAGCCGCATTATTGCTTGGCCTTAGTAGGATTCATCCCTCCCAGGACGGCCATTCCAGTTCTGCTCGCTTGGCTAACTTCCCTTACAGAACTCGCCGCATTATATAGTAGTGTGACTATCATGTAATGCGCCGTACATGTGTGGATGCAATTTCAGCTGTGCGGCGCAATGAAATGGGCAGATAAAAAGCAGAAGGATGCTTTTACAAGCCAAGCATCAGGTGACACATCTCTCCAGGTGCTTGCTAAAAATAATAAGACACGCGGCTGTGTGGAAAAAAAAAAACACCGCAAACTTTCACCCTAAAGGAGAAAGTTGAGCACCCTGTCGATAATGAGTCAGTTTCCCCTGACCAGATGTCACCAGAGAGAGAGAAAATAATGAGGAAATGAATGTTGAGAAATGTGTTATATGGAACTAGGAGTGATCCTGTAAGCTAACAAGCTAACAACCTTCACGCGAATCCCAAACAAAGCCTTGACAAACTGACAGAAGGGAGCCAGCCAGAATGACAAGTTTGCAAATGAGCCAACGCTAACCTGCAGTTTTCTAACACTACATTTGCATACTGTGTCGCATTTTCAACAAAAGACAAGAGGGGAAATGGATCCAAGCGAAACTCCAATGCAGACACTTGAGTGGAGGCAATCGTGAGGAGAATCCACAAGAACGCCACTGTATCTGCGTCACACACAGAATTAGATATGCTTCGATTGAAAGGAAGGATGCTGATGGAAAACGGAACTGTAAATGGAAATCGGATTGTACGCGTGCTAATATTAGCGCAGTTATCGAAATACACATTGAACTACACGTATCGGCTCCAGATATTTTTCTGAAAACACTTAATGCTAAAACCAATCAAAATTTAACAAAAAAAATAATTAAAACTAATAAACCTGCTATAAAATGTGATTAAAATGAAGAAAATTGAAACAACAAAAGTTAAAAAGAAATTAAAGCTAACTGTAATGACAAATACATAGTAACTATTACATCCCTAATCTGATCCAAACCAGCCACTCGGCTGTATTGTGCCACCGGGTGGAAAATGGGTTTCATTATATATTTATATATTAAAAAAAAAAGGTGCCCTCCTTTATATTCTCCCCTCGATATACGGCGCTAAGAAGTGCGAGGCGGCAGCTTGTTCCCAACAAATTGAAGCTTTTGAAGCACTTTCAATCATAGAGAACACGGCCAGGGTTTCCATGTACGTTTCAAAGCGCGTCTTGGGCATCAAACCGGTGACAGTCGGGGGTGTCAGGAACGCCGACATAATCTGACGGCGGGCCCCGTAAGTCCCGCCGAGCCCCCCGGCCTCTATAGAAAACAGCGCTGTCAGCCTCCCCCCCCCTCCCCTTTTTTGTCACTGTCATTTTGCATCTGCGGCCGCCTGTCATGCTGAATGCCAAGCCGACGCTGGCTGCGAGCGCCCGCATCAGACAGGATGCTGAACAAAGGCGGCGGGATGATAGATGATGTCGTACAACGCTCGCACTCTTTGTCAGGAGGACGGGGAAGGCCTCTGTCTGACGTCTACTGATGGATACCGCGATGAAATCACAGAAGGGGTCGAGACGGAGCTATCGCGGATTGCAAAAAAAATATGATCCTACTCTTGATTTTTACGATTACTAACTCTTTGTAGAAACGATAGTTGAAGAAATTTCTAGTTGTGAAAAATTAACTCGTACCTGTAGAAATAACTTTTCAAAAAATATTTTCTCCATGTTCTCTTTTGTAGTTATATTTACCACTACTACAAAATGTCTTCTTCCACTGAGATGAAAGATATGATTCGCACTTGGGCTCCCTCTAGTGGTACCTAAACCACAGCCTAAACAAGCTATTGTGAAACATTACGCGTTGAGTTCAGGCTAAACACAATAATTCAATAAAGTTGTATTAAATTTACATTCATATTTAAACAAACTTGATTTTGCACCTATAGTGACGTTTTAAGGACAAAGGTGGCTCGCTACCTGCCTGATGGGAATTGACTAAGTCAACAGAGATCTTGAAGCAAAACGGAACCCGGTGCTAAATGACAACAATTCCAGCGCAGCTGTTGTGTTGAGAACTGCTCCACTCGCACTTTCTCACCCCCCCCCCCCCCCCCCTCATAGTATATGTGTTTCCGGGTGCTCAAGTGGAGGCAGAAAAAGTACCCACACTCTCTACTTGTGCAGACGAAAAGAAACTGGTTAAAAAGAGATTTTATCAGGGAAAAAAAAGCAGCAAACTGTCAAAAGTACTTCAATGTAAAAATACAAACGATAATATATTCAATTCAATTATATTCAGAAAGCCTTGGGCATGTGTCAGTGCTTTTGTTTATTTCTCAGACACGCCCTGTCTCGGCGTTTCCCATTTCATAATTTTGTTGATGGGTTCACGAGTAAGCACAGGCCGGGTTTAGCTAGCATGTTGCACATGAAGTGCTTCCCCGTTAATAATCATGGCTGCTGTGAGGTCAATTTATAGATTAAGTGCTATTCTTCAGTAAAATTAAAGCTTTACATTTAGAAAAAAGCAAACGCAACACTTTTAATGATGTGTGAAGATCTTGTTAAACGCAGCAGCGATCCGTTGTGAAATGCTTCATTGCTAATAGACGCGCCATAAAAGCTTTAATACCTACAGGAGGCCACCGCGAAATGAACGTCGATAAGCAGCCGAGAGGCAACGGTAGTAAGCGATATCGACGTTTGCCGCTGACCTGCGGACAATTCCTCGTGAGCCGCGCGCGCCATAATTGATGGGAGCGGTGAGGGCGTTTTTTGGGGTTCATCCAAATAGAGTGTTGGATTGAACTATTTTATCAGTCAGCCGCTCCTTCGACCCACTCAGCTCACGTTGTTGCCCAAACATGCACGTTTATGCGGGATGGAGCAACCGAAACTTTGACGTTATGTTCCGTGACGCAGCTTCTCAGAGTAATGCCCTTTTGTTTCTGCGCAATGTTTTTGCTTTTAAGGCTACAAAAATAACTGAACTCTCCAACAAAAGGTACCATCGTTTTGAAGTGCTGAGGTATGAAAGAGACAATTTTGTTTTTATAAAAACAGCCATGCATAAAAATGGTTCCATTTGGTGAGCAGACCCACACAAAAAATACAAGTCTTACAAAGTGCACTTGCCAGAAAAGAGCCGCCGAGTCTGCAGCCTTTTTGGTTTGAAGTGATGTGACTCGTACAGCACCTGAAGACTTGATTTTATTTTATTTTTTTTATCTGTCCCTCAAAGAGTGTCTCATGTGGGGACAGGAGCTCCTTTCTTTTTGCGGTGTGTATTAAAACGTTCTTTGTGTCACCCCATGTGAAAGGCGGGACGGGCGACAAAAGAAGTCCAAGTGTGCTCAAGCACACCTGGAGACGGCATCGCTGACCCTCTTGAGTAGCGTTATTAACCCTCCCTCGCCCTTCTCATCACCACCTACGTAACGACAGTAACCCCCCTTCTTTGTTTTCCCGCCGGCATCTGCTTCCAGCCAGCAGGAGTTAATGCAGCACTGAAGGAAGTTGGACAGCTGCGATGTTGGAACGGCCAAGGGAGTGGGTGGAGGTGGTGGGGAGACTTTTATGAGGCTAATGTTCATATCAACACAAGCGTAAAAAATGACTAGACTGGACATTTAATAGCCCCCCCAACGTGGGAAGTCTCCATCTTAAGGTTCCTCTACTTACTGTGGTTTATAGAATTGTACTTTTGGAAATGTATTTATTTATTTATTTATTTGTTGACTTTGCACAGTGTGTAATATCTAATGGCACGATTGTGGGAAGATTTAGATTTTTTTTTTTTACACGTTTTCTGGAAATTACTTTCTTCAGGTGTCTGATCTGGCTGACCATCGTAACCATTATTTTTTTAATTGGCAGAACGTCATCTGCATGTATGCTGACATGCCAATCAAATGAGGGGTAGAAGAACATTAACCGCTAAAAAAATAAACATGAATAAAACACCAATCTGACTTTTCTAGCTACACAATTTGGAAGCTGATGTAGGAAGGGGAGCGGGTGTGCAGGGAGGAGACGCCGAGCGTAACAAAGCATGTCAGCTCCCTTTTCCAAGGATAAAAATACTAAATCTCTCCCAATTTTACGAACGGATCAAGAAAAACGTTTCTGTCTCTGCTTTATTTGTGTCGGGGAAGTCAGTTGGTTTTTTCACAGTAAGCCGCCTCCCAGATAAGTCACTCAGTCTCCCGTTTACGGCGGCCGTGATGCCGCCGAGCCTAAAGCCTACTCGTGCGCGCAATGAGGTCAGCACGTGACCCAGCGCACCCCCGCCCCTCCCCGCACGCCTTCCAGCGCTGGGTACAAACTCATCCCTGCGCCCCCCGGTGTTGAGGACCATCTGACTGAATCTTTAACGTGATGCTGCCCCTGACACATTGCATGGGAAGCAGCCCATTCCCGTAGCTAAAAATAACTCCGCATCCCAACGCAACTTCGAGAAGTCGACCTGAAAGACATCCATGCGCACACGCTGTTGCCATGCGTGCCTCCTTCCCATGTAAAAAGCACCACGGGGAGCAAGAAGCCTTTACTGAACATTTTAACCGACGCACCCTTTTCAACATTCCGACAAGGTTCGTAAATTCAGCTCCAATGGCAAAATAATCCGGTCAGTCAAAAGTATATGGAAACAAACTAGACTTTCTGTATTGATTTTACATCGGGGAACAATATTTCGCAAATGTTTTATACCACACGCATTCTTGAACACCGTGAGGGAGTTGGCGCACCACTTTCCCAAGGCAACACAGTCCAACTGACCCAAAATGAATTGCAACAAACTCCAACTTGCAATTTTGTGTTGATACTGACACAGAATAGCTACACAACTCCATCAAGCCAGCAACAGAATTGGCGGACCACTATTCAACTACTCAACACACTAAACAATGTAAAAATTTTACATCAATATATATCATGGAATGTGATTTCCCATATATCTTTTATACCATGCGCTACTTCAAACATGACAGAGTTGGCACACCCAAAACAACCCATCGTATGTTTTTAAACATATTTTAAATATTCATAATATTTTGAGAGCATAAAATGTACTCAAACTACTCGGCTATAGTGCCACGTTAATATGACACCTTGCCAATATTTAAATTCTATCCAACATTACAATTTTAATCCAGCGCACCCCCGGAGGGCACACTGGTAATCCCCCAGATCACAGCATGCGGTGCAAGTGGGAAGGTTACTCACTCCATAATTGGCTCCTTCTTGCACACCTAGGTGGGATTTCTTTCCCTCGCCTGCTTTGGATACTGATTTACGACATCACGCAACTCTCCGTGGCTGAAGCCTTGTTGATTCATCGTAGGCCGCCGGCTCCTGACAACCCCCCATAAATATGAATCGTAAATCTAAGGTCGAAGTTACGGCGGGGGAATAATCTGACATTACCGACTCGGAATATTAAACGAGCGTATTTGAATAATCCCTTCTGGATGTACTCCTACGTGAAGTCATCTCCGCCTGTTAGCATGTTAGCTTGACATTAAGATAGGCATCCTTTTCTTTCCTAATCAGAAACTAAAATTCAATTAAGATCCCTTTTTATTAAGGACCGCGGAGCTGTGAGAACCAGATTCAGACCGAGCAAAGTAACTGCACAAAGAGGCGGAATTACAGCAAAGTTACGGTAAAGCCCGTAATCCGCTCGTCATTCACAACTCTCGCATCTGTAAAAGACAAACAAATGAGTCGGCGCATTAGAGTACAAAGAGGCAATTCATGGCGCTGAGATCCTGAAATGCTTTTAATGCACAATAACAGCACCCAACTCCTGCGGGACTTAAATACTCGGATGTATCGCAGAAAAAGGTTGTTGCTATTCGCAGTCCAGCCCAGAAATAGTCGTGGGTCTTTTTATTCCGACATCACGCAGATGACAAAGTATTTTCTTGCAAAAAAAAAAATCCATTGGCCAGTCCACCCGCCGACTTTATTGGCACAAGTGTCATCTAGTTGGAAAATAACAGCAATGGCGGCCTGGTTTTAAGCAGCCTCCGCCCTCCCGACTCGCTCCCGCAGCGATTGTAGTGTTTCTCTTTTGATATCGTCTGCTTGTTGTGATTGCAGATGGGCTGATTTTGCGCTGCTGGGGGTTCACAGAGAACACGGCGGGAATGCGTATATTCTCCACACGGAGTCTTAGGGGAGATGAGCCGGCTGATGAATACCGAAGCCGCTATTAGCCGCAGATATGTATGACAGGGTGGCTGTTAGCATTCATCACAGAGTCGAGTGGAAGCTTCGGAATCAGACGATGCTTTTCCACTTGTTTGCCCCGAGCCAGCCCTGGGCTTTACATTTCACGTGGTTGCTATTGCTGTTTTCAAATTGGATTTATTGTTTCTAAGGTATGTAAGGTCTTGCGAAAGACGTAAAGTGAAGTAAAATACCAACAAGAGGAAGGAAGGCACAGGGAATATGGCATGCCTAAATTACACTGTTTTAGATTTTCCGACTCGTACTACATTTGCTTTTTGTACAAATAATATACAATGTGTTTTGGGGGATTTTTTTTCTGATTAATTGTATATTCTTTTGGAATATTTTGGTCACCCATAGGGCAATGTTACATCTTTTTTTCTAATATTTTAGCTTTAAAATATTTTTGTAATTTGCAATTTTTAATCTAACGAGTATTTTTATATTTAGTATATATAGCATATATGTTTTTATTTTTTGAGTGTTCTTTTGTGTTTGTGTGAAATTTTACATAATATTTTGATACATAGTTATCTTTTTTAGGTATTTTTGTCTAATATTTTTATAGTTTTAATATTTGTGGTTTTCATATTTGTAATTCTTGTCTCAGCCTCATGTCCTATGTGAGATATTTTTTGTCTTTATAGTTAGTGTGTTTTTTTTTTTAATACTTTTTTTTCCCCAAATATTGCCCTTCAGATTTTTCTATAAATTCAATAAAGGTGGATTGAAGCCTCCCAGTCAGGCAATAATCAAATACAGAATGGGCCGCTGTAAAGCCAAAAAATGTAATGATGCAAAACAGAAGCAAGGCCACAACCTGATCCGAAGGGCCTTGTTTGCGCAAGAGCGGCCAATAAAAGGCAGTCGCCCAGTCAAGGAGAGATGAGGCAGGCGTCCTTTGTCTAAACATATCACAAGCGCGAAGAGCGCTAATGAACATGGCCGCCGTTCAAACCGCAATCAGCACTTTGGCAAGCGCAATCGGCCACAGTTCTTCGTGATGCTCCAAATCATTCTTTGCTTTTTCATGTCACATCATTCGATGCTCTGGACAAACAGACCTACCTTCCAAAAAAAAAAAAAAAAAACGAGCGATGGGGCTTAGCGCAGCCGGTAACCTCAAACTTTTAAAGTATGGCACAAATTAATTACCATCCTCCATAGAGCTAGCATGTAATCTAGCACGTGGTGATAAGCTGCCACCAGGGGATGGACAGACGTGATTTGTGACCTTCATGGACAGAGACAGACATGTGTCTGACCGTGATTCTTAGTTTTTTCTATTATTTTTACATTTTTAATATTTTTCTTCTCTATTCAGTTTGTATGTCTTTTCCGAGGCATTCAGGAGCCCATCCTGAGTTGCAAACAGTGGCATCTTTGTGACACGAGCGAAACAAACGCCGGCGGATTTCTAATGAGCTATTGACCTATGAATGGCGCCTCAGAAAATGACAGCTACCAATACTGACCTTTTAGCGAGACGAGTAAACATTAAGAGATTCCTGCAAAACCTCACCGCGCCATTCCGGTCCGTGCCAAAGTGTCTGTTAGAAACATTAACTGGGAAAAAAAGGCAAACTTAAAGCTTAAGATGGAATAAAAAGGACGCGCTTTCCTTGTTTGAGGAAATTACAGCATGTGGGGGAGTCATGACGTTTATTTTTAGTTTTTAATTAGTTTAGTTTTTTAGTTCATTTGCTTTTTTCCTTCATAATATTTGTATATTTTGCTTTGCATCTTTTACAAAAATGATCCCAATATTTAAATAGATTTCATTTAGAATTTGTGTAATGTATTTTTGGGATGGTTTTCGTAACAGTTTAAGCATTACAGCGTTGGCTCTTCCATTGTGTCGTTGGAGATAATGTCGAGTGCTACGTTAGCTTCTCGTGCTAGCCACTGTGCATAATTCACTTCCCAGGTGCTGTCCTAGCACCACCTTGTGAATGTCCGGCTCACCCGCCCCGGCCCCGCCCATTGCCTGACCTCCATTTCGCTCTCGGTCACTCTACGGCAAATCCGAAAAGCCTCCCGGCATCTCCATAGCGACCGGGCCTCAGTCGGAGCAGATGGCCTCAGTGTGCCGCGCGGCAATTAAACAGCCAGCGATGAGCGGCGAGGAGAAAAGTGGGTCAGGATCGGGAGGCGGGGCCGGAGCGGCTCGCGTTTGGGACGTGCTCCACGGTCATGCCTTCGAGGCCTAACACGCCCCCGCCACACACAAACACACACAGTTAAAACAAACACACGCCCAGGGAGTGCACTTCAAAATTTGACATTCGAAAAACAAGGAGTGGTGAAAATTTGGAATCCAACAAACTTTTCTGTCAACATACGATCATACAAATAAATATACACACACATCCCACCCCCCAACAAAACAGAGTGAGGAGAGCAGAACTTCAGGCAGGATTACGGTGGCAAATCCCGCCATCCAATCGATAGAATTAACCCTTAAATCCCTCCTCCAGATAAAGAGATGGAACACAACACAACTGGATTTCTTTACTCGCCTGAAGCAAAAATGTGGGTCACTGCCAGCGTCGTGGTTCGCTCAGCTGATTTTCATTCACATGAGCTGTGGGTGGGAATGAGAGTTTGAATGGTCGCCGAATGCCCTACCACTGACTGGCGACCAATCTAGGGTGACGGTGGGCTCGTTTGTCATTGCGACTGACCGGGTAGCGGCCAACGCAGATCCACTTCAGGGGGTGAAAAAAAGGCTCACTGTGCCTTTGAATAGCTCATTAGACTCATTTAAAAAAAAAAAAATTAATTCCAGCAAACGACGGCGCTGTTAATTTAATTCTCACTTTTCCATGTCATTAAGTCACAATTACGCAAAAAAGAGAAAAGATAGTGTTGAGTGGCTTTCCCGACAGGGGGAGAAAAAAAAAATACAGCTGGAAAAAATTAATGAGCTCTCATTGATACAAGCGTCCTTGACATGTTCAAAGGGAGACGACGCCAAGAACGGGAGAGCGAGGCGAACTGGAATCATGCTTGGACGTCGGCCACGTTGGGGAACAGCGGGTCCAATCCCCCTGCGGGGCCAACATGAGGATCTTCGTCTCCCAACTTTCCTTTTTACATGCAAGCTTTGTTTTATTTTTATTTATTTTTTTATAAAGCCCTGATGGCAAATCGACTTTTTAATTGCTTGTAAACAAAGAGCTCTTTGTGTTTTTGGTTTTTTCCAGCTTCATCACACAACCCCAGGTATGAGTTAGCTTAGCTGGACCAGCCTTTTTTGAGGCTGGCAAATATTCTTTCCTGTTGATTAGTTACCTGTTTGTTACTACAAATTACATTATATATCTTTATTATTATTTTTATTATTTCTATTTTTATTATTTTTATTAATTATTTCTATTTTTATTATTATGTTATTAGGATCCAGCACATTTTAACGCATCCATCCACCAACAAGATCTTTGCCCCTTCAGCACCTGGACAACTTGCTACTTTTGCTAAAACTATTTTCTTCTGTCTGCCACAAACTCCAAAAGGCGAACGGTCGCCAACCCAAAATTCCGTGAGTCTTACGAGATCAGTCGAAACGCTCTAAAGTGGCTTGTGATACGGACAAGTCTGCTCTGAAAACAATTGGAAGTGAAAGCAAGACGCTCCACTCCCCAGCCAGTTGTTGCCGCATAATTTAGCGTCATGTTAACTCTGAAACACACGTTTGACCTTCAGGGGTCGCCGCCCTCGACGTGACATTTGTCATCTTCTCCGCTTGACTGACAATCACGGCGGGATACAAAATGGCTCCCCCAGCGTGATGCGGACTAGCAGGATTTTTCAAGATTCCGCTCGCTGAGGCAAGATGTCTGCGTGCGCTCCCATGTGGAAAAACCCTTGAAAAGTTATTCAGCTGCAAGAGGCGAAGGGGGAGGCAGGGAGGGAGGGCGGGATGCGGAGGTGGGTGGCGAGAAGAGCAGGAATTTATTTCGAGGCATGACTAAAGATGCTAAAAGTTCAATATTTTGGCAGCGATACAATCTTTGCTTTCCGAAAGGGCACATTTCATTTCACAATTTTACCGTTGGCCATTAAAATTTCAAAGGCTAGAACGTTATTGTCTTCATTTACTCCCAAATGTATTTCTTAGTAGGATTGAACAATTGTTCAATTATTAAAAGCTTTACATACGGCATAAAATGAATGTGTAAATACGAAAAGAAGTCTGTAAGGCGCATGCGTCTCTCGCGCTACACTTGAAATTAAACCGGAGCCAAAGGCACAAACAAACATAATCTTGAGACGATTTAATGAGCTTAACCCAGAGAAGAAAGTCAACCTGTGGCTTTACTACAAGACGTGAGCTCCTTACTACGACTCAACATGTTTTCCTCACCAAGTTCTAAAAAAAAAAATCATAATAACACCGGATTTATTCATCTTTGTGTCAGTAAAACAGCAAAAAGTAAATAAATAAGGCGAGTAGGAGTCCTCCCTCGTCCGTCACATAAATAATACATTTGGGATGCGGCAGTGGCCTGGTGAGAAGCCTTCAACTCCGGGGGCGCAATCGTCTCGTCTCTTTCACGTCAGCTCGCTCGGTGTTGTGTGTTTTGAATTAGCGTGTTTGCTTCGCTCGTCTAATTGCGTCGAGGGAGCCCGGTGCTAGCTTCGCCCCTCTCCCGGGTCTTTGGATTCAAAAGATAGCCAACTATTTGTGTAGCGCATTTTCTCCAAAGAGGTATTACAGGGCGTCGTGGTGGCTAATAAAAGGTGAAGGCCGCTTGACACCTGACGTTACGCAAACATCGCACTGAAATGCAGCGGGGCTTGAAAACCGGGCTATCGATTACTAGCTGCATTAGTGCCGTTTGGATCCGGACGGCAACACGGAAGGATCAATGCCACATTGCAGGCCAATATGCTGTTTATTTTTACTCCACTCACAATAATATACATACATACAGTATATAAATCAATGTGAGGTAGCTTAATGCTAACATATGATGTGAACCGCTGTACTGAACGCTAACAGAAATTAGCCTACCTGTTTTGGTGATTATAAACCTTCAACCAACGGCTACTTTACTCATTTGGAGTAGCGACACATAAAAACAGAGTTTTATGCTAAAATTAAGAACTGAACCCTGCATGTTAAATTTGGCAACGTCGCTGTGTTGCTAGCTTTGCACGAACATTCACAACAAAAAGTAGATTTCAATACCAAGCGAAGTCAAGCCAGCTGTTTCTATCCTGTTGTTTTCCATTTGATTTCTATTTTAGCGGAGCAAGTCCCAGGTCCTAAAATAGGCAATTAGAGACTCAAGTCAAGTCTCTCACCTCTGCTACGAATCCCGAATATCCCCCAGCGGGAAACAACAAACCAGTGTTATTTGATGCAAAACCTTCCTCACTGCTGCCAAAACCGTAGCCGACACCCGTTTACAAGCACGCTGATACTTTGAAGCCTCGTCATCTCCCGGAGAGATATCATCGCGGCATATTAAATGAGCCAACATTACTCATTAAAAAAAAAGGAAGCATTTCATGCAACAAAGCCCCTCCTTTGTATTGCGAGTGCGGAGACTCGGAAGGGAGAGCCAAGATAGGAGACGTTTCGGTGTGTGTGTGTGTGTGGGGGGGGGTCGGCGAAGGGTGGGCTCGGAAAAAGATGTAAAAGTCTGGCAGCGGAATCTGACGAAAGAGCCACACGCGTGCGTGCGTGGGGAGGATGGAAATTTCATCACAGCTTACTTTTGTGGAGCGTGAGGTTAGCGCTACGTTTTAAGAGTTAAAGACTTTCATCAAAGGGGATGGGGGGGCAGCTTTGACAGAATATGGAGGAAGGAGGGAACGGATGGTTTGAGTCACGATTTGGATGTGGCCACCATTCCCGAAATCTGAAATAAATCTCACGCCATGCTGGAAAAATAAGTCGGTGTTGACGTAACAACGTCTTCATTCGAGGATAAAGAAAGACAGGGTCATTGTTTCAAATATTTCATAATCAGGAAAACAACCAGATGGGGAAATTAATCAATTGGTGAGTTCAATTCAAAATGGTGACCCGGAGACTTCCTTGGGGTCAGTCTTTGTTTTTCCAAACTGACAACTTATTTTTATAGCGCGACAAAAAGAACGTTTTCTTAACCTTTCTTTAAGATCCAAAATAAGCAAAAGCAACTTTCAATTGTCAGCTAGCCAGACCTCACAAATGTTAGCTATTTTATTTACACAAAAAGTCATTATATTTTATAACCTTATCTAAAAAAAAAAAAATAAAGATGGGCAAACTAATATTTTTTGGGGCGGGTCAACAAATGTTTTTTTTTTTTTTTTAATAAAATAGTTTCTACCTTATCATTCTCAACAGCTTGACGGCCACCCGCTATCGGATAACCGTATTTTGTTTCGTGCTTGTGTCCTCCTAACACTGTTGCAGCCCACATCTTATTGGAGGAATGGTTACAAGAACCAATGGAGGAGAGCTAATCTGCTTTATTTTAAAAGCCTACAGCCTTCAAAGTGTTTGGAATTATCGCCCTTCAATGTCTTACGAAACAACGATTTAACGCCCCACTGGTGAATTTGAAGTGTTTGGATGAGTACATACAAAAGTCTGCATTTGCTTCCACGAAACATCACGTAAAGAAATAAATATCATTTGCTTTGTCGTCGATGTAGTGTATGCTGAGAAAGGTTGTCACTATGGTAACAACCAAAGAGACACGTAGCAGTCCTATCAGCTATTTGCAAACCGCTTAATGTGTAAAAAAAAAAAAAAAAATGTCAGCTGTCAGATCTCCTCCAACATTACTTTGGAGAAGATTAAGATCAATTTAGGAAGCATTACAAGCCTATCAAACAACGCCGGAACCGACAAACACAGAAGAGAAAGGGCGCGGGACGGAGAGTCAAGTCGAGCGGGATTTTAACCATTTAATCCCTCGACAAGAATCTGTCTGCTAAATAGAAGAAGAAATGTTGAGGACAGATTAATGCCGAATCAGAAAAGCTCGGGGCGAGATTTGATCCCCTTCATTGATTTGCCCAGCTTTGCTGATTCCGCCATTCCGGTTGAAACAGAGTGGAATGTCAAGGCTTTAAAGCAGAAAATTGCACAGAGCTGGAGTACCCCCCCCCCCGCCTCATCTTGATACGACATAGCGACTACCAGGAAGCAAGACAAGACCAAATACGAACAACCTGCCATCTTACGTTCGTGACATATTGTCTTTGTCAATCATCTTAAACATGACTTCATTTCCCTTTTCATGGCAAATTGGAAAATAAATGATTCAAATGTGATGCAATGATCGGTCGGCCAAGAAAGCTTGGCCATTTAGTGTCTCCCAAAGCAGCTTCGGATTGGTCCTGAAGCTGAATAGGGCCAAAATACAAAATGGACTTTGTTCAATTTCAACTACGGGTCCTTGGAACGTCCATCTTGTAATTTTTTTTGTTCATTAACTTTCCAGAGAGGGAAAATTAAAAAAAAAATCCAAAATATCTGCTTCAAACCAAAATGGCTGCTTTTCCTTTCATTTTCTGACATCTGTCCTCATGAGTTTTTAGATAGGGCTAAATGTCAGCCCGATTTAATATTAACCAGTTTAACAAGTGTTGAGGGCTAATTTATTCCAACTTTCCAGGAGGTGCTGCTAAGTGAGTGTCTAGCAATGAGCATAAAATCGTCTTCATTAAACCGATGCGTGGGTTTCGCCTACAAGTAGTCAAAATACTCCAGGTGATATTGGCCTGAGCGCGCAGGCATAACTTAAGCACAGAGAACAAATTCACGGCTAAACTGCTCAGCTGGGAATTTCAACCATTCATTTATTCCTCATCATGACTGGAGTCTCACCCATAAGCAGATTCCGGGCTTGGGCCAGGCAGGGGTTGAACTTAATTCATCATTCATTCTTTCTCTCTCGCGATTGTATTAGCGCGTGGAGGGCCGGAGCTCTCGCTAGCACTCAGTTTTAGCGCTTTCATGTCATGTTTTATTCAGGCCCGCCCGTCCAAATGCGACCTTATAAGCAAAACGCCAAGCGGGCCTGTTTGAACTCCAGCGTGGAAAGAAAAAACAATTCAAATACTTTTAGTGAAAAAGAAGTTTTGAGAGTGCAAATTACCGCTAGGCAACTAGCTAGCCCGAGCAGAATATAAACTTTGTTTTGCTAACAAAAGACAAATATTTCAGAAGGTTTTTGGGTAAACATGAATGTTTGATACCACTTTTTTCCGACTAATTATTCGCCAACAGGCGCAATATAGTGCCACCTACTGTCAAGGAGGACTTATGCAACAAATACTAGCGTTATAATGTCCGCTAATGCTAGAAGTTGACCTGCACTGTTTATTTAGGGGTTAGGTTTAGAAGTGTGGCTTGAGTGTGAGGCAGCCACATTACGCAACCGTTACCAAATTTATTCCACAAACTGCGGCATGGAAACACAAAGAAAGCAATTCAAATATTTTTTTGACTGAATAAAAGTGGTTTTGAAAGCCCGGATATTACTGCGGGGCAAGTCGTGGCAGACAAAACGGAATCTAAACTTTCCATTTCACGCAGCGTTCTGGGAGAGATTTGACAGCAGCGCCGCCGCCGCCGAAAACGAGCCCCGAACGCTCAAAGACAAGTCGGAGCGAGCGAGGAAGCGAGCGCTTCCATTAGCTCCCGCCGGCAGCGCCTGCGAGAGAGAGAGAGAGAGAGAGAGAGAGAGAGAGAGAGCGCCGCGGCTTAATCTCCCGTCAGTTCGCCTTCAAGCAATTCTCCCGGGGACGCTGCTGCCCATCCATCACGAAAGGAGATGCCCCCCAGAGGAGGGCGGAATCACAGCAATTAGTAGTCACTCTCAAACTATCAAGCCTTACAATCCCCGTGCGATTTTGCCATCGGCGTGGGGGACAAATTGCCACAAACGAGCAAATAACAAGGGAAACCCGAATGATGCTAGCGTGAGCGCGGACCTCCGCCAAGGCAAGTCTTAATTTGGTCCTGCGCCAAAATGACAACACACGACATCATACATTTGCATGAATTTTCAATTTTCATTCATTTTCAAGGAGTCACTTCTGTGTGGCTGAGGAAATTCCAAAATTGACCTGGACTCTCCCCAAGTCCCATTTCGGTTAAGCAGTTCTCAGTTTATCTTAAATCGCTGCATCAGCAAATGAACAAGTACATGCCTCCTCTAGCAAAGAAAGAAAAGAAAGAGTTATTTTGGATTGTTAAGCAAAGTAGGGAAAACGAGCCCTGGATCAGCTAAATCTAAAGAGCAGAGTCATACCACCACCACCAGGGCTCCACAGTCCTCATGCACCATTCACTGGGAAACTAAAGGAAATGGCGGGAAAGTCCACCAAATCGAAGGAGTCCCATCACAACAATGTGGAAGAGCTTTGTTATTGTTGGTTAATTTCCAGCAAAAAACAAACCGGGGCTTACCTCCACCGAGGCTCGACATTTGGGATGCATCATTCCCTGGGAAATTGAGAAAAATTCAGCAATGTCTCATGGCTTCTCATTCAAATATTAACTTTCAAGTGTGAAATTCCAGAATCAGAATTTTGGGCGGGTGATTGCTAAACACCTCCAAGTCCCCAAAACTGAATGTATTACTCTTTGAGAAAATTAAGAAAGTTTGGCGGAATTCAACAGGCCCCACCAAAAAAAAAAGCAAATTTTTTTTTATTTGTTCATCTTGACACCTCTAAAAAAAAAAAACAGCGCACCGTCCATGCCATTAAAGATCGTGATTAATTCACCTGATTGCGTTTTTGCAATTGCAAAAAAAAAAAAAAAAAAAAAAAAAAACCCAGACAAATTTTTTTTTTTTGCAAGATGGCACAATTAGTCCTTCATTCCTGGATCCAAAAAACAGTTTGACTGCTCAACAAACAACAGTGCATACCTCCACCAAGGCCCAATTATGCTTCGGAATAACACTCTGGGGAATGATGTCGCCTAGCAAACAAGTTCCCGCTTTCTCAACGTTGTGTCAAAGTAATTTGGATCACCAGCAAACCAACAAATGGCTGAGGTCAAAAATGTGCAACGTCAGCATGCTAATTAAAGACACATGTGTATCCCCCCCCCCCGGCACTTTCCTGCCAGAGTCATCATCAAACATTCAGAGTAAGACCTTCAAGTGCCCCCGGTGGCCTCCGACCCGCCCGACCGCACTCGGCTTTGGTCCGAAATCCACGGCCGGCCACCTAAACAATGGAGCCGTCGATCACCACGACGCGTGGCTCGACTTAAAGGGCCAGCCGCGCGGAAACACGCTCTGGCGGCCAACGCGCCGACTCACGCCAAGGACGTCCGGGATGTGATTTCTACTCGCCCTACGTCTTGGTTAATAACGCACTGCTTCCCGCTAAATAAAAGAGACATCAGAGCCGTACCTCCGCCGGCCACCACCTGGCGGAGGATTCCAATTAAATCGAAAGTCTGGACTCGCGGCCTGCCAAAGACAGCAGGCGCTCGTATTACCCGCGCGCGCCGATCATCGTTTTGGCGAGCCTTCGCTGTTTTGGAATCTGGCGTGTGGGTTTATCGGGCAGCGTTCCCTCTGACGACGCAGGGCGTCCCGCTGCAAGCTCGGGACACGCCCACTCCAGTGAGGATCGACTAGGGAACAGGCTGTATATCAATAAGGACTTAAAAAAGAGGCTGGGCATTTACAGCGACGCCCTTTAACCCCCCGGGGGCCACTGAGAGCAAATTCTTGTTGCTACGTGTCTGACAGACAATGATTCAGGCAGCAGCTTTTTTCCATTAACTCCCAGTTCAAAATAAAACTGTGGAATGAACCAATGTGGGCCCTTGATCGTTTCATTTGGTCTGAACAATTAACAGGCTGAATCGGTATCTGCGTGTTCACACATCTCCACTTCCCACTGCTCAGGTCTTGTTAAAAAAAAATTAACGGGATGCATCGTTTTTTTTGCCTCAATTGATTAACGACGGTAGCTCCGCCGTTCAAATCCGATTTTTGAAGCATCTACGACCTCATTTGGATGCGATGCCGATTTCCCCAACTGTGGCAAAACATCAGAATGGTTTTTGCGTGCGTGTAAACGCACCCTTAGGAGAAACTCATTTGGCACCCGATTTTTTCCTTTCACGTTCCCCGAAACTCCTCAAGTACAATTCTGGACACATTTTCCACACACAGCCTTGATTGAACTACTCCACATGCCCCCCCCCCCAACACACACACACACACACACACACACACACACACACACACAAGGGAACGGGACTAATCCTGATCTTCTCCACAACCAAAGGGATCATCTCACTGTAAATCACACGGAGCTCTTTGTGATCAAAGTATCCAATCGCTGTTAAAACACACCAGCGAGCAGGGTCGACATCTTCCTTGTTTTTTCACCTTGGAACAGGAGGAGGAGCCTGAGGGCCTTTTTTTAGGGGGAGAAAAATGGGGAATATGGCACATTTTCCATGAGGAGCACCACTGACCACAGACATTTATTGAGTTTAAATTGCCTTTGACAGGCTTTAATGTGCAAAAGCACATACAGCCAGTAGTCAGTGGCTGGAATATATTCCGAGACGCAACATTCCCACTGCAACAGGGTCGAATCCACAAAGCGGAATAAAGGATTTGGACAAGAGAGGATGAAGGGAGGGGGAGTCATTACATTAAGAAGATTCATCCCATTACAACTGGAGAGCAGAGGATGCTTTTATTCCAACTACCCCCACTCAAATCTAAATTAGACTAACTTTGCAGTGCCTCGCTCACAACGCCATCTGCCGATCATCCACGTAATTACACTTTTTTTTGTTAACGCGAAATAACTGCTCTGCAGCAAACACACTCCAAATGTAATATTATGCGGATTGGCCTGGGCATTTATCCATGCAATGACTAAAAAAGTCCGTGACAACAAAATGAAAATAAACAAATAGATGCGGCTAAAAGTCCGTTTTCTTTTGTTTTTAATGGGCATTACCTTGGACGTGCAGCACCAAGAGGAGCACGCAAATCCCCGCACACAGCTGCGCCATGGCACCTCAGCTCTCCCGGGGGTCTTCTGCGTTAGAACCGTGCACAAAGAGCGAGCATGCAACTTGCGCAAATCCCACTTGTGGGGGCAAAAAAAAAAAGAGAAAGTGGGGGGGTCCCCTGGACTGAACTGGACTGCTACCTCCAAAGCCAGAAAAAGAAAACTAGAGGATCATCTACAAGTCAGGAGGGTTCCACGCTTGACTTCCACCGCGGTTTCGAGTTGAGCCTCAAGCGCGCCGCTCTGGCTCCATCCAAGTCTCTGGATCGATGGCCGGAGGGGAAGTTTCCCAACACTTCGGCGTCCCGATTCCCCTTTGCTGGGTCAAGTTCTCCGCAGTGGCGCTGGGAGAATGGCGGGGAAAGATCCGCAGATTTCTCCCGGAAAAAAAGTCGGGTTCTCGATTTCCGATTGACACCGTGGAGCTCCACGCAAGTGACGGCCGTGTGCTCACGGCTGCTTCCCGAACAGTCGACTACCGGCCGGCTGAGTGAGCGAGCGAGTAAGTAAGTGAGCGAGCGAGCGAGCTAGCGAGTGAGCGTCCCCTCCTCCCGCGCTACCTTCCACTGGGAAACTGACGTCACAGGAGGGGGAGGAGTCGGGACGCTGGAAGGATGGGATGCGACGCGGCCCGCCAAAATGCGCGTCCACGCGAGCGCGCACCAGCGCTTCGAATTATAGTTATGTACTGTTTTACATTTGATGTACAGTACTGTATTACAAAATATTTGCGTGTGAATGGGGGAAAAAAATATTCAAATCACAAGTACATTAGTTCTATTTATTTCTTATTACCAATATTCCCCTATTGAAATTCAACTGTTCCATTACCCAAAAAGGTTTTTCTCCTTCCTTGTAAACTTTGCCAATTGCTTTCATGTTAGAAAACAGCATGTGCATTCAAACTCTGGCGAGTTTTAATATATTAGATAAACTCACACAATCAACCAAGCAATCATATCTGATAACGGTCTCCAGCTCCCCACATAGGATACAAATATTCCCCCAAGTAGCCAGAGGCAGTAAAATCACGGCAATTCTTATTGGATCCTTTAGGAGTGTAGCCTCCAGTTATATACATGCATAAGCACTTTAATAATACCCACACCGACTGTTGTATCGTTTCTATGTTCACTCTTTTTGCAACACCACTGGGAAGCATTACGTAACTGCACAATGACCATGAAAGTGGCACCGCCACTTTAAATGACCAAAACAAAATGGCCAAATTGGTTTGGTAGCTCATTACAGTTGCCAAGTTTTGTTGTCTCAAATGCCGCATGGCTGTCTTCAAAACACTCACCGGGGAAGCATTCGACTATCCCACCATGTGTGCATATTGTAAAGTTTCCGTGTCGGTCGCTGTAAAAACACAACGATATTGAGGAACAGGTGAGCGAGTTCACATTATACGCCAATTGTTGCTGGAACGCAAGCACAGCACGCCGGGGAAGCATAAAAACACTTGGCTATTCCGGTAAAGTTTTTCCCCCCCAAAATATAAATGAGGCCGTAAGGTTTGATTTTATATATGAATTAATGCAGAGCTCACAAATCGTTTTTTTTTTTTTTTTAAAAAGCCGCAAATAAAACGAAAGATAAATGCAAGCCAGAGTTCATTTCAAACTAGAGATGTTCAATAACAAATTCCACATTAGATTTGAGTCAATGGGATCTCAAGGCAGCAATGGATTGTGAGGATCAAAAGTAAAGAGTTGTCAGAAAAATACTCAAACCTGAAAAACCGACAGTATTTCTTCCCACCGGTTTTTGTGGCATATATTACATGTAGTTCGAACTTTTATTTTTTCAACTCAGCCTGTCTGGTATTTTAGGAAAGAGTTTCCACTTCAAGACTAAACTAAACATTGACTTGGCAGGATCGCAGCTTCACTTTGAAGTGAGTGTGCAGAGGTGTCACATTCATTTGTCGGCGTCACGGCTTTACATTAAGATGCCTCGCGATGTTTGCACGATGTCGACGTTGAATTCCAACAGGAACATGATGTAGCCTAATTAGCTGAATATCTTTGCAAGCGCTTTGGAGGTATTTGTGTGTGTGTTTTTTTAAGCAATACTATTTGCTTTGTTTTAAGGTTTTATAATGGCTCATATTGAAACCTGGAATGAACTTAATAAGAGTGATGGCGGAACATTTCACGGAGAGGATCTGTTGGGGTTTTCCGAGCACGTTTCCAAGCCAAGTTGTAACAAAATCACGGCTGATCCAAGCAATTCTGACGCCCACTTTGTGTATTTTCACTCTAAATTATGAGCTGCGACATGTGCCACTGCATGACAAGGACACGTGTTGGACGACATTTGTGGCGCCGCCGTGTGTGCTTTCGAGAGATCAAATGTCCCCGAAATCAAGTTGCCAAAAATCATTCTTTTATTTGAAATAATTGCTCCCTACCAGCACTTGAATCCAAACTGCCATTAGCAAGGGAGCATTAGCTTTTGTGTTAGCCGTGGTGAGTTTTAGCTTTGCTACAGTCAATGCTAGCTTTAGCTTGTTGCCAAAAAAAACTTTACGTAAAATTAAAAGCTTTCAAAAAAGGTATTTGTCAAGATTACCTGCTCTTACATGAGTAACTGACTGTTATTATTCTAACTTTGAGTTAACGGCGACTAGCCATTAGCTACTAGCATTAGCTTATGAATGTTAGCTATAGTGGGGACTTTTTCAAATCATTCAAGCCCAAACTTAGAAACCCTTTCGACCATTAAAGCACCCTGCAGTGCCACGTTTACAAATATGGAAAGCTCTAATGTAAATGAACGCAAGGCACAAAAACAAGAAGCTCCGAATGGATTGGTGTCGAGATGCGGCAGGAAGGATGCGGGAGCTATTTTCGACTCCCGCCCCGAGGAGAGTCGTTTTATTTCGATTATCCGAAAGAAGCCCATCAATAAAAATATTTGCATGAAGACACTCGGCACTGTATGCCTTCCATTTACGTCCTGTGATTTATTTAGCCTCAGTATGCATTTATCATCAAGGCTCACAAGGACACTTCATAGATGGCCATGTTTGCCCACTGCAAAATTAAAAAAATAAAATAAAGCATCCTTTAGAGTTGTTACCGTGCATAGTTTCATAGGAATAATGTCTAAAAGCGCACAAATTGCTTTTAGTAGTCACTTCATGGGCACTCTTCTTGGTAGGGAGTTGTCAAGTTAAGCAATCATCCAAATCTAATCAATAGCTTTCACGTGAAGATGTCAGTAAAAGCACAGCAGGTGGCGGCTTTAATGTACTTGTTTCATTCGAGTGGGGCAGAAAAAATACCACGCAAAAGACTCGATGGTCCATTACGACTTGTTTCAAAAAAGATTGTTGGGGCTATTTTGTAAAAAAATCAAATCTCTTATGACAACACTGACAGACGATTGCCTGAACTTGGCGGCATCGGGGCTAGCAAAAACAAATCGATTATTTTTGTCCCATAGTTGATCCACTCTGTAATTGTAACTTTTACCATTTTTGTTTGCGCCTTGTTTGTGTCAAAAACACATAAAAGTTGAAAGTTTGTTTAATACATTACACAGCTTTGATTGGGCCTTGGGAATTCACAAATAAGCTCCCACCACATTTTAGCGCTGTCCTTCATATTTATTCCGAATCACATTTCCAAGAAACTGCTGAGTGAGTCCATCCGCTGCCGTTATGCAAATTTTCAGCAGGGGTTGTGTCTCAGAGATAAGCCAAAAGTTGGTCTCTTCTCTTCCGACAGAAGCCGCCTCGCTGGGCTTATTCAGTCTGTATCGAAGCATGTATCAAAGTGGATTAATTAGCCGAGGTTCACTGTCACAGCCAAAATCCGGATTAGCTATTAGCGCGTAGCGTAGCTCAAGGACGGTTTGCGAGTTGCCGCTGATAAAGAGCGTCACTCATTTCTGTGATGTGACGTTCTACTCAAATCTTGGAGTCATGTCACCACAGAATGAAATCGCTGTCGGAATTACAGCGCAAGTTTGACATTTAAACCCTTTAGATTTTAATAAGCACCATCCCTTTTTGTGGAATTTTTCATCTGAGGTTTACAGTATATCCCGCTACTCTTGAGAAATGGAAACCAAGCCCTGCCCCTATAGTCCCTAAACATTACAATTTCAAACTCATATTTGGGGCAGAAGTGATTGTGCCCCATGAAAACTGCCTAGCAACAAGTGTCCATTCACGTTACATGACCAGAAAGAAGAATATAGACTATATGTTAAAAACACAACTGAATAGTCATTCATTCAAAGAACTAAAATCCAAATGAAATGAAGGTGATATGCGACGGGCGGGTGGGCCTGAGTGCAGCCAGCAATGGGCGGATGATATCTGCAGATCTTTAATTTCTGTCTCGGGCTTCAAAGAACTGCCGAGGGAAAATGAGAGCGCTGCCGAGTGACCGGTGGGCTATCGGTAAATGGGTGGGCAGTGACACCGGGCTCATCAGCAGAACCGTCGCAAGGCGAAATGATTCTGTCTGAACGATTCTCGCTGTGGGCAACAGAAGCCTCCACCTTATTTCATGTTGAGGTCCAAGCGTCGGAAAAATACATCTCGCAGTATGAACTCATTTATCATCCTTGATAAAAACTGTACCGTGAAACATGTACATTTTTTTCATATTGCCTGACATGAATGTCAAAAAGTTTCTTTTAAGCTCTTGGTGGAACGTGCAATGAAGAGAAAGGGTGAAACCATTTCATTTCCTTAAATTTGTTAGCATTTAGCTCCACTTCCAGCAGGTTCAGGGATTCGCACGACTAAAAAAAAAAACACTATTTTTTTTAAACCATGTGCTCCTGCTCTTGGACCTGCCTCACTTAAGACTCCGGGACCAAGTAACTGCAGTCAAAAACATCTGCGTTCTTCGATCCCTTTCAAGGCCATCAAGATAGTAAACAACTCGAGTCTTGCGTAAGAAAGTAGATGACCTTCTAAAAAGTGTCTCTTTGTGCCACTGTTATCGTAGTCGCTTCCCTTTGTCCGCCTCATCTGTGTAAACCAGCAAATATTTCTTACATTTAACCTCCCCGACGACCTGACCTGACTTTGTAATGGATGACACCTAAAAAAGCACCTTCTGGTGAAGGTGAGGAGATTTATAAATATTTTTTATTTTATTCATCTTCGTACTCGTACAGGGCTACATTTTTTTTTCAACTTTTTTTTTTTTGGGCTAAACCAATAATACAAGTCGGTCCAACATTTAAATAGACGTAAATAGATTTTTATGGCCACAATGTTAGTTAAAGTCTTAAAAAAATAAACGTAACTTTTCATCGTCAAGTCTCAGTGACTGGAGTAGATTTTCACCCGAGTTCACATCTCTGGTACACATTTTTTTTTTTCCGCAATACAAAGGCTGTTTTCAATTAGCCATTTAGCCAACGCTACCCACGCAGACGTCAAGCCGAGGTGCGGTAATGGCGCCGCTAATGTGCGACATGCCGATTGAGAGCTCAGCTGGCAGGACGACGGCCTCGGTGCAGTCTGCTCCGACCGATAAGGCGCAATCTGATTCAAGGAGATCAAGCGCGCCGGAGGAATATAAGTCGCCTAACAGCAAATAAATCCCAACCGAGATGAATAAATACACGCACTCAATTGGGCGGGAGGGAGGACGAAAAAAAAAAAAATCTGTGACAGTCCAGAGCCCAACTGATCCATCCAATGAAAGTTAGGTTATCACCACTCACCTTGCTGGTAACAAGCTGTCTCATCAAGTTGACAAAAAAAAAAAGTTATTTCCACCACAGGAAGCACCGTTTGAGAATTTAAAGATAGCGGGAGGGGAATAAATAAAATGGCAATGGAGGGAGTCGGTTGATGCTGGCGGTGGGGAGGATCTGCAAGTGCAGATAAGGCACCGCTAGCCAAATTGATTACATCCTGTTTTCTTCAGCCTGTGAATTTATGGCCAAGGAGGAGGATGGATTTTTGTCTCCTTGCATCACTGATGCTTGTCTAAAAGTTGAACGGCCACTTAAGAACAACGCGAGGTGTCGAGGGCCTCCGTGATGGCTGCCTTTGGGATCATGTATTGGAACATGAAAGGGTTCCATTTGTGTGAAAGTTTAGATTTGTCATTTCTATTTTGTTGAGGAGAGCTTCCTGAGACGCAACATCACGTTTAACGGCTGTCAATTTCAAAATGGTAGATTTAAAAAATAAATAAATATAGTATATATATTTATTTCTAGTTCATTTTTTTTTTTTCTAGTCCATATACCGTAATTTTCCATGTATAATACGCCCCCATGCATAATACGCACCCTAAAAATGGCATGTCGATGCTGGAAAAAAGCCTGTACCCATGTATAATACGCACCCAAATTTTGACTCTTAAGTCCGTAAACGTAAAATTATTTCAGAAAAAAGATCATCTTTGGGAACAACAGCAGAGAAGAAAGGAACAAGGCAAAGTGTTGTGAAATAAAATATTACCTGTAATACGCATTTTGTTATTTGCTGATTGAAACTGCTAATTAAACTGTGAATTGAAACTAATAGGTAGAGAACTGAACTCTCGCTCTTTATATAGCTGACGTGTCTTGCGCATCCGTTCTGCGCATACTGTCATGGCGGCCTCCGTATGATATCCGGTCTGCGATGGAGATTAAAAAACAAACAATATTTGACAATAACACACCATCAAGGATTGCACCATCGCATCAAACGATGTGTCGTCAATTATGAATTTTACTGACTAAGTGTGTTGGGCAGGATGGCTGAATGCGATGCGCGATTGACAACAAACAAGAAGAAAGGTGATTTCAAGTTTTATTTCGAGGGAGATTTTCTTCAAAAATTGTTGTACCCATGTATAATGCGCACCCCAGATTTTAGGACAATAAATTAGTTATATTTTGCGCATTATACATGGAAAAGACGGTAACATTTTTTATGCATTTACTAGGATGAATTAAGATTCAATGAATGCAATTTAAAAAAAAAACGCTTTCAGATATACATCATTCCATGCCATTTTTTCTTCGCAGTGTGACCTAGCGGAAAGGTGAGCTTTTGATACCACACTCTCATTGTAGTCATTGTGAGTGACTTTTTTTTTTTTTTTTCTGAGGCTTAACGTGTGTGAGCAGCAGCTGTCTGGCGCTTTCGCCAACACCGGAGCCTCGCTATCTTTTTGGCCGTGAGAGCTGATAAAACGACTTCAGCCTCCTCGAAGAAAGGAGGGGGGGAAAAAAACAAACAAAAAACTTCTTTAATCAGGCCGACGCGCTCGGCGAGCGGCGAATGCGGGAATTGAATTGAAGAAAAGTTGAGGTCAGATAATGAGACTTACATCTGTAAGACACAATACCCGCATCCAGCTGAAGGAGGGAGAAAAGCTCATTATCCTTATCGCTCGTCAGGAAGGCCCGATATCGATATTATGCATGTTTTCGGAAATTAGTTTAATTCTTCTTTTTCCCGCGCTTAGCGTCGTCCGTGTCCATTTTCACGCTTGCCGCTCAGAAATGCATGAGGCCACTCTTTCAATTGGTGGCCCCGGCGTTATCGACCAGCTTTATTTCGGTCTGTCTTTTCATTCATTTTGGAGAAAAGCTGACAGTTAATTGAACAGATGGATGATAATCGTAAACGTGGCCAGCTAGCGCACCCCCCTCCCGCTTCCCCCAGGAGAGAGTCCCTCTCCCTCTGCTGTCATTTTTTTCTTATTTTCTAATATCCTCTGAAGCAACGGACTAAATAAAATGCGAAGGCTGCCGCGAAGGAACATTTTAGCGAGCCATAAAGGAGACACGCAATGTTCAGAAACGTGCTAGCAATTAGGCTGATTAGCATTTAAGCTAATGTAGCATTTTGTAGATTTTTCATATCTGTTGGTCTTTAGCCACCAAGTTAATGAGTTGAACAGTCAATCCATTAGTCAATTTACTTCCTGGGTTAAGCAGACTAAAAAGTGAAAGAAATAAAACATTAAAAGAATCCTTGTGATGTAACGAGTTGAATGTTTGCGAGACGCTAGGCGGGCGGAATGATCGGTTAATTATAAAGTACATGCCGCCCGTCGCTTGCGGCCTGACATTTTGTCTGTCTTCAAAAATGAAGCCGACGCGATGCCTGTCTGTCGCTCTCCTTTCAGACAGAGCGGAGGGCGACAGCTTGATTTTGAAAGCGCACATATTCGGGTTGATTTGTAAAAGGGCTTGTCTCGTTTACATCAAGTTCAAGCGGTGAGACGAGGACTTGGGGGGAAAAAACGAGAAAAAATGCAAAGGCCTACGCATTCGACAATAAAAGGGGGGGGCTGTCCTATGCCCCCCCCAAAAAAATCAAATAAAAATGTGGCCCCCAAAATGTGACGATGCAGGGGCAAAATTATCTGCCAATAGTACGAAACATTTGACACAGCAAAATCCCTCAAAACAATTAGCTTGCCTCGAAACACACCCACTAATTCTTTAATTTAATTTATTTTTAATTCATTTTATTTTTTCAGGCTATTTACACATTTGGTACATATTTTTTTAAGATAACCTTGTAGTTCTATTAGCTTTTAATATCAAATCTGTTTTTAGTCATAAATGCTTGAAGCGAGTAAAACACTCTTGCACAAAAAGTGCCTGGTAGACAAAGAACAAGCAGATTTGAGTTATGTAATCTCAGTCAGATTTGTACTTTCTTTGCAGGCTGCTGCGAGTCTTATTTATTTATTACTTCCACATAGCAGCAGCAGCAGACCTTGATGCTTTCGGGTTTATTAGGTTGCAGGCACACGCAACACACACACACTTCCAATTTCCAGTCGATCATGCATATGTAACGTCTCACCTACATTTTGTATGAGCAGCACTACGGTAACTCGGGAGATGCGTGTCGGGGTCGCTAAGATAACTTGCAAATGGAGGGTTAGGTTTTCAAGGCTGGTGTAGTTTATAGGTTACAAATTCAAAAGTGGGGATTTAAGACTGGGTTAAGGTTTTAAATTAGGGTTGCGAGACAAGGTTTAGGTTTCCAAGGAAGGGCTTCAAGGCAACATTAGGATTTGAAAACAAGGTTTGGGTTTCAAGTCAGAGGCAGATTTTTTTTTTTAGCATGGACTTTTTAAGTTCATGTCAGGGTTAGGGTTGGAGATTAGCGATTGAAGCCACGGTTAGTATTTCGCGGCGGCAGGCATCTCCTCTTCCGAGCGTTACATAAGAGACGTCGAGGCGGGCCGGGCTGATGTGCCGTTGATGCGACAGGCAACTCCACTTACTGATTTCCGTTCATTCATGTTTCAAAAGCTCCCATGCTACATCGGAGACAACGACCAGTTTTAAAGCTTTGAGCTTTTTAGTTTATTAATTCAGGTAACGCAATTGAGAACAGATTTTTTTTTTTTTGCAATGGCTTCAAAAGTAAATTCGAATCAAGACCCTAATATACGTATATATGCGCCCAATGAGCCAAATTGTGTTACTGGTGAGAGAAAAAAAAAAAACCGGCATACGCTAGATGATTCAGCGCACTCGTCGGAAGTGGACCCGAATGCCGAAGGGGCTCGCCAAAACCTGGCGGGCAGCATTGCTGCTTCGGTGCCGATCATGTCATCATTCGCCTCAAGCGAGGTCGTGATGTCACCCGTGTGACGAGCCACCATGTTGGATGTTTTTGGAGGGAAGGGGGTGCTGGGGTGAAGCATCCTTGTCGTCATAGCGATGGAAAGTAGTTTTGAGTGCTATGCGCCAGTGTCACCAATATTAATAATTCAAATTAAAGTCCCAAACCGGGAGTCTGTTTCATTTCTTTCACAGGGCTTGTTTGTGTGAAGAACAAGATGGCGCCCAGTGTCAAATGCTAATGTGTGTGTGTGTGTGTATCCATGAAAACCGCCAAATTTTCTGCTCTAATTCCCTCCTTTAAATTAGGCAAGAGGCATAAAATATGAACAAGGCTGAGATATTTTGGAGAGGTCATGTGACATGCAGGGGGGGAAGGGAAGTGTGGGAAATAAATCCTTCAAAGCGCAGCGGCCATACATGACCTGGAACATGCATACTGGTCATACATGTGCACGTGATCTTGGTCTAAACTAGGGCCATTGTTTGAAAATTTGGATTCAAGCCGCAGTTTGAGGTTTTAGGACAAGATTGAGGTTTCAAGTTGTGAATTTAGACAAGGTGACTCTCCACTAACAACCCAGGCTAACCTCAATATGCGCATTCTGTAGCGACCTGCTAATGTTTATGAGGTTTTTTTTTTTTTTTTCGCAATTCATTTCCCTCAAGGCGGCTTTGTGGCAGAGAGGCCGGTGAGCTACGCGGGAGATCTATTACTCTGCGGCGACGCAGCGGCGACAGGCTAAGACCCGTCGCTGTGATTTATTCCAAATCCCCCCCCGCGCCTCGGACCCGGCGTCTTGTCAATCCCGCCGGCATCACCTCGGGGTCGCGTCAGCGCGCCGGCACGGAAAAATCCCAGACAGTTGTTTAGAAAAATCTTCTACTTTGATGCCGTTGAAGATTAGGCAGTAAATTGGGGCTGATGTTTTTTCTTTTTTTACGGACAAAGATGAAATGTGAGGAGAGGCTGACATAGCGCTAATGCCGCACGGCTTCATCAACAATTTGAATCCAAGGGTTTGCTGTTGCGCTAATGCTAATGCTAATGCTAATGGCGTGCATCCATTTTGTGTGTGTTCATACCATGTGTGCTCATATCCTGTTTGCAGAGACTGCTGAAGTGTCGCATCTCCATGTGAGGGAAGTGCGGACATTAAATCTCGACCCCTCCTCTCCCCTCCCACCGTAGTGTATTCCCGGTGGGAAGCATTCATCCCAGTAAGGTTTATTCATGAGGACAGGCGAGCGTCCCGCACTTTATAAATAGCACGGCTGCAAGCAAAGAGAATCTGGGCTCGTCGTTGCCGATTGCGCCCACGCCGGTCGTGCATATTTGTTGATGACTTCCGCCCACCGCCGCTAATGGGAAACAGCAGCCTACTGCTTGCGTTGATAAGCGACAGCCAAATTTGTGATTGACGCGTTCTGCTCAGCCATTTTCTTTAATTACGCCACCGCCTTGACTTCCGCGTCTCATCGGTGCCGTGAACGCGTTTGTAACTCAAAACGCTAAAGATCACCTTTGCCAGTTCAAACGAAAGACATTTTGTTTCGTGTAATTCGCCAATTTTACAATTATCCAAATCCGGCCTTAAGGTCCCTTCATATGAATATTTTTCCTTTTGTCCATAAAATGTCCAAGATTAAATTGTAAATTGTCTTTCTATTCACCGTCGCACCTTTGATGGTGTTACCCTTTAAGAGATAAAAGCCGTTTTAATGGTCTTTTTCTTGCAAAGCATCCTAATGTGCTATCGGATTGCCATTGAAAGGCATCTTTGTGCCTCATTGGGTGATTCCAGCTGGCGATATGGAATCACGCTGATTGCAGCTACAGAAAGCCAAGGTGATTATCCTGATGGACTCCATTGCTAAAGGTAGCCTTTAATTATCCGCACCCAGGAAAGGGTTGATTAAAATGGATAAAGAGTCGATTGCTTTCTTACATACGTTTTGATGCAAACTTAAGGGCAGAAATCATGAAAAAGACTTTGGTTGTGTACAAGTGAAGCCGTAGTTCTTCTATTTCTTTCATGCTATTTTTTTTTCTACAAAATTCTGTTGAATTCCTATAAATAAGTAAAAATAATATTTTTAAAAAAAAAACATTTCTATTTCTTTCATGCTATTTTCTACAAAATTCTGTAGAACTTCTATAAATAAGTAAAATAATATTTAAAAAAACAAACTAATATTCCTGAAATATTTTGTTAAAAAACAAAACGCAAAATAAATATATATATATTTTTTAAATTATTTTAAAAAAGGATTTTTTCATAACAGATTACTGGCATTTGCATTCATTTCAATGGGAAATGACATTTTCTGCTACAGCACAGCATAAGAACCAAACGGATGCAAGCCTCCGAAACACATTACAAGCATCAGCTTTGCAGCCCGCTCTCGAGCCTACTCCTCCCTCGACGCCGTTTGTGTTTTTTCCGCCCGAGATAAATAACAGCCAAAAGACATTAGCCAGCTCTCCTATTGCAGACACTGGAGAGGAAGCGCTGCCCCCCCAGGCCATGTCACCATACGTTAGAATCATCCGCAAATAGGTACCGAGGATAGGGGGTGAACACGTCAGGCCGGCTTAGGTCAGAAGGAAGACGGCCTTTGCGAGAGAGAATAAAAAGCAGCCCAAGTGCCTCCCGATATGGTTTCCGTACTGCCCCTTCCTCTCCATATTTCTGCTTCTTAACGTGGCTGACTTGCGTTTACTCGCCATTCGAGTGTCTTTAGTGGAAGATGGCATCATTCGGGGTCTGCTGGGAAAGAGACGGGGCGCAGATGAAGTAGTGAGTGGACGCCTTCCCAACGCCTTCAAATATACAAGCCTTCAGGCACCGGAAGACCTTTATAGGCCAAGCAAACCGTATTTGGTTGTGTTAAAATGGAACACTTGCAGCCAACAAACAAAGGAATGTGTATAATATTCAATAAATCCACCTACAGTACAGAAAGTTCAAAATTACATATATTTTTTGTCGGTTTAGCTCAGGATTTTCCCGACTATATAAATATATACTGTACATATCGATTTGATGGCATTTTACAGTATATGCTGGTGGTTATTGTCATCTGTTCTGTTTAAATGTGTTGCTCCACCATTTGTGTTCAAATGGTCAGTCACTTGTAGTTGTAACATGTAATTCGCTTTATGTTTAGCTTGACAAATTTAATAATTCATAAATCATCGCCCATCATAACAAGTCGACTTGGGGTGAAGCAAAGTCGTTTTTGTCCATTATTACTAACTACTAACTGAGTCTCAATATGTCCACTGGCTACTTTGCTTCAGCTCATCATTGTACAACACACCAAAGTAGTTTCATCTCTATTCTAATATCAATCACGCGGCCCCCTGCTAACAAAATGTGACGGTCGAGGCTGAGCCAACGGCGAAACTGACTCTTTAGGCCATTCCATGAAATCGTAATTCATGCAAACCGTCGGCCGATCATCAGCCATCCGTCTTTTATAGCGCCGCTTCCCTCTGCGCAGGTTGACAGCAACGGTAAAACACTCGGCCGGCTTTTTATATTTACCTTGTTAGCGCATAGAAAGGGCCAGCAAAGGAGTCAAGTGATTGAATATGGCTTTCTATTTCACCTCGCATATTCTTAATGGGAGGCCAAGCATTAGCTTTATAGCTAATGAGATAAAAGCAACGTTTTACTCAAGTGGTGTTTTTCATTCTCGGACTGCTCTCGTGTATTTATTCGCCTCTTGCCAGCTTTGAACGCCACGCTTGCATCATTGGTAAAAAATAAATAAATCAATGCTCGGATAGAGGAATTTGATTGGCTCGTGGGAGGAGTTACAATGATGATGGTCTCTATATTATCTAAAGTTGAAACAAAAAGTATATCGATTTCTAAATATCTAATTATTTTTTATCTTGAATAAAAAGCTCCCCAAAAATAAATCAAATAAAAATGAAAGCAGAAAATTTGAATTTAAAATAAAATTTGATCTATGACTTTTTTATGAAAACATTTTTCCTTTAAAAACAAAAAATCTGCAACGTTCTCAAAAATTCTAATCTTGCAATTTTGTTTTATTGGAATCATTTCCAATTCAAGGGGTGAGTGAGTGGGAGTTGTCTCATTGCTTCATCGTATGCGTCCTGCTGGCTTCAGTAGAGCTGTAACACGTGGGATGACAATCATCTCATCAGACACGCACGGAACAACAGGATAGTCTAGCTCGCAGAACATGAAAAATGTCACAGCGCGTGTCACATGACTAATCAATGGTGATGCTTGATGGCCGCCGGCGAACGTCTCGCGCCACCGCAGACCAATCAAACTAAAACAAGGTGGAGAGCTTTAATCAGGTATCACAATTTTGTCACATAGCTTGATATGACAAGAGGATCACAAAGCCTATGATCAACATTTTTTTTTTTTTTTAAACATGCGCTTTCTGTGCCGCCGAAGACGGTTTTATTTCCTTTTAGTTAGCTTGATGACTGAATAACAAGCGACCTAATTAGTATCCATGCCATTAGCAAGTTTAGCTAGCTAGCTAACAAAGCTAGTTCGTGGGACCAGAGCATTTCCAAAGTAAATAGAGAGATAGCTAACTCCACTGGAACATATTTTCCCCTTAATATTGCTGTCCAACGATAAAATACAGTATGTCCTTGCCTCAAGCGTTGTTCCAACTGTTCTAAATCAAAACCGAAGTGGTTTATAGGAACTAAACAACCTGAACCGCTAGCAGTCATTTGCTGCTGTCGAGAGCCCCGAGCAATTTGTAGCCACTGCCTGGTGATGACCGTTATTACCGTGACACCTTAAACGGAGGGCAAAGAAAATCAAAATCACACCACGAGTGACCATTTCCCAGGTGCAGTTTCTCACACTGACAAAAAAATATAGATTTCTTAACTTTCTTACTGTGTTAACTGTCCATAATACAGTTCATTTCCTTTCAATGTTTTCAGTCAGTAAACTTGGATAGGATTCATTTTCCTTTTGTGAAGAGGCAAAAGATTCAAGAAGACTACGCTATAACTTGAAAGCAACAATGAGACATACCATCAATCATCAAAGTCTATCAATTTCAATCGTATTGATGTAGATTGTTCCCAGCACAGCCGACAGAACCCCCGAGAGGTGCGACGGCCTGCTGAAAAGAAACCAGGGAAATGCCGACTTCACTTTGTCTACTGTAATCTTCTCTCGGGGAAAGTTATTCCAGAAGAAAGTAATCCCGCCGAACCTGGACGGGCGCCCCCTCGCCGCCCCGACAGCACAGATGCTCCAGCAGGCTGCGACTGGTCATAGAGTGTCAATCACAATCAGCTTCAGAGTGCCAAAGTGCATTCAACCAGAGAATGCCAGATTCCACTGTAATCACTTTTTTCTTATTCCATCTCCTCGTCTTCATCCTCATCCTCCGGCTTTCTCGGATTCCGAGGACAGGCTGTCGCTAAGTTTGACCTTGGGGTCTGACTGACAGCCCTCGTGACAAACATTGGCAACGGTGAGCGCCAATCGAATTCTGTTGATGAAAACGTCTATACGTCGCTCTCACCTGTTGGCGTGTGGCAATTTCCACACAAATTAAATTCTCAACAATATCAGAGCCAACAGCACGAGTTGAAGCTGTCCCTGTTTTCTGGTTTTTGGCAAACGGTCTGTATGATGTAGTCTTTGTTATGAAAGTCAAAGAGGAGTCGGACGAGCTAGGAGGAGGAGTGTGTGCGCATTAGTTAAACTTGGGTTGTCCTCTGCAACCTGCTAATGTCATTGTAAAAAAAAATAAATAAAAAATAATAATAATTGTGTCCATTTTGGAAATAAACGAGGAGAACAGAAAGTCATTTTGGCATTTCTGGTGCATAAATGGCCGCCGCAAACAGACTGCAGACGATCTCACGGGAAGCGCATAACAATAAAAATCAACTCTTAAAAAGGGCGGCATCTTTATTAACGCATCCTCGTTTTTTCGGCCGTACCGCCAGGAAAACAAAAACAATGACCTTCCACCGAACCGAGTCAAGTTTCTGCAAACAAAAGTTCCCATCTGCATGCAATCTAAAAATTCAGTCTGATTTGCATAATTACAATTTGGAGCTGCGAGAGAATCCTCCCCTCGCGTTTTAAAAGTTAGATGAGGCAGCCTTATGATACCCAGCACACCTTAAGCGTCCACATACAAGCGCTGCATAATGTAACACTCCTTATCTGCAAACTAGTGCGTGCGTGATCTCGGATAATGGCGGCATTTGATGAGAGCGCAGTTGGAAGATAACGCACGTGCGGGGATCCAGCTTGTCGTCGCGTAAATCAGACAACGACATGGGCGGAAAATGCCATTTGTAATCCGACGGCCGCGGTGTAATTCAGATTATTTCGTGTACGAGGCCGGCATTAATCACGGGGAGTACGTGTTTGAAATGGATGAGGGGTAAACAAAAGGCGGCTCTTTTCCCATCCAATAGGCGAGATAGAGATCATGTGATAGTGAATAAAACATAAGCGAATGAATCAATCTTTCCACGTGTGTGTGTGTTTAGCTGATAACAAAGATAGCGCTAAGGAGACGCTGCAAAAAAAAAAAAAAAGCAAATCATGAAATATGGAGTGCCATTAAATTTGCCTAGTGAGAAATGCGCTACGCAAACTGCTTAATTAAATCTTTATGCGATTCCTGATGACGCAAAAATAAAGTTACAATTGTATCATGTCGCAAAATCTTCCTAGCAACAGGTGAAGTTAGTGACTTCATAAATCCTTCTTGTTTTGTTTCTTAACTGATTTTTTTATGCTAATAAGCTGCAAAAGTTACGACAAATATTTTGTCGTACACGCTGAGATAACCTCAAGTTTGGCAACTGAACTGCAATTTAAGAAAGTAAGTCTCGGGAATTGCTTGGAAGTATCTTTCTCATTCCGTCCTGTCGCCGCTATCGCAACAATTGTCACAGTTGGGGTGTCGCGTCGTAATAATCCTCTTTGACAAAGCGGAAATGTACTTTATGCTCCTCCGACTACTTTTCCAGGAATGCAGCGGAAAGTGCTTCCCTTCCTTTGCCGCAAACGCAGTCAGCATGATCAAAACCGAAAAGCTCACGTTGGCGTGTTTGGGAAATCGAGTTTTTTTTTGTTATGCGTTTAAATGTTTGTTTTGGCCACTTGGATTGTCTGTGTTTTGGTAAATGGCACATGAAAAAAAAAAAAAAAGAGACAAAAGCAGTAGGAGATTTTTTCAACAATACAAAGCCTTCTTCCAACCATCCTCCATTTACACAAGAACTACAAATGAACTCAGTTTACGATATTGGAGCGAGAACGCGCTAAGTACGAGGCGTTGCCCCCCCCCCCCCCCCTTCATATAAACCTCCACACGGCAGTCCCGCTCAAGGACATCCGCGACCAGATCTGTTTTCTAGACGTCTTTCCGGCATTCCGGCATTCATCATCTCAGAAGCCATCTCCAGTTCCAATACGGTGGCGATGCTTCGCCCCGCCGGGCCACAGGCGGTGATTTACAACCCGCGCCGTCGGCCTGTCACCGCGTCGCCATGTTTGCAATTCGGCGATGGAGTGCGCTAACGGGAGATGTGCCGCCGACGCGCTTGACGGCCTAAAAGTGCGCCGATTTACACGCGGGCCAGCGCAAGCGACTCGCTTGCATGATTGAAGCAATTGTTGCTCGTCGGCCGTGTCGAGTCAGCGGGATGTTTTATCACTTACGCGGGCGGGATAATGCTCACTTTTGACACCGTTGTAGTTCTACCGGTGCGCACCAATGACTGTCTTGACATCCGAGGTGACGAACGGCGTGCGTGTTAATATTTTGTCCTCAATGTAGCTCACCTAACTAATAGGACATCTTTTCTTGGAAGTATCAATCAGTTGGATCGCTTTTGTTTTTTGGAAGGCAAAAAGCCGTAATGGATTTCCAGCCACCTGTGCCCGCAGGAAATATTTCCCCTCGCCACCATTTCAACTTGGCTATTGTTTGTGCCACACATTTGTTTAATAGCCTCTTCAGTCAGGAAGCATTTGGCCAAGTCCAACCACCCCGGGGCCAACGCAAAATGGATGTTTATTTGTCTTTTTAATGAAGGAAACCACTTTTGCAGTTTGAAAAGGTGTCACGCACACCCGTGTTTAGACGGCATTATTCTTTTTTTAATAGCTGGCGTTGTTGATGTGGACCAGCTGGCCTCAGGGCTCATTTCGTTTGTTTTTGTTTTGTTCAACGCTTAAAGAAGACATGTGATTCACCCCCCCCCCCCCCCCGCCCCATTTGATGTAAATCAATGTCGCGACTCGCCAAACATGGTTGACCCGTAACTGTCAAGCGTTTTTGCAATTTTAATCTTGTCAGATCAGCAGCCATCCATTTTGCCGCGCTGACACCTGTGAATAAAACAAAACATTTGGGCTGCTGACAAAGAAACAAGAGCATCAGCATCCTTGGGGGAATTCTGACGAGCCGCCGCATATCACGCTAATTTTCATTTCCATAAAGCCAAAACGCAAGACAGGAAATCGTTTCCCTAAGCATCAAAAATGCACAACGTCCTATAAATCACACGGTGTTAATAGTAGACCTGGAATAAAATATTCCGCTTCCCAATTAAGGTGCCGCCGGCTTTTAAACTGAAATGATCTTTGCGTACGTGTGAGCGAGAGTCGTCTCGTTTTGCCGAGGGACTACAGCGCGTCAGCAAAAAGCCACAATAACGCTTTTGAGAGATGTTGAAGAAAAGGAAAAAAAACTTGTCAAACTTCACACATCAGCGAGAATCTTCTGAAACAGGCAATTACATTTTTAGAGGGCGGCATGGCAACGAGGGCTTTGCATTTACGTCTGACTATTTCGTTCTACTTAAATATATTATACATATTTGGTACGATCAAAATTGCTTTAACAGACGTGCGCACACAAAATAAATTCCTGCCATTGAGTAAATAACCGCCAATGGCCGCACCTGCTAATTGCTAACTTCATTTGCTTCACACAACTGTGAAGTCTTACCACACATTTTGCAATTCAAAAAGTTGCTATCAAGTTGCCAGCACGATCAATAAAAGTGTTTAGGACAAAGTTTAAACCGAGCGTAAATCATTTGTATTTTGTTTTTTAAATATTTCTTACGAAATATGTACTTGTAAATCCAAACAAATTTCACAACAGGTCCCAGTTTATAATTGACTTATTAATTTAAAAAATGACAATACAAGCAGATCAATACGCAATTACACACACCGAGAAAGAATCCGTACAGCTATTGTCTGTCGCCCCCTCAATCATTTTTGTCCAATTTTGTGGAGCCTTGCTGGTTAACCAGCTCATTCTTTGTCATTATGGAAATGGGCAACGGCTCTGACAATTACGCGCCAACTGTGCCAACGTTGTTCCGTCACAATGTCATCAAGGAATGAGCAAAACAAAGCATCTGCTCGCCAATTAAAAGATTGTTTTTGTCTTGGTGGCAAACAGGAAAAAAAAAAAAAAAAGTCAAAGTAGCTCAGAGGACAACGAGATATTCATTTGCAGGTTTTTTCAAGAGACGCAGCAGGTGGCGCGCTCGGAAGCCGAGTCCGATAACTTTCTCGGCTTGATTTGCGAACTGCGGAACCAAAATTGATAAGGTTGGGTACACGCCATGATAATTTGGAACAAAGGACATCAAATGCCAGACGGCCTTGTCCTATAAGATTATTCCCTTTGGTGTGAGGTGTGTTTGTCTCAATAGTTTGCTTCAAAACGAGTCTGGAATGTCAACGTTGAACATTTACAAGCCAAGTTTTAATTGACTCGGTGGACTGTGTCACATGAAAGGAATGCAACCATCCAAAGAAGAACTGTGACTGATTAACAGGAGATAAAACAAAATATGTCCTACCTTTGATGCTGTTTTGTTTGGTTCAAATGTCGGTTCCTTGGTGAGAAAATTCCAAACCATTACTTGATGATGTCGTTTCCATTTTACACCTCTGGTCCTCTTCAAAAACATCTGTTCTTGTTGTTTTTGAGTGCTCACATGCAAGAATTCTGCATCAGAGGAATGTCATTCTGTGGGACAGAATTTATGAAAAATAAGGTAAAAGACCAGAACTTAATTTTGTTTGGTCATGTTTTCCTTCTCAGCGCATGTCACTGTCTATTCCACCTGATTTCCTGAGCCCGGTTCTTGTGTCCACCAATCAGCTTCCTCCAGCCACTTGTTTCTTCTCCATGTGTGCCTCGTTGTCTCCTTGGCGTGCTTTTGTTTCCTCTTTGTTGGTTCGTCATGTTTTGCCGTTGTAAGTGTGTGAATTAAGTCATGGTATTACAGTATGTGACTTTACTCCCTAATGTTTTCTTTTATTTGTATTTTGCTGTTTTAGGGTAGTATGCTGATATAGTGATTTTTTTGCACGTTTTTTGCTTCAAAAAAACGTCTGCACTCCTGTAAAAAAAAAATTTCAAAGTAGCTCAGAGGACAATGAGATACTCAGACACAACAAAACTACCTAAAGGTATGTGTTATATGTTGGATCAGAGATGGACAACTGGCAGCGTCTCAATTTTTTTTTTTAAACATAATAAAATCTGAAAAACACTGATAAATATTCAATGTTCGATTTCCACATAAACAAGAAGAAAAGAATACGGTGGTAAAAAATTACACAGATGCAAATAGGCCGAGAACAACTGCAGCATTTAGGTGTATTTTCACCAATCACCACTAGATGGCAGCCAGGACTTAGTTTACTTCTAATGGGTCTTGCAATGCTTTGAATGTTGTAAAGAAACATTCCCGTGGTTAAAATGTCTCATAAATTGTGTTTTCATCAAATACTTCAGCCTCCGGATTAAATGTGCCACACACCGTGACGATATGCGTCTTTTGCTTGACACAGTCTCGTAGCCCAACAACCTCATCATAATAAATATCATGTCCCGAAGTCAATCCAGCATCGCGAGGAATTTAAATGGTAATGAGACCGACCGGGTCGCAGTTTTTACACAATTAATCCCTGTACAAATTAATCTTGTTGACAGCATTTAAAAAAAAAATAACGTCAGACAGCTATCATCTGATTTGCATGATTACCACGTGAACTTTATTTACCTCTGTGTCATGAACTTTTCCTTTTCTTTTTTGCTTCCAGGCTTACTTTGTAAAGTGGAAAAGTTTGGAAAGACCCGGTCAAGCCAGTAACATCGGCTTTACTTCTGGCGGGTGAGAAATGCGGCCATCTTGACATATTAGATGACATTGTAGCACGCTAATTATGGTATAATTTCCTGCTGTCTTCACTTATTATAGATACGAGGTTGTCCAATAAAATGCATTACATCTAGGTCAGGGGTGCTCACTCTTTTTCAGCTCGCGAGCTACTTTTAAAATGACCAAGTCACAAAGATCTACCCATATATATATATATATATATATATATACCTGAGTTTAGTTTAGTTTGATGACTTGCACTGAAGTGAATCAGCCAGGGACGCATAATTGACAGAAATGACGTTGTGGAAAAAAACTCCAACTCACATTCCGTATGAAAGTTTTACGTTTTTGGCTTCTTACTTAGTCCAGAAACCCCACTCACTTTTGACGGTCATAAACTTTCTTTAGTTTAAAAGAAAAAAGCGAGTACTTACTATCCGTGCGTTGATGCGTCGTGCGTTGATTAGCTTGTTAGCTTTGGCGCCGAGTTTGTGTTTGCGCGGCCAAACTGCTGGGGTGAAGGGGTGTGGTCACTGTCTACTGCGCATGTGCGGTTCACTGTGATTGCCTCCTGACAGGCTTACCTGTATGTCAATCAAGCGATGGGATGGATTCTAGCCAATAGAATTGTCTTTCTTTCTTTCTTTCTTTCTTTCTTTTATTTTATTTTATTTTATTTTATTTTATTTTATTTTATTTATTTTAAATGTCATACGATCAACAGGTCGATCGTGATCGACGTAATGAGCACCCCTAAAAACCTAAAAAAAACTATAAAAGAAAAAAAAAAGAAAGTAGCTCTGCTGTACTTTTATTGTCCAGAAATAACCCCCCCTAAAACCTGAAAGGCTCATTTTTGGTTATGTGAAACTTTTGGCTTATAAAAGGACGATATTAAACCTCCCGTTGGGTTTGTTTCTCAGGAACAGCAATAATGTCCCCGGGTCTGAACCGTTACAATAAAAGTGCCATAAATGGGGAGCCATTATTAACTCCATTACCGCTCACACATCATGTTTCGATGAGAATAATCTTCACTTCCTTTATTTTATTTTCCTTTATTTGTTCGAGAAGGATAATGAACACTAATGAGCATCTCAACAATGAAATGTAAATGCATTCAATAGAACCATAAGGCTCATTTCCATTGGGAGTCCCCGTAACAGAATGCACATTAAATTTGTTTGGAGGCAATTGTTTCTTTTGTCATTGATTATTCAAATGTGATTTATTTATTAAATAAATCACAGGAGAATTTTTTTTCTTTTCCTTTTTTTATTTTTTATTTTTTTTTAATAATTCAAATAAGACGCCTCTTCTTATTCTGGGTCAAAATGACCCACATACTCAAAATGGTGACAAAATGAACCATTTTCATTGAACAGTGATCACACTTATTAAGCCAAGCAAAAAATGTTGGGTCAGTTTGACCCGCACAATAAATATCCTTTAAAGCAAGATTAATTGGCAGGATGAAGCAATTTACAATGTTTGGATTTTTATTTATTTTCTATAAAAAAAAAAAATGCTAGGTAATGTTAGCAACCCCTCAACCCCCCTCAATTGAAAGGCACATTTTACACGTGTTTGACACTTTGGGTTTTTAAATTGGCCTATAAAATCCTCCTGTTGTGTTGGTTTCTTAGGAACAGCAACAATGTACCCAAGTTAGATTGACACAAAAAGTGTTAGCAGTGAAGACAGGTTTTAAAAAAGATAATTATCCATTACCTCTCACGGAACATGCCTCGGTAATTATTATTCCATCAAAAATGCATGTTAAAAATTATTTAAATGTACTCATTCTTTTACTCTTGTTTATTTATTAACTGTTCAATTTAAACAGGACACCTTATTTTTTCATTCTGGGTCAAAGCGAACGAAGGACTGCAAATTGTGGCAAATTTTCTTGGAATATACTTATCACACCAAGCAGACAAAATTGCGTCAAATTGACCCGCAACATAATAGGCGGTCTTTAAAGCAAGATTTCCTAGTACTGCTCTCTTGACACATTTAGTTGTATTTTTGCACAAATGAAAAAAAATATATAAAGAACTAAAAAAAAACCGTGACACATACCAAGGGGTACACAATTATGATAATTACGTTAGAACTATGAAGGGGTCTTTTTCTCCTTTCAGGAGACTTTTCCCCCCCCTGGCATAGCAACAGCTTGTTTAGATTCCAGCGTGCTGGCATAGAAATGGAGACAAATCCTCACGGTGTGTTTTGCCGGCTAAAGAAATCCATTTACCAAATGAAGTGTAACAACAAATGTGTGTGAATGTAGAGAAACAACTGTGCTGCAGGCTTTCAAGCTTAGCAGAGGCCTTAGTGAGGCGCGTGACCCCCCCCCCCGCCCCCAAAAAATGACAGAGTAAATTCAGTAAACAAATTACACTGGCAAAAAGGCAACGTCATTTGGCCCGCTGAACACCAGCCAATTTATTATTATTAATTTTAGCGGTTGCGTTTACACCAAACGGTTTTACAAGGCCGGTTGTAGGTTTAGAGGAATAAAGTGTCTGATTAAGAACATTAAATTATGGAAACCTTTAGGACTTAATTGTAATTTATGACTAGCCAAAGTATATATTTGTAACAAAGGAGAACATAGCTTTCCTCACGAGCGATGCTAACTTGGCCTTGCTAGCATGTTAGCTTGTAAGAACCTCATGAATATTGCTTACCTTAAAGCAGACAAAGGTATGCCTGCAAATTTTTGAAGAAATTACTAAACCGACGTGGGTTTATTTGGGGAAAATTAAATAAAAACTATGAAAATATTTCAATACAACAAAAGCCAAAGTCAACAAAGCACGTAGCTAGCTAAGTAGCGCTGTTGTCATGACCGAAAATACCTAGGCCTTTACGTGCTAATACGTAAATGGTACACTTTGGGCATTTCAACATTCATTATTTTAAGTTTTTTCCTAGCATTAGAAAATGAGAGAAACGTGGCTAAAGTGTGATTTAGTTGTTGTGACTAAGCTTGTCTGACTTATGACTTGCCTAAAGTAAAGTCTTAACTCAACTTGCTTGAAATTTAGTGGGTGCTCGACTCGACTTGTCTCGTTTGATTTGTGCGGCGGTAACTTGGGGATGCGCTTGAAACTTGAAGGTTAAGACTTGAGACTTACTTATGACTGGCGAATATCCGACTTACTGCCACCACTGGATAGCAGAGATGAAGCACAAGTTATTGATCAGTCCAAGAGATCAGAAGGTGGTTACATTTCAGAGAAGCTTCAGCGACTGCATGTTCTCATCATCGGAAACGAGAGTGACTTCTCAGCGACATGAAAGCGGCAATCAGCAATAACCATCTCAAGCATCGAGAAACTCTCAATTAGCGCCGAGTGCGAGGTAATGCAACGGCACTTCTCTTTAATTTTGAGATTAAAGCCTAGTGGATTCTTTCTCTCTCGCTCTCTCTCGGTCATGTCTTAACGACATGGAGATTCGCCGCGCCAGCGCAACGGTGACAATAGGAAGCCTGACAGCCACGAGAATCAAACAGATGACAAAAGAACAAAAAACATCTAAGTGCGTGCGTTGTACCTCAAAATGGTGCTTTAATCTCGGCAAAGAGAACGCTTGTGCTCCACGCGCCTTGAAATCCTTTTTCATCTTATTCGCCAAAAGACCTGAAAGGCCCATCTCTGCCCCCCCCAAAAAAAATGACATCAAAAAGAAAGAAAATGACACTTTCCTTGAAAAATCATCTCCCGTGCCTAAAAGCCCACCACGAAAGAAAGCGGTCCTAAAAAGTGTCCCTGGAGAAGTTTATTTTCCGCAGTTCTGAGCTGCGACGCCATCGATCGGCTCCGTTTCTAAATTCGTCTTTGTGATAGGTGACAGTTGCCCCTGAAAGTGCTTTTGATGAGCTTCCAGTTGCGCAGTTAAAAAAAAAAAGAACTAAAGTAAGACATTTGTTGATATACTTGATGTGTCACAGAAAGCCAACAAAAAAGAATGAAAAGCGATTCAGGGCCCAATGCACGTGTCTGGGACTGAGATCGAGTATAAGTCGGACAATTTTGTTTTGTGTGACGTTCCTATTTTAACAAACATGTAAAAAAAAATCCAGAGATGTATGAAAATTGCTCCAAATGTAAAACAGTTCCCAGTTTATATAGAGTCCAGTGCAAAAATATGTGGACTTAATATAGAGCCTTGTGGAACACCACGAGGTCTTATAATGATAAAATGCTTTTATGCAATATAAAGCATGATCAAATGAAAAACAGTGATGAAAAGCTGGGACATGGTCACAAAGAGTGCTAAAATATGTGGACTTAGTATAGAGCTTTGTGGAACACCACTTGGTCTTATGATGATAAAATGCTTTTATAAAGCAGGATCAAATGAAAAACAATGATGGAAATCTTGGATATGGTCACAAAGGCCGTCGCTTGAACCCAAAGGTCTGCGTTTCGAAATGACCAGACTCCTACTGAGCCATCCCGTCCGTCTCTTGTGCAAACAATTCAAAAATCCACTTCTCCGTAATACATTCCCTTAATGTCTAATTAGCTTCAGCGTACTTCATTAAGGCAAATGGAGGGCAGTGGGAAGCTCAGTCATGTGTAAGAGAGACGCCGTTGTTTATCGTAGAACTCAATGCTATCCGGGACCCGCCGAATCGTACCCACACTTTCCCGAGAGCCGAGGCAGGCGAGAAGTAAACAGTTATGCTTTTAACATCCCAAGAGAAGCTTTCAAGGTCAAAGCCATCCAGGAAAAATGGATTACTTTGGTGTCTAAACACTCCCCAGAAGCGTACCGAAGCTTTTATTCAATCTCTAGCCAAGTGTCTTTAAATGTTCCATCAGGGAGCTCACGTGTGAGCACGTCATGCGTGGCTTACGTAACGGCCAACATCCCCTGCAGTCGGTCGCATGGAAAATGTTGTCTTCAGCTCAGTGAGGCGTGCTAGCCTCTGACAGCCATTACTGCCGCTTCCTTGTACTACTCTGAGCACAAATACCGTTTCAATGCACTGCAAAAGTGGTCTTAAAAGCAAAATAAAATGCATCAGAAACATCTGCCGATATTTATTTGGTAAGATTCTTACAACAAGTACAGCAAAATCTAAAATCAAACCAGGATGATAAAAAGAAATGATTTGACCCTCGCCATCCTGTTGTGTGGCAAGACGTGGCCGGTTAGAAACGCTGACCTCAGCAAACTTGAAGTCTTTGACAATGACCGCCTCAGGCGCCTCCTTTGCTGCCGCCATCTTTACCGTATCCGCTCAGCAAGCCTTCGCCGGGGATGCTGACTTGACGCTCTCGCTGCTATTCTCCTTCAATCTCGCCCCCGGTGGTTCGGTTATGCAACCTTACCCATCCTCCCCTTTCAACCTGGTGAAAGCTCAGGCAGTCGGGTTGTTTGCACTTCAAAACATCCACTGGCTTGAAATCCTGACGAGCACCCCGCCCCCTCCCCCCTCCTGTCCATATTCAGGGAGCTATTACTGTTAACCCCCACGTATTTGTGCTTCACTTCTTACAAATTCAGCTATTTGTGTTTATTTGTTTTCTGTGGCACCTACCTAAAAACGAATAATGAAAAATAAAAAAATCATAAAAAATAAATAAATAAAATGAAATAAAATGAAATTAAATAAATAAACAAACAATCAATAAGCTAATTGATTTTAAAACAATTTTTCATTACAGCCTCGATGCCCCTATTTATGAGGGAACTCGGCTTCGAAAAGACATATTGCTCGTGTTGGATTTTCCTCCCTCTTTCACTCAAATGCAGCCATAAGTGCACAACTGATAGTGGCTTCATCCTCAAGACTGACATTTGTGCTGTCATGTTACTCCCCCTCCCAAACGGCATTCAGGTAGTACAAGCTTCAATTTTCTGCTCCAACTGTTCATCTACACATTCATCAAATCGGCCCGACACTTGCTTTGGCACAACGCCGTGACAAGGCACAACTAAGACACCATCTCGTTTAATAAATGTCAAAAGTTATGTTGGAAGCTGAGTTTAAATTCTCAGACAAGAAATCCAAAACATAAAGTCAATAACACTCAGAAGGGCGTTTAACATTAAATGATCTCTGAGTGCAAAAAGATGACTCGCTCCAATTCGTTAATGAAGGCTTACTAACAGCTTTTTTTTATACGACCGAAATAAAAAATTCCTAAAATCAAGCCAAAAAACTCAAAGCGAGTCTGACATTTCAGGTTGAGTTGTTTTGGTAGTGCGACGTGTTCTTTGTTTGTTCAATAAGATAAATTGCATTTTCCTCCGCAGCACACAAAGAGACAATAACATTTGAAGACAAACATTTTATATCAAAGAGCAGTTTGTTTATGAGCAATAAATAGCTGGGAAATGAAGCAGGTGTACTTTTCTGCTTCCCTCGGTTTTGTTTTCGCTCTAGGCGGTGGAGTAATGAAGTGGAAAGCCCTTTAAAAAAAAAAAGTAGTAAACTTTGCAAGTGATGACGCTTGTGAAATGTCTAAAAAGAATTGATTGGAATTCTACATCCAAATAGATTTAGATCTTTAATTAGGTTTGCCGGCGTTTGGCCAAATGTAAATGAGACATCTGACTTGTGATGGCATCAAGATGTTGATGAAAGATTCCCACGGTGCCCCCTGGCAATGGAACGCCATTATGTTAGCGAATCTGATTATCGCCACAGAATTGTGGCTAGCAAAATGACTGCGCGTTATCCGTGGCCAAAAGCAATCGAACGTAAATCTAAAGCCATTACAGCACTTTTCTCTGTTATATATTCGTTAATTGAAGTCTAGAATATTACCGCACTTTATAACTGAGAGGACTTTAAATTAAACTTTTTTATACCAGTACTGTTATTTTTGAACGGTACTGAGGTTATAAAGCCAATCTGTGGATTTCCTTCGTATTTTGGACCCGCCGGAGAGTCTCGGGGACTTACTGCTGAGAGAATTACAATAATTCAGTCTAGAGGTCACAAAAGCTTGGGCTACTTTTTCAGCATCGGTGAAAAATGCTGTCCTTGAAACTTTGAGGTGGGAGTGGAACGATAAATTTGATCAAGGTTCCCTTAGGCGCTGCTGGAGGCGAGCCCAAAGTCGTCGAGAGCAGCTATGTCATTACAGGCATCAGGTAGTCGAGGTCTATAATTCCAGTTTTATCGGAATTCAATGGAAAGAAATTGCAGGTCATCCGAGATGCGGTGGGAGTTTTGATCGTGGGAGTTATCTACATAACAGTGCGAGTTCACAAGAGTTCTTCTAATAATACTGCAGAAGAGAAACTCGTTAAGACGGATGAGTAGTGGTTCAAACACGGACCCCTGTGGGACACCGTGATTGACATTTACACAGTTTGTATTGCTGATATTTACAAATTGTAAATGGAACAAATAATGACAAATTCCTGAATTCAATTCCTAAATTATCAACAGACATCCTCTTTAACACCCTTTGTACATTTTTTTTCATTTTTTTTTTATAGAATGTCAAAATTGACGGAGAACATAAATGCAACGTACCGCGCTCCATCAGCCGTTTTATAAAGTGTCGCCGTTGTTGTTTTGACACGGACACAAGCCAACGCAGCCACTTGGGCCATTTAATCAATCTTGGCAAACCCTCAGAGGCTTAATGAATGTCCCTGCCAAGTTTCATAAATGGGGATCAATTATAATTGATTTGCCAGTCTGATACATTTATTAAAGTGACATCCATTTATTCGCCCGCTCACCTGCCCGTGCCGCCGGGCCAACCAGCGCAGCATCTCATACGTTATTCCAGCTATCACGTTCACATATTTGTGCGATAATTGGATGAAGATTCAATAGCCCATTTCTCAAAATGTTTATATGGTTCTATGATTGGCCCCGCAAAGTGACATTTGGTGATATATGGTGGCAAGATCCGACAAAGGCGATTATGGTCAACATGCTGCAAAAAAAAAAGGTCTTCATCTTCAAGTTCCAAGTCATCTTTCAAAACCCTAAATGATAAGAAATTGACTTTTGTTCAACACGATTATACGATTTGTTTGCAAAAATAAATGTAATTTTTTCATGCAAACACAAAAGTACTGGAGATGAGAAAGTGTTCACATAAAAAGTGCCGACCACGCTTCAGTGATTTCTGTGTGTGTTTTTTTGTGTGTACACTGCAAATTGTCTTTTTTCGCGCTGAGATGAGCCAAGAGCGAGACAGATGGTTGGCTCTCCTAAATCCTCTCCGACCGGACGAGCGGAACCGCACCGTGACTTGTCAAGGGCGATAATCAAGATGTCATTCCAAACGCTTTTGAATCAAATTACCACAATTTAGCCTCGTATTGGTGATTCAACATTTTTTTTATTTTTTTTTTTTTATAACACTTACCCTTTCATGCCTTGTTGGCCAGTGCAGTGAAGCACTCAAGTCGGTCAGTCCTCGAGCAAAGTGAACTGGTCAAACAAAACATAAAGCATAAAGTTAAAACATAAAGTAAGCAAAAATGGAGCACATTAAAACAGTGAAACTTTGCAGGACTGACTTTCCAGTTACCGATTGACCGTGACCCCAAATGGCCAAGAATCTACACGAACAAATCAGATTTTGTTCCAGCCGGCGAGCACCAAAGCTATCAAATTTCAAGGGTATATAACCGAGGTCAAATAATGAAAGCTGCACCTGTTCTTTTCCAGCCTCAGAAATTGTCCAATGTCGGAAAACACGGTACACAACTCGTTGCTTCAATAAGAATCAACTCATTTTGCAGTTATTCTCAGCTGACGCGGTTTTATGACATTCATGTAGTGTATAAAACCGCTAAGCGTCTGTGGACTGAGTAGCGAGCCCTGTGGTACGCCATCAGTTTTCTACTGTATCAGCGAGTGCATATACCGTATTTTCCGCACTATAAGGCGCACCGGATTATAAGGCGCACCTTCAATGAATGACCCATTTAAAAACTTTGTCCATATATAAGTCCATATATTTGGACACGCCTGCCGTAGTGGCTCAATATTGGTCCATATATAAGGCGCACCGGATTATAAGGCGCACTGTCGGCTTTTGAGAAAATTTGAGGTTTTTAGGTGCGCCTTATAGCGCGGAAAATACGGTAACACTTTGGAAGAATATAGTGCTAAAATATGAGGACCTAGTATAGAGCCCTGTGGAGCCTCAACAACAGTAAATATTTGTATACAAAAAACTGCTTAAGCGATAAATATAAAACGATCAAAATTAAATCAAAACTGTGGTAAGTGAGCATGCCTTCTTGTTCCCTTGATGATTCATCGCTCAGCAGTCATAACCTTGAAACAGATTATGTCGACACTGCTGTAAATCAAGCACCCGCTTCTGTTTGTGTTTTTGGCACAAGGTTGAACGAATGCAGAAAGCAGCACACAGTAAAGGGATGCGGCATCTTTGCCTTCAGGTGCCTATATCTGAACATCATGAAACTGCTTTCTGGTTCCCTCCCTCTCTCTGGCACCATTTTCTAAGCGTCTGCTGCCGCGTCCGTTTGTGGGTCGTCGCGTGGCTCTCGGTGATGAATTTGAGCAGCACTGAGGTCAGCGCCTTAGCCTTTAGCTGACTCTGAAGCTTCACCAACAATATGTGAGGATCTGCGGGGGAGGGCCGAGTCCTGTGAGAGATGTAAGAGCAGCATTAATGAGCATCATTCTATTAATACCTTGTTGGTTAAACGGTAGCCACTATTTATGGCTCGTGAGAATTACAGGGATTAGATGCGCACAGAAAGGAATGATTCTTCAAAACATCATTTGAATTATATGTTGCTTTTATGTCAGGAAATTTGGAAAAAGAGTGAAAGAAAATGAGCCAAGGCCAACTACACCCCATGTCATGTTGCAACTTTATATTTGTATTGTTTCCTTCCAAGCTGTCACTATTTGTAATAGCAATTTGATTTTCTTATTTCAGGCTATTTCGTGTGTTCCATCATTGTCAACTCAGATGTGTCACTTGAAATGTACAGTACACGGGAAAAAGACATAGCATGCAGTGTAAATTCAGACTAATACAAAATGGCTCCTCTCATCCAGACGCGGCTTGATGTTGTTGTATTGCTGAAAGCATACAGAAGAGCCATGTTTTATTCAAGCGCGAATGTGCGTGTGTACACGAACGCCTCATCCGGAAGATCTGGCTCAAAAGGCTCAGTGTGATAGCTCCCCCTGTCGGCGGCTTCACGTCACTGCACAGAGAAGAAGAAAGTGACCATCCGAACGTGAGGCCGTCATATTCTTTTTCGTCACGATACCTTTCTCATTTTTCAAATGCGCAAAGCTCGTAGCCGCGTGACATCAAGTGTTAAATAAGCTTCCCGGCCGCGACTCGGTTTTGAGGCGAAAAGCAGGTGAAAGCGTCTCCTTGGATTTCCCCCGTGAGCTCATTTCCCTTTCAAATGGAGGACATTCAAAGACCTGCTTGAACGCACACGCACACTCGCTAAACCCGAGAGCAGTTTCTCGAATACATCCTGCCATGACAACACTTGACTGGGGGCGGATGGAGAGGGGGCAACCATTTTGTAACACTGACTAAATGAAGCTCATCCCTTTGACTGCAACACAGTTCCCTTGGCACCTAGCTGCCACAAGGCGGCGCCAAAAACAATAGTTTTAGATTAACTCGTTTAGTGCACTTCACTCAAAATGACGTCAACGGGAACCCCGCCCCTTTCCCCATATCTTGTCACGGGAGTATTCTTGGGGGGGGAAAAGAGCTTGTTTCTTGCTAGTTGAAATTTGCTGCCTTTTTTTTTTTAAATTTCATTGGGGACAGGTGAATCCGAGGATTACATACTGTCTGCTTTTTAGTGATATTTGGTGGTTTCCCATACGGATTTCCCTCGTAAAATGTGTGCCTTGGCTTTGTTAAGAACGTCGTGAAACACCGTTTGAGCACATGTGCTACTCCTTAAATTGAACAGTAATCTGTTGTGGCGGCCTTGGCGGAGGTAACGATCCCCAGACTTCAAAGTGAACCGATGCCAAAATGGACTAAGCTGCTTATGAAGTGACACATTTTTAAAACGTCTGCTCCCTCCTGGAAAAAAACATGCAGTGTGAATTCCATCTGGCGTGTCAGCCAGTCCTTGGAAGCTCAGCGGGATTCTCGTCCTCGGGCCTCCGAACTGGAACACGGCTGACAAATAAAAGTGTGATGACACAGCTGCATGCACTGCCCGACATGCTCTCGTATGAATCATCTGCAGACTTTCTTATTTGACTCCCTTTCAAATGGAGCATTGGCTATTTATAGGCAATTGCGGACATGACTGGACAAATGCACGCTTTTGAAGGAGAGACAATACTCAAGAGGTCAACTGATGGCGCCTGACTAAACTCTTCTTAAAACGCCAACCAAGGTTTGAAACCCTAATTTGTTAATCTGGTAGTACTTGGAGAACTTTTTTTTTCCAGTCCTACTTGGTGTTAATTTTCAAGGTGTTTATGAACCGTCTGAAAACACAGTCCGTAAAAGCAACATGCTTCAAAAATTGTACTGTGCAGTGCACACTGGAACACGAGCAGAGCCCCATACGGCTGAAATACGAAAAGAAATATTGCCCTCTAGTGGTAGACGATGAAACTACGAGTGTTTTATTTAATTTTACTTTTATAAAAAAATATAAATCCTCCAGGTTTGAGGTTTATTGTCCTAATTAACTCAAATAAAATAAACTCAAATAAAACTGAAAATAAATATTAAAAATAATATTGAATGAAATTTAAAAATAACAGCTTTAAGAGTTAATCTGACATTTAATTTAATTACATTTTGGGAAGAAAAAAACAAGTTTTAATAAAACTCTCTTTGATTTAACAAGTAAAATGTCTTTAGTCAAACATTTAAAAGCCTAATTAAAAAAAACAAAAAAAACATAAGACTTTGCAGCGTCATTGCAGCTAACCACACACAGATGTGCTCAAAGTCCACCTCCTCTCTACCGCCCCCTCACCCGATTGGCCAATCCACTTTTTGTTCACCAGGCCCAAATCATCACTTTCTACTCCTGCTGCAAACGTAACTGTTCTTTTCTTTGTTTATTTCTCTCCACCTTCACGATGGCATCGGAGCACGACCGAGCGGTGCTGCAGGCCATCTTCAGCCCCAACACCCCATTTGAGGACGTCCCCGGCCTGGACCAGGAGCAGGACCTAACAGATGACGGTGAGCCTTGATGGACCAACATATTCCTTCCTTCCTTTATTGTTTATTATTCTATATTTAATTTTCTTGTCATGTTTTTATAAACCTGCCAAAATCTTTCGGGTCCTGTGTCAGAATGCCCACTTTGGAAGCAATTTATCTTCCCCTCCTGCCAGACGGCCCCTTTGACGCAGACTCACTGAGGCAAGTAAAGGACTTGGAGAGTCGCGGGGTGTCTGCGGCCGAGGCGGGGGATTTGCAAGGAGCCCTTGAGCTGTTCGGACGGGCCATGCAAGTTCTGCCCCGCCGGGCGTCACCCTACAACAACCGGGCGCAGACCCTGCGACTGCAGGGCAACACGGCAGGTACAAATAATAATACAATATTTGTCATTTTCACACAGGATACAAAATATACTCGGTACTCAGTATCAATGCAAAATATGTCTTTTTCAATATGATCTTGCGTGTCCTCAGGTGCTCTGGCGGACTTGGACCGAGCTGTTTCGCTGAGCGGGGGCCGCGGGCGGACGGCCTGCCAGGCGCTGGTGCAGCGGGGCCTCCTGCACAGACTGGCGGGACAGGACGACAAAGCGCTCCAGGACTTCCGGGAGGCGGCGGAGCTCGGCAGCGAGTTTGCCCGCCAGCAGGCGGTGCTGCTGAATCCGTACGCGGCGCTTTGCAACAAGATGCTACGCCAGGTCATCGGCAAGCTACGCAACCCCGACGGGTGCGAGCCGTCACTTTAGACGCAATCAAGAAATGAAACTTTTGATATCAAATACCGTTTTTTTCCGTGTATAATACGCCCCCATGTATAATACGCACCCTAACAATGGCATGTTGATGCTGGAAAAAAGCCTGTACCCATGTATAATACGCACCCAATTTTTTTTTTTTTTTTTTTTTTTTTTTTTAAATTTTTTTTTTTTTTTTTTTTTTTTTTAAAGTCCCAATGATCGTCACACACGCAGGGAGGCAATGGGTCCCATTTTTATAGTCTTTGGTATGGTCTTAACTAGGCTGGATGTATTTTTTTTGTTGGCGTTGATTTCTCCGACTGCCCGTAAAGGCACCACCGCGATCAGATGAAAAGAGAGGAAAGTGACGTGCGGACATGTGAAAAAGGCGGCTCTGTATGGGAGAGACGTTGAAGAGGAATAAAAACACCCTTGGAAACCAAAACTTGCCCCTCGTCGTGACTCGGAGCCGCAACAAATGTTTCGGATTTGTGTAGGGTACATTGTGACAGCAAACGAGCAGGTGATCGAGCAAGCGTCTGATACGAGAGCATTGCGTTCGTATGGAGCGTGTTTGAAGTGAACAGCAGAGACGAAAGGAACAAGGCAAAGTGTTGTGAAATAAAATATTACCTGTAATACGCATTTTGTTATTTGCTGATTGTATTAAACTATCACATTCATTGTCAGTCAAGAAGAGAAGAGGACTATTATCCCTTCTTTGACGAAATGACCAGAGCACAGTACAAACACACTATTGTTCTTTCGGTATTTATTCAACCCACATTCTTTCACAACATGACAAGAAGAGAACAATACATAAATCAATACTCGTACCAGTACCATGATTTTCTTAAAAAAAAAAAAAAAAAAAAAAAATTAAATTAAAAAAAAAAAATTTAAAAAAAATTGTACCCATGTATAATGCGCACCCCAGATTTTAGGACAATAAATTAGTTAAATTTTGCGTATTATACACGGAAAAAAACGGTATGTACTTTTTAATTGTTTGGATACAAATGTGTTAGTCCCAAGTGTGAAATCGAACAACCAAGTAGACGTTACGTGAGCTGCCGATTCCCAAGAATGTGTTCTTCATTTTGTCAAATTGTGACATCACTATCCAGCTGACTTGTATTATACAGCCCAGGACTGGGAAACTAGGCTGGGCAAAGATCCAGAGCTACTTTCAAGCAACAGCCGCTCTGTCTGATAGGCCAAAAGGTAAGCTGAGCTGCACTGAGATTTGTGTTGTTGCTTTGTGAAATCTCACCGCACTGACACTTGGTCTGTATTTGAATTGCCAGGATTTTCCTCTCATTCTTGAACCTTATTTGAACAAAAATGAAATTGAAATTATGACCACGTCTCTGTCATTTCAATGTAGTGGAACCAAGGAGATTTGTTCAAATTGCACTTTCGTTTTTCACCGTTAGATGGCAGTGTAATCAACAATTACAGGCATGCGTGTGTAGCAGTGACTAACCGGACATTTCATTAGGTACACTTGCTCAATCAATCTTTTAACACTATCCTTTAATTAAAATGTAACATACATGCACTGGTGAAAGGACATCTCGCAAAGACTAAATAATGTGGTTTAAGAAAAAGCAGGTAAATGAAAGTGGAGCGAAGAATTACTTCACTAATGATCTTCCTCCGTGCAGACTTCCAGCAGGCCACTTAAAGCCACGGGCTCCGTGCGCCGCTCCGTCTGGTAGTAGGGGCACGTTCGGAGGTGCACCGCCACGGAGGGCGTGTCGCTCAAGTGCCATCGCTCCACGGGGCAAAACAGCGAGCTGAATTCCCAAACCTGCCGAGCACATCACATGACAGGGATGAAGGATTTGATGGCTTGTAAGCGGAGGTGCACTCGAGTTTTACTATATTCAGTACAGGTATCAGGTATTTTTTTTCCCCTCAACAACGCGCAACAATTTACGACCTTGATTCGGGTGCACATGCTCAGCTGTCGGTCACGTCGCGTTATCATCGTTCCAAGAGCATCGCATCAGCGAATGCACGCGCTGCTCGTCCCGTGATCCCCGTCTATACATAAACACAATATGCCTTTGCACCTCATAAAGTGAACCCGGTCCAACTTTTTATTAAAGTCACAGCAGAACAACTTCAAAGTGTGCCACAACTTTTTCATACAGTCCCACGAGAGAAATTGTCCCAATATTTTTGTCTATCAGGTGTATGTCACGTGAGTTGGCGCATATCTTAAACATGACCTAGTGAGGTCTATAATTGTGAAGTGATGAAATGTTGCCAGCATAGTTTGTATTGTTACTGAGGCGTACCGGGCCTTGCCGAGGGTCTGGCTGGCTGCTGTTTACAATGCGGCAGCTGTTAAATATGGCTGACATTTTCCACTGCCAACTAACGAGGCAAGCGTTAGCAGGGGGGGGAAGCCATAGGGACATTTAGGCAAAGACACATTTTGTCCCAAATTAAATCCAAAGACGGACATTTTGATGCAGGGGAGTCATTAATTCTCATCCTGAGGTCCAATCGTGAGTTTGGTTTCTTTCCAACATGCAAAAATGTTCAGTTAATTAAAGAACTGCATTTTTTTTTCACAATAAACTCACTCCAAATTTTGATATGATTTTTGTCCTGCATATCATACCAAATATTGGCCCTACTCCCGTTGCAGTGTTAAAATGCAATGGATGTCTGCCCTCTAGTGGTGAGACCGCCCTCTGATTGGCTGAGGACCAGCCCAAAGTCAGCCGTGGTTGCCCGGCGACCCAAACGAGGACAAGAACTCCAGAAAAACGATGGATGGATACTTACTTTCTTTCGGCTCTTCCAGGAACTCCTCCCGTGGGAATACGTCTTCTTCTCCCACTTGAGGGAGACCATCCCTCGGCTCTGCAATAAAGTGCCGCACACCTCTCTCATCGGACGCGACACCTGTGACAACTGCGACAAGGCGAACGAGTCCAAGTATCCGGCGACGTGCCGGAGGATCTCCACAGGCAAGTGGCTCAAACGATCCGGGGGATTTGACGCTTTGGTACCCTCGAGCAGCTCCCGCGGGACGTCTGGCCGGATGACCATCTTATCCACGCCGCGGTGGTATTTGACCTCAGCCGGTTGGCCGTCCGGGCGAAACCTCGTTTGGGCAAAAGTGCAGCCGAGGTAAGCCAGGGGGCAACGTTGCAGGAACCAGCCGCCGAGGCCGGCCTGGATTTCGGAGTGCACGTTGCGGAAGTGCGAGGGGTACTCGTCGCGGCGGAAGAAGAGGCCGCACGTGTAGCTGAAGACCGAGCTGGTCCTGTTGTGTCTTCTAGTCACAGACTCGGTTTGCGTACGGACGTGGAGACACGCTGCTTTACCGGCGACCGCGTCTGCGAGCGACGCCTCGGCCTGGAACGGCGCGCCGTCCAAGTTGTACGTTTGCGTCCCGACGTTGACGTAGAGACCGTCCAAACCGGTGCTCTCCGAGATCTGATGCCCTTTGAATTCTTTCTCCAGACAGCACAGCAACGTGACGCTTACCTCTTCGCACTTTGGGAGCTCCTCGAACGAGACGTCCAGATCGGCCGTGTCGGCGCTCCGGTGCGCCACTTCTGTTTTGCGGTTGGGGTCCTTCAGGTGCCAGCGCTTGGCTCGGTAGCTGCTAGGGACGTTGAAGGAGCGGACGGACTTGACTTCGATGGGTTCCAGGCTCCCGTAAACAAAGTCCTTCTCCCTAGGGGTGCAGGCGGCCAGCTGTCCGAAGTTGATGAGCATGGCTCCGTTGTGCACCAGGTACATGTTGTACTCGCCGATGTTGGCCTCCTTGCCTAACTTCTCCAAGACGCCGTCTTGCCAAGGTGCCAGGCCGGATATTCTGTTCTCGCATGAGGAACTTTCTCTCACTGCCTCCATTTTCTTCCCGCTCTCCTCCGTTTTAGCTGCATTTTTGCTGGTCTGCTCACCGTTCATCTCCTTCTTGAGTATTCTCTCCCAGGAGCTGTACTTCTGAAGACTTTCCCTGTCCAGCTCATCACTCGCTTCCTCTTCCATCATCTTTGCGCAGACATTCTGTGTATCTCCAGCAGAAGCCGAACATAAATCCTCCCTCGTGACCCCAACGTCGATATCTTCGGGATCCGTCAACTCCGGGAAAACGCTCTTCATCTTGATGGACTTGAACAGCAGCTCTTGATCCCTCAGCGCCAAGGCGACATCGAGCTGCCGTTGGCTTTCTCGGGACACGTTCCTGTAGAACGTCAAGTCATTGTCCGGAACGGGCCAGCGGTTCCACTGCTGAGAGCAGCCGACCACGCTGGCGGGACACGCCTCCAGGTGGCGGGCCCGCCGATGCCGCGGCATGCTCAACGGGCAGCCGTAGCCGGCGTTGAGGCAAGGAACCGTCTCGTTGGGGCACAGAAGGCGGTGCTCGTCCTCTTTGCAGGCGTGAAGGGAGGCGCCGCAGTCGTTGGGGCAGCGGACCACCGCGCAGCCCAGGGAGAGCCACGACGGCGCCGGGCAGCGGATGGCGTAGCAGTGCTCGCAGTGCTCGTGGCGGACCGCTGGCATCCTCCTGAACATCAACATTGGCTCACATTCAGTGGCGGTAATCAACAGCACAAATATTTCAAATAAGTCTACTTCAGACATTTTGTTCTTGACGTGAGGATTTCGTTTCCTCACGACTTCTTACAATTGGAAAGCGATGCGTCTATTCCTTACTTTTGTCCAAATCGGCTTGCTATGTTTTTCAACCTCCGAGGCTAATGTGCCAAATGGAGCCACACTTGATTTGTTTCAGTTGTTAGTTCATCCGACACGTCTCCACGTTAGCTCAGCTACGCTATCCCGTTCTTTTGAGCCAATGCTAAAAAGCGCATCTTCAAAATGAATCAAAAGAACATGTCAAATCTTTTCCGCCATCAAAAACATTAACAGCCAGTGCAGCGAATGCAATAAATATTTCTCACCTTGTGTTCTTGAGTTGATGTCACCTCGCGTCGACTGACCTCTTGCACTGTGTGCGCTTTTATAAATAGATGAGAGTGGACCGCGATGGCGATAGGAGGGTCTGGACGGGGCGCCATTGTCACAACTTTGCAGAAGGGCTAAGGTCAAGTTACAGCCGCCAGTGGCTCTCATTTGTGTGCGATAAGCCCACCAGTCACTAAACACTACTGCGACACGCTCGTGCTGGAAACTGTCACCGCTGTGGAATTTTGGTGATGTCACTCTAAAAATAAAACAATAATATGTATTTGCATATCAAATCATTCAAAACAGTTCCTTGGCTGTTTTCTTACAGCAATAAAGGGTCTTTTGTTTTGACAAGATGAGAAGGATTTTTTTTTTTCCATAGGAACAGTTTTCATTTAAAACAAAAAACAAAAACACATTTGGTAGTAAAGCAGTTTTGTTGAGTTTTCAGCAGCCACAAGGGATTTTCACGTTTTTTTCCACTAGGTGACAGTCTCACCCTGTTAAAAGAAAGTACAAAACAATACAGCAATCATTTTTCGACCAGATCTTTTTATTTCAAAATTAATCACTATATCATTTGTATGCCCCCTAACAGATAAGTTTCAGAAGTATGTGTATGATTTCTTTTTAGATTTGGTATATTTTATGTTTGTATATTCCATGTTTTGAACATAACACTTTTTTATATAGCTGATAGAAAACCAATACTGCATATTGTACTTTATAAAAGCAAGAGAAACCACATCATTGAATAAAATGCAACACATTAAACAGTTGCGCATCACCATTGATAGCAGCATTGAATTGTGCGGCTTCTTCTGTTGGCCACCAGGAGGCAGTATAATACAGGCATGCAGACAAACGAAGAAGAATAGCACCGCTGTCGACTCAACTCAGGTGTCGTAATTAATTTGTCCTTTTTCATTAAGGATGAAGATTATAAGACAGTGAGTATTGTTATATCATATGTCTAAGTTTGGTATTTGCTTTTCCAAATATTCATATCAATGAAAATATCAATATCCAAATATTTGTTGTTTAGCGTTTTATACCCGCCATTACATCTGATTCTGATTATTGATGCTAAATGTTAGCATGCTAACGGCGTTTTCTATTTTGAGTTAGCATTGTTTCCTGGTTTTAATTACACAACGCGCATTAATTCTCTTTTGTTTCAGGTTTAGTTTTAGAGTAAATTTCAACTAGGACTGGCTTTATATAACCTGAAGCCTTATTTTTGATTAATTCTTAACTATTAGCCAAATTGCTACTTATTGTGAACTGAATTGATTTTCCCCTCTCTCCTCAAGTCAAAGCCAAAAAAAAACCCCCAAAAAAAACAGCTTGTAATTCGAAAATGTTGTACGTTGGGGCACTTGTATCTCAAGGCACCACTGCGTATGTAATACATCTACTGTGTTGGTCACATTTATGTGCTGTGATTTGAGGCAGCATGAAGATTCATCGACCCGGTCCTGTAAGCTGACTAATGGCACTGATTTGCACCGACTGCACCATCATCTATTCCCTTGCATGGACCTCCTCCTCAAACACACACACGCACACACTGGAGAGCCACAATCTACAGTGTGCATCATGCAAGTCTCCACCGGCCCCGACACAACCACAATGGAGACGCTATCAGAGGCAGATGCTTGCCTGGCTCTCCTGTGTGTTGGCGCCGCAATCGGCATATATTTGATTTTTATGGGCAGGCTTTCTTGCTGTAGAACTGCGTGGCGGTTCTGCGGGCGTCCGACGATTGAATTATGCAGTTTAAAGGTTCAAAGGCAGTAGTGGAAACTAGTCGTTTCTGAATTTGCCATGGCTTTGAAGTCGGATAAAGATCTAGCTTACGCATGTCGAACGGAGTAGAGCTTCGGGATCCAGCGGATGGCACTGTGGTACAAAAATAAAAAAGTTCTTGGCTTTTTTTATATGATTACAGAAAGCCCTCTCCATGCCTCTCTTGCGAGTTCGTAATACCTCTATTTCGCAATTTTGGTGCAACTCTTGACGGTATTGGGTTTATTTACACGGTGGACCACTAGATGGCGGTACACTGTTTAGTTTGAGGTAATGTAAATTTGAAATAACGACAAAAAAACCACAAATCCGAACATTCCAGCTTGGACCAAAATCTACATTCAGAGCCAAATTGCTCTATTAAAAAGATCTAACTACTGCAAGTTGCTAATTTGATGAGCCCGTCTGCGTTGTTTGTTAGCATTAAGCTAGCATACCTGTCAATATTCACATTGATCATTTCATTTTCAGGGCATTGGATGGACTGCAAGTGGACTGTTGTGGTTGTCTTGGAAGATGTTTCTCCTCTCATCTGAGCAGGCTTCATCATTTCATGCAACAAGGGCTAGTTCGGACTGTGCCAGCCTGAAAGAGAATTTGGTAAGTCGTGTGTATGTGTGTTGTGTTTAATAGTTTAATAGTTGTATACATTAATTAACATTATATAACCTGCCAATATTTCATTCATTCATTTATTGTCCTGTTGAAGCACATATAAACTGTGAAACAGATACTCATGATGTCATGCGCCATTGCAAAAGTAATCAAATAAGATTTTGTGTCTAACATCCATAGTGCGGCGCTAACATCCGTCTCTTGTAATGCAATTAATTTCCCCGCTCATCTCACGGAACGCGGCATCCCCAAAGGAGAATCATTCCAACAAGTCCATTTTGTAGGCCACAGGTTAAGCGCTCACAGAGGCTCTGTGTCATGTTATTTAATGTCCTGAAATATGACCGCGCGGAGTTAGTTAGATGGCAGCGAATTGCAGAAGGGGAAAAAAAAAAAGAATCCCCCTTTATTAAAATTCAAAGCCAGTCATAAGGTGTCAGCGTCACGGCAGGACTAATAAAAGCGTCTCTAGTTGAAAGTTTGGGAAGCGAGCACATCCTTTCCGGTCTGCAGAAGCTCCTATAAATCTCCTCCAATTCCTCTTATTGCCATTCCTCTTAAAGATTGGCCCCGTTTGGGAATTTCCATTTTTATTAAAGCCGGCAAACGTGTTAATAAAGGGGCCAAAGTGACGGGACAACAGAGCTGAGGCAAAAAGGAGGATGCAGGGTTGGGGAAAAAAAAGTGACTTTATCACACAGCTCAGACTTATGAAAAGTTTTTTTCTCGACAGATTTTTCTCCATATTTTCAAATCCAAATATTATATATCAAACTATCCTCACTATAAAGCCTGTAATAGTAAAGGAGAATTAACGGAAATTTGAAAATGCATATTCGAGAGGGTGTCGTCAATGATCACTCTGTATTTTGGGAACAGTGACTCTACACGCTTTGCTTTTAATTTGCATATGAAATTCAAACTATTGTAAGGTATTGTTGTTCAACACAATGTTTAAATGTTGAATTGGAGAGATATTTTTTTGTGAAAGCTCATGGCAGTTTTTTTTTTAGCGTTGTGGGTTTGTGTCGATTCCAGATTTGAAGTTAGACTTGTGAGGTTTTCAAGGCATATTGTTCCTGAAAACTTTGTCAGGATTTAGGAGTTGTACAACCACAGCTTGACTTGAAAGGCTCTTCTCAATCTCAATCTGAGAGGAGTGCAAAAGGTCTTTACAACTAATTAAAACGGGAAATCATTGGCTGATTACGGTCTATTTAACCCGCCACCATGAATCACTCCGACGCTGTTGGCTACGTTTAATAGGAAATGCTTTGAGCAGAATATGACATGGGCGCCTTCTGGACTCCATCTTGTGACATATGGTCGCCCCAAATAGGTCACAGGTTCCAGCCAGCCGACTTCCTTATTAAACACCCCCCGTCAATTTGTCAAGATGGCCTCACGCGTGTCTCCTCGCCATCCTTCTGCAATTCAAGCCTCGGCGCAAGCGAGACCGTTGACCAATTAACACGGAAATGTTTATTGGCATATCAGTTTTGCTGTCGGCTTTTCTTCGGCACCCTTGATTCGTCTTTTAATTACAAAGACTAATTAAAAGTAGCTTGTAATGAGGCCCATGTAGGTTCCCCCTTGGGGCAGGAAGTGCGCTTGTGTCACTTTGCATCATTAATGGAGAGAATGGAGCCCAAAGTTGTAAATGAGATATTTCCCTTCACTCATTTGCAGAGCTAATAAGAAGGAGCCGCCATGGAAGTTGGCGACAGCAGCGGCACGCCATTTCACGCCCGATATACCACCGTTGTAATAAATGACAGCTCTTATAAAATTCATGAAAGCAGTAAAACAACTTGTTGTGAGCGAGTCCAGTGATAAAGTGCAATGACACAATTTATCTCTTTGCTCTTGTTCCACCCCAAAGAACTTTTATATGAGGGAAAGTTGCTCAGGCAACCAGTCCAAGCAACGGCGTGCAACCGGAAGTCAAAAAAAATATATATATGGGCGTAAAGAAAATGAGTGAGCAGATCACCGTGACAAATGAAATCAAAAGATATTTTCTGCTATCATCCTGTTACTTGCGCTCCTTTAGTTGACAAGTGTCGCTCCGGTGACTTGAAGCTAATATTTGAAACTGCTAGAAGTCTCACCCAACATTGACACGTTAAGCAACGCCAAATGTGTGGCGCATGTCAAGAAGCTGCCACCCAGCACTACGGCGTTTACTTTGGAAACCATTGAGTAATGTGCTCGCAAAAGGTACGAAAACTTCCCGCTGCGTCGGCCTCCAATTACCGCCAGCCATGTTTACTCGTGAATCAGCGCCGATGAACACAGCGTGGCCTCTCGCCTGCAGCTCCCATATAGGGGCTGTGACTCAACGTGCCAAATAGAGAGGAGGGGACGGGGCGCGGTGAGGTGGCGGGGGGGGGACCGTCACTCTCACACTCCATTAGGCCTCGCGTTGCCAGCGGATGAAGAAAAATGTCTTTGCTTCCGACGTGCCGCAGCACGGACGTCTCCACGTCGGCCGCTCGTCCTTTGCGCGATGACCTGGTGACGACGGGATCCCGATTGTGGTCGAATGGGCGGAGTGAAGCGCGTTTATTTGGCACGTCATGGAAGTAATGGGAGGTCATGAAATACAAAGACTCGCCGTAACTTCACTTAATAATTCAACTTAGCTCCTCCCCCCAACATTCACATTCCAACAATCTGCTCTCATATGCACAAATGTATCTATTAACTCCTTCACTGCCATCTCATCTTAAGATAGACCTTTGACGTCTTTATCCGTCATTGGCAGTGAATGAGTTTAAAAAAAAAAAAAAGCCTTTTTCTAACTTCATTCAGCCGTATTCTCGAAATTTCAAAGGAGCGGCGCCGCTTTTTTCATCTTATACTGAAACCAACAATCAGAAGAGGTCCGTACACTGCCCGTCGAACTCGTTCAAGCCTAAGGCAGCAAAAGAGCGAACGTGACACCAGGAAGCGGATGACGGTGGCGGGCAGGAACAGCGTGACCAGAGAGCAGGCGGATGCGCGGCCAATTCCAGTGGGAAATCACAGAACGGCCCAACTCGGGCCCGAAAGCGTTCCGCTCTAAATGGGACGCATGACGGCACCAGCCATCACTTCACTGCCGCAGTATCGATTACCAATGCGAGGTGTCTGCTTTTCTTTCCCAAGCCGCAGCGCCGTGCTCCACGATTGAACTCGTGAACGTCGGAAGACCAAACTAGTCAGGCGGCGATTGCCTCGAAACAGTCGAAAACTCGCCGGGGGGCTTATTGAAGGCCCGACCCCCATGCAGTGCTCATTAAATTGATTCATGGATTCGATAAGTGGGGCGCAGGTGTGCATGTCGAGGGCTCGGCGGCATCCATCACTCCGATCAAGTGGCTTCTCCGCGCAGATCTTGCAGTTTTGGTTGCATGTGCATAGAAAGAGCCTGATAGGGAGAGGGTGTGCACACTTGTGCAACCACTGTAGTTTCTGTTCTTTATTTCTTCTTCCAATCTCTAAAATATTTTTTGCAGTTGTTACACGGGTTATAGGTTAAGTTTCGAAATGATTTCTTGATTTAAATAAAAAAAGAATAAACCAGCCATTTGATCTTTTTATATACACTGTCGCCATTGAGCCCCAAAAAAAAAAAAAAACACCGGAGTCCTCATCCTGACTTGATTACCTGCGTAGCGTTGAAGGCCAAGCGAGGCTACGGAAAGAGCCGCTTCATCTCACATCGGAAGCGAAGTGCCTAATCTAATACCTTGGCTGTTTTTTTTTTTTTGCTGGTTTTTTTTTTTTTTTCTGAGACTTTCTCGCCTCCTTTGAAGAAGTGTGAGGAAAGAACAACAAACAGCCTCCAGTTAAACCGTCGCATTTATCCGTCACCTTGTTTGACTTTTGTTTTAGCGCAACCATCGCCGCAAGAACATATTTTGGATATTTTTCTCTCTGATTGAACGGCCAAATGGATCCAAACAGGTAAAGTGAGCGAACACGTTCCAATGCCGCATATTCATCCGATATTATGAAATCTCGGGATGGAGCCCATCTGGCCCCTTCACATTTGTGAGGTCACGCTCGTTGCTTTGGCATTTCGTTGCACATTGCTTGTCGCGATCTCGGCCAGCCAAAACAAGACCGTGAAAAGCGGAAGGCCGCGACCTGCTGCCTTCATACCGGAGAGCGTTTCACCTGCCGTTCCTGCTCTTCGCTCACTTTTAATGTCACGCAAATGTCACTGACCAAGCACTTCATGTCAACGCATTCCTAATGCAGTGAAATGACGGAGGTCATGATGGTTCAACTTAAAATTCAGCATTTTGATTCGTCTGCGTTTACCGTTTTGTTTGAAAATATTTTCTTTCTTTCCGGAGCTTACTCCTGCCTTTTGCTTCCACCCCAAAAAATCGCGACAGGGTTTCTCCACTGTCAGATGTACCCCCCCCCTCATGAATATATAAATAAATCCCACAGACCATAGAAAAATGCGATATTGGAAAAAGAAAAACTCGGATAAGACAATAAATGAAACATCTGTGCATGTCAGTTACAGGGTCTAACTTTAGCTCATGCATGAAATCCATATGTACAATCAAGATATTACAAAAAACACTTTTCATCCCCTAGGAGCATATGCGCCTAAAAGTGTGTGTGTAGTCGAGCACCTGGAGTCCAGGGACACTCCATCAACATGACGGCTCTTTAAGGCGCCGTGGACGACTAAACTCTCTAAAAATATATATCAAAGTCAGCGTGCTCAGATCACAGCAAGGCGACGGGTTCTTCGCTCCGCTCGCTTTAGAGGGAGTGGAGAGGAGAAGAAAAAAAAAAAAGGAAACTTGGGCGCAATGAGAGAGAGAAATTAACAAAGTGACGTTAGCATCGCTCAGCCGGTGGCGTTGACGTGACTTGAAATAAACTCGCAGTCCCATGCTGTGAGCGTGCGGGCGCCTCAACTATGCTGGACTGAATTTGGAGTTTAACAGCTTTGCCATTTTGAGTGAGGAACATTTAAAAAAAAAAAAACAATTCTTGGGTTAAATTTTAATGTGAGTTCTGAGTTGTTGCATTGTCTCTTCCTTCATCAAGACCATCTTGCAGCATGAATGAATTACTGCTCCCTCGTGGATCATCAAGGCAATACAAGTATATCGTAGATTCTGGCTTTTCAAGAAAAAAAATAATAATTGGAAGCCTCAAAACGTATCACATTCGATTCAGTGTTTTAAAGTGTTTAGTGTTAATGAAAGTGACAGCTGATATTTTCCTCATCGCAACTAGCAAATTAGTATGCAACATAATCATAGCGAAGAAGAAACACAGTCAATAAATAAATCACTGTCTCCAAAGGCTGCCCTCTGACTTAGCGGCCTCATCATTCATGCCGGCGACTGTAACATGCGTATCCTGGCCACCATTCTGGTTATTGATGACGGCGCCACCGCCGCTCATTATGCATGCTGGGAGCGAGCGTGTGCTCTTCTCCGTGCTCTTGAAACTCATCTGGGCTCAAACAACTCCTGATAGCACTTGCGTAATGCAAAATGCCACAGATGGGCTAACAAATAGCATCTTTAGCACCGTGTTCTAACCTTACGGACTTTTGCACACAAATGGTGGCGCAACACCTGTAGACAGATTATATCTTATTTTATCCTCTGCTAAGAATAACAGCAGTTTACTCAGGGGTCACCAACTGAGAGCGACTTCTGCGTACAGTGGCTTTTCTGTATTTAAATTTTAAAAGCCGCGTCGCGACAAAAGTGTCACCGTGTCACACTCCAGAGAGAGGCGCACTTAGCATGCCCCCGAGCAAACAGCCGTCAAGGACGAAGATTAGTTATCGACTCGGTCGCAGAATGTCACGTCGGCACTGTTATACTGTAAGACGTCGTAAAATTATGATAGGATAAAAAAAAAAAAAAAGCCTTTTGGCTTTTTAGGACATCCTCTGGTAAGAATTTATTTCTACTGGCTCTCCTTTGTTTCTTTTTATGGACATCAATATGTGAATTGTGGCCTCATAGTTAATCATACCGAGCGATTCACAAAGTTTGTGGGAACAGTGCGTGATGCCGAAGGTTCTTTTCAGGAAACAGCGTGAACCACGAGCAGCTGGCGTGTCAGCACATTTTTAATCATAGCAAAGAAAAAAAAAAAACAACAACAACAGCATGCGCCTGGTGAAACAAAAGCCGTGTGAGATGTTGTACTCGTTTCAGCAAACTGTCAAACTGCCTTTCAGCGTTTGGTCAAAACGACATGCGGATCATTTTTAACGACCGGGATATGTCAGTGAGAACAGTTGCATAGCTTGTATGGCAGATTTCCAAACTGTTTTTTACACATCCACGCTTTTTCGCACATTTTTCCTCCCAAATGTGTTTTTAACAGGAAAAAGTTCGAAATAGCAATCGGGGAACATTTTGGTTGTAAATCGACATGTCTATGGCAACGGTGCAAAATTGGCTGAAGTAAATGTCACATTTGCATTTTGGTCACATTTGCAATGTGGGCAATTTCGTCTCTTGTTTTGATCACATTTAATAGAATGCCTCCCTCTAAATAATTTGTATTAAGAGTTCCATCTTTTGACAATTTTTTACAATATTGTAAGTATTTTCCTAGTTTTTGTTTATTTCTTCACCGAAGTATTTATTGATGTTATGTTGGGGAAAACAAAATAAGATCCTAAAAAAACAGAAGAGCAAACAAAAAAAATGTAAATGCATTTGCAATGTTTTAACTTTTTGTTTTACGATGAAATGTCATTTATTTTGTAATTCTCTTGTGTAGCATTTGAATTATTCAAAAATTTTAACTTTGAACTTTTTAATGAATTCCGGAACCGAATTTGTTGAAAACAAAGTTTGTCGAAAAAGATATATTTCGTAACCCCGTATCAGTAAATTGCTTTATAATAAATTATAATAAATTAATAACTGAAGAAAGGAATAGTCTCGCATCGTAGACTGGCGCAGCTATTTATTGATGCATCGTTTTGTTGAAGTGGAGGAGTGAAGTGAGTGAGCATTCAGACAAACACGTGCACTCGCGGGAGCGTGTTACCATGGGGACAACAGTCGGTACGAGCTATTAATCACCCTCGCCGTTGATTAGCGGGTTGGGAATGTCAGGTGCATCACGTCCTCTGGCTTTCCTTACACCAGAAATTTCTGCAGCGCTTTCTTTTACCGTCCCCTCCTTATACGATGCGTTCACCTCGGAGAGAAAGCAACACCCACACGTTGGCGGCCGCAGCTCCAAACCTCGACATCAGACAGGCCGCGCGGAATGCGTCGAGTCTCCGAGGCCCAATTTATTGGCAATGTGAACATGCTATCGTGTCTTCTTTGTGATGCTGTGAATCAATAGAGGGCAGCGTGTCTCCGGAATGTTGAGCGCTGAGCGTGAAACGCAAACTTCCTTCGAATCAGCAGGTTGCGGTGTTACAATGCAGCACGCCGTGAAATGTGTCCAACAAGCAAGACGAGAAAAACTCAAGTTGCTGACGCTTTTTCCAATTGTTGCTTAAAGTAGCCATTTTTAGCAATAAAAATCTATCTGGATGGCTAACTGGCTTTTTAGCTATCAAGATGGTTAACTGCTATCTAGATGGCTAACTGGCTATGTAGATGGCTAACTGGCTATCTAGATGGTTAACTGGCTATCTAGCTATCTCGATGGTTAACTGGCTATTTAACTATCTAGATGGCTAACTGGCTATTTAGCTATCTAGCCAACTGGCTTTTTAGTTATCGAGATGGTTAACTGGCTATTTAGCTATCTAGATGGGTAACTGGCTACTCCGCTATCTAGCTAGCTAGCTAGCTATATATTGTGTTAGGAGTGTGGAACCTTTTTTAGGGGGGCTTGGTGAGGAACGTAACTCCTGTGATTAACGAGGAGTTGATTTTACATATGATTATAGTCGAAGCTTCTCGAGCCGCCACAAGTGAGCGCCTCAACCATGTGACGTTCCGTGGAAGGATCTGGCTGCTGTGCGCGTCCCTCCACGGGTGTCTGCAGTACCCCTGGATGCACCAAGTTGACGGCTATTGTTGGGGCACTGGTGCAAAGCGCCTGGGCAGTCAACGGGGCGCATCGCTTGGCATTTGGACGCATGATTAATTGCTCCCCCCAACCCAAATGTCAGCCCAGGAGCATTAGCACAGACGTCAACAGCTATTTCGAAATAGTTCCGACGGGTAAAATGCTTCGTTTTTCCGTCGTATTCGCACCGTGCACCGTAAACATTTGCGCTCTGCCAGACGTGTGATTGTTTCCGAAGAGTGGCAAATTTATCCTCCCGCTGCCAACGAAGCCCGGGCCCTATTTTCTTGTTCAATGGAGTGCAAGTGGGCGGTTCAGCTCTGTTTGCCGGTGTGTTACCAAAAGAGATCTAATGCAAACACAATTAGAACAGCAGCCACGAGTTCTGTTATGCATAAAATTGATCGACAATCGGAAAGGCGGCTTTTGCCAAGCGCGCTCTGTAAATCTAAGGAAACAATCGCATTGGGTCGGAGGAGGGAAAAGCAGAGTTGCGTTGACTTCATCCTTTGGAGCTGCGGGTTATTATTCTGGATCTCCGCACGCCTCCGGGGGAATTCGACTTACAGGTCCGAGCAACCCACAGACGACTGTCGGATTTCTTGGCGCATTGCTGCATATCTAACCATTGTTAGATCTCATGTTCTTTTTTTAGAACAACTCGCGCATCGCCGCTTCCTCACACTTTTCTGTTGCGGCGGCTTAGAAAGCTCCCCCCCCGCAGTCCGAGGCTTTGATGCAGGGCAGCACTTTCAAGTGGCCCACTGATACGTTTATTGATTGTTCTGTAGCGCAAATACTCCCCTCTGCAGTTGTGCGTTCCCTTCCCCTCCGCTTGGCGGGTGACAAATAGCGAAGTTACGCTTTTAACAGCACAATCGAAAGTAGCTTTCAGTCTGTGAGTATTCTTTTGGTTCCACAATGCGAGCTGATAGATTGAATTTGGCTTTATGTGGGCTTCTCCTTTTGAAAACCGTTAGCTTGTTTGACATAGGGTTGCGTTCCTTGTCGGATCATTTCACCGTCAGCCGTCCTTGTACAGTGCTCTGCGTTTTTTTCCTCAGCCTTTATTGAGCCGAGGAGCACGGTTTCTAGATCGGTTGCCAATCGCAAAAAACAAAGACAAAGCATTCACGCCTATGTGAAATTAAAAACGTAAATGAAGCTAGCTAGCATGTACCTGAAGTACCTGAGGAAAACAAGCGGCGGGAGAACATTCAGATGAGAGCCGGAAGAACCGCTGAAATTAATTTGTGAGAGCAGCTGGGTTGTACAATATGACACATTATAACAATATTGAAAGGTAGCTAATGGGAAGAATTGCATCATGCTATCATTTTGAATTTAGCAACAGACAATTTTGCACCCCGCAGGTGATGATTGAAGTGGGGAACATTTGCGTGTTCGTCTTTGAATTATTGAGCACAGGGCCCTTCATCCGAACGCCGCCGCTGTCTTTAATTCACTCGGGCTGACCGGGAGATCGCCGTGACAACCCCAGTCAAGACGCACAGACATAATGCGGCGCTCACGCCTGCATATAAATGAGCCTGTTACCGCTGCGGTCTATCCAAATAAATTGGGGTTGACTTTGCCGGGGCCCTTTATGGGCGCAGCCGGTCAAGATGGAGAACGTGTAATATTCAGATGAGAGGCGACACTCGTGAGCGTAGGGAAAACCATCGTGAGGCCTCTTCTGTCCTTTTATTAATCTGAAACAGAAGTAATGGCTCACGTACCTCTCCTCCGATTTTTGTATTCATTCTATGACATTGAAGAGCAAAGCCTAATTGAAATCGTCATCACGTCATATCGCTGCAAATAATAACGAGAGCAGTGCAAAGCATCCTGAAGGTGATCATTAAATTTTGAGCAGACTTGCGAGATTTATCGTGATGCTCAATTAGTCATCCAAGGGCAAGGAACGTGGCTATTTAGCATTGCGCTAATTAGTGTCGTCGCAGTACTCAAATTTTGAATTTGATACAAAAGTACGTTCATATCTATAATGATACGATAACGTCGCAAAAGTCTAAAACATCCATAAAAGCAGCGATGTCATTGATGGCAAAACTTTTTATGAATACCAAATAAGTAGAGGAGCATCAAGCTAGCATCATCATTAGCATTAAGCTAGCAGCCTGGTTAAAAAACGTTATGCTCGTGAGTCGCTACGCCAGCATGAGAATAAGCGGTCAGCCGAGAGACAGAGGAAGTCCGGCTCCTGGGACTGACATGAGCCATGCGCGTGTGCCGACAGCATGATGAATGAGGACGAAAGACTGAGGAGCCCATAAATCAATATCACCTACATCCTTTGTGAGCTTTAAAATCCCGAGTGCGTCTTTCTCGTTTCGACGATGATGGCGGGACACCCGGAATGTTAGCGGCGGTATTCCCCACGGTTCCCCCGACCCGCTGTTTGCCGCTCCTCCCACGGAATATCGCGGGCTCGCGGCAAAAGCAAACTCGACTAATGAGTCTTCCTCCGGGGCCAGTCGCGTACTACCTCTAAATGCATCGCTCCGACTCCATGAATGATTTATCGCAGGAGGCTCCCATGAGCCAATGAATTGCGAGCATTAATTCCATACAGGCGGCGTTGAATATGGACGTACAATATTCATGCAGCTTTGGGTGTAATATGCACCCCTGGTCAAATGGCAGGTTTTTGTAGAGAACAGAATGAGACCAAGATAAATCATTTTACAGCCACCAATAACCTATACGATCCAATAAAAATAAAAATAAACAACTGTGTTAGTTTTGTTGCCCAATGTGTATACCTTCTTATAACTGAGGATGTGTTGCATTGAAACTAAATGTAAGCTACTAAACGTTTGAAATCTGATTTCAATAATGCTTTCGGTGTCTTGGATTCAAAATCATTGTATTGGTCGGTACCCACCTCTTTTATCCGATCCTGTCGAAACCAACACATAGAGTAGAAGTTTTCCGTTCGTCTTGACAGTCAGCGCATTTTGTTGTCGCTGCCTGATGTCAAGAGGCAGAGTGAAAAGAATTGACCCAGTGCGCCACATGACAAGGATGTGAGCGCCATTGACTGACAGCCGCCGAGTGAAGATTAAATGTAACGTACATCCCTTTTCCCGAAGCTGCGACAACAGAGCCGCCATTGAACCTCGCCGTCGGCGGGAGGGAATTTGTCACGCTCCGGAGGAGCCTGGATTGACTCCAAAGAGCTGCCTCCGTCACTTTTTAGTTACACTCCCCTGACAACATCGGAGACCAAATATTTGTTCAGAGATGAGTCGGGAGAGTGCATCGGGGAAAAGGTTCTTTCGTGGTTTTTTTTCGAGGGCCGTGGACCTCCCGCTTCAGGCTCCGAGAGAGATAGCCATCCCACGGTGTTGCTGTCAAAGACGACACGAGTGAAGAGAAGGTCAACACGGCGAGTGGAAAACACACTCCAGGATCAGATTGTTTGGGGAGGAGCTGAAAGAGAATCCAAGCTGTGACAGGGGTTAACCCCTTTTTATAGAAATAGACTGACAACTACCATGTAAATTTATACCTTCAAGTGTATCGATGTGGCAGTTAGCCGAGGCTAACACCGGTAGCTGATGCTGCATCTGTGGTTAGCTTTAGCCTATGACATGTTGTGATCTGGCATTTGGTCCAGACCCTGTCGGGAAGGAGCTTGGTTTAACCTGGGTTGTCAGTGAAAGTTAGTTCCGTGTTTTATAGCGACGTAGCATCACCTAAAAACAGATACTCACCCTAAGTGGGACTTGAACCCACAACCCCCAGCTCCGGAGGCTGATGCCTTCTCCATTAGGCCACTGGGTCATACTTTTGATTCTGAATGTTCAAAGTAGCATAACGGACAATAAAGTGGCAGATTGTCAGCCTGCTCATGGTTTTCATTCTTTCTCTTTACAATTGAAAACCATCAAAAATGTTGTTTATACTACTTAGTTGTTCTATCAACACAAATGTGTTTTTCATCCCAAAATGAGCAAACAGCATCATAGCTTCATCCTGCATGTTGAAACTATTCTTTTTCATTAACATCCTCTGCAAACACCATAAACAAGCATCTTGTCAACAAAACCTCTCGATGGCCGCCGAGTCGATTGTCTCATTTGCAATTTGGGCTATTTGACTGCGAGCGCGAGCAGCAGCAGCAGCAACAGCTGCTGCCGCATTGCCTGATTCCCAGACCGGAGAAATTCATTCAGATCTTTGCTCTGATTTTCCATCGCATCTCTTGCCGGCGCCTCCCGCCCGATCCAGTCTGCTGAACGTCCTTCAAGAACAATCCAGGGCTGATTAATGAAGCCAAGCCGTTTGCGAAGGCGCAAATTGAACCTTGCATTCTTTTCGGAATCCATCTCCTTCTCGAAAGCAACCACGCTCCTATTAAAATTTACTTGCAGATTTTCCTCAGTGCGCAAATACGTGACCAGATGTTGTCTGACAGCTTCATGGTGCCACAAACAAGCTGTAGGCATTTGAAAGCGTTTATTGCAGACAGATAGAAAACACAAAGGATCAAGCTTCATAGCTCTTAGTGGTACTGTCCGATACAGGAACCCACATAACTGTACATATTAGCATTCTACCTCCCTTCACCGCTGCTTCTGCTAATCAAACATACTTCCTGCTCAAAAAAACGGATGCAGCCACTTAATAAAAAAAAAGACAGTTAAAACAATAAATTAGGGGCAGCAACGACAATGTAAACAGCAGTGGCCCTAACAGTGAACCCTGTGGAACACCAGAAAATATCGGGGCGGGGTCCAGCGTGCCAATTAAACCACTCCAGAGCACTACCAATAAATCTAAAGATTTCTGCTGTCCACCACTTTTTACAGAAAAAAAAGCCTTTTTGGAAATGGGGTTGCACCACCCTGGTGGCTTAATCTGGCAAACCACATTCTCTTAAAAAGAAAAACAGCTTCAAAAGAATTCAACGATGTTCCAATAATAACGACAACCAGGATCATTTTGACAGCAATAATCATGTTCCGAAACGATCACCGTTTCATCAAGACTTGCAAACTAATTAGAGCTCATCGGCAAAAAAGAAAACATGGCAGGGGCCACCTGTGTCATTCTGATGGAGAGCATGTGTCTACGGCAACCCGTGACCTTCCCTCCCACGCTTCTTAACCAGATCAATTACGCGTCGGGAACAGACGCGGCGAGAAAGGCGAGACAGTAAGACCGTGACCTTGTCACAGCGCCGAGGGTCACGATGAATAATTCCTTTGGAGCGCTATCAAAAGCTAAAGGTTGAGCTCAGGGTCGGTCGGGGTAGGGTGGAAAGGAAGTCGAACAAAATAAGAGCAGAAGGGCGTGATAAAGTCGTGAACATTTTCCATCAGAGGTTTCCAAAAAATAAGTGGCTTTTTCCCCAAGGACTCCCACATAATCCTCACGCCAGTTAATCTCAACAACCTCTGGTAAATTTCCATTACAGATAAAATCAGAAAAATAAAAATCGGGCGTCAATCACATGACGCCGTAGACGACCCCTGACGCTCGACACTTAGTGTGGAAAATTAGGCCGCCACATTTGTTACAGTCCAGCCCTCCGCGGCCATGTAAACACCGTTAGGGCCACTTTCCTCGGCAATGATTAATGTCGGCTCTCAAGACTTTCACCTTCAGGTCGCCCCACACGACTGCCAACCTGCGCCTCCGACAGACCGACCGACTGGTCGTTTACGCCGCCCCGCCAGCTTTGGCGCACTATAATCACCTATAATGGCTGTTTTATACACTCATTGAAAACCTGAATATGAGTTTAAAGCCATACTTATTAATCCTAAAATGTGTCTCCGAGGCCACAAATGCTACTCGGAGCCATTTGAACAGCTTGCCGCTGTGTGAATTCTCCTCTTTTAGAAGATATTATTACCTTTTGCTGCTACATTACTGCTTAAGATGGGGTTTGCATATTTGAGATGGTTTTTAAAGGAGACAAATTATACTTGTTTTTGTCTTCCTGCCTTGTCAAACCGTTCCAGGTGTTTTGCTTTAGTGCATAGGTGTCAAACCCAAGGCCAGATACGGCCTGCCACATCATTTTATGTGGCCCGCAAAGACAAATTTTGCATCAACTTTGACATTACTACATATTGCTAGCAATTTTTTATGACCATTCATCTTTTTAAACTATTTGAACAGTTTTAACTAGTCTCGGGTTATTCATCAACTTTTTGTGTAGTCTATACTGTATGTAGACGTTGACAGTCTTAATGGCCCTCCGAGGGAAACTATGACGACAATGCGGCTTGTGACAAAAATTAATTTGACACCCCTGGTTTAGCGGCATGTTTGTGGCTTTTCGTCCCTAAAGCTTCCCTGAAGAGTCTTTGCTGCATCTACATTTGCTTTTCTCCAATAGCTTCCTAATCCATGTGCCATTTATCACGAAAGACGGTTTTGAAATGAAAATGTTTTTGAACAATAGCAGATAAGATGTTTTTTTTTTTAAAATACGGGTGGGCAGGCACTACAGCGCGAGCTATTTGTATGCAAGCTATTAGCAACTCCAATCTCCATAATTTGTCGCCTTTAAGTCTAAAAATGCAGATTAGCACAAGAGGTGTCTTTTCACGTATGGCCTTTAGCCAGCTAGTCAACCTGCTGTCTTATTTATGCTAATTGCCAACAGACGTTTTGTCTTGTTTCACAGACCACAAGCTTTCTTTTTTTTCCCCTTTTCTTCCTTTTTTCCTCCCACTTCAGATAAAGTTAAGATCATATCAGCTCGTTATTAGTACTTATTGAATTTACTGCATTTACGAGCATAAAAAATAGTAATCTGCAGGATCCATCGCCAATAATCTGGAAATTTGGTTTGAAATGCAAACGGAATACAAAGTAGCCAACCAAACTATTTGGCGAGCACGGTCATTCTGGCTGCTTGTTTATTTCCGACACATCAATCACGATCGCCTCCCGATGACTTATTCATTAACTTGTGCAGAGCGGCCCGTCGTGATGATGAGAGCGTTAAGAAGCGTGTTTTTCAGGACGCGCTATTCGCCGAGCGGCGTGTCAGCATTCCTGTGGAATTAGAACCACTGTTAATCAATTCTAGCAGACCTGGCGCACGTCCAAGATGCAAAAAAAAAAAAAAAAAAAAAAGATATTTGCCGTCAAGGAGAGAAGATGATGGAAAGCGTAATACCTTCTTCTTGACTACAAATCACTCCTGATAGTCTTGCTCAATCTGATCAACAATTAAAATCTGGAATTTGCCTCCATATGCTTTGTTACACGTTAAAAACGATTCATTTTCCAATTAGTCGATCGGCCGCGTTAATTTACCTGAACTCCATCGGGATGAAAGCTGAGACGTCGAACGTTAACGCAAAGTGACGGCTACCGCGGGGAAAGTCATGTCTTGCGTGTCCTTATCTGGAGCGGCGTACACGCGTGATCAAGGTTGCTTTCAAAGTGCTGCTGCGGGATGCCCCCCCTCCCCGTCTATTGCCCCCTGCAGGGATAGGAGGCCAACGTTTGCCCAGCTGTCAGGCGCTTCCTCTGAAGCCAGCACGACCTATTGGAAAAGTCTATAATATCAGCGGGTCTTTTACTTTGCGCCACTGAGCATTTTCTATGAAACTCTGTTTATGTCCGTAGGGGCACTTTAGCTTTCACAAATGTCCTCAGAGTGTAAACAACAGGACAGTTTCAAGTACACGCTATGACCAAAGTGCTTTATATGTAGGTCGCAATCGTGTCATGGAGCCAAAATTCTGTTTTGGCCCGATGGCATTTAAACGCCCGTGACCATTTGGGCACGGCAATTTTACTACTCTTGTGATTCAAATTGTACCGCTACTGTCCTGGATGGCAGGAACAAAGGCAGATTTGTTTGCAGGCACTTTAATTTGTCTGAAAGTCAACAGTGGTGGGAAATTGAAGTTGGATTGAAGGTTTGCTTTTGATGAACGGAACATGAACAGACGCTTTTTGGACGTTAAGTCACAATCAAGTTTGATGGCTTGACCTTGGCGGAGTTTAAAGACATTTACTACAGCACTGTGACTGGTCAAGAAGATCAAATAAATGTCAATTGGAGATACTTGAAATTCAATCTTACCTTGCCCTTGGACTTTTTTTTGTTTGTTGTAGATTATAGTTAGTCTTGCTCAGGACACTAACTCTTGAAGGTTTTCGAACAAACGGGATGGAGACTTGTAGAATTGAGCGATGGCAGCGAGCAGCGACCCGACCTCGCTCGGCTGTCTTGCGACACATCCGTCCGCTTGCAAAGTGACGGCGAAAACAAAACAACAGACCTCAGCCAAATTCAATCGAGTCGCTCGGCTTTGCCGGTAAGCGCGCTGACAATTCCTCTTGTCTCTGTAACCTTGACGACTGAGCTCCTCTTTGTCGACCCCATCCTGACTTTCATGTGCCGGCGAGACCGCCCGGCGACCCGGCGTGACAGCTCGACGCGATTGTCACCGCCGGGCTTTGACGACGACGCGGCTTCCGCTTTATGCCATGTTTATCTCCTGTGATTCGGAACTTGGACACAAGGTAGAAAGAGGGCCCCGGCCGGCTTCCATTAAAGAGGCTCTTGGCGGCCCGCTGACACGAGGATAATCCAAACAGAAATCAATCATGGCATTGTTATCGGGGTAATAGGTGAGCAAATATGTTTCCTGCTGGCCGTCCTTATTATTCCAGGCTTGGCAGGCCCCCGGGAACCGGTGAGCCAGATGGAATTGAGTCGTTGTCACTACCGGGTGAACGGGTAATGAATTACTACAGGACAAATGGGACGCTTCACAAGAGATGAGGAATCCTCCCACAAGGACTGCGAATGACAGCATCCACAAAGCCTTCTTTAGCAACTATAAATACATCAATGTTGGACCAATGGGAGTTCTTTGTCATAAACAATATTTTCCAAATCAAAACAGACAGTCCTGCCAAATTTGAACATTTTTCTCTTTTTGTGAACGAGCTGTGTTTGTGATTTTTTATTTATTTTTTTGACGATTGTGACTGTTCAAAATGTCGACTATTAACCAAGTCCTAAAGTGCTGTCCATATCAAGTTTGGCTGATCTGCTGATTATGATTACATTCAGAATAGATGGGAAATAACGATAGCCAAGAAGCTAGCTTGTACTGTCCGGTTAGCCTAGCCTAGTTGTAGCATGTCTTCCTTGACTCAACTTCTCTCCGATCATTTTTAATTGTTCTTCCTGTCGCTAGGTATAGCCTAGCCTGCTTTAACTTTTTCTCCACACAAAGCAAACCTTGAAACCCCGCGACCGAGGCTTCCAGCGGTTGACGAGCCAATTGGTGACGGCGTCCGGCTAATGGAGCTTCTCCGGTGACACTCATCGCCGCAGGATACGATTACGCCTCGATAATTATGAAGGCGATTTGCCATTCCGGCTGAATGAAGTCGGACTGTATTATTTGTGACAGCGGCGCGCTGACTGTCTGCGGACGACGAGTTTGATGGGGAGCTTCGATGATTGGTGACACAAACCTTCTGCTGGCACGAGCGCTGATAAATGCGCCCGCGTGTTTCAGAGGTGATGCCGCGCGCAATTTCTCAAGCAGACAGCTCCGCGCGTTCGCCGAGGCAGATGGCCAACTTTGCGAGTCGGTTAAGCAAAACGCTACCGAGCGGGGTAGATACTTTGCACTTTGTGTTCAAATCAGAAGTGAAAGTATGCGGGGGGAAGGCTTTCGGCATATGTTTATAACGTTTCAAGGTTGGGGAGTGCAGCGTTGATGCCGGGTTGTCTTGACAAACCAGACATACGACTGTCCTTGCAGTTTTTCATGTTACTGTTTTACGCGTATGGCCTGGAAGTGTTTAGTGTAATAATCCATTGTTATTAAGTCTCCGAGTTTTTTTTCTTCCCCATTTCCGCCATCATTGCAACGCTTGAATTATTGATGCAGCGTTTGTGGCCTATGCGTCTACTGTGCGCAATAATGTACATCGGCGATGTTTTGCTGACTGCGTTTGCGTTGTTTTGTTGACATGATGTTTATGCAAATGTTCTCGTGAGGCACACCGTTCGTTGTATTTCATAGCCCGCTTGCTAACCCAAAAGTTGTAAACAGCAACGGTCACGGATGAATAAAACAGCGGCCGCATTACTTTTACGTATGCCCATCCCTCCTAATAAACCCCCGTAATGTGAATTTAATACAAGACAATGTACAATATAATACAAAATAATACAGTTCAACTTTTTACTCAATTGTTATTTCCCCGCACGCACCCATCAGGAATATCCCTCAAAGTGACTCTTTGCAGCTGCACGTGTCGAAAGCAAGCAGATGTGGAGGCTCCCAATAATGAAAAGCATCCGTCTAGCAAACAAATTCTAATTTACCGCCGCCTATATAGTCGGCATCTGCTGAGCAATAAATATGAAATGCTCGCATTTGCTAAGCATGTTAATGCAACGCGCCATCTGCACCGGCGTAAACGACAATTCTTAGCCCACGCTTAAACGTTGAAAGACAGACACGCTCGACAAATTTAACACACATATGAGCTCACGCTGGAGTGCATTTTCACAATATTCCAGACATTTTGTACTTTTTGTTTCTCTCCCCCTCCTGTCTCGGTTTGGCACTGACACCGCCGAAGAAGCCTCACGTCTTAAATGTTGACGTTTTCACTCCCCGTAGATTTTTCTGCAAATGTGTCGCCCGTCGCAGATGTCAAGAAATTTGTGTTGGCTGGAAGTGTGAAATTGTGCGCGCGGAAGGATTACGTAACGGGGACACTCCGTGTTGTTGTCGCTTTTTAGATTGACGTGCATCTTAAGTATGCTCTGAAACATTCTCAGTCTGGAATCTGCCAAATGCCATATGGTCCCTTTGTTATTTGACTGAAATTTTTTTTTGATCAAAACTTGAGGACAACTAAACACGTAGAACTGATCTCACTTCAGAAAATCCCAAATGACCGACATTTGAAAAAAGAAAAATCGAGTTTGGTCTTCGAGGATACGCCATTGCTTCTCTGTGATGTTCATAAGTTGGGAAGAAAGTTGCTTCCCACACGCCAACCCTTTCGGTCAGCCTCTAATTTATTTCTAAGCCGCTTGCAAAATGCACGGCGCTGGCTTTAATTACGTGTGGCTGGTGTCGTCTGGCGGCTAACAACCCGCTCTATACCGCATGACAGCCTGAGCCCGAGGTTAGCGTAGCCTTCTTTGCTTGTGATATTTCAAAAGGGACTTAGCAGGTAAACTGCGTCAAAGGCCAAAAAATAATTGCGACTCGTCGGTAAGACTACAAGCTCCCACCCGATGTTTTAAGAAAGCAACTTTATTTAAAACAATCAAATTGAGGAACCCTTGCTAACAAAAGCAACAAATTTAATACAACTTGACTGGCTTTGGCACGTCTGTGTTGTAGCGAACTTTGCAAAAAGCTGCCATTACGTTGTCAACACGCTCGACAGAGACCAATTTTTGTCCCGACGTGCCAAAAAGCATGGCTACAAAAAGCGTCTCCAAACACTCTCAAGCAAAAACATTCCTTCCTTTGCTAAGATAATTGCTATTTTTGTTGATGTCAGCCAAATGTATCCTCCCTATCAGCTGTCACCTGTAATGGCGTTATTTGCGTGACGTGTCACACCCATGACACGCTGAGTCAGCAGCAATGAGCAAACAACACTGGGGACCATTTTACATTTCTGATTCTCCTATTGTCCAGTTCGACGATTCCTCCATTTTTTGTACTGGCTCGTTATGTTTGCACCACGGAGATGATGCTTTCAAAGGATGACGATACATCTAATGGAGCAGTTTTGGCGCACAACAGCAAAGGGGAAACACCGTTTCATCTGCAAGACTTTGAAAGTCGCGTCCTCGCTAACTACCAAGCCAAAGACACCGCCGACAATGCGGACCGTGATGTGTTTCTTCGCCGCCTGCGATTTGCAAAATTCTCAAAGGATATCGACGTAAAAAACAAAAAAACAGACCCCTAATTATCGCTCCTCAAAAGTTGGCATCAACTCGCCGATAAGAAAGCGCCCGAATTGGTTATTTGCGCAATAGGAAACGCGCTCCGTCGCGGGAACTGTTTAATTAATGATGGCGGACAAAGATAGGCCGTTAACTCCGCGATGTCAGTCAAACGCTCGGAGGCAACTGGAGCTTGTTAAGTGATGCCAGAAACAGAGGGAGCGGATCTACAGGATATCCGCTAGTTTGAAAGCGTTAACGATGGGCCCGAGCGCGGACTGGTGCTGTCAAACTTAAAGCCCAAGAACCAAATCTGGCCAGCCACATTTTTTATTTGTGTTCCACTCAAAAAAATAAATAAAATAGTGGGTCTACTTTATGTTTGATTTGGCTTTTGTTTTTGGTCGGGAACCTGTCCCAAAATGGCGACCGCGAAACAGCAGACCGGGCTTCCGTTTCCCCAGCCACTTCGTCGTCCAACCAGATGCCCGAGCCAGCTCCAATTTTCCGACTCTGATTTCAAATTCAATTTGTTTCCATCAATCCATCCTGCCATTCATCCAGTAGCGATGAAAACACAAGGGTAATTGTGTTCTCGCAATTATTTGATTAGGTTTTTCCATTCATGTGATTCTCATAGTCTTAAAATCCCTCTGAGGGAAAGCGTAACTACAACGGGGGCTGTGATGAAAATTAGTTTGACACTCCAGCTCGCAAAAAGTACATCAAGGTCACACTGAAGAGAAAATGAACTAACAATGCCTCGAAAACAGTTTTGTAAGACTATTACGAGCATGAATGGATTTTCAGCGTCTCGTTGAAAAATTTCACAAATATTTAATTATATGACATGTCTCTTGAGTGCCTGCAATTAGGTGCACATGGAAATTTGGGCGTTTTATGAATAGTTTTACGAGACAAAAGTACATATAATATCAATTCCAATATAGATCCATTATGACACATTTAAGTATATATTCTTTTACGACTACTACTGCAAACGTCTGTATGCCTCCAGAGTGTAATTGAAGCATGTGTTCAGCAGCAATGTTTCATTTATAATGTGACATGTTTGCCCTTAATCAAAGGAAATTAATTGCTTCACACAGTCAGGATTTTGCAGAAAATAATAGATTGATTGTGTATTAATTATTCCCCGCCCCCGTAGATCAATCTAAGCCCCTTTAAAAAGAAAAAACCGGACAATTCATTGCTTCTAAGATCCTTTTTGGAAACCTGTTGTCCCTATAAAATTATTAACACGAGGATGTGCATTATATTTGAATCATCAGTATCGACATGATAATCTTACGGTGCCAACAAGGAGTGGCCAAAGGTGTCGTTTATGCCACGCCAGACGCCACTCCTTTTCCCTCACTCGCAGCGGGTGGAGGACCACCGTCCTCCCTCGCTACTCACCCACCAACCCACCCACTCCCTCCCTACTCACCCACCAACCCACCCACTCCCTCCCTCCCTGCCTGCCTGCCTCACTCAGTCAGTCAGCGGCTGGGATGCAGCCCTGCAGAGGGACTCTAACCGGCCACAGCGGCGGAAGCTGACGAACGAGCGGACTTGAACCGAAACCGTACTAGTTGGACTCAAAAGTGGCGGAGAGCTCGTCTACTATTTCGGGAATGGACGTGGGTACCCGCTGAGCAGCTTCTCGGACTTCTCTGGTAATTTTCTCGGCTTGAGGGTGGACGCGACGGAAGCGACGGTGGAGGCGACGGAGGTCCGCTCAAGGAGCCGAGGAGCCCGGCGAAGGGAGGCGGACCGTACCCGCTGCTTTCCCGGTGAGTCGAAGCACTTTTTTGTGTGTGTATATGTTGCGAAACTGTTTCATCCAAATCGAGTAAAAAGGAAAAATTAACGATCGCGTCATGATAATAATTATTTTTATTTTTTTTACCTGCTGCTCCTGTCTGGAGTTAATGAACTTGCTCGTTATCGAATGAAAGATGGAAATGTGAATTGCTTTGAAAAGCTTGGATACACAACCGATCGTTTTCCACTTGCATCAACACATCGGAACACTTACGTGCACAATGAGAGTGGCTTGGGTGTGCAATTAATGCAGATGAGTTCGCGCAAGAGTGCTCAGGATTTTTTTTTTTTTTTGCAGGTGTTCTTGTAGTCCAACCAGTATGCAATTTGATGGCTTCTTAATTTTGCAGTGTTGCCTTGTAGTGCTATTGTTTGGGTTCCATGTTAGAGGCAGTTAGTTTTAAAGGGCACAGAATTTTTATTTTTATTTTTTTTAACCAGCAGTATTCTTTATTCCCCAGACATTTTATACCGGCCGTCATCAGGCTTGGTAGCTATGAGTAAAGTCAACCAAGACCAACAACTCGGGGAGGGTGGGGGAACCAAATTAATTATGTGCTACCAGGAAATCCTCCTTCAGCTACCATGTGGTTTTTCTTTATGTATAATGCAACGCCACCCAGACGTGCAAGAAAGTAAAAGATTAAAGACTCTTGAACGTTGTAGACCAGGAAGCTGGCCCAAACATGAAGCGGAATTAATTCGACAGCGGGGGCCTCGTCGGAAAGTCCGATCTCTTAACCTGTCTTTGTTGGATGACGTTATCAGGTCAAGGGGAAATAAAAAAAAAAGCTCACGACAGACTGCCCTTGATTTGGTTTTGAGTGTGAAGCTGCACAACTGCTCAGTGCACGGTCAGAGCCACACATTTCGTGTGATGTAGCTTCCCCAAAGAAATCCGAAAAATAGTACTGCAAGTACCTGATGCGCAGGAATGATCACGCGTGCTGGCAAATTGCACAAGCCTGACCTCCGCTCTCCACGGCGCACACGCAGCAGGTGCATCATTTCAGCGTGACTAGTGACCCTCCCGCCTGCTCAAATGAGACAAATATCGACGTGAGTCCTCTAGCGAACCGAATACGGCGACGAAAGCTGTGCCACGTGCATGAAAACATATTGCGGCAAAGAGAGCGAGCGATCCCACTGAAGGGTTGGGGAAGGAAGCGTCTCGCCAAGACAATGGCACCCGAGGGGGTCCGCTTGTCACTGACAAATCTGAGTGGAAACAGACATAAAAGTCCCCCGACCCAACAAGCCAACACGTCCCCGAAGCTTGTCATCGACTTAGATGATGGCAAGGCGGTGATAAATTGTCACGCTCAACCTCCGAGGCAGCGGGGGGGGGGGGGGGGTCTCAAACTTACTTTACGCCATTTTCAGAAATATTTAGCTTTCTAATTGCTACCATAACGTAACATCAGCGCAGCTTCAGGAATCCGGTGAGCCGCGATTGGTTGTGACTTGGCAACTGTGATGTCATATTCAGTCGACAGCAAGTGGCAAAATGGCCGCCCCCTGGGGTCGCTGATGTAGTGGTAATGAAAAGAAAAGAAAAAAAAAAAGGCTGCCCCCTGAGATGGGGAAAAATGAGAAAAGAAGATTTGGCATCAAGCTTTCAGGGTGTTCCATGGAGGAAATGTCTCCTGCATAAGAGAACCCAACAGCTTGAGATCCGTCGTTCTAAATGAATGAATGATAAATGATGACATCTGTAAACACGGTAATTAACTTTCTACAATTTGACATGACTGACATTTGTTGGCTCAAAGACCACGTTTCATAACTATTAATAACAAGACATGTCTGTCGGCCTCACTCGTATTTCTACTGTCGCGAGGTTCCCCTAAGTGCCTGAGCGACAGACATCCCCTCCAGGATTAATCTGACATCATAATTGGTATGATTGGCGAAACGGCTGACGTTCAGCACCCTCCCCTCCCCTGTCAGCCTCAGCGACGACTCCAATGCGAGCAGACAATCCTAAAGGCGACGCCGCTGTTGACGTGCTGCGGCCCGCAAGACAAAAATAGGGTGGGATAATTGTACAAGTAAAAAGAACTAGTAGTCTCGGTGCTTGGTATCGGCACGAATGACCACTCAAGATCTGAGGGCTTGAAAAAAAAGTGGTATCGGACTTCTGTATTTTTTTAGTTTACGTGTCCTTGTGGCACATGTAGTTCAAGTTGAAATCAAGTCGAGTCTTTCCCATATTTTAGTCCCAAGTCCAAAATAATCATATGACTGGCACGCCTCACCCTCTTCTCCGTAGTTTTATATTCCACCAGCCCTCCCTGAGAAACGACCACTCGAAATAAGATGGCAACCGTTATAGTTTAAGATGGAGCGACTTGTCTGAACAAGCAAGCATCCAGAACCGAATCAAATCGAAGTCCAAAACAAGCAAACGAATGGAGCTGTGCGTCCCATCAGTTTCCGTTAGCATTGCAGAGTGTACGGTGACTCGCCAAAAAACAGATTGCAGCATACACGTTACTTACTCAAGGCAAAGAGTTTGCCATGAATTGAGCGAGCGGCAGCTGGAGGAAAGACCTCTTGTTGAAAAACATGAACAGGGAGTCGGCCATTTTGTTTTTGAAGTGGCTATTTTGGGCAAATTCCAAGACCGCTACTTTAACGGAATTTTTTTTTTTATATGGTGGAGTACTAAGGTTGAGTTGATTTGAGTCATGGCTGGATCGATGTTGGCTTCATTAGGCCCATGTGCAAATGAAATTGTGTACCTGTTATGAATATGTGCGAAAGTCAACCTAATTAACACTCGTGACACGACAGCACCAGGAAGTCACAAGTCGGCCTTATGGTGAGACCTCACACTCGATTCTTTATTATTCTTTATTTTTCTCGTCTGTAAAGCTGGAACAAGGGTGTCGGGGTGTGCCCATGCGTCAGGCAGCTTCATTACCGCTAATTAAGCCGTTCTTTCATCAGTTTCCCCTTGTGCTGCCTCATCCAGTCATCTGCAAAAAACTTGATTCCTTTTGTTGTCTGCGGCAGGAAGTTGAAAGTTGGTCGTAATGAACAGTTTCAGTCCAGATCGGTCGATTCACGGCTCGAGTCTTCCAGCCTCCCTCGGGATTCAACAAAGAGAAAACACGGAGAACGTGTGTAGCGTACTCGGTCATTTGGGCTTTTGATGGAATACGTGTCAAATTATCCCAAATTAATTGGTGATCAACAACAACAAAAAATAGAGTAAGAAAAAAAAAATCTTCCTGAAGGCTTCAAATTATCCCAAATTAATTGGTGGTAAAAAAAAAAAAAAAATAGAGTAAAAAAAAAAAAAACGTCTCCTAGAAGGCTGGCTGACTGTATGGGCGGCCATGTTGACGCTTTCTGTTTTGAATTCATCATATTATATATATTTTCATATATTTATGTATATGTATATACTTTTTTTTTAATCAGGCAGATGCCAGATTAGAGAGATGAAGGTGTTTTGTGGTAGTCAGGGTCTAAAAGGCAAAATATGCAGCCTGGCTGATAGTCGCAAACCCAAACATTAGCGCAAACGAGTCTGATAGCTTTTGACATCTGAAGGCGGCTGGAACGTGATTCCTGGACGTCCTACACAATGGAGTGTGTGGAAATGAGATAAAAAAGAATATAGATGTGTATTGAGGGATGACTTGCAAATTGCTTGCTTAAACCTGAGCTGAACTTGTCGCGACATCTTTCTGCTTTTTGCCTTTGGCGGACTGCTTTAGGGGACAGGCGGGTCACATTCACGCATGTGTGTGTGTATTTTTTTACAGCGCAAACCTGTGATGTTGGCATCCTTGCTGTTGGCAGGAGGGTGATTTTTGCACATCCCGACTTCCAGATTGCTCACCTTTTTTTTTTTTTTGTATTAACCCTTCCCTCACATCTTGAAAGTTTCAACTATTGATCTTTGAGTCTGCCAGAGAAAGAATTCCAAAGAGTGTTTCTTACCTTTATTGTCTGTGATCTGAGTCAACAACCAGTACATTGACACATCAGCACAAATCTTTTTCCAATTTATCCTGCCAATATTTCGGACTATATAATTGCATACATTTTTATTTCAGAGCGAAAACCCCTTTTGAGGAGCAAATAAAATGTGCTCAAGTTGCTGCTGCAGTGCTGAGATGTTGACTGTCAAGGTCTTCAGAGTGCATTGAAAAACGAGAAGCATTTTATGGGGTCTTCTATAATGTCAGAGAACTTCTCTGTTGGCGTGAAGGGAAAATAACCTGACCGGTTACTATGATGCTAATTTGCCGTCCACGTCTGATGCGCCTTGCGAGCTGGAACAAGTTCTTGGTGACATCACAAAGCCGTTTCCAAAGACCAGCCTATTATATTAATATTTTCCTGAAATCCATTTTCACTCACTGCAACTTCTCCCTCTCACTTCTCGAGTGAAACAGACGCAAAGAATCTCGGAAAGTCCGCCTTGGCCCTCCGATCAGATGCCGTAGCGAATAATAACACCGTTTTTGTTTATAATTCTCATCTCAATTGATGACTTCCCCGGGATCGGCAGCTCCACGTCCTCAGCTCGCTTCCTGTGGCGTCTCGCCCTCCGACAGCCGTTGGATTTATTCCGCCCCGGCCGGCCGGGGGAGCGTAACTCCTTGAATATATTTTGGATATGCGATGGCAGACCCCCGGTGGAGGGATGAGTGATTTAATAACACCCCCCACCACCTCTCAGTGTCATTCCGGTGACAATGAACCCTGCGCACAGTATGAGTCCGATCCATAAAAGTACATTTATTTAGCCCAAGCGTGTACGGCGGCAGATCTAACACGTAATGCTAAGCAACGCGTCCTCCAGATATTAGGCCGATGCGAGGCTCCATTAAACATTGAGATGAAACGCGAGCGGCGAGGCGACGGGCTGGAAATGTGGGAAAAGAAAGCAGCTTTATAGCCATCTGAACTTGCGCTTGTTAGCTAGCGCATTTTTAATCAGGTATTTTTAAACACATAGTCGTCACGTTTGAGCAGCTATCTGTGGGCTAATTTGAAGATAACCTAGCTTAGCTGTCCATGTGGATTTTATAGTGATGGATGACGTTCCATAGCTCTTGAATTGGAGCTCATTAATTGTGTGTTCAGTGCCCACAGAACAGCAAGTACGATAAAAAAGAGTTTTGATTCTAAAAAGCATCGGGACATGGAGCTAATCTCCCGTTCAATCATACTTCATTATATCATCAAGTTCCCATTGTTTGCTTCTATTGTAGGCCGGCTATCACGTCACCGTGTGAATTTAAAAGCTTGCGTTGGCTCTCCGGTTCACCCGTTGGTCATTCTCACCGAGCACAATGTCGCTTTCATGCATAAGTGGGCATGTTAACCAGGCTGACCCGAGGTGTAGGAATCTAGCGCGGAGCCTTGAGACATAGCCGCATAACACATAGCTCATTAAAGGCCAATTTCTTGACGGACCCTTTGAGATGCGGTTTAAACACTGGATGTCACGTCGCTTTGTAATATGAAAAAGAAAAACTAAAAGGGAAAGTAACTCAGTAGAGCTACATAATGTTAGCAAAACTGTGGTAGCATATTTTTACAGCAAAAATGTCATGCTAGCTAGCGCTTGCTAATGACAACATGCAGCATGTCACCCCTTCATGTCTGGACTGCAACTAAACGAACCATCGTGAGATTCAACGATTAATCGGCACCTAATTAGCACATTAATTGATAAAAGCACATTTGGTTTAAAAAACTTATTACTTTTATTTTTTGATTCTGATTCAAAAAACGTCTCGTACATCAGGTGTTTGACACATTTACATTAAGGCTTACGTATTTTTCCATGTTTCCAATTCATAGCTATTTCAGATAGATAATTCCTCCACTTTGTGAACCTAACTCTTAATTGATCAATATTACTAAATATTGATTAAACCATCTTGTTAGTTCAATAATATGGCTGTTTCTTTTGCTAAAGAGTATTCTCACACTTGTGTCAATCACAATGTTTTAATAGTAATTTTCAATTCCACTGTCCCTTTTCTTCGGGCTTCCAATATCTGCCTGAAACCAAACATGAATTTCAACGCGGCCCGACTGTTTTTAAATCAAAAAGATTGCGCCATCAAATAAAGCAAGTCTCCTCTTCTTTTCTCGCTGCCTTTCGAGAGTCATTAAGTCGCCGCTATTGGATTGTTAATGGATTCTGGAAAAGGCTGATTACAGCGCGAGTAACGGGCCTTCATAATAAGGCAAATGTGTTTATATGCGGCACGGGCCGGGTAAAAGCTTCCTGTACTCTGCATTGGCGTGACATCACTCCAATGTTTTATCATCACGTACTGTTGTTTGCGTACGTGGAGATGCATTAATTTACTTTTTTTTTTAAGAGTTTCAGACAAAGGAGGTAAACAGCATCACGGAGAAGCTTGTACATATTTTCCTAGCACGTTTATTACTTGTAAAACGTGTTTGATCATGCCAGTCGACGTCGTTTTCAGCTATGGGGAACATTTTCAACGCTTTGCCAGATTATTATTATAAATCTAGCTATTATTCTATTCTATTCTCTGTCTCTCTCCCCCTCTCCTTTTAGCTATAATCTATGACTAGTGCTCTCTTATTAGAGCGCAACCGATTAATCGGACAATATTAGGGCAAAAATCGGCAGATTCCCCCCCCCCTCATTTTTTTCTTTTTTACCACGAATACATTGCAACATAAGACAAAAATAATACCATTCAAAGATCCTTCCCCAACTCCGCAATGAAAACAATTGGCATAAAAATTGGACGATTCTCCTCTGTTGGAAAGTTCAACAAATAATAACGAAATGTAAGACAGCCAACTGTTCTGCATGTAATCAACATTTTCTGAATTTATTAATAAAGTGTACTGTCTGCGTTCTCCGTCCATTCCACCCGTTCCATTCTACTTGAGTGACTCCTTGTTATTCAGACTCTCCGTCACAATGAAGAAAAACGGCATGCATAAATGTTCAAGCATGGTTAGACTATTCCCCAGCAATTTTTCTTTCCCTCTAAGGATGAACAGTATTTGCATTTTGAGGCAAAATAAATGAAATGCAAGAAGAGTTTCTTTGCATGTCGCCTCTGTGATTTGTAGAAGGACACATTGCTGTGGTGCCATAATACGTCAGCGCTAATGACAAGTTGTCTCATACGGAATTGTGCCTTCATGGGAAAATTGCAGCTCTCACCATTTGGATATTCTTTCCCCCCAGAGAGTGTTTTTTGACATATTGTGTATATGCGCCGTGCTCCCCCGGGGGAGAGAAAATGGCGCCTTATTTAAAGTAACAAAAAAAAAAAAGTAGTTCTTCCTGAAAGATCAGGTTTTTATGAATCTTTCAAAGCCTAATAGCATAATTGGTCAGTTTTCAATATTTTTATTTTATTTTTATTATTTTTTTTAGTTTCAGGCACTGCTGAATAATTACACACGAATCAGGTAAAAAACTGTTTTTGTTACGCTCCATCTATTAAATTTGACTATTTTGTCGATTAATTGCATGGATTTGAATGCATTGGATTTTTTTTATATATATATATTTTTTTACATTTTTTTTTATTGTGTTATTTGTTTATTTATTATTTATTCATCACTCTTATTTATTCATTGTTTGTGCCTTCTTCTTTTTTTGTGTTGTTTACTTGTATGTATATTGTGTACTATGTCTTGTCACCGTGGGATAGTGGGAACGTTATTTCGATTTCTTTGTGTGTCTTGGCATGTGAAGAAATTGACAATAAAGCAGACTTTGACTTTGATGTTGGACCTCATGGGCCCATGTAGGCAGTTCTTCCAATCCACGTAAAATTAGGTGGACATGTCGAAAATAGCAAGAACCACTAAAAAAAGTTTCGAGAAACCATCCTGAACTTTTTTGTTTTGAAGCGGCCATTATGAGCAAATTCCGAGGCATGAGCTTTGACCACCTGCTACTTGGGAATTGAAATTAATGAGCCCTGGAATTGTGACGCTTTTATGCTTTTGCCGTCTGTCTGATGTGGGCAAAAATGAGCGATCATTTTGAAGATTTTTCAAACCCGTGTCCGTTTGATGCATCTAAACCCGTCTCAGGACCTTTAGGGGCGCCTGGGGTGCCACGCGTGTGATCTGCGGGTGTCGTGACGGCCGAGACGATAATTGCCCGCGCTGCGCTCCTCCTTTGGTAATTGTCTTTTGATTGAGGTCAGCGGGACAATTAAAAGCATTGAGGGGTGAAAAAACGGCGAGGAGAGAGCCCAGACGCCCGACGTCGGCGACAGGGATGAGCGCCGGGGATAATTGTGCGCGGGAGCCGGCCTCAAATGTCAGCTTAATGATCATATGGACGTTTTGAATTTTTTTTTTTGTAAGATAGCCACACTCCGCCATTTGGTGACTTGGGCGCGATCTCGCTCGCAGCGGGAACAAAATCTGCTCGCGGAATTTGATGTCGCGTGACGCAGCTTTGCATAATCGTCAAGACAGACAAAGCTGGAGAAATGTGAAATTCTGCGGGAGAGATTTTGCACATTTGACGACAGCGGCGGTTTTCGGTGACGTTTTCATGCGCCTCGATGCGGCGTGGGTGTGCGTACAAAGAAGGGATTTGCGGCTTGCTGATTAAATGTCATGTTATTCAGATCGGAACATTTTTTTTTTCAAAATGGATATTTTCAATTATTTCAGCCAAATATTCTGTCTTTTTGGTTCTGTTTGTTTGTAATTGAGTCTTATTATTAAATATTTTGTGGAGGGAGGCCAATGTGAAATCACAAAATATTGTTTTGCCTTTTTGTGTCTCACGGGGTTCACAAAACCAACCAAAAAAAAGAGACAAACCCCCCAAAAATCTTCATAAAATGCTGATAATGATTCTTAATCTGTCTCCAGTGCATGGAACTTCTTGACAACGCATTTTCAGCCACGTGATCCGTCCATCGGGACAAAAAACAAACATCATCGTCAACGTGGGAGCGTCATTTCTCACAATTGCCGAGGTCGCAACAAAGCCGAGCAGCCGGGAATGCAATTTGTCGTATTCGCTTTGAGGCCCATTAGAGCAATCATTGTGATCTCCTCCCCCTCCCCTCATTGTTTTGCCCAAACGGGTCAGTGGTTTCAACACTGCTGACACCGTGAAGACACAGAGGCAGAAAATCACCTTTAAAAAAAAAAAAAAAAAAATCATTAATCTGCTTGAGCATTCACGCTATGTAAGAGTCGAGGTGTGAACAATTCTGCGTTGATTGACAGCGCCTTTTACTCCTGCATACGACGCTCGGCACTGATCTTCCACCAGCGCCAAGGAGGCTGGCGGGCACACTAACGAGCGCAGCGCTTGTCCGCTCGCCTTTGATTTATTACACAGCCACAGAGCGTCACCTCGGCCTTCGCCCTTCTCCTTCCAATTTTTTGGGACACAACTGGATCAAACGGGCTTTTTTTTTTCCCCCGACTGAATGGACGGTTGAGCATCGGGAAGAAGCGACAAGCCGACGCTCGAAGATGTGGGCCGCGTTCTCGGGTTCCTCGTGACGTCACAGTAGTGGATTTCCATCAATCCAGATTCTGTTGTGTCATCGCATTTCATTCATTAATTAGCAGCTATGTTCATGCCCACCACAGCGCAAACGCCCCTTTCCACAAAAATATGTCCGAATGTGATCTGGCTTGTTTTTTTCTTTTCCCTTTTGTTCCCTTGTTACCCAATTTGTTTGAAACTTTGAATTCAAGCTATATACCCGAGCTTTCGGTGTATTGTTGCGCTGCTGGCGGCCAATAATGATTCATCCAGTGTGTGTATACGGCGAGGCAACACTTGCAGCAGGGTGGACAAAACAATTGCAGTAATTTCAGGGCTACTATCCTTTCTCCGCGTGATTGCGATCAAAACATCCGAGGCAGAAGTAGAGCAGTGCGGCACAGGGGGAAAGAAAACAGGGAGGGAGGGAGGACAGGCAGACGAGTTGAAGCGAGATCTCTGCTTCCATAAATGATAAATGCGGGACAACTCCCGCTGGATGTGGACATGCTTGCCTCAACCTTCGGCGTTCTCTTAACGATCCCAATCACCATGCGAGGGAGGAGAGAGCCCGGGAACGAGGAGAGAGCCCGGGAGCGAGGATCCCCGTTGCACCTCAGTAGAGATAAACACACACCGTGACACAGGTGATTGACGAAAAAGGTCAGCGCTGTTTGGGAAACAATACCTGATCTTGTCTACCTCTGTCAAACATAGTTGAGTTTTTTTGGGGGGGTGGGAGTACACAAGAAATTGCTCGGAGCCAGCTGGTTGCTTTTTTGACAAAACTGCTTTTCACGCCATTCCATTTCCGGGGTACAGTCCACATGCATCGGGGGCCCAAATTGAGACGGCGACTCACCTCAAGTGGTCAACCTATTGGTGATCCTTGGGGTAGGCCTCCACTCAACTGCATAATGTATCGTGTTGTGATGCCGAGGCACCGGAGCGCAAAATGGCCACCCGGGTGTCGGAACGCTTGAAACTTGTTTACGTTAGAGTGCTGCTTTCACGGCGCCGACGGTCGTCTGGAATCTGAGCTGCTAAATTTCAAGACGATCAAGTCGGGGTGCGAAAGTGATGTCTGATGATATTGCACATCTGCGCTTATGGTTAACCACGTCGTCGTGTCGTTTGCGTGCAGGTGCAGCTTTAATGAAGAAGACCAGTTGCTGACCTTCTCACCGAAGGGACCCTCCTTAACAAGTATGGGGTCACCATGGAAACCATTTCTCATCCTCTCAGTCATCAGTGGCCTTTCAGGTGAGACAGGCTCGCAGAATAATCTCCTTTGAGACGGAAAGTGCCGTATGTTTTTTTTTTTTTTTTTTTTAACGCTGGGAGGATGGTATGCAAATGCAGGTGGGGGGGCAGTCTTCATGCGAGCAAAAAAAAAAAAAATGCATTTGCATGTATATGTGAAGGAAATATAATTGCAGTCATACGGTTTTTCATCTTTATTGAAGGATTAGGAATATTTGATGTCAGTATCCATAGCAATGCTTCAAAAATGCAGAAGAAAAGTTGATTTGTGTTGCTCAATGAAAAAATACACATTTTCTATATTGATATATATTCCAGCCACGGGTCTTTGGAACATGATTGGTCGACATGATTGGTGACTGAAAGCTGTCGAGCTGCTTTTTACTTTTAGCCTCAGCGCTACATGCAACAAAAAAAAAATCAATGCATTTTGCCTTAAGGTAGCAACATTGAGAACAAATGTGAGACAAACAATGAAGTCACACACTCTTTAGTGTGTGTGTGTATGTGTGTGTGTGTGTTTACTTATTAAAGAGCCGCCTGCCCCAGGACGCATTGATCCATCTCGCTCCCGGCCGCCTCACACGAATCGGACGGAGAAAAATAAAATCCTGGATCATTGTTGTCACTTTCAAATGCCATTGTCAGAAGTCGTGGGACAATTTCCCGAAAGTGTTTTTTTTCCCCCTCATACTTGCATACCACCCGTTGTAGCCCGTTGAGTCTCACATTGAATCATTTTGAACAGATTCAATTTTTCAATTTCGATTCCCTGAGTCATGACTTCAATTTTTATTCAAGGCTTTTTTTGGGTGAACATTTTTTTTTACAGCTGTTCCTCGACTTGCATTATATAGGAGTCACTCATAAAATACTGCCTTATTTATGTTCAACTTTATCAGAATATTAAGAAAAAACAGTAAACCTCATTTTTGGGAAATGACAATTCTTTGAAAATTTGTCTTTGTTAGCCAACTTTGACAAGTGACCACAAACCTCCCGTGGCCTTTACAGCATGGCCACACATTAGTTTGACATATTTAATTGCCATTCGGATTGTCCTTGGAACAAAACAAAAAATCTTTTTTAAGGACTCCCCGGGCCCCCAAAATGCGGAGCACCCCTGCCCGGCCAAACGGGAAAGCGGCGCCTTTTGCGCCGAGTTTAGCAGCGACAGCTGTCACAAAGGCTCCATAGGCTTGAGCGTGCCGCTTCAGACGGCCCCGGGGGTGTGATTGTACCTTTTATGCACCGCCATACTTCCGACATGACTGCCGTCGTAATGGATTATTGCCCCATTGTTCTCGTGGAACATTCCAAAATATCCCCACTTTGGAGGACGCCTGCGCCTCTCTTCTTTCCATCCCGAATTATAATTTGACTCTGTCGCTTGGCTATCCGCTCCTTGTTCGCCCACGTTTCTCCAGACGAGCGTACGGCGGCGGGTTTTTTAACGCGCCTCGCTCATGTTTACAAAGTGGCAGCAGCATCGGGGCCAGTTTGCTCTCTGGCCCGATGCCGATTGAAGCGGGAAGCATAATTGGGCTGTCCCTCGGAGGTGTCTACATTTCAAAGAAGTGGCTTCCAGGGAATAGAGACGCCTCGCGCCGCACAGCTGATGCGCGACGCCACTTTGGCCAAGGGCGAAGGTGTCACTCGCCGCAAATACGCTTTGGGAAAATTGATGGATTTTGACGTAGTACATGTGAAAGCATGATGGACTCTGATCTGCAGATGCGCTTGCGCTATTGAATGAAATCCCCCTAAAAAATCTCTCGTTAGTCTTTGCCTGTTGTTGTTTTGCTTTTTATCCACAGCGTCATCATTAATATTTTCTTCTTACATTATTTCCTTTCGCTTTTGTAACGGCCCGCATTAGATTATTCTCGCCGTGTCACGCTTCATCTGAGGCATAGAATAAAGAATCGGTTGCCATTTCCCACACCTTGGGTTCTATTTTTGGTGGCGCCACCAGGGGATAGTGGCCTTCCTCCAACTGGCAGGAGGACCCTTGTACTCACAACTTCAGCCCAGTAAATAAAATCGGCTTTGGATTCGGAATCTAACATTTTTGGGTGGGTGTCTGTGTGTGGATGCCAGCGCCGGTTAAAACATTTTCATGAGCCGCACAGCTTTCAGCTGGAGCCGGAAGCATGAAGCAGGTGTTGCCATCTTTGTCCACCATGTCGAAAACAAATTCGACATTAAAAGCCTATGTTATCTCCAGTCAGTTTATTAAAACAGAGTAGGAGTGACTATTTTCATAGTTTCTGTCTTTTTGCCCGAGGGATTACTACAACAAAGAAAGCGTGATCCGCCCTCGTCTTCTCTGTCAAAAGATGTTTGCCTTATCATTTCATTTAATGTAAATTCCCAGCTGTGTGTTTTGCTCGGCCCGGCCCGGCCTCCAAATAAAGCTCCGTCAAGCTAGCGGGGCAACCTTTAAGCGAGCGTGAGGATTGAGTCAAAAAAGATTTCAACAGCCGAGGAGCCCAGATGAAAATGATTCATGGCCGGCAACTCTATGGAGGATATTTCACTGAATAAATGTACTCCAGCCTAATCAGCTTCAGTCAATAGATTCTCCCCCGTGAAGGTCTTCATTAATCTCACGCTCCGTCGACTAATCATTCTCATCTGCTCGGGCTCCCGCCAGCTTCTTACGTACTTACTGTACGTAATTCCCATTAATTCTTTGCTCCCGAGTCTGGAGCCGCCACCTAGTCGCTAATCTTGTCCGTAGGTTTCCCCCCCCCTGACGTGCCGTTTTAGCCTCATCTCTCGCCATGGTGGCTAATTTGCATGCCTGGCTTGGATGGATGGATGGATGGATGGATGGATGGATGGATGGATGGAAATTAGTCACAACGTAATATATGTTCCTTTAGCCTTGCTAACGTTGTCATTTGCCTAGCAAAAAATGCTAAATGCGCTAATGTCTCGCTAACCTTGTTGTTAGCCTAGCTAAACAATGCTAAATGCGCTAATGTTAACTGAAGTAAAGTACCAAGAAATTTCTGTTTAAAAAAAAAGTAGCAGATATATGGTCATCAGATTTATATTGCTCAAAAAGATGTTATCACGAAGGCGGCGTTATCAAGACCTTTCGTCAACAATGGGCACAAATTGAATTCGGTGCGTCCTTTTACATCGCCATCAGCATTTTTCCACTTTGCCGCCGCTTCTGAAAGGTACGGATCGACAAAGGGTCGACAAAGGGTCGTCGCTTTTATCAGATGAAGGTAACAGTTTTCACAAGAGTAAGAGGGTGGACGTGAGCTTTAATAGCGCAACAAAAGAGGGTGTTCTTTTTTTTTTTTCTGCTATGATGTATTTGTCAGGATTTAGCTTTAGCCCACCCTGACGTTCTTGACGCGAATAAATCAAATGACCTTTTGCCGCTTGCTCTTTCACGGAACACAATGCTTACACAATAGGCGACAATCTAATCCGTGCTTGACGCCAAAGCGTCAATGTAAGAGCAAACGGTCTACAATTACAAAAGCTAAGTGATGCAATTTACCAAAGCGCTTTGCTGGTCGGGGATACTGCGGTTTGTAAGACATTTGTCTCTGGAGCTGTTTGATGCTCTTTTTAGGAAATCCAGTCAAAAAGTCGTCAAGTCGATTGGAGATAAAAGTTTGATATAGCGTTTTCCAGATTTACTATAGCACAAAGTATTCATTTCTTAATTGTTGATGTTATTTTCTTCAGTTAAAATTATTTGGTTGTGTTTTTTTGTGTTTTTTTTTCATTATTTGTCGATTGTTTTTTTTTTAATTAAACGACCGATTGTTGAAGTTATTTTCTTCAGTTCTGATTTGTTAAAATTATTTAACTGATTAATCTTTGTTAATATTTGAGAGATTAACTTTCTTATCCCTTATTTGGCCGATTAATTGTTTATTGGAATTTTATCTTGCCAAATATCGAAAACGGCATCTGTCTCAGAAAATAATATCGGTCACATTTCTTGCTCTGAACGAGCTAATTTTCTTGTCCACGTGAAGTCTCTTTGGTGTAATACACGGACGGCAGTAATCACACGCTCTGTTTTGTTCTTAGCCCAGGCTTACCCGAGAGTCTCGAGATTACTACTTGGCTTGTGTTGCGTTCTAATCACATCCCACTCCACCTCCTCACACAACTCTGACTGCGGCCCAACTCGGAATGTTTTGCGTGTATCTCGCGGCGTTCCGTGTTCCGCCGCTCATCGGCACCATCTGTGACTTTCCAGCTTAGGTCATTTATTCTTGTTATATTCATAGTGACAAAATAACACGTTTGGCGCTCTTCCACTCGGGATTGAATTTCATTGCCGTCTCGAAACAAGCGCCAAAAGGTTTAAATTGTGAAAAAGGTGTCGCTTATCATTCATTTAAGGATAACGATGTGGCGGCATATGTTGAGCGTAAAACCTTGTTTGAATTTGTAACTATTTAATCCTCTTTTTATTCTTTTGTTGCACTTTTAATTTTTTTATTAATTATCTTTTTATGATTTTATTTATTTATTTTATTTCTTATTTTTATTAATTTTATCGGGTTTTTCTTGGTGGCAGACTTGGCGTGGGCGTCGCGGCCCATCTCGTACGCCGCCGTGCTCCGCATGAAAACCGAGAGCTCGTCGTCGCTGTCCAACCCCCGCGGACGAAACCGGCAGCAGTACGGCGGCGGGCTGGCGGCGCCGCCCGACTGGCCCGTCTTCGCCGGTCACCCTCATCCGGCGCTCAGTCTCCTTGGCTCTCAGGAGGACTACCGGAGTGAAGGTACGCCTTTCAAAAAAGTTTGTAACTGCCTTTAAATATTGTTATTGTAATTATGTTCAGTAGATTGTCACGTATGAAACGCGCGGTTAAATAACGTCGTTATGATGGCGAGCCGGCGCAAAAACAAAATTCCCGTCTTGCGAGCATCCTTCATTGCATCTTCCAAGTTGGCACCACCGCCACCATCTTCAACTTCACGAGCTGCCCGCCGAGATCCGGATTTGAATCCCGCTCATCCATCACAGCCGGCGCTCAGGCTGCCGTCGCTTGTCAGCGCCACAACCGCCCGGATGACTAATATCTTGGTCGGGATCGGTCCGAGCAGGGGCCGGAAGCACTCTGTCATAAATCTCCCCGTCTGCCGTCGTAATTCATTTAGCGCGGCCCGTAATGACACATCGATCCATTAATGCCGAATTAATGGCATCCTACTCATTGCGTCTGGAGCGCTTAATTAACGGAAATGTCAAGTGGCTGCATAAAAGCGGACGGAAGTCTCCGATAATGTCCTCTCCTCGTGAACCCCCCCACCCCCCTCTGCTCTTTTGACCACCGTGCTTTTTTCGCCCCGCCGTCATGTACCTTTTAACGGCGTCTGGTGAGTGACAGACGACCACGACGTTCAACTTCAAATGAGTCACACGTCTTCTGGTGAGACCAATTAAGGTCCTTGTCAAGGAATTGTGCGGACCGGTCATTTATTGGCTCTCACCGGATCGTTTAAGTGTCCCTATTGGAGTGTCTGCTTAGTTTTAATTTTAGATACAGGTCTCTAAAGCAAAAAAAAAAAAAAAAAAAAGATTCTCTGAGCTTGTTTCAAGGGTTGGTTATCATCAATAAATAGCTGTCAGTCTGCCAGCGACGATTTGCAGGAGGCCCGTTTTTCCAGGCGGACAAATAAAAAGCCGTGTCTGTTTTCTGTTGATTCTGCAAACAGATCAGCGGAAGGAGGGTGAAAATAAAAAACAAACAAAAAAATCAGACACTTTTTTTAAATGCAAACACGGCCGTCTCGAGCGGCTGCTTCGTCACCGGATGCTCTTTAATTCCAAATGCGGAATGTGCTCGGAATGGCAAAACCAAACATTTTATGCATCTCGAGGGGGAAGTAAAGTTGTGCCGAGGCATCTATTCGCCGCCGCATACTGCAGCCCACCCAAGTAGAAGAACATCACGGGTCGGTAGAAAACCTCAAGCGGTTTTTCATTGGATTTGAGTTCCAATCGATGGTGCGCCACTAACAATCATGTCCTGCAGACTTGGGAATTACTTGACCAGTCAGAAGGAAGACGTGCTTTTTCCGCTTTGGGCTCCATTTTCTCTCGCCAGGTGCCGTGACAGAAATGTTGTTCAAAATCGTACTCGTCTTAATGTGTGTACTTCCGTCTTGTCTACATAGAGAGCGAAGAATTCGGGCCCGTTTTCATCCAGGAGCCCGACGACGTGATTTTCCCATTGGACGGCGGCGGCGGTGGTGACAACAAAGTGATGCTGCACTGCGAGGCGCGAGGGAACCCACCGCCCGCGTACAGGTCATCGCAATTTTCTGCCTCGTTGTCAGAAGGCACGCTGCGGACACCAACTTGTGCTTTCACCCGCAGCTGGTACGTCAACGGCACGCAAGTGGACACCGGGGCGGATTTGCGCTACAGGCTGGCCGAGGGCAACTTGATCATCGCCAACGTCAGCAAGAAAGCCGACTTCGGGACGTACCAGTGCCGCGCCCGGAACAACTTTGGCACCGTTCTGAGTCGGGATGCTCATCTACAATTTGCATGTGAGTAAAAAAACAAAACCCAAAGAGTCTGTTTTTACGAGCAAAGACCATAACGACCTCATTGGTGAGCCTGGAGGGTGTGTTGGACTTGCGGGAGGAGAGAGCGAAGAAACAAATGGCTCAATTAGCCTGGAACTATGTGCACAGAGGGGAAAGAAAGAAGAGGAGGCAAGTGAGGTCTTTTCTTAAAAAGCCATTTCTTCTTCAGGCCAAAAGAGCATTTGGCGCTTTCATTGGACCAAATAGCTTTTAGTGCACTGTGCAGAAATGTGGCAATCACGTTTGGGTCATATTCTGGAATACGTGCAAAGAACTTTGCTGACATTATTTTCCTTTTATGTGGGGACGGACTATTTGTACAAGAACTTGTTATAAAGTTGCGTTTTCACAGTGAAAGGCAACATTTGACGAGCGCTGCCTGGTTTTTGTCTTTGCCAAAATTCCAGACTCCATAACTTCCGCTAGCAACCCAGGCTAAATCTGGCTCCTCCCAAGACATACAAAGATCTTCTTACCATCTGAGTTGTATTTATTAAGCTCCTCTTCCCAAATATCTATATTTTTCACAAATTCAGCAGCCAATGTAGCAAAGTACACTTTCCAATTCTTCGGCAGTGGAAGAGAAGCGTGACCTTCTCAGAAGGAACGCCTCAACTGCTCCACGCGGGTTACGGCGGGTCGAGTCTAGCTAGCAGAATTTTTGCTGGGTCAGGTAAAGGCTGCGCGGCACCTCTCAAGTGACGGCTCACCGGCCAAGCGGCAGCCGGAGGGCGCCGGGAACGCTTCAGTCACGCTGCCTGCAAAAAGATGTTCTGCTCTCAGCCTTTTTTTTTTTTTTTTTTTTTGTCGGAGCTCCCAGTCGCACTTGGGCTGCTTTGAAGGCACTCAACTCAGCCCCAGCTTTCCTCCATCTGCGTATTGAGGCCGTATGTTTGTCTCAATCACCTTCGAGTGAATTGAAAGATTATTTACTTTATGTCAATGGTGCCAGACTGGGTCTGTTTTTTTTTTTTTTTTTTTTTTTTTTTTTGTAAATGACAAGTGGTGATTAGCTCGGAGCCGTGGGAGTTGCAATCCACTCAGGAATGCGGCTATCAGTCAGAAACGACCGCTTACGTTAATGCTTTCTGATTGAAGCCCGCCGAAGCTAATTAGCATCAAGCACCTGCTGCTATTTGCCGCCAGTTGCGTCACGGCCATTTTAAACATTCATGCGGACATATGTTGACTTGTAATGTCGGACGAGTTCTTAACGACCGCGCCATGGTTGCTGCATTATTAAAAAAAAAAAAAAAAGTCATGAATATTGATTGGTTCATAACTCGTTTGCAGATGCCCCCATCGCCTTCTGCAAACTAGTTCTGAAAATGGATCGAGAGGGATTTTTCTTTTTTTTTTATACGTCTCACACAGTGGAGGAACTGGAACACGTGGATTGCTTCTTTTTCCACCGTCACCAGTGATTATTGATCATCGATTAATCGAATAATGTCTTGTCTTCGCCAGCGTTTTTGAAATTGATAATTGCGTCGGGGCTTCAGCTTCAACTCTCAATCTGCTTTCATGACAAATTGCTGAAATCAAAGAAAATCTACCGTCGAGGGGCTAAAATCCGATGATTTGGGCCATTTTAATGGTTCTAAACGATTAATCGATATTAAAGTAATTTTTGACAAATTTTAATTTTGATACCCTTAATTTCATCTTCAAACCGCTGAATAAATGAATTTTCCCGATTCATTGACTTTCATCCCTCACAGCTTCCACTTTGCTGCAACTCGGTTTTCCCGCTGCTCGTAATACGTTGTAGTGAAATGACGATCGTGCGTTTTCCACTGTGCAATATCGAAGTGCAAAACCCAATCGTGGAAAACGTTTGTTTCATATGCAAATGTAGCGCCGGTCATTAAGGCTACTTACAATGCGTCTTTATGCCAGGTAACACAGACCGGTTTTTGCCGAGGCCCGAATAACAAAAATGCATCGCCCGCAGATGTTTTCCCATTGCAGTGATTGGATATTCCGAGCTACAATGCTTCTGCTTCTGACGGCCGCGTTATCGTGCTCTGCCAGTGGGAGACCCGCTCCCATTCAGGTCCATTCAATATTCATTAAATTAGGACCGGACCGACTCCACAGCATGTGGGCTATTTATAGCGGCGTGCACCCCATCTGGTCTTGCAAGTGCAGCAGTTGTGTTGTAGCCTTGTAATTACCGCGCTTGTATATTACCGTATACTGTTGATCACGCCGCTGACGCGCACTAACCTTTACGATCGCAAGACGACCTCATTCCGGTCATATCGCCACCTTCTTAGTCCATTAAAGCCCCGATGAGCAATAAACGGGGATTTACGCGTGGCTTTCCGAGACGAGCAGAGTTGACAGCCGCTCGTCTATCAAGCGCGACGACGGCGACGGGTCGTTAGCGCCTCCGATCGATACTCGTCGCGCGGAGCAAATGAGGCATGATTACGGGGGATCAAGCGTCTCTAGGTCGGAGACGGCAAGCGGCCAGATGAGCGCCGAGAAGCCACACGCGGAGTTTAGTCCGACGCTGGGAAATCAACGGGAGGTAAAGAGGAGAAGACCTTCCGTCGCTTGATTGAAGCTTTGCGGCGCCGCAAGGGCAAGCTCGTGTCATCGCCGCACCGATGACATCTTCGTGTCCTTTATTGTTTGTGGGTGTGCTTTCTGCAACATTACACCGTACGGTTAAAAGATGATTCTCAACCTTTTATCCGAGTTTGACATGGAGAATCTCATCGCACACCATTAAACAAACACAATTGTTCTGCCTGTCACGGGCATAGACAGATGAACAAATATTTTTAGTAAATAAATCGTTTTTAGGTTATCGTTTTTTAATACTCTATTCCTAGTAAATCACAATACCCAAGAATTTTGTGATTGCACAATCCAATGACGACGGCTGCTGCGACAGATGGACGGACACTCGTTAATGACGCTCTTTGTTTGTGTGTTGCAGACATCGGAGAGTTTAGCGCAAAAACCAGGGGCGGCGTCTCGGTGCGTGAAGGCCAAGGTGTGGTGCTCATGTGCACGCCGCCGCCGCATTCTCCAGGTAAGAGAGTCGCTTGATTTACTGGAACTTGGCCTCGGCCGTCATTTAACACTACAAATATTGAACAAAAAACTACCAGCGGGGTACTTTAGTTTCATTCCAGTTTTGGAGGGGATGAGGTCCTCTTTTCCCCACGGCTCAGCTTCCCTCGCAGCGGCCTATCCGAGCATGCGGCAGAACCCGGCATCCCGGGGAGGCAATTTGCAGGATCATTAGCAACGAAAGGCAACATCGCTCGGTGTGTAAAAGCATATCTGGCTCGACCCGTCCTCTAATGCACGCTCTTGTCAGTGAGAGTGACTCACTCAGATACGTCGGTCCAGTGGGAGTGCTTGCAGAGTACTCTTCAGCCCCCGTTCGCACTTCCAGAAGCAATTTTTTTTTGACACCATCCAGCGAGGCTTACCGAATAATGACGTTCTCTAAAAAGGTGTCGCCAAAGTTTTTTTTTTTGCACCACATTTCATGTAAAGCAATATTTTCTGCGCAACACATCCTGTTAAACGTCAGACCTTCAAAATAAAAGCATGTAGTATATGTATATATGTATAATATTATTTTTTTATAATTTATAAATACATTTTATTTGACTCGTTTTTCTATCTTTCAGACCGAGCTGACCACTAAAATATTTTTTGTTCCACATCTCTCTGTTAGACCCGCTATCACGTGGCTCACCGAGCGGCGCGCTTTGTCAGTGCACCATTAGAGCCTTTTCTATGAACGGAGCTGTTTCTTTTTAGAGCGGTCAGAGCATAACAACAGGAGACGGCAGCGGCAGGACGTCCTCAGTGATTTTTCTGTCCAGCCGGATTGGTTACAGACACGGGGCTCATATCACATGAGATGGATCAATGCAGATTTGATTTTGCCACTACTACTAATTCAAGTGAGCGAACCACAAAGGATCTCAGCCCGTGTAAACAAACCATTGCCCATTCTATTGGATGTAAAGCTTGCATGTCTGGTATGGTGACAAAAAAAGCCTTCAATTAGGTCAGCTTGGCGGATTTACGGCGATATTGATCAGAGACGATGGCAAAATGACCTTGCATTATGGTGGCGACGAGACTTTTATTGCACTTTCAGCAGGAAGATTTACTAACCAAGCAGAAATAAGTGCGCACGCGCGTGGGAGAGGTGGTGTGCACGTGTGTAAACCGACGGGCTAATCCCTCCCTCCATCCCTTTATCAAATAGTCCGTTTAGCCGATTAAAACGCCACCTTGTTAAGCTTCAAGCATCGAATTGAGTTCAAGTGTCTCCAGATGCGATCGACGCTGACACGGCACTTTATTCATTTTGAAATATGTTTCACTTTGAATCGCCGACGCGCACCTCTCGCTCTCGAGTGGTGACCCATAACGCATCCAAATTGCTGACTTTTGTTTTCTCGCCCTTTTAAGTCTATTTAAGTGTATTTGATTATGATTTCAAGTAAATGAATTCACAGCACAGGCAGTTTTTTAAAGAACATTTTGAATGTAAAAAATAATAAGCAATGCAAACATGGCCGCAACCAAACCTGAATTTGTATGTTGCCATTTCCACAGAGTTATAATCCAACTCTTGATTATACAAGATAAGCCGCGTTTTTATTCGACTATCCCCTGGAAAAGCTTTGCGATGTATCACAAGTCCGTCTTATCTCATATAGAAAGTTCGAGAGCATTGTTGGTTTCGGTAAACGTTCAAGCATTCACATTCCCCGGAGGTGCGATGCTCCTGGAAGCGTTTCTGATATTGTTGTTTGCACTTCCTTCTTTGCGAGTTTGAGACCATTTTTGATAACTAAGGCTCAACCAAGCCTCAGAGTGAGCAATTGGACGTTTTGGGGTATTCCCGCCGGGCCGGGCTGCAATATACATATATAATATATATTTTTATAGAAGCAGGATATGGAATAAAACATGGGTCTGTGGCTATTGTGTGGCAGAGATCATCTACAGTTGGGTGTTCAACGAGTTCCCGTCCTTCGTGGCCGAGGACAGCCGCCGCTTCATCTCGCAGATGACGGGCAACCTTTACGTGTCCAAGGTGCAGCCTTCGGACGTGGGCAGCTACATCTGCCTGCTCAAGAACACGGCCACCAATGCCCGCGTGCTCAGCCCGCCCACGCCGCTCACGCTCAGGACAGACGGTGAGACCTTTGATCGTCGATATTATATTATGACAGAAATAAATGCAATTAAAAAATATATATATATAAAATAAAAATGTAAAATACAATAAAATAAAAATATGTCGAAATAAATACCTGTACAAAAATAAATATAGCTCGCTATAATGTGAATTACACATACTAAAATAGCATCTGTAATAAACAAAAAGTACATTTGTTCTGGACAGAAATATCACTATTTTATCCAACTTCATCCAATTATTTTTGATACAGACCTCGGGAATACGTGGCTCTAAAATAACGCCCCCTCCAGGGGCTGAGCCATGCGCGTGTGTTACAATCCACCTGTGGGCTCCTGAAGCCTCGCATCCTCGTCCAGCACGCCTCCTCACGGGAGCCCGTCGAGGCTTTGCGGCGGTCCCCAGGTGATGGAGGTAAAAGGGCCTTCATGCCTGGGAAGCACACGACGACGTCGGCTCGCAGCTTCATTACATTACGACATTATTAAATCATGACATTATTGGATAGCCTCCAGGAAAAAAAAAGTTGAATTCTTTAACCTTTTCCAAAATGATTTGCTGAGGCTTTGCTGAATCTTAGCTGCGGCACCTGCAGATGCATAACTCTGCCAACATGCTTGCAGTCAGTCGGCCGCTTTCTGATCCATGTTTTAAATGACAACAAATTCAAAAATCAACCAAACGCACGTTTACACTTATTTTGACGAATCCATTTATGAGCAAACATGACAGAGTTTAGATTTCCAAATGAAAGTCCGTAATGCCAAAGCAAGCCCCGCACCACCACCCGCACACCTCGAGCGAGCCCAAATCACATCCCCCGCCCCCACCCCCCTCGGTGGCCTCATGCAGCCCTCTGCCATATTGCGCGTCCCAATTTTAAAATGGGGAAAATTGCTTTGGCACACCTCACGACAGACGGGTCCAAATGCTGGCGCGTCGGTCACGGGTGGCGACCAATCGCACGGCGCAATCTGTGTCTCGCTAAAAGTGATTACACAGTCTACGCTCCGAAACTGCTGTTTGCGTGTTGTGTCGTGTGTGTGTGTGCAGCCCACTGTTGTCAGCCGTAACCAAGGCTCTTAATCCAAACAAGCATCTGGGCTCTATTACGGCCCGCTGGACGCCATTGATCGTCAGCTCGCATGCCATCTCCAGCAGGGTGTGCCGACAGATCTTATCTTTGCAGCACCTGAACGTAAAAAAACCCAAAAACATTTGGAGAAGTATTGAATAAACGACAGATTCTGAAACGTGGTCCAGTACAAAAGTTAAAATGAATTTCTACTGTCAATTCTGTACCCATTTTGACAAAGCACAGTGTAATCAAAAGTTAGCTTGACTTTTATGCTATCAAAACAACCCGTTGGACAAAGACGAATGCGCCCATTCTTTATCCTCGACGTAAAATTTATTGCAGGCTACTGAGTCATTTAGAGTAGTTGTGAAACTGTCATGTCATACCTGAATTGTCGTGTCATACCTGAATTTAACGGAACAGCGTAAGTGCTATCGACACTATTAGGTAATATTCATGTCATGTCTTTTCATATTTTTTTTCGATCGACAGTCGAACAAAGCAACAGAGGAGAAAAAAGCATTTCGACCTTGCCCAATCTGACCGCAGACGTTAAGCGCCGTCGCAATGACGGCTGATAATGCTCTCGCCTCACACCTGCTTCTCGCATTATCTCTTTGATTCCCATCAAGGCTGAGGCCCGCAGATTGAATTTATATGATTTTTAAAATATGTGATAGAGGCAAGAAATGAAACAATACAAATGTATTACTTTGAGACCATGATTGCGCATGTAGAATGAAATGAGTACTTATACAGAAAATGGTGGGGGGGGGATTCGGCGCACCAAAGGGATGGGCCACTACCGATACCAGGTATCAGTATCAATCCAATACCAGTCTTATTTTGCATATAACAGACACCAATATATAAGGTTAACAAAACCTGACGTCTAGTAAGTGCTCCTAGGCAATAGGTGGCGCCGTACTGTGGCAGTTTTACACATCAGTGAATCATCGTTTGTGTTCGAAAGAAGACTTAGTTCACATTTTTTTTGTCATTGTGTTAAACGAAATGAGAGGTATCGGTACTAGGTATCGGTATGAGTAAATACTGGTAGAGGTTGTTGTTGTTTTTATCCAAATGAGCTGGAAGCCGTACGGGGTGACATGATCGCCAATGGATATTAATGGCCGCCTTAAGCGCTTGGCAAATAAACAAAAGGACGCCCGGTCCTTCCTCGAGTGCGAGTGGAGGGGGCGTGCCATTCGTCATGTCGCCACTTAGCTGGACTGATAGCACCTTATCGGCCGGCAATGCGGATTGTCGAGCAGATTGGTTATCCCGGCCTACATTCGCACATTGTGTTAGTACGTCATCTTAATGGCGCCTTCCTCGGCTACCGTTTAACACGACTAACTCAGGCCGGCGTTAATGCGCTACACCTCTGCGAAAATATCCAACGCACGTGCCGAGGTCGATTACCCTTCTCAAAACAAAGCACCGGGTGCAAAAAGGACGTTGTGGAGATAAAGTGGAAAGTGCAATTATCCTCTTGGATGTTAGAACCAGGCCACGTTTAATAAAGTGCGATCAGTAGAAATGGATGGTTGAAAGAAAAGACAGACATCTTTTGACGAGATACATTTATTGTACAGATATTTTCAGCTGAAATCCCCAAATGAAACTGAGCTTCGTCCCTGACGCCATACAGCTGACGTTAGCTAGCATGCTAGCTGTTTACTTCTGACTCAACGACAACCCAAACGGACGTTTTAAGCGCTCACCTGTGAGAAAATAACATCCACAAACCAGATTGATGAAATATTTGGATTGACCCAGATGCTTAATATTTACAAACATTATGAAGTGCTCTCTCTGCTCACCACACATTCAAGCAGCACTATAAAACAGCGCTCTTTCGTGATTCGGAATCCAGCCATTATCTTAATCCCCGCGCTTTCTCTTCCTTAACCTTTTCCAGGTATCATGGGTGAATACGAGCCCAAAATTGAGGTGCACTTCCCCACCTCGGTGTTGGCTGCCAGAGGCGTCACCGTCAGACTGGAGTGCTTCGCGCTCGGCAAGTAAGTAAACAAGGACATATTGCGCAAATAAACTCTGGGTATTTGCCGTGGCGGCTGATAATAAAATCTGATTTTTAACAAAGAGCAGCACAGCTCATCACAGCTCGGTTAATGTTCCCTGTCTTTTTCCTGTCCTCTTAAAACGTCTTTATTCCATTACATGACTTCTTCAGGCGGGATGTTAAGAGAGTGGGTGTGTTAGATGTATCCACCCTTAGGGATAAGGCTTAATGTATATGTGTGTGTGTGTGTGTGTGTGTGTGTGTGTGTGTGTGTGTGTGTGTGTGTGTGTGTGTGGTGTGTGTGGTGTGTGTGGTGTGTGTGGTGTGTGTGGTGTGTGTGGTGTGTGTGGTGTGTGTGGTGTGTGTGGTGTGTGTGTGTGTGTGTGTGTGTGTGTGTGTGTGTGTGTGTGTGTGTGTGTTTCCAAGCTCTGCCTTGAATGAATGAACGGAGCGGGACAAGGTTATATCGGCACGGAAAATAAATGACATTGTAATAGTCGTCTGCCAGGAGGGGAGAGTCCATAGAGAGTGCACTTAGCACACTTACTAAAGTTAGCATCGCGGGAGCTGTCGGAAATGCTGAAACAGTTCTGGCCGCGTTTGCGGGGGCCAGGGGTTGTTGCTTTTCATAACACCAACATTGAGAGGTTTTATGATGCTAGCTTGTTCAATCTCGGTGAAAGCTTATCAGGCTCTCAGTCAAATGATGACAAGAAGAAATTTAAAAAAAGATGTGACTTGATCAAAATGTCATTACGAGTATTATCAATAAGTCAAAGTGTAATATTACAATGATGACGTTTGAACATTAGATGAAAGAATGTAATATAATAGTCATTTACAATGCAGTAAAACATTGAAATATTAAACAGGAAAAAAAATCTATGAAATCAAATAAAATCAAGTGCTAGTTTTTTGGGGGTTTTTTGGGATCTGACCGAAGTTGACTCATTCATTTCACAGATGACAAGTTTAAGACTTGGAAAATATCTGATCTGATGACTGTAACTAAGTTTTTCTGTTAATTTTACAACATTTAAACAAACAAACAAACAAAAAAACATGCCGTGACATATTTTCAATCTTCTCGAGAGAAAAGTGATTTGCTTTTGTGCAAAAATATGCTTGCATCACACACTCCATTATGTTTATAATTAGTCAGCATGAATTATTCATGGCTGTCTGTCATCCAGTGTCTCTAATCTAAAACAAATCACTGAAAACCTCATCGCCGTTTACCTAGATTCCAATCAGCGTCGCTCATTACGCCAAATTCCTTCCCAAACATCTCAACGCCGGGGACTGAAAATTCTACCGACAAAAAAAAGCCAAACAGCAGCTGTGCCTGGCTCTCTCCTCACTAAACTCAATTCCCTTTGATAACTTTCCATCAGAGAGCCATTTCCAGTTAGTTGAGACGGATGATGGTGCTTAGAATGGCGTCGGGAATTTGGCGAAGGACGCCCTTCGGTTTTCTCGGCGCTCATGGTGACCATGATTGGCGCGATGACATCACGTTCTGTTCAAGAACAAAATTTCGCAATATAAGAAATGCGATCCTCGTTTCGAGCTGCTTGCACATTTTGCTCCAAAGTCCAATTTCATCACTTTCAAGTCATGACAAATTTTTTGCGGAGGTGTCAAAAAATTCTCAGTCCATCTGTGTGCTGTGATTGACCGTCGACCAATCAATCCACGGTGCGCAGTCAATCTGGAAAGACTCCAGCCAACTTCCCAACACGAAACGGAATGCATGGACAGATGGATCAAAGTTGAAACGCCGTCTTTTTCATTCCAAGAAAAAAGTGGCGTCGGTTCAAAGACTTTCATCTCCCCGCTTCCTTTCACTTGCGCCCTGAAACGTTTTGGAGACTTTTGCCTAAATTGCCGTACAGCAGCCCACTCGCTTTTTAGTTTAACTGAGCCCGAGGGGAATCAAACTCTACAAATCCTGGCAGATGCTTGTTCAGCCTCGGGAAGGGAAGGAGGGGGGTTAGAATGGCGAGGGCCTTCACGTTGAGCGGGAGTAGAGTGGCTTATTATAACGGCGGGCCGTGCTCTCGAGGCAGACGCTTAATGTGTCTGAGAGACGGATGTTTCTGGAGAAAGAAAAAAAAAAAGTAGCGGGTAGACAATACCTACGTGCATCTTAATCAAGTGATTCTTCGTGAGCAGCCCGGCGTGGAGTCAATGCCGACTCTTAATCACCGAGCCGTTTTGAAGGTCGGCCCAGAAATTGCCCCGAATGCTAATTGAGATGTCATCTGCGCTGGGAGGAAATAAAGTGAAGAAAGAAAGCACAGACGCGTTCCTCTTCCACAACATTCGAAACTCTACTCCTTACCTTTTTTTTTTCTCGTCACAGTCCGGTGCCCACAATCACGTGGCGCAAGATCAACGGCAATATTCCGAAAAAGGCCAGACTCCGCAAGTCTCAGGCCGTCTTGGAGATCCCCAACATCCAGCTGGAGGACTCGGGGACGTACGAGTGCAAAGCTGAGAACCCGAGGGGAGGGACGGCTTTCAAGGGACATCTGCAGGTCTATAGTAAGTCTCAAGCATGCTTCTCAGTCTTTGGAAAGAAAATCTACTTCATGTGGAGTCCAAAAAATGAACGCCTGTACACTAGAGATGAGTTGGCTGGTCTCAGCTCCTCGCAGAGGATAAAGAATGTATCCTCTTTTTTTCAGCCTTGCTGTTTTTATTTGTTTTAGGAAATATTGCCTAGTCAAATTTTGGCTTCAATCAAATATTTTATATAATATACTCTTCCCATACCTTTTTTTTTTTTATGTGCTCAGTTTTTGCACTGTAGTGCTCCTCATTTCTGTCAGTCATGTTATGATTTGTATCTCGGGATGGGATGAGTTCTGTCAGTAATAATCACCTAGCAAACATCCAACCGCTGCCCGTTTTCATTAAATGCGGCCATTATCGTCACCGTGCCAATTGGGCCGAGCACTCCTTAATAACGTTCTTTAAAGGAAAAGCTGGGCAGTTACCAACATTTTCTTGACTGGTGGCAGGATTTAATTTTAGCTCCAAGGCGAGAAAAAAAACAGTGTCAAGAAAAGTGTAATTATGTTGCTGACTACCGTAGCCAATTAGCCGGCGCTTTTCTTTTAGGACGTGGGTGTGCAAACTTTTGTGCTCAAGGGCCGCATCTGATTTTTCAAAAATAGCGATATAGATCACGTTATTTGTAGACAAGGTTAAAAAAAGAAGGGAAATTTGGTATGCTGAAATTTTTGTATTTTTTTTCCGCCGAATGTGTCAGTGACCAACCGCTATGTAAAAAATGTTTATATCCTAACTTTGCAACGATTCTTGGGGAAAATGCTAGCGTAGGCACGTTGACTTGTTTTGCAAGTGATCATAAAGGAAGCGGCCACCCAATTCAAGCCGTGCCACACGCACAAGGCCGACGTAATGAAGTACCGCCAGCTATGGCGCGGGACACACTTCCAAGGTCCTGTGCCGCCGTCGCCGCCGCCTTGATTCAGTTGACAGCACAAGGAGAAAAGAAGCCCCAGCTTGTTGTGGCTAAAAGTAATTTCCTTGAGGTCATCTGATACTACGTTGGGCTTTTATTGTGAATTGGACATTCCTGGCCATAAAGGAGCAATCAGACAACAACATTGGGCCAAACTGAAATTGCACGAAATAGACAACAATGGGAACAGCGGTGCATTCGGGAAACCCCGAATTGCATTAGTGGACATGAAAAGCTGTAAATCTAACGTATTAATCACATCGGGCACATAAAAAAACATCTTATTTGGAGAAACTTTATTGAACTCCGCTTATTAGGGCTGGTGCACCCAATAAGCAAAAGCCCCTTTGGAATTTTTTATCGTTCCAATTATTCTCAATAAATTCATTACCACTTCATAAAACCAAAAGTTTTGCCATGTAGATATTTTGGAGCATTTTGACTAATCTTTCAAGACCAATCCACCAAAATGAAGAGAGGCCTTTTTTTGTTCTTTTGTAGTTTCACCAGAAACATGAAACATGAAAAAGTTCTCCGGCCTGAAATTGAACAGGCAGTCGGCCATTTTGGGACAGAGCCAGGGCTGGTCCTTTGACGAACTCGTACTCGGGAATTGGCTTAAAAACTCCTAGCCGGACGTGTAATGCAATATTTTAGCGACGGCATCTCGTGTGGGCGGAGTTTAAAGTTTGATCACTTCAAGGATTGCGCTTGAAAGAAAAAGCCACTTGCATCTTTCATTTTCTTTGAATTAATTTGCATTTCTTTCATTTCAAAAGATCAGCCCTCGTCGTTTGTGCATTATTAACATAACTGAGAAAAAAGTTTAATACAAAAAAAAAAGACCTTGAAAGATTAAACTAAAAGAAGGAACGGGCGGGCCAGCGCTGGTTACTCAGTTCTCGGTGGCTGATTAATATTCTCGCTCCCACGCAAGACGAACGATCCGACTCCAACGAAAGGTCCTTGTAAATTTTATAATCTCATGAATATACGTTCACGTATTGAAAAATGCATTGAGTAGATAGACAGAGACTTCCAGATGAAAAGGAGAGCGCCAAAAGCGCACATTTCTTGCAAGTGATGCTGTAAGCGCTGGAAAAATATAAAATCCTACAAGATGGGCTGATAAAGCATCCAAACGTTAGTGCAAAAACATCAACATGCACTCCTAGTGGATACAACAAACTGCCTTTTGAGTTTCAATATCGGATCTGATTGAGGCTAACTGAGCTCAAAGCTAGCAAAATGTCACATTAGGGATGTTTCAGTGATGATTTGATTTTTTTTTTTTCTTCCTTCTTTCTCTTCCAGCACTGCCGCAGTGGGTGCGGATGATTAATGACTCTCAGCTGGATAGCGGCGAGAAGCTCCATTGGGAGTGCAAGGCCACGGGGAGGCCCCGGCCTACCTATCGTTGGTTGCGCAACGGTTTGCCCTTGACGTCGCAGGTACAAGCACCTCTCCGCTTCTTCTTTTTGCCGAAAGAACCGTGTCGCCATGAATCATCATCAAGCGGCCATTCTCTTCTTCTTTGCGTTCAAGGGTCGAATGGAGATCGTGAACGGCGAGCTCTCTATTCACAAGCTGCAGCCCGTGGACTCGGGAATGTACCAGTGTGTGGCGGAAAATAAGTACGGCGCCATTTACTCCAATGCCGAACTCAAGATTTTAGGTACACGCTTTTTTTTTTTGCTCTATAGCACCTTTTAAGTTTTTTGATCATGACATCAGGCTGAGAAGGTCCTTCCGCGGAGTTTAGTCATGTGACATTTGCCAGCTGAGCCGTGATTGGTTGTGAGCCCCGAGCAACAGTGATGTCATTTTCAGTGGACAGCAAGTTGCAAAATGGCCGCCACAAACATATTAATCCGAATACGGTGAGGATTATTGCAAAGAAAGTTTTTGAGTTGACTTTCGATTTAAATACACAAGTCGAATGAGTCATTGGACTTCGGCGACTCGTAGCCGGAGATGGAAGACGATTTGGATTCAGCAAGACACGGTTAGGCTGGCCGCCCTCTGCGCTCGCTGTGTGTTGCTGCGCCATTTTCTCCTTGTCATCTTGTATAGTGGAACGCAGCTGGTGACACCCATTCCCCTTTTCGTGCTCCCCCGAGGGAGGCTTTGATTTACTGTCAGTGTGGCATGCCCTTTTTGAAGGGGAATCGCTGGCATTTGGGACAATCAAAAGCACCTTTTTGTGCTCGCTTTTTTTTTTTTCTCGACTCCCTAAACAGGGTACAGACGCTGGCAACTGTGTCACACTGTCCAGAAGATGTTAATGAAACTTTAACAAGACCTGACAAGGATGGATGGAATTTCTAATCCGGTGACGCCCCCGCGCAAAAACTCAAGAGCGGCTAAAAAACAGTCGGCGGATGAACGATCACTCGAGGCTGGCTGTTGCTCGGCGCCGTGGGCCGCGTCAGCCCATTGCTGACAAGTGGTGGCCGACGCCACCGGCAGCGGGTCGCGCTCCGACTCTGATGAAAGCGCACAGACGTCAGCGCTGGCAAGGGGGCGTCCGCCGCTACGGCCCGGAGGGTGGCATGGAACCGGTCGGCCGGGTCAGCCCGCAGCTACGGCCGCGATTGGATTGTCATTGTGTGTAATGTCACTTGGGAAGTGTCACTCAGCATTTGAATAATGCTGGCTGACAAAGCCTCGCAGCCTGGACGTGGCCTTGATGTGTTGTAATACACATGATGAGGATGATGATGAAGATGCGGCCCCATTTCACAATTACGCCTTCATTTCCAGTCTTGTGTACGTAACAGGGTTGGAATAGCTTTTTTTCTTTTTTTTTTCATAATTTTTTATATTATTAATTTTATTTTTATTTCATGTTGCCTTTTTGTTTTTAAATTCATTTGATTTTAACTTGTTTTTTATTAGTTTTAGTAAAAAAAAAAAGAAGAAATATAAGTAAATATTACGTAAGTAAAGTAAATGACCTTGCTGAAACGACAAAACCACGTCACTGCTTGGTGCCTCACAGCGTCGGCGCCCATCTTTGTGCCCAATCCGGTGCGAGTCATCGCCACGCTGGGCAAGGACGCGTCCATCGAGTGCAAACCTCGGGCGTCGCCCAAGCCGCGGATCACGTGGAGGCGAGCCGATCGGAGGATACAGCCCACCAAAAGGTAGGCGGGAATTACTAATGAGGCCCCTTTTTTTTAAAAACTGACTCCCCTGTTATAAAATGTAGTTTTGGAATGGTTTTATTGGGCTGTAATTTCAATTCATTTCAAAAGGGAAATATTGATTTATAATAATTTGACATACACTGCACATGCGCGGCTCCACTGACCGATATTTGTTTACGGACTGTTTTAATAATCACAAGTTCCAAACGTGCATGTTTAAAAGCATCAAAGTTTATTTTAATTTCCCTGGGTTAAAATATTCATAAAGTCGAGAAAAGTTTACCTCTCGCCATATTTTCACTTCGTTATTTTTTAAAGCGTTCCCCCCACGGCAAGGGCCTTAGGAGGCGTGCCGGTTTTATTAGTGTGACTGAAATGAAGTGTCAGTGTGAAACAAAACACTGTTGTTGCTACTTCAGAGACTCCCCTCCCTCCCTCCCTCCCTCCCTCGCGGAGCCCACTATTGCATTCGGAGGTCTCGTGCACGTTGAGGCGTGGTCCTTTCACCGGGAGCATCCGTCGGGCTCCGTCAATCAAAGTGAGCGACGTTGTGAAAAATGTGTACCCGTCAGCGTCGGGACCTTTTCTGTTTAGCCGGCGAGATTCCGCCCCGGCTTGATGATCAGAATCCTCCGGAGTGTCGCTGCTCACGTGTCAAAAGTTCCTTTGATGCGGTCATTTGAACAGAAATATGTCATCTCTAAAATAGTCCGAAGAGGGAATCGAGCTGTTGTTTGAACTCGCCGCCGCTGCAGAAGATTGCCTTTTTGGCTTTGCGGAGTGTGCGAGCCTATAAAATGATGATTAATGACTCAGGCTCGCCTGAACCTGATAAAGCCTCGGAGGCATTCGTCAAAGCTGCAAATCTATTTTTCTGTGGCAGCCGCGGGAAAAGTTGTACCTGCGATCGGGCTCTTATCTGACCCGAGATAAAGTCAAGTGTTCTGGGAGCAGAAAACTCTTCTGAATTGTACCTCTGAAGCAGACTTTGCCAACTTCTTTCAGATCGAGACACGTATCACAAACAACCAATCACAGCTCACCGGTTTTCTGAAGCTGAGCCGTGATTGGTTGTGACAGCAAGTGGCAAAATGGCCGCCTCCCGAGATGGATAAAAACGGCTAGATTTTGCCCCTTAACTCAAATTCCACAAACGCAATATTAATCAGAACGTCATGTTTATACTCGTGTGGGTACATGCAACATTTTATTGTCAAGAAAATTAATGGGGGTTGACGTCCTCTTTAAGTTTTTGGCCTACATAATACAAATACGTTCAAAAATGAAGTAAACTCAAAAGTTTGCCAGTTGTTGCCGACCGAGGATGGCTCCTTTGCGACCCCGTCACTCTGCTGGGACGAAATCAATAGGCAGCGCTTTAAAAAGGTCAGTCCTGATCCAGCGTGTGATAAAGGTGATTCCTATCTGGAAACAAAAGCGGCCCGGCGTTCAGGTGTTGACCCGACCCGACTGCGGCAACGATTTTGTGACATTGGCCTTTGTAGAGCGGCGAGGTTTACGGGCGGCGAGGCCATCGTTCTTTTTCGGGGTGAATCGAAAAGGCCCGCCCGCGTTTATCTGTCATTGACAGCTGTCCCGACTTAATGAAGGTGCGTAATTAACATGGATTTCCGCTAATGTTCAAGCTTTTTGTTGCCTAAACACAAAGTATTAATCCTTTTTTTTTTGTAGACAATGATGGGTATTTATTTATTTTTTCTCCTCGGTGAGAAACGGGTCAATGCAGCTTTTAAATCTTCATCATTCTTGCTGAATGCCATGCCTCCATTTTGTACACCTGGGACAGGTTGCCAGTCAATCACGGGACAAAACAATATAAACAAAACAACCTTTCAGTCAAATTCACTAAGAAGTCTTTAATGAGTGTTTCGGAAAGAACTGACAGCCATGGATTTGTTATTTAAGTATTTACTTAAACACCCTTTTTCTTTCAAATAGGTCACCTCTAAATTGTTTGCTTTAAATATCCTACACTCAGCTCAATTTGCATGTCCCGAGTAGGCGCCGGTCGCCGTCTTGTCCTCTGTATGTCGACGTCCTTGTGGGGGGGACGTGAATTTGCTAATGCCCTCGTTTGAAAAATGTCTCCCTGGCTGCAGATTGCCTCGTGAATTCCGCTTGTCATGATTCGGTCACGCCTTCCCGGCGTCCTCTTTGCCAATTTCAATGAGCTTCGCGCATTATGAAGGGGGGGGGGGCGTTGCCATTTAAATACCAAACAATGTTAATTAATTTGAATGGCATCGATGACTCACAAGCCTGAAATAGATGTCGAGAAAAATATTTTTTTCCTGCGCTGGGGTGGATGTAATTCACACGTACAAGTCATAAAGTCTAAATCTCGAACCTTCAAGTCCCAATTACTGTTGTCAATTCAAATCGAGTCATTACTCCAGTTAAAAAAGTCTGTGCTGTCACAAAATATTTTCACCCATTAGCTACTTTGAGTATCTATCCTTAATTTTTATATTTGTTATTTGCGATGCCAAAGCTGCTAGCAAGACCAAGCTAGCATTAGCTTCTTATTGTGAAACTAGTTAAATTGCGTTCACATCCATCGCACAGCGCTCACAAATAGCAAAATAAAATCCAAAAATCATCCAATTTAAAAAAGAATTTAATTGTAAACGCCACCAAATTCTAAATCATACGACCGTAGTCCCCCACTTGTTCTTTCTCTGCCCATTCTTCAGCAAACATTCGGCGCGTCCTTCAGCAGGTACTTAGGAGTCTCGGCATGTTCACCTGTTTGTTTTTCCCGTCGATTACACTTCGGCGTCTCCCCAGAGGACGCGGCGGTGAAATGCGAGACTCGCTTTTGACAGCTTTTGTTAGGCGGATGCATGAGTGTAACGCTCCGCCGTACGTTGATTTGAAAAAGAACTGCCATGTTCTTGAAAAAGAATCACTCCCCACCCCCCCCGGCCGGAATTGATAGTCAGGCGACGGACGCGCCGCTTTTGTTCTCGACCTCAAAGGCAAAAAGCGGTTGAAGTCAAAGTGTCGTTAACGGATTTTTTTTTTTCACCCGCCAACCCCCATGACTAAAACGTTCTGAGCGTCGCCTCTATCTCGAGAAACATCTGCGCTTTAAATCCTCCGGAGATGCGAGCCAACTCACAGCGTTACCTGCGGTTCAGCCTCATTCACATATTCAAATTGCTCATTGATCTGCACCGAAAGGCTTTCACGTCAATGTTGCGTCACCATCAATAAAGCAAACATGGCGTCCAAAAGTACACGGCCCAAAACGTCCTTTGTTTTGATGTCGCAATCGTATTTACATCCAGTGCACCTCCCCGAGTGTCACCATAGCGATGAGCGACTGGTGTTGTTGCTGTGCGGCAGGCTGATGCTGTTGAGGAACAACACTCTGAGGATCGTCAACGCCAGCCGCGCCGATGAAGGCGACTACGTGTGCCGGGCGGAGAATCAGCTGGGCTGGGCCGAGATGACGGCCACGCTCTGGGTGAAAGGTAAGCGATGCCCCGGCGGGTGGCGGCACGCTCCGTCGAGTTTCTACTCGACCTGACGACTGATGACATCACAGCCGCTCCGTCTGAGGTGACAGTGCAGCAGCTTTGTGCTTGCAGAGGCCATGCGCGTGGAGCTGAGCCCCAACCGGGTGGAGGTGACGGTGGGCGAGAGCGTGGTACTGAGCTGCAAGGCCACGCACGACACCTCGCTGGACGTCTCCTTCCAGTGGCTGTTCAACCACAAGCCAATCAGCTTCCAGCAGGGCGGCGGCCATTTTGAGTACATCCAGACTGTCCGAGCCAAAGTAAGCAGAAACGTCGCGTTCGAGATAGTGGAAATTTATCTTGCCGGGGTGGAAGTTTGAACGTTACCGGAGACTTTCTTCCAACTTGCGCAATACGGGATGTAACTCACTCCCGTCTCTGGTGGCATGCAGGAAATGCAGAAGCCTTGTTTTAAAGTCACATCTGTCCCGACAAGTCATTGTCTCACCATCAAACGACATTGAGCAGCAGCAGCTCGCTCCCTCCCTGTTGGCGGGCGGCGGAGACGTACGCTCTGCACTTTTAATCGGCAGCCGCGAAAGGAGCTCACGTGGCTTTGTAGCCTTCGGCACTTCTTATTTCCCACAGCAAAAAGGAAGAAGGGGGGGTGGGGGCAGGTACCAGCGGCTGAATTTAACAGGAACCCTTTTTTTCCCCAGCCGCTTGAGCTCTAACATGTAAAGGCATCGCACGCTTTCCTTTCAAGCGCATTCCGAATCCTTCTCATGTCTGACTTGTATGTCTTTGCAGCAGTCGTCCACGGTGGATTTGATGATTAGGAGCATTTTGCTGAAGCACGCTGGCAAGTACGGCTGCAGGGCCCAGACCAGCGCCGACACCATCGGCGCCGAGGCCCAACTTCTTGTTCGAGGTGAGCCACTTTCAAGTCGCAAAATCTCTGTTGGCGCTGCGAGAAGAATAAAGTTGAAATGATTATTAAAATGATGACATATGGACATGTGACCGCGGGATGATGGTGGCGTTGCTCCAGATCGGTTTTGAAACGGCAGCCTGGCACATTCCGAGCGTCTTCTCATTTGTCAGTGAGCCACTTTTACGGTCACCTTCTAACGGGACACCTTGCTGGCGACACAGCACATTTGCCTTTTCGTCGGAGAGAACGCCAGCTGTTCGCTCCACCTCACCTTTCCCTCGAGTCCTCGCGTTTGCCGCCACTAAACAAGACGGAGGTAAACATATGTTGGCTTTTATTGGAACACGGCGAGTCCTGACACCTAAAAAAAAAAACAACGTTGGAGCATTTCTCTCTCAGATCAGCGCCGATTGTGTTTGCAGTTTAGTCGGCTTTGTTTTTCAGATTTCTGCTTTTCATGCTAATTCGTTTGTCTAATTGCCTTCGTGGAGCAGCTGCAAACTGTTACCGACCGGAATAGAATGTCGTTTGTGACGGCAATGCGTTCTGCAAAATTTTCTGTGACTTGCCTTTGTGCAAGTGGTTGGCACATTTGCCTCGCAGCTCTGAGGTTCTGGGTTCCAATCCAGTTGTCCAGATGGCGTCTCTTCCACAACCTTAAAATGATGCAACCACTCATCTCATTTCGGCTTCTCTCACTCGCAACCTCGCAGGTCCTCCTGGCCCTCCCGGTGTGGTCATCGTGGAGGAGATCAGCGAGACCAGCGCCACCCTGTCGTGGACCCGCGGCCTGGACAACCACAGTCCGATCAATACCTACCACCTGCAGGCCCGCAGCCCGTTTTCATTAGGATGGCAAACGGTCAAAACGGGTAATTCATACGGAACCTGCCATGCGAGACGAGTGAACTTGAAACCTTTTGACTCCCGAAGCAACTCATCAGAAGACATTTTAACAAGTTGAAAAAATAATTGGGGCTTGTATAATGTGCCATGCTTTGTATCTGCGAGTAACCTCTTTGGCCTCAATTAGGAGATAAAGCGTATCGGTGCTTGTTTAGCATACGTGCTGATTTTTTTGTATTTTGGCACCAAAGGCATCAATTAGCATTAAAGCGTAGTCGGCTGTTAATAATTGATGAGAATTAGCTTCATCGTAATGCCGTCGTCCGTCGCGCAACACATGGGTGAGATAACAAGAAGAGCTTTACAAAAGCTGAGCTCCGTGTGGAACTTCGCCGACGATTGATTGAATTGTGCTTTGGAAACAAATGTTAGAAAGCGGGTTGTGACCACCCGCTGTTGCAAAACTACAGCTAAATATTTCATGCTTTCTTTTGTCTTGTTTTGGCTACACTAAACAGTGGTGGGAAGTACACATTTTTGTTCTTGTACTCAAGCGGATTGTTCAGTTCTATTTTTGCTCGTCGCAGACCCGGAACCCGTCACCGGGGACCTGGAGTCGGCCGTGGCCGTAGAACTCAACCCCTGGGTGGAGTACGAGTTCCGAGTTGTCGCCAGCAACGCCATCGGCACAGGAGATCCCAGCGCTCCTTCCCGAGGAGTCCGAACTAAAGAAGCTGGTACCCTTCAACCGCTGCTGCATATAAAATAGAAAATCTTTTTTTTTTTTTTTTTCTTTTTTTAAAGTGTGCCTTCAAGGTGTGTAATGTGAAAACTTTCTTTTTTATGCTCTTCAGTGCCCTCAGTGGCGCCGACGAATGTGAGTGGCGGGAATGGCCGCAGGCACAAACTGGTCATCTCCTGGGAGGTAAGCGCTGCAACAATTTTATTTTATCTTTATTATTATTTCTTTTAAAGCACGGATTTGGGGCTGGAATGTCACCGTGACCACTGTGGCTTTTAAGACAAACGGCTTCAAAGAAACGTTTTAGTTCCGTCCAACTATTGCTACTCACGTTTTTCAGTCAGTGTGTGACAAATGTCTTGAGAAACATAATTCAGTCGAGCGGGCCAATCAGGTGGCCACGTTTCAGACCATTCCACCCCTTTCAGATCTGCGTTGGGAGCTCCTCGTGAATTCCACAGCCATGAATGCGACTTAATGGGTACGCGCAAGCTGCCGCTGCTGCTGCTAGCCGGGCCATTCATTAGCATTTGTCACTTTCTTACCTGGGAATACCTGTCACGCATTGGGAGGGTAGAATGGAATTGGGGAGGGGGGGGGGGGGGGGATCAAGCGCACTTGATGGATGTCGCTGCCTCCAAAGCCTCGAAGGAAACGCTTGAACGATTTTGAACGTTTTGCAAAATAATCACAAGCGTTTACACTCCGCCGGGTTTGCTGTCGCGGAGAGTCGATGAGCGATGTCGCGTCCGTCTTGCAAGCGTCAAGAGTGGTCTCTAATTAAAACTCAGAGGAAAGTTTTTTAGTGTGGGGTGGAACCTTGACAAGTGTCTGGGGTTGTTACGCCTAAAAATGGATCTAAAATGAAAATAGAATGACACTCAGTGGCGCACAGAGCGGCACCGAGGCCCCGCCCATCCCCGTCCCGATCAGGGACACCATCACACACACACGCACACACCTTCTGCATGTCAGAATTTTTATATTAAAGTTCTTGAATTAATCACAAGTAATGAAAGGGAAGAAGGATATGTATAGATTTAAAAAGTCTACACACCCTCGGTCAAATGCCAAGTTTTGTCCTAGATAATAAAGGAGAGCAAGACAAATAATTCCACAAATCCCCAAAACCGCTAAATTGTAAATGTTAGAAAAAAAACGTTTTGTCACCCGATCCATATTTTGCTTCAGCAGTTCGACCGTACCACCCCAGCAAACCCTTTTATAAATGCGAAGGTAACAAAATAGCATTGAGCACGGCGTAATTAAAAGCAAAGACTGTCGAGATCGATTTGAGCAAAATGCAAAGCAGCGTTTTTATTCTAAACAAACACTATCAGGTGTGCGTGCCTGATTTACTGATAGAGTCGGACGAAGTTGCTGCGTCCCTGCGAGGCAAAATCAATAACAAATTAGCTCGGAATAAAAACAATAGTATTAGTATGGACACGCACTCGATATATGCTCGGCCGCTCGCAAACACAAAAGCTGTGACTTTATCCGTGTGTTACTTACAATGAATGTCAATGACAAAAGAGATTATTTTACTGAAAAATCTTCTGCGGGGGGCGGGGTCAAGACAGGGATATTTTTCTTTCTTTTTTGCTAAGAAACCCTGGGAGCCAGAGCAGCGTGCTAAAGCACGATTGTTTTCCGCCAGAGCAGAGGTAGAAGTGATTACTGTAATAAGACGCTCCCGTCCGAGATAAAGAGGATTATCTCATTGGGCCCAGGGGATGTTGAGCCGTGGCGCTATACACGAAATGTAATAAAGACGTTTGAGAAAAAAAACAAAAAAAAACGAATGACATGTTCTGTATTTAACACAACCGCATCTTGTAGCTTTGAGCATCGAGGCTCACTTTGGTCACAGTTGACAAATGTGCTGACGAGGCGGTCGGTCCCCGCAGCCCACCTGGGACCCGTGATGAAGATGTAGTGAATATGCAATTGGGTGCCAGAAGAAGAAGGTGAAGAAAGCAGCGGGTCGGAACGGCTACGGATGAACCCGTCGATGTGTATTAATGTGTTTGTAATCTGCCGCTAAAGCTAATCAATCTCACGGCAAGCGAAGAGGAAATTGACGGCAACTTCTCGCAGGCTCAGCCCGCAGATGGGTTGGGAGTCGGCGGGTTATGGGGCCAGTCCCGATTGACTATGAGCAAGGCCAAGAATTTGTAATTAAGACGGGTTGAAGGACACTCTCGCAAAAGGGGGAAAGGTGAACAGATGTGCAATCAAGTTGTTATTAAGTAGGGCCTGGCAGCCCAACTGCCACTGGGAGAAGGAGTGGAAACGTAGGCCGTGGAGGGGCGATGGGTGGAGGGGCGAGCGTCATCCAGATGGAATGGATGCCTGTTGGTGTCAATGACCGAGGCGCCGATGAAACATATTGTTGGCTTAAGTCCAATTAGCATATTAATACAGTGGTCCACTTTAAACTCGAATTTAATTCATTCCTTGACCACAACTCACTCGTACCTCGGGTCAACTTTCTCCGTTGAAATGAATGGAAATGACATTAATTCCTTACAGATACCCCAAAACATCACTAAAACATGGAGTTTTTTTTTTTTTTTTTTTTTTTTTTTTTTTTTTTTTATAAGAGTGTATCATAACTTCTCTTGCAATGCAATGAAAACAGCAGAGGCCCCAAGATTGAACCCTGTGGAACACCATGGACAGTGGGGCAGGTTTGTAGTCAGACAACTAAGGCTAAAACCAAAAGATAAAGTAATGTAGCATTGTTTGATTAAGTCAAAGCAATCAGATTTGGTAGTGTTAAAATGTTTTTGGTATTGTAGAGGACCAGCAGCGGGTGTTGGATGGACCTTTAAGATTGTGTCTGTACAACTGCACTGCATCACACTGAGAGCTGTTTCTAATATTTTTCTTCCCTTTACCGGAGGAAGAACTCGATTTAGTACGTTGGGTGCAATTGGTGCTTTCCATTGGCCTTGGTGGAGGTTTTCACTCATGTGAGCGAGTGATAAGAAATATGAATGTGATGATGTCTCTCCACTCCGCCTCACTGTCATCCATAAATTTGACAAGCTCCTCTCTCTTGCAACCTCAACTGGTTTCCCGCCGGTGCGCTCTTTCCTCCGGTCGCCGCTCAACACGTTTGGGAATAAATCAGCAGCGGGGGCCAGGTGATCGATGGAGGCCCTTATGAAAGGAGACGCGGCCCTTTTTGCCGGCGGCGGCGGCTCGTTGGGCAAGGCTTCTGCAATCATCTGCGGAAGGGTCGTCGACGGCCGGCTGGCCGGACGGCGTCCGAGCGGGATGAATGACTAAACAGTCGGCTGCTTTTCCGCGGGGGCGTCCATTAGGGTTGGCCTCACAGTCACCGAGCCCATTAGCGCTTGGTCGGGAGTTATCAGGCGCTGTCCACGTGTGCCCACTGGAGTGTCTGAATAGTTTTTTGTCCTTTGACAGCCTACACAAGTATCTACTTACTTTATCAGTCCGCATATAAATGATTTATGCCAGGAATGGTAAAACCCAGAACAGGCTAAAGTCTTTCTGACCCAGGAGCATGATCCACTCTGGGCCTGATTTACGAAAAGCTTTGACTTGATTTTGGAAGCTAATGTTGCAACTGGGCGCATTCCGGATTGTGCCTGCCAAACACGCTAAATTGCCGTTGTGGGAGGAGTATATGCAAATCTTGGCGATGAAATTAGCAGAGGGAATGAGATTGATCAAACCTGATGCAAATTGCCCTGGCTGATTTTTTGGTGTCAGGTGAAATTAAAGTAAGGCGTGTTTGCAAGAAGTACACAATATTTTCGAAACGCCACAAACAAAAATTGTCTATTCGGAAAAGAAATTTCGGAGCTTGTGAATGATTGAACCCCATCGAGACCCGAGCCGTTTTGCTCTGTCCACGTGGCTGCCCCACGCCGTCGGTTCACGCCGCTTCTAAAAGCGTCACCGGCCGGCCCGGCCGTAATGATCCACTTTGATGACAGCTCATTTAGCTCTGCGGATCATCCCTGTAATGAGCGCGGTCACGGTGATTGGTCAGCGCCTTTTCATCTCCCGCCATTAGCACCGGGGAGGACGCGGCTCATTTGAGCCAGGAGCCGATTCACTTGGAAGCGGCCGAGCTGTTTGTATGATTTTGATTCATATTTTTCATTTCCTACTTAAAGTGCATTTTGGAACCAACCTGAATGCAAGTACTTGATAGAAAAACCCGGCCTCAAAGTTGACATGTCATCGTGTTGCGACCGACGATGCGGCTCGTCACTAAAGGGCTCCAGGTTCGATCCCCCCGTTTGGCATCGTTACGCTTTTCGTGTATTCCTTCCAGAGGAACCGACTTCAAATTGTGTAAAACACATGCAAATGTGAATTGGTGGCACTTCAAGTCACTCTTGATTAATATTAATATTGGCTGTCACGCACCGTCATTAAAACATATTCCATTAAACGCAAAAAGGCGGCGGCTCCTTTCCATATATCGCATTTAGCCAGACCCTTAAGCCGCTCGGCTCGCATTAATTAATTGAATTCCGTCCTAATGAATTGCCGTTTGATTGGATGGAGTTGCTGGAAGACAACTCGGGAGCCGTCATCCAACAGAAGAAGAAGAAGAAAAAAAAGTCCTCCTGTCAGGGATGCCGGGAGACAAATGTCTCGCTGCAAATGTGCCGCCAAGCCGCTCGCCTTGCAACAGACGGCGGCTTTATGAACACTGGCGGCGAATTACAGTAAACGGAGAGGAAATTGCTCCAGATGACAAAAGTTTGTTTCTTCAGTGGTTCTTCCAAAAGTGAAACTGCTCAATGTGTGTTTCCGTTTTAAATTGGTTAAAAAAAAAAGTGGCAATATGAGTTTTGTGTTGTTGTTTTTTTAAAATAGTCAAAACTAGATCTTCATGATTTCATGGTTGTTGTGGCCTCGCAGTAAAATAATTATAAAAAAATTAATCTTTTTGTGCTTTCTTTCCGTTCCAGCCCGTGTCTGAGGAGTTCCAAAATGGCGAGGGCTTCGGCTACATCGTGGCCTTCCGCGCCAACGGCACCCGCGGCTGGAAGGAGAAGATGGTGACGTCGGCCGACTCCACCACGTACAAGTACCGCGACGAGACCTTCCCGCCGCTGACGCCCTTCGAGGTGAAAGTGGGCGTGTACAACAACAAGGGCGACGGGCCCTTCAGCCCGGTCGTCGTCATCTACTCGGCCGAGGGCGGTGAGCTCAAACTTGTGGCTTGTTGTTTTTGGAAAGAAAGAGAAAAAAAAACCTGTCAATATGTGTGCGTGTGCAGAGCCCAGAGAGGCGCCGTCCGACGTGAAAGCTTACGGAATCTCGGCTTCGCAAATAAGAGTCACGTGGAGGCCGCCCAACCCTGGACCCGGAAGACCCAAAGGATACGAGGTGCACTTACGCTCAGATGAATCAAGCAGACACTTCATTAGGTACACCGCGCACAGTTATGTGACTGGAGTCCCTTGTACTAGACTTAAGTTGACAGTTTTAAGACTTCATTGCCTGACTTGGACTTTTTTTTGTAGATGGTTGTTGACAGGAGTTACAAAAGAATCTCAAGTGTTTGGAATCATTCACTCATTCCCTTCTCCCGTTGAGATTCAAGTTTTGAAATTTTAACCGTGACCAGGTGAGCTGCTGGAAAGAGTCCGAGAAGGAGGACTCCGGCTGGACGCAGAGAACCGCAAAGAACGAGACCTCACTGCTCCTGGGGGGTTTGGAAGGGAACAGCCAGTACGTGCTCAACGTCAAAGGCTTCAACAACATCGGGCAAGGACCCGCCAGTGCCTCGGTCATGGCCAAGACCAGGAAAGCCCGTAAGTTCAAGCATACCGTGTACCCCGCCCCATTTTTTAAATTTTTTTCTTATGCTGATGTTTTTTTTTTTTTTTTCCTTTGTGGCTCTTCAGCGCCCGTGCAGCCTCCAGGCAATCTGCAATGGATTCAAGAGGGCAACAACGTGTCTTTAAGCTGGGACCCGGTAAAGGCCAAGGAAAACGAATCCGACGTCATCGGCTACATGGTAACCGACCCGTTTTCCGCGTCGACGTAAAATCCACACGCGCACACGTGAAAAGGCCTCTGGTGTGGCTGCGGCGCCGCAGGTGTTACTCAAGCAGGAAGGCCGAGGCCACAACCAGGTGACCCGCACCATCAACCCGTCCACCACGCTGTCGCTTCCCGAGGGCGGCACGTACGTCATCGAGGTGCGAGCCCTCAGCGAGGGCGGCGACGGGGCGGTCAGCTCGCAAATTCGACTCGTCACCTCTTCCGGTAGGCTGCCGCGCTCGCTCGCCGTTCGTTTGCTAGCTTTGATTTTACAGGTGGGAAAAAGTACACAGACATAAATAATGGCAGATGCTTACATTCCTTTCCTACTTAACTAAAAGTCAAGAAGTACAGACTCTGAAAAAGCAAAACTGAATTTTTACTCTCAATCATTAACAATTTTGATACAACAGGTAGCATGCTAGCATAGCTCCATGCTAGCCGTTGTAATTAAGCAATCCGAGCTCTTGCCTGAACAAAGTTTTCTTTGGCTAATGCTCTTTTAATTACCTCGCCCACACTCACAACGCTTCACGGACGCGCTCGGCCAATTAACCTGCTAGCGGCACGTCGGCGAGACAAGACCGCCCAGCAGATGTTTTATCCTCGTGGCCGCTTAACTGGCTGTATTGTTTGCACCCGTAATTACTTGGACAATGACACAGTTGTCTCAACACACACAACACAACACAAAATATGTTTGGAAATGTAGTGCAGACGTTCAGCTTCCATCCAACAACTCCAATCAACTAATTGACTTGCTTTAAAATTGGGCTGTCTAAAAAAAATATATATATATAACAATGCGCCCTCATTCTCATCCAAGTCAAAATGGCTATAAACAAAGGCTAAAAAATACTTTGTCGTAAGTGTGACGTGGCAACAGTTGCCCGCTCTCAGAATGTTAAGTGAATTAAGTAGTATGATTAATTTGATAATGATTTGTTGCTACTCCTAAATCTCCCCCCTTTCTTTCCTGTCAGGTGTGCGAGCAAAGAGCGGCGAGTGCAAAGCGAACCTGGCGTGGCCCGCGTTGCTCTTGGTTCTGCTGGTGCCTTCAGCGTCCTGGTGAGGCCGCTTCACACTCATGCTTTTTGATCGGAGAGGAATGGATTCGACCTTTCTTTTTTTCTTTTTTTTTGGGGGGGGAATTCTCTTTGACGCCGCCGCACGGCGTTGCCGCGGAGGAGGAAAGGTCCGGACGGGGGGAGTTGAGTCATCTCGTCACCCGTTTAGTTTCGTGTCCAACATCGCGCTAGTGTTGTGCTGTCGTGTGTAATGTGAGGAGGGAGTTTTTTTTTTATTTTTTATAAAGTGCTCATCTCATTGACTCCCGGGGTCTGCGGAGCACGAAAACCTCTCGGAAAAATGCAGCGGAAGCACGAGCAGGATCATCTGGGACGTGCGCATCGCCCGCCCCCACACCGCCTCTTTCCTCGGGCGGCAGAAAACTCTAATTTTTTTTTTTGTTTATTGACCATACAAGGACAACTCGGACTACTTTTCGAGACTTGCTTTTTGTACACGGTGTTACTTTTTAGAGAAGAAGACGGTGGCGTGTGTCAGCTTCGTTTCTGTTGGTAGCAGCACTTCGGTGGTCACGTTGATGGAAGTACAGTAGGCAGAAGTAGCGACTCCTGGTGACCAATAAATGTGATGTCTATTTTTAAAATCATGACTTCTTGTCATCTATTTTGTTCGGGTCGGAATGCCACGCGGCGCAAAATGTCTTAAATCAATCTCTGTGCTGCGCTCGTATCAAAATGAAAGTAACAAAATCACTCAGCGATGTTGTCGTCGTTCCAAACACAAAAGGCTTCCAAAGTGGAGCCGATGGACGGGGACCTTTTCTCGCTGGCCCCCGTTGCAGCTGACTTTAAATGTCAGCACTCAGACACGGCAAACATTTCATTTGTCACACGGCGCTGCCATTTCATTTGCCAACATCCCGTGCGGGAGCCAAACGGGACCCGCGCCAACATCGCTTCCCTCTCCGAGCTGACTGAGAGGCGGCATAAATATGTGCGGCCAACTTCCTTCGCAATCCTCCACCTTGCCGTCCCAACCATCCAAATTACCCAAGATAGACATTTTTTTCAACTTTCTGCAAGAAGCACAGCTCAGCAGGTCGACCACTCGGGAGCCGCATTGCTCCGAGCGCTTTTTTTGTATTTTGGTTCACTAGGAGGACATTGATGCTAAGGTGCTCCAACTTGTGTCTGGACTGCACAAACATTGATTTCTTTTTACGTATTCAGTTTTTATGATTGTTTTTGTTGCTTTTGGACACACGCACGCAGCCAAGCGCTCGTGTTGCAACCTTTAATTATTCATGCAGCTGTTGTCTGTGTTGGCACATGTGATTTATGATAATGGATTGTGTTTTCTGCAAGGGAGAGCCACGAGCTAGCGTGTCAGCAATTAATGCTTGCCGTGCATTTGTGTGTGTGTGTGCGGTTAGAATGTCAGACCATTTCACACCACCGCATTAGCTGAGTTTACAACTTGAATAAGCGCAAAACATGATTTTGGCGCATGCTAGTCCTGCGGGCTTAGCAGCGGAGCTAACAAAAAGGTCAGAACAGACGATGGCTGGCTTTCAGCTGTTTAAAGTGGGATTGTTGTTGTTGTTTGGAGCGTTGCTTGCTCATGCTAATGCGCTTCTTCCTCCTCCGCGACGTTTGCTTTTTTCAGCCGCTCGCTGCTCGGGAATGAGAATTAGGGAGGCGCGCCATGTGCCGACTAATGTGAACAAAAGGATTAGCGCGGCAGCGGCGGCTTTGGAGCCGGAGTCAACACGCTGACTTTTTTGTTCTGTTTTTTTTCCCGCCTTGCACCCGAGCGCTAATCATGGCCGTCTTAATTGAAGCCGTGTTGAGGCCTGTAAAGCGAGTGAAGCCCAGCGCGGGAAAATAAAAGCAACAGCGTGACCTGTTTGACTTTGACATTCATTTATTTGCTTCAACTTATGATTTGTGTTCCTCAGCAACTTTTGCTTGCTTTTTGGAAAAAGTTTAGCTACCTCCCAATCGCATGCTCTGAGGTTGAATCTGGCTTCCGTTGCGGACTTTGTATTTGATAATGAGGACATTAAGGATGATGATTGAGAACATACTTGTTGAGGCAGGCCCTCGTTTGCGCGCAGAAATGCTTTCATTAACGCCTCGCTCTCGTCAACGATCGCCTCGCCTTTTTAATTGCAGCCACTATTAAAGTAGCAGCCAATTTAAAAGGCACCGCGCTCGCCGCCTCCTCGTAACAAAATTAAAGCGCAGAAGCGTCCTGCTGCGAGTCCTCATTAGGGAGGACGTTCATGTGCAAATGTGTGAAAAGTAAAAAAAGCCCAATCTTTTTGGACACGCTGGCTTTTTTTTTTATTGAGACTCGGTTGCTTAGTATCGGCCTCTTGTTTTGCCAGTTGACTACAGATATGCACGTTGCTAGTGTAACCAACATAAAAACTCGGTTTGTCGGTTTCTAATTAGTCTAACCATCAAAGGCTGTCTCTCCTTCATATGACGGGCAAAACTGAGCTCTACAACTGCACTTTTCATTGCGTACATGATTCGATTCACCTTTAAAGCAGGTTCTACAACCAAAATAGACGCAGAGTGTCGGCAAGTTGAATGCTGGCGGATGGGTCTGAGTGCAAATCCCAGCAGGGACGTTAAGAAGTTAGCTTTTGTTCTCAACTCAAAGGGGGGGGGGGGGTGAAGATGAGAGAAGCCAGAGGGTACGGCGAAAATACAAAGTGACAAACAGCACGGTAAAAACACAAGTGGCAGGTGGCACACCAGAAGAAAGTGTGTTTTATTCCTTTTTTTTTTTTTAGTTTCCATAGTCGTTGACAATTTTTTAATTTCTGTGTATTATTAGATTAAAAAGGAGAGCAGAAATGGTCATGTTATTGTCAAGAGGTATCACTGCAAAAACAAAAATTCTCAAATCAATTTGCTTCTATTTTAATCTTCATCAGCTACCATTTACTTAAATCTTTGAAGTTTTTTTACAAAGATTGCATCAATCTTAAAAATGTCAAACCTAGAAAAAAAAAAATTACAACATTTTAAAAATCTGATGCGCTAAGGAAAAAGCAAAGCTATTTTTGAACTCTGTATCAACAAATAGATTAAGGGACACATCGAGCCATCTCGGTTTCAAATTTGCTGCTGACCACTGTTACTTTGCAGACCCCCAAAGTACAGCCGGAGGCCCCTGTGGGCCCCCGACCCCCATTTTGAGCATCAATGGGATGCGAACATGGTGTTTCTTTTTTCAGGGGCGGCCTCAGTGACTGGGTAGCCTTCCTACGAGAACCGAAACACAAAATGTGGAGGTGCCCTCGGTTTTTCAAGAGAAGGTAATCATCTCCCTCAAGGTCACGCTCGGAAGGGCGCACTTGCCGTCTGCCTGGACTGGAAATGGCGTTTTCTGCCCGCTAAATTACGAGCGTTCCTTGCAACCTTGCCTTCTGTCCGTCCTCTGCTCCGCTCAGCTTTTAAGACCTTAATAACAAGTGGATCTGAGCCTAATACCAAATGTTTTATTCATTGCCTTTAGATTCGGACGGATCAAAGTCTAATCTGTTCCTCTAATGCACTGGCTCCTCCGCGGATTGAACCGTCCTGACCTGTCGCCTGGCCGTCCAATCTGCAAGAAAAGGTAAACGTCGAGGTTTATCCTCAGGGGCGGTATCCGGTTCACGGCTAGGCCCTTTTTTTTAAAAGGGCTGCAGCCGAGGATCAGCCGAGGCCAATCCGAGGGTTCCTTTAAACTGAAGCGGAGTTGTTAAACAGTCAAAGGGTCGCACTGTGCTCATCTGGCGGCTTCCTCTCCGCGGCCAATCTCCGCCATTAAATTGGCTTTTGTGAAAGCTCTGCAATTGGCCGTCCCCGCGCCGCACACGGGACGAGATATGACAACCAACAGTGGCAGCCGGCAGAATGGTTATTCCCACAAGTCCAAACAAAAGCCAGGTACGCACATTTTGAACATCTGAACCGATTTGTCAGTGAGCCAACTCACACGACAATAAAAAAATGTCCAGGTTGGTTTTGGAGCTTACTGCTCTTGTCAGATGCGATCTGCTCAAGCTAACCAACACGCAAGAAGATCTCGATTTATTTTGATCGTCACAAAAGATGGAGGGGGAGAAATCACTCTTAATACAACCCACACAACATAATCTTTAAGAGCCATCCGATAATCAATTCTCTCAAATTAGAGCCAGTCAATACACACATCCTTTACTGGGGGAAAAGAATCTCAATTGGAAATAGATATTTTTAAATAACACTCAGACTCTAACAAGACACACTAAAGTTAAAAGTTTCATTAACAAGACAGCCAAGTGAGACAAAATCCCAAAGCTTCTGCCGTGATGCTTGGTTGCACTTTGCTAATTTAAAGACAGCCCGGAAACCTTCGACAATTAAACCGACAGCTGCAATTTGTTCAATATTCAAATTATTCCCTCTGCCCAAAATGACCTGAATGCTTTCTATGTATTCCGCATTTGGTCTTAAAACAATGTCACAACATTTTTAACAAGGATCTCTGGATTGCTAAAATGCTAAGGCTAAAATACAAACATTTAAATGACGACAAATTAATGAATGTGAAAACCTTCCAAAATATCACGAACATTTCGATTTTGGAATTGTAAGTAAGTGGAAAATATGGAAGGCTACCTTTCACGGCTATTAATTACCACAAGACCTCTTTTTGCTGACATAGAAATGATTTGAATGAGTCTAGGAAAAGTTTCAGAATAAAACCAAATATTTTTCAGTTTCAGAAGAAAATGTGAAATTGAAGCGGCCCTCCAAAATGTAGCACGCTAAAATCATCAGCCAAGGATTCCCTCAGTCATCAAGCAGGTCCCGCAGGCAGGTTACCGACATCTAACGGCTGATAGTTGACCAATCAATGACCCGATCGAAAACCCTACACTCCCCTTGACCCACCCTGCCCATGTTCACTTTCACGCAATCACCAAAGTGAGATGATCCTCACATCACACCATCCTGAGCCGCTGCCGCCCAGGCAGCAAACCTAAGAAACATACGTAAGTCTCAAGTAACGTTGGAGAAAATCTGATTGGACAAAAAATAAATGTCCCTATGAAGTACTGAAGGCAGTGCAGCCAAGAGGAAGGCAAATTGCAGATGGCAACCACAACGTGACAAACAGCGGCACGTCAGCTGTGACGAAGACTTGTGTCGATACGTTCTCCTAATTGAAGGCCAGAGGAGCTTTGCACACCTCCAATTGCACGCAGAAGTGCAATGCACGCAGAGATTCACACTTAATGAGCTCGTACCGAGATGCTGACTTTCCTTTTTTTTGTTAGCCCCCGTGATTAATGTTGTGGGTTTGACCTTATCGACTTTAAGCTCAAAGGAGGAAATGGCTCTTGGGAGTTTAGCCCGCACTCGAGCTTGCGGTGCACATTGACAGAGCTCACTTATTTTATTGTTTTTGGGTGTATGGAAGGAAAACTAAGTACAAAAAAGTTGAGAAAATGCTCAGTAAACAATTACGCCTGTTAGCGTTTACATTGGCACCAAACGGGCAATCTGAATCGGATCCAGATTCAAAACAGCTTCTAGTACCTAGAATAGTCTGTTTTTCCCACATTTGTAATGATTCTAAAGACTATTTAAGCATACAGTAAATGTAATAATAGTAATTAGAAACAATCATTAATTGAATTTAAAATTGAAAAGCCCCTCTCCCCTCCATTTTGTCAAAATGTGAAATCCTGAAAAAATATGGTAGTTTAGGGAACGAGGAAAACGCACAACTCAGTATGATTTGAATAATTGAACAAGTGGAGAAATATGGAAGGAAGAGTTCAATCTGAAATCTGTCTCTATTCCCTTTAATGGCATTTTTACATCAATGAATAATTAAAAACATAAATAATCAACAGCAAGTTGGCTGTGCTCACGGATGACATTCCTCACAGGATGCCATGACTGTTTCTCCTTTTGAACAGCCACCACATTTTATTATACATTATTTATTATTCTCACGCATCGAGCCAAATGGCTGAAGTGGCTCTAATTCAGACGACAGTCGCGCGGCAATGAGGGTAAAATCGACGTGCCCCCCCCCATGAGTCTGATAAAGCGTCAATGGAACATCCCCGTTTCCATCGCGAACGGCCAAATGTGACATGATGCTGCAAAGATTTCCTTCCGTTGGGAGGAGATCAATAGCGTGTCGCGCTCTGGCACAAAATCAATGCAAAGTGGCTCATCTCGACTGCGACCCGACGTCTGAGCCCGACGCTCCTCCGAGGCTCATCTCGATTTGCTGCACAAAAAGCACATTTACACAGATGCTAACATCTGGACATGACAAGTTAACGCTGAGAAGATGAACCTGTAAAAAATATTTTAACTGGCAAATTGATTGAAATGCACTCGCAGGCTACATGCTACAAACGTAGCATTTTTCGCTGCCATCTGAGATGGCTTATTGTCCCAGCACGCCAAAATGTGTGTGTGGCGGCTACCTTGATGCTTTTCCTAGACAACAACTGGAAGTTGAGCTTTCTTAGTATTCCGCCGGCGCACCTGGCGATGCGGCGGAGACGCTCTTGATTAGATAAATCACTCCGAGCGCTTTCCATCAAGCGAAAAGAATTACGTAGGCCACTGCCGAGCTTTCTTGGGAAAGGCTGAAATGCCTTTATTTGCATTTGGGCTTTTGGCTCCAAATGAAAAGCCCTTGAGTGTCATTCATTTTCTCAGTGCCGCTTGAATCGTCGTCTATTGCGGAAAAAAGAACTCTCGGGTTGGAAAATGATGTTGCATCCAAAACTTGTTTGCTAACATTCTTTTTCACAAAAAAAAATACGTTTTGAGGACTCAAACTCACCAATTTGAGCAAGCGTGTGTACCCTGGCAAATTGATGTATTTGCTTATTTTATTGCTTTATAGATTTGCCCTAAGTGAATGCAGGCATTTTTCAATGTGCAACGGCGTCCTTCTCCACTTGCATTTTTCAATTGCAGCTTTTTCAAAAGACAGCTGAACCGCGCAAGGTTTTTATTTTGTGGAGTGCTGTGCATTTGCTGTCTGAACAACCACAATAAATTGTCTGAAATCGCCATGGAAACGGCAAATGCGAGGCCAGCAGTGGGCCCGCCATGTAAATGAGCAACATGGTGATTCTTATGTTCTGTTTTGATCCTTTCTTTATCTTTTTTTCATTTTGAGTGACTTAGATTTCGTGTACATAAACTGTAGGTATAATCAATAGTTGTTTATATTCCTAGTTTCAATGCAAAATGTAATACTAAACCACAAATATCATTTCAAACTCATTTTACAAACATCCTCCTCGGAACAAATTGTTTTACAGATTATTTGATTTTGAAATAAAAAAAAAAAAATCAAATACACATGTAACAAAAATTCTCGCTAACAACCCGGGCTAAGATTGTCTTATCTCTAGATTTACCAAAAATCACAAATAGGTGAATTTGTGAATCAGAAATGAGATAACTGTATTCCACTAACATTGGTAAACTTTTTTTTTTTTTTTTTTATTCGTGACATTTCACGCCACATTCGTCTTCCAAACAGCCAGGCCGTAACACATTCCTCCCCTCTCATTACAGCAAATGTCAAGTTGTTCGACTGCAGCGGGTCCAAATGTGAGGTGGCCAGCTAGCGGTCGCCTCCGAAGACGGCGCTAGAAGCGGCCACCCATCCATTTTGCACCCAAAGCGCGGCTCGTGACAGAAACTCAATAATCCAAGGTCGCGCCATTTAACGCGCACAAAACAAAAAAGTGTCTCATCCGACCGCTCGGGCCCAACTTCGAAGCTGCTTGACGCACGTCAGGTCCCAAAGATTTATGCAAATCGGCAAAGTTGTGTTTAACATGCTAGCTCGGTGTCGTTTGCCCTAAGAGCAAACAACCAAAGTTGCACTCAGAGACAATAATTAAACAAATGAAACAAAAATGCAGACCTTTAAAGGTGTATTTCATCTTAAATAACAAAAAACAATGTGGGTGGAAAATTTGTGAAACTATTTTCCAACTTTTAGCTTGAAGAAAGGTCTGCAGGCGGAACGACACATCCAAAAGATGAATTCCTCAAGAGGGCTATGTCCCCCCACCTGCCAGCACCCACTGTGTACAAAATTAAATTCTTAAAGGCAAAGTCACGGCAAAGTGTTTACAAAGCCGCCCATTATTCATCACCCGAACTGAAACGCCTAGAGGGAGCACGTCAAGGTCAACAACAACAAAAATTGGACAAAAATATCCAGCGAACTTGTCAGCAGTCTGATACATAATTGACAATAGTGGCCAAGGTTGCATGCTTCAAACTGTTTCTTGCCTCATTCAGTTGAAGCGAAAAAGCAGATTTAACAGAGATGACCTTTGTCTGACAAGCATGCTAACGCACAATGCTAAAATGCCATCAAAACCAGCATCGCAGTTTGGAAACCAATTAACGGCATTTCAACCAACATTGCAAATTCACGTACGGACCCCTTAGCTACGTCTTGCCGACCCCCGTGGCGGGTCCACGAAACCCAGTTTGAGAACCACCGCCCCAGCAGGCCGCTTTGGCCAGGCAGATGCGTTTGTCGAGGCGGAGGTAATGGTGCAGAACAGCTCATCGGCTCGCTGGAGTCATAAAGCCCAGGGACGCCAGCGCCGGCGAGATTGCTCTGTCAAGAGGTAAACAACGCGAAAATGAGGAAGGACTCATTTGATAGGAAATGTCACAGCATGATTGGATTTATATATATAAAAAACGTGTAAATTAGGGTCATTAATCATTAGCTGGGAAAACAGCGGCGGCTTGTGTTCTCCTCTCAGAAGGATCCATGCGTCAGCCGGCAACAACCTTAAAGATGCTCGACGCTAATTTGACGGAAGACTTTTTAAGTGGACAAAACACCTGAGCAGATTCTGATTTGCACCTTTTAAATGCAGCCATTTGCCTCGCAACCGATTTATGCCGCTGTCAAGAAACCTTCAGATGGGAGAAACTAATTTACTGGCAGCAACAAATTTAAATCAGAGATTTTTTTTTATGTCCCTGAACGTTTTAAGCATCAAAAAAATATTTTTTGCCAGTAATCAGTCACGACCTGCTGCCATTACACAACAAACAAAATACATCGTAATCCCTTGAGAAGATTTTTATTATTTTTTCCCTCTCCTGGCAGTTTGGTGACCTTAACGTGGAGCAACAATGTCCACGAGCTTCATCTGTCCCTGATGATTTATCTGGACGCTACCTGCAGCCAAACGACCAATGTGGCTCGACTTGTTGGTCGTCCGGCGTCAAATAAACCAAAGCTCGCACTCCTCCAAAGCAAAGCCAGCGATTCTGAATTTCTTTCTCTTTATTTGTCTCTGCTCCAGCCTTAATTGAAACCCTTCAATAAAATTCTAACCTTAGCAGTCATTGTGGTTTAAAAACCTAAATCTGCCTTGGAACCCGACTTTGATACCTGACTTAAAACTCCAAATTAAAACCCTACCTGTCTTCAGACTCTTACTTTGAAAGTTGGAACCTTACTTTAAAACCTAAAGATTGAAACCGAAATCTTGCTTGAAACTTAATTCTTAACCCTTTCTCATTATCCGAACCGTGCTTTGAAACCCGACTTGACTTCTATTTTGTTTCCCCACACACCTTTCTTTCCTTTGGCAGCAAGGATGGTGGGCGTGGGGCCATGAGCCACCAGCAGGAGTCACACGACCACCGTGATGAACCTCCAACTTCCAACCCCCAACCTCGAACCGCAGCAGCCAAGGGACCCGGAAGTGAGACTCGGAGAAGACGAAAGTTAGTCGCCTGCAACTCTCTTTTCCCCCCCGCCCCCCATTTTTATGTTTGTGCGGCGCGTCCACGCTAAGGAAGACGTGAGCGGAGGAGACCCTTCGGGCAAGGACAAGCATGGGACTCCCCACGCTGGAGTTTAGCGACTCTTTTCTCGACGGGCCCGATTTCCGAGAGCGTCTCAAGTGTCATGAGATCGAACTGGAGAGGACCAACAAGTTCATCAAAGAGCTCATTAAGGATGGAAATATGCTTATCGGCGCGCTCAGGAGTAAGTACAAAAAAACGCACACGCTCGATTTGCAAGCACGCGCTAGACGCGTCAATTTGCGTGGCGCGTCGCAATATACCCACGCAGATTATTAAATGTCATTTATTCCATGTGAGAACACGCGGAATTGTTTGTTCGTGCTTCTCGTCGGTTGCAAGATGAGACTTGCCTCGCGGAGAGGAGCGCGTTAACTTATTAGAGGCCCAAAGAGGAGTTGGCGAACTTTGCTTTTGCGCCCATAATGTGTGAAGATTGTGGTTTTCAAAGTTTTCACACGAAATAACATCTCCAAAAATAGCAACGTTAATAATATGCAGCAGCGTAATGGGCTTTTTAAAGTCATGATACTCAAATGAGTCAGATTATGTGGCTCAGAAGGTAAATAAATACGCATGCAGGATTTGTCACTGTTTGACTGAAGTCTAGTGGAATTGTATGCACCTTATGATCAAATTGTCTAACCTGGGGGATGTTGGTGTTTGACGCAATCGTGAGTCAGCAAAGTCACGACTCAACAAAAAGACATCCTGCTTTTCTTACCGCTTCATTTGTCAAAATTGGCCAGCTTGCTGATAAAGTTAACTTCTGGTTACCTTGTTTGATTTGCGCATGTATATTTTTTTTGCACTTTTTTAAAATTATTATTATTATTATTATTAAAGACTTACTAGACTTACCAGACCCGATTTGTGTACAAAGGGATTGAACTAGATCACCTGCAGTTGGAGAGAGGCGAAGTGCTGAAAGTAAAAATCAATCATTGATGGTCTTCAACTTTGGGTGCCACACTGATTTGAAGAGCTTGCAATCAATAGGAAGATTTGTTAGAGAGCCTGTTTTTTCTCTCTAGTCATGTCCTGAACGTCATTGTCTGGTCTTAACATAAACAATCATTTTTTGTATGGCTTTATAAATGGCAAATTATGTGGAATTGTCTCCATTAAAGATGAATAATTATTTTTGAAATTGGAGAAATCAACCTTTTGAATTAACCATCTGCCAGCCATTATCCTAACCACTTACAAATAAAATAAAGGATGAAAAAAGAAAATTCAAGTAAAAACAAGGTTATTAAAATAGATAAATAGCGAAAAAACACACACTAAAACGTCCTAATGTATTTTTGATGGGCATATCATCCTGAGCATGAACCCGGTTAATTTTGGAAAAATAGCCAGCAAGAGAATAAAGAGATGCAGGTGGTAACAGAGGTCAAACGTGTTATTGGTCCTCGTCGACTCGCTATCACTCACAACTGTCAGCTGATGTTCAGCCACCGCCCGCGGCTTAGTTTCTGTGTCAAGAGAAGAGAACACTTGATTTTGGATGACATCTATGTCAAGATGTTTGAGGACAATGGTTATTTATCCCCCTGCAAATTTGCTCCCATAAGATGCCACTAGATGGCGCCAAACGTCGAGGCTGATAGGAAAGTTGTTGGTATCAAGGAAGTACGTTGTGATGATTCGTTTCAACTGACTAAGCTAGGTAGGTGCTAAGTTTAGCCAGAGTTGTTAGCAGAAGTTTTGGAGACTCTTTCCTATTGTACCCTTTACAAACCTTATCTTTTTCCACGTTGTATTTATATATTCGCTGGTGGCAGGAAACGTTTGCATCGCAATTGACGACTAAAAACATCAATGGCAGCCAATGAGTTAAGGTCCAACCTTCAGTCTGTTTAAAATTCTTGCGGAACGGTTTAAAAATTACCCCTATCTTTAACACCGTGGTGATGATGTAGCTTCGGCCCTGGAATGGCCTCGTTGGAGCGCCGGCGGTTTGTGTTGCGGCGTTTAATGAATGGCAGTCCAAAGCATCCTGAACTTATTGTGCCACGGATAATTGATTCCAGCTGCAAGTGAGATCCATCTGCATCTAGCCAGCTACTTGATATTCACACCTGGTCCGGTTTCTATAACCACCGCCGCCGACTTGTATTAATTCCCTGGCGTTGGCCGCGCTAATTGAATACACTAATTACGCCTTTGCGAGGCGGGGGAGGGCCGAGGAGCGTGACGGCAATGACAGTAATGATGCATATTCGGCGGGAAGCCAGGTGAGTTTGTCTAAGCGAGGCCTGCGAGGCACACAAAGACAGTTTTGTCACAATTTAGTTCTTTGCTGACAAAAGGCAACTCGTGCCAGATTATTTTGTGTTCATGAGATGATCCTAAAATAATTATCTTAGGTGTGTTGGGAGTAGCGTTGGGCATCGCTCAACTTGATTCGATTCGATTCTGGTTCCTTGGACTTGACTTGACTTGACTTCCTAGTGACTCGTCTCAGTTTTTTAATTTCATGAATGGTTTGTGAATTTTACTGCCAATTCCTTAAAGGGTTGCTGCTGTTGTTGTTGTTGTTTTCTTCGCCACACTGCCATCTACTGGACACCGCTGCCATAAATCGACCCTCGACCCTATGTCCCGATTGCGTGCGACTGCCCCCGTTGCTTGCCCGTGCCTGCTCGGCAATTCTAGATAACAATAATGAAAGGCTGGCGTTATTATATACGCTGTGTCTGTAAACAAGCTTTTCACTTGTCGCGACACAGTGCATATTTTTCCTCCTGCAATGCGATACGAGCACACTTATTAGAATAATAATATGTTCCGTTATCTCCTTGTCGGGCTTTGGGACTCTGGGACGTCTCGGCGTTGATGTGAGCCCAGATGACGCTTGTGAGGCACAGCCACGGGAAGTGTCCTGTAAACACGCTTGCTTGTGTAACCATCCGAACGCCCCCCCCCCCCCTCCCACTCCCACTCTTCGCATTGCGTTTGGCCTGACATCTCTGGGTTGCTGCAGGGGGGGGGTGCGCTCTTCCGCCTTTGTGTGTGTGTGTGTGTGTGTGTGTGTGTGTGTGTGTGTGTGTGTGTGTGTGTGTGGCAAGGACTGTAATCTGTGTAACACATTGGATGAAGTCATGTCGCAAAGCTGAAGTTCTGCATTTCATATTAGCTGTACAGTAAGCCACAACATTCTTTTTTTCTAAGTCAGCAAAGGTCCGATTGTCTTGTTTCTCTCAGAGAATATTCTGGCCGATTTCTGTGAATGTTGAGTAAAGATTGCCTGTTGCAATATAGAGATTAAGAGAATGGAATGAGTAAAAGAAGGTTTTGAGATTCCCAAGCTACATGGCGGTGAGAAAAGTTGCGTACACTCTGCGATCCTTCAGGCTTGTCTTTTAGACTCCGCCCCCCCGCTGCGTGACTGACAGGCTGGCGCAACGTGGCGTGCCAGCGGTCTTACCTGAAAGCAAGCCTCTGTCTTTCGTTTCAGAGTGGCACAATGCACCCCGTCGTTTCTAACCCCGTCAAGCCGGGGCGGCGGAAAGGAAAGCGAACCCCCCCCACCACCACCGTTGTAAAACATCTTCGTCCCCCAATCACACATGATGTCATTTTATTTCGTTTGTCCTTTTCACGATTCGACAGCCTTTATGATTTCAATATTTATCTAAGAACGCAACATGAAATAATGTAAATAAAATATACTCCCGCAGAGGTACTGATTATTTAATGTATTCATGCGAGCGGATTGCTCGGGCATGTTTTGCTTGTTGGATAGTGTTTGACATTCTGCTACTCCTCAATTCAAATCATTATTTTAGGTAGCATTTGTGTACTTGGTGTATATACTATAATTAATATTTAGGAATTAAGTATTTCATTTAAGAGAATGTAGGTAACTTTGGAGTATTTGAGTAGCTTTTAATGAGTATTTTTGGTCGATTTTAAAAATATTTAGGCTACTTTAATCCTCCCTATTTGTGTACTTTGACTTGTATTTAAATATTTAGGTAAGTTTTGGGAGTGTTTAGGTTACGTTGTCTGGGAACACTTGGGCCTACTGCGCAACTGTATTTTAATGTTCGTCATTATGGTGGTCATTGAAGAGACAAGTGTTTTTATTTATTCATTCATTCATTCATTCATTGAGATGTTACTTGGTGTATAAAGTTTAGAATCACTGGATTGAATCAAATTGCCCTGCCCTTTTGATTCCCTAAAGCGGTCGATTAGTTTGCCATGGCAGCATGTAGAGGCTGATATCTGATATCAGGAACAAAAATTAAAAAAAATAAAAACCTTGACGTACAGTGCTGCAAGCAGTTCAATCAGAAGAAAATTTCATGGAGCAAATATTAGAGATTGCAAATATAGGTTAGTGGCCTCAGTCTTTAAGTTTTCAGTAGCTCCTCGCGCGATGTTAGTGGCAACGTTAGCACATTGGAGAACCAGTTTTCACCGATGGATCAATAGTTGCCTTTTGAAGGAGAATTCCAACACTGAAGTAGCATGCGGCGTGTTTGGACAGGCATGCCGTTGCCCTGGAGACGAGATTGCGGCGGCCTCCCGGGGAGGGGGCGTGGAGAAGAGGCGTCTCACACGTCGGCCGCTAACTAGCGTAGCCGTTTCACGCGCGAGCCGAGAGCATCTCTTTTGTGATTAAACCCGGCCACACGTGCCGATGCCCCCGATGGCTGATATTATTCTTGCTCTGCCGCCGCCCCCCGCTGTGCCGGAGGATCATTTCAGCACAAAATAATCACACGCTGGCCTCGATCAAATGCTTGTCGAGTGTAATAAAATTAGAGGTGTCTATTTTAAGACCCTGAGCGTTTTTCTAATAAGCGTAAAATGTTTTCTTTTGCCCGCGACTTGGTGCTTTCATCATATCGCTCCTCTCATGTCGCACTCGGTATGCTCAGCAAGACACTTCAGACCTTTGCCAGCTCATGCGGCTGTCTTTATATTTTATTTCTTTTTTTTTTATTACTCCTCCACACCCGCCTGGCTGGCCGCAGCTCCTCTCCGCCACATATAATCAAAGTGTAACGCAGCAAATTCCCTCCTCTGTCGGCGCAGATGAAGACGAGCTATCTGGGGAGCCGTGACATCTCTACTTGGCCATGAGAATGAGTGGCCGCTTTATTTGGGGCTTTTATCCCTTATTTCCCCGCTGTCTTGTAGAGTGGAAGCTAATGGGGTCTCTTGTGTTTGCTGCTATGTGTCAGCGAGACCTTTCCCTCGTGTTTACTTTATGGCGTGGGTTATTAAACGTGCAGGAAAATGTAAATGGAGACAGAAAAACAAGAAATTGGTATGATTTGTTTCATTAGAATAACAAATATTTTCCTTTTTCAACATTGCTTTAACAAGCTAGCTTGTTTTGACACCTGGTAGCCAGAGCCTGAGCTGCTCTGTATTTGTCTGCAGTTGATGTTTGTTTATTTATTTTTTTAGTTTTTGGTGGCTTTTCAGAAACAACGCAAGCAACATGTATCATACGACCTCCAACTTGTTTCTGAGGTTTATGCCTGTTTGAATGTCAGGGCTCAAAGATCATCCGTCATTGTTGGGCCCGCGAGCGCGTTTCGACCGGCGGTGAGGTATCGATCCCAAAATCAGCAGCCGCGCGTCGGCAGCGTAATACATCTTCTGGAAGCTTTGCGCTTAACAGCACTCAGGGTCGGGCGGCCTCTGCAGCTTTTACACGTGAGCATCGTTCAATGCGGATGCCTCACGAGAGGCTTTCAATCTGAGGTCTGCACAACTGTATCGTGTAGCAACATTGTCCATGTAGCGTATGAATCGAGTTGTAATTATAATGAAATAATTTTAAAGTCATCAGGGGTATTGGGACTGGCTGAGCCCTGATCTGAGTTGAGGTTATTTCACAGCCGTAAGAACAGAATTCTGTTCTGGTGTTCCGCAAGGGTCGCTACTCAGTCCACTTATTTCTACAGTATATACGCTGCACATACATTGCAATGTAATAATAAATGTACAACATTAATCTTGTCACTTTTCTTTCAAAACCACTTTATAGAAAGTGTCAAATTCTGAGCACTTTAACTCATTTAATTAGCAAAGATTTTCCAGTATGTGAAAGGTAATTGTTCCACAGTCTGAAACTATTTTCTCCGCCGCCACTCACTAATGAAGGCTGCGAATAGAAGATTGAAGGGAATAAACGCGGCTGTTCGAGAGCAGCAGAGCTCAAATGCAAACATTTTGTATGGAGATTATAATGATTATAATTACGATGTTAGAAAAAGGGGGAAAAAATGCACTTTTCGCAACTGCTTTGACCCAAATAGCAAGTCGCTGAAGGCTTCATGAAAAGTAAATCAGCAGCTAACTTGCTTTTTTTTTTTTTTTTACTTTTTTTCCATGCAGACATGATTGATTATTTTAAGACTACTTTAGTCCACATCGATGGACAATAAAATGTTGATGATCTAAGATCAATAAAAAGTCAACCTTGTCATGGCTCAAGTAACGAGCAGATCATAAATTGGAAAAAGTTGGTATTCTTCCGTTTTTAGCTTAGCTTAGCTTTAGTTTTCATCTTTCCTGCTCTCCTGTCGTGCAGATCTTTCTGTGGCCGTCCAGAAGTTCTCCCAGTCGCTGCAGGAGTTCCAGTTCGAGTGCCTCGGTGACGCCGAGACGGATGACGAAGTCAACATTGGTGAGTTGAACCAAAATCGACCCAGCGTGTGTAAGAGGAGAAGTACCGATTCAAATCTGCATCAATGAATCGATTGTTCCGCTAGCCTCGAAAGTGAACGGTTCCGTATCGCAGCCCTCGGACAGGCTCTAAGTGTTTGCCACATGTATAATTGATGCGATTGATCGGCTTTCCTCTATGGGAGGGGACTAATTGTCTGGCCGCTATCGGAGATGAACGAAGATCTGAATTGTCGAGCCTCCAGCAGGAATGTGAAAGCATCTGTGCAGAAAAGCAGCCAATCTGGATTTTTTTTTTTTTTTTTCTGTCTTGGGATTTTTGCGCGGCGGTTGCAGAATTACTGTCCATCTGCGAGGGTCGCCCTCCTCCACATGAAGCCGTTGGACTGAATGCAGAGCAAATAGTCGCCGCCAAGGCAGATTTCTGCGAGAGGCCAATTACGCTCGCCCGTGCGGAAAGAGACAACGTGCTCACTTTTTCGCTCATTGTAATGACATCAAATGTGAGAATTCCTCAAGATTATAAAAATATGCCCCGACCAAGAACAAACTAAAAATGTTTCCACGTGTGAACTGAAGACCCCCCCCCCCACACACACACACACACACAACTGCAGATGGGGAACAAAAGGCCACGATTCCTTTTTGAAACCAAAATCAATCTGCGCCCGACCATGCAAGTCCCGCAGCCGAAAGCGGCGGCCTCTCGTCGCTGACCCGCCTTTGATGCTCCCGTCTTCCGACGCGTCACGCTGGAATGTGCTGCCACGCCGCCACACCTGACCTTCCTATCGATTCGGCTCCATGACATTCACATTCTCCAGCAAATCGATGCCACCAAAGGACTGATGCGATGACATTTTTTGTTTTTAAAGTTTGATGCCCTTCTCCTGAAAAGTCGATTCTCGATCCTCCGCGTGCGAGGCGAGTTGGAATCTCTATCAACCGGCTCACGTCTTGCAGAAAAATGTATGAAGTCACCTGGCAATCATTTAAAATTGTGACAACATGATATCATTTGTCTCCTTTAAGCAGGCAATCACGTTTCTTTTTCAAGGTTATTTGCACTTATCTTTTCTTGATCGGCCACCGAGTGACGGGCGAGTCGTAAGCACCCTTGACTCCTATTGGCTGTCAGCGGCTCCCCTGAAAGCTTTTGTGTGCTTGATAAAGGAGCCGCTGCATTTAATGGCAGGCCTGGATGAGCAAAAATCATGGCTTCCTTCACTTGAAGGCTTTGCAGCGTAAACGGGCCAATGATGATGCACGGCCGGTCGGTAATGGCGTCGGGGCGGGGCCGGCCGCCAGGGAAGCCGCGGGTGGCACCGGAGAATCGTAACGGCATCGGCTTCCGATCGGCAGCAGCACGGACGAAAAAAAACAATGTAGTCAATGGTCAATTTGAAATATTTTGTTTGTGTTCCTTTGTCTTCGGACAGCTGTGTGATTTTATTGCGTTCTAAATTACGCGACGGCGAAAGCTCAGGGGCTGCCGTTCCATAAAGCTTTTTAGGGCCACGCTCACGGCGAGGCGGGAGCATCTGACGTTTAACGACTGCGGCGCCACGCATTGCGCACAGCGTTGGTGCCGCTTGTTTAACTCACAGCGTCGCATCTGAAAGTTTCTTCTTGATTCCGTTTCAGCCCAGTCCTTCAAGGAGTTCTCCAAGCTGCTCAACACGGTGGAAGAGGAGAGACGCCGCTTGGTAAGAAAGCCGTTTGGAAACTTTGACTGTTCTGAATGGCAAAATGACATGAAATTGCTTGACATTTAAAAAAAGAACACTCTGCTTACTGTTCTGGGGCTGCTTTGCTACATCCGGCGCGAGTTGTCCTGAATCTTGGCAGGGTACACAGAATTCTCTCGACTATTAAAGCATTTAGCAGCAAAATGGGTTTTCGGAACAAAAGGTGGGCTCGTGAGGTGCTGTGACACAGTAAAGCAAGTGAACAAAAAAAATGCTTTTATTTTTTCAATTTAACAGATTTATTATATTTAATTATTTTTTTAAAAATAAATTTTATTTATTTATTTTTGTGTTTTTATTTATTTTATTTACTGGTGAGCAATTTTGATAGCTACTCATGTTGTCCTCTAGTAGCTTCCTTCTGGCCCTCTGATTGGTCTGCGACCAATCTCGGGCGCAGTCAGCTGGAATAGGCTGCAGCTCTACCGCAACGCTGGGTGGGCTCAGCAAAATCGAAAATGGACGGACGGATAGATGGTCTCAAATCCCCAAACCATCCGCCACTGATTTTACTACCCATCACCCGGCCACCTTGGTGAAAATCGAGCCGTCGTTAATAATTTAAGATGCTTTTTTATTTTATTTATTTATTTATTTATTGTTAGGGGGGCAATGTGTGTGTCTGGGCCACATAAATATAGAGCTGGCATTGAAAATGCGCGCCATTAACTGATCCTATTCCGGCCCGAGTGATTTAAACGTCCATTAGGCGAGAGGTCGGAGACTCTTATGAAGCAGTTGTAAATCCAAACAAGACGAATGTGCTTTTATGGAATTTACCGTTAGATTAGCCACTCGCTGCCAATAAAGTGCTGCCTCGCTCAAATGTAATTTGCACCGTTGGTTCCTTGGCAAATTTAAAAAAAACAACAACAGATGAACTCAGACCGAGACCAACTTTTTATTCGCGATTCAAATGCCGACTGGCCGCCCATCGCTTACACCATTTGTTCGTTCGTTCGTTTTCTTTTCATTTGAATCATGTTGTAAGACATTTGGAGGGCAACGTGGGGGTGGAAGCTTCTTCCTTTTAACTTCCTTTTCTGTTTTGGCTTTGTCAGAGGAAGCATCTGAAATCAAATTCAGGTTGGCCCCGCCCCTTTTACTCCCTTTTCGCATCTGGACTCAATAAGTGGCCTAAAAATAACAAGAAAGACTTGAAAGACTGATAAGGCTCCTGCTGAAAGCCAAACATCTGACAGCAAATGGGGAGGAAACCTAATTTTTCATCAGTTTTTGGAATGGACTTGTTCCATAAGTCCAATTTGCTCAGGCATGATGCATTTTATTGTCTGAAAAAGATGAATGGCAATAAAAATTGCTAATAATATTTCTATTTTATTATTATATATATATTCTTATATTATTATTATGTATATTATATATTTTAGTATTGACACATGATGCGCAATTTGTCTCTGCGGGCCACATTTAATGATGTGGTGGGCCATATCTGGCCCCCGGCCTTGGGTTTGACACCAATGGTCTAATTTAGGCTCGCCGATCCATTTTATGTCAAAGCACCTAGGACAAAAACTTTTTACTAGCAACTAGCCGTGTAAGGCCACCAATAAAATATAAAGTAAAAGACTACAAAAGAAAGAGTCTTTTCTTTTTTCTTCCTGTGTAAACTTTGGAAAATCGATGTTTGTACGCAATGAAAAGTATCTGTTCTTTTTTTTCCTTTATTGGCGTTTCCATTGTTCAAATGCATTTTACTCTGAGTGCGGCTTTTAATTCACATTGTAATTCACGTTGTCTTCTCCCGCTGCTTTTTAAAATGAACAACAAAAACCTCCTGATCCCTTAAGTGCTGTTTGGCTGTGCAGCCTTCTATTTATTTCCCACGTTGACACTTTTCTTTAGGTTTACATTTCCTTCAACGGCCTTTAAACACATTTTAAAAATCGACCGCAACTATTTTACGCCTCAGACAGAGACACAGATGAAAGTTTTTTTTTTTTTTGTTTTTTTTTTTGTTTTTTATTGTATTTTTCTTTTTGTGTGCAATGACTCTGGGCACTGCCGCGGGCACCTTGTGTGCCGGCCCGTGAACGAAAGAATGTTTCCAATGACCCTGAAACGAGAGTGCCAAATAAAGGCAGCCGTTGTTCTCGGCAGAGTGAGTGTGTTTGATGAGTGTTGGGAAACTATTTGGAACTGATGATAAAAACTGGCAGGACAATGAGCCAGATGAGAATATCAGCCTTAACCTCAATCATGCAAAGAAAATGTCAGATATTCGCCACGTAGCCTCGTCTCAGGTGCGTTTGTTTAACGGCTTCTTCGCCAATGCAACAATGAGGCAAGCGTGTCTCGTCGACGGTCCGTGTTGTAGCGCAGCAACGGCGTGTTTTTTTTTTTTTTTTTTTGACGCCTCTTCTCGAGCCGCTCATGAAGTATTCATAGTGGGGAGGTAGTGCCTCACATATAAAGAGAACCAGCAGCACAGCTTGACCTTTCTGACTCTGATAGCGAGGGGAAATGTAGGAAAAATAATTGCATCAAATTAAACTGAGCCAAATAGACTTGTCCTTACAAACTGGACAGCTAAAGCCAGTTTTTGTTTGGATGCTCACATGGCGTGCTTCTTGTTTTTATTTGTATTTTTTTTTAATTGGCAGTACACCAACTGAAGCTCAATCGACGCCGTCCTTGCACTTTTGCGACTGAATCGCTCCCGGTTAGCTTTGGTGGCCTTGCTTCCGCTTCCAGATAAATATTTTGCCGTACGATCAGATTGTTCCACCTCCCTCGTTTCCCACCCTCCCGCCAAAAGCAATTACCACGCTGCTTTTTTTAATAAAGGTCATTTCACACCCTCGGCATGAAATGGAGGATTTTATTTGATCATAATGACGAAGTTGGAATGTTTATTAGATGTTCATTTGTACAACGCACGCCTTTAAGATTACTTTAACGAGCGAGGCCATTTTCTTCGGGGCGCGGCGGAGGTGGTGTCTGTCATTGGGATTATAGGTGCGAGCGCTGCCGATTTTTTTTTTTTTTATGCCCGCCGCTGGCGATCATTAGCGGGAATGTGGCTCAAGATGAAGAGACGGGGAAACGGTTTTGCTATTTGGCCGCCGCCAACATTAACACGCAGCGCAACACGTTGACGCGGCCGCGTCGAGATTCATAAATGCAAACCCGCACCTCACCGACGCCTAACCCAGAAAATCTTTCTTTCTTGCTTTCTTTCTTTCTTTCTTGCTTCCTTCCTTCCTTCCTTGCTTTCTTTCTTGCTTCCTTCCTTGCTTCCTTCCTTCCTTCCTTCCTTGCTTCCTTCCAGTATTCCTTCCCTCCGACCTCTCGTAATGGAACGGCGCTAACGGCATATTTAGCTTAACACATGCTATTGAGTTTGTTTGTTCCCGCAAGATGCTGTTGTTTGGTCACCTCTTGACTTCTCAGCAATTTATTGGCTCAGCAGACCCGACTGCTCGCAGCAACCACTACGACCCTAAAAAAAAAAGGGAAATCAATATCAGACTGAGAGCTTGCTCCTCGTTACAGATAATGACTCATAAATATGCCCTGGCCAACGTGGCTAATAATGGATTTGAAAAAGGCCGTGTGGAGTGTGCAACGGAATTATCGTTATTATCTTGTATAAAGATGCAATATCAAATTCATTCTTCATAAATTATGAAGATTTTGAATCATATAAGCAGTATTTCTCACGATGTATATGAGGTGCTCCTTGGAAAAAATGTCCTCCCCTGTTGGGCGTCACCAACCACGCGTTTCAATCTACGCTCTTGTTTCAAAACCCTTCCTGGGTTGCATGTTCCGAGCACATCGTAAGCTAAGCAGAAGTCCATATTCTTCCCATTTTGGGCGTGCTGCTGCTTATCAACATACCTATTTAAGCGTCCTGTCTGTTCGAGTGGAATTGGACAAGTGAGCGCTATTAGACGTCTCCATTGGAAAGCGCAACGACGCACACCGCAGGCTCAATTAGACCAGCGAGATAAAGCGGAGGAAATGACATTACCGCACGGGCAGATTACTCCCGCTGCACGTAGATAACGCCGCCACTCGGAGGGGGGATTACAGCCGGGCGTCGTTTGACGACCGCCAAAAGTCCTCGCGTGCTTTCAGATGGAGTGGCGCACAAGTGCTCTCGTGGTTGCGCCGCCATTTGGTGATTTAAGACCCCCCATCTCGTGCTATCCGCCATTTCTCGCTTTTGAATGGATTTTTTTTTTTTTATTATACACATACCGAAATGAAAGTGTCACCCCCCCGGCGAGGAAAACAAGTGAGGAAAGGGCTGACCTTATCTCCAATTGAGCGCATGCATCACACGCTACGCTAATGAGCGCCGGGCCGGACGATATTCCGACGTGTGTAGAGAAAAAGACTCCGTCGCATCAGCCAATTTGTCACCGGAGTCGAGCAGTTTAGAACCCAGCCACGTTTTAATGAGTGCTCCAGTGAAAATGAAATATATATATTCTGTATCGTCTCAAATGTTAATCACGAAAAAGCAAATTAAGCAGTTTGAATGTCAAAAATATCTTCTGTTCTTTGTGCTTTTTGGGAATTGTAATTGGAAGCATACGCAGCTAGCGTGCATTAAAGACAAATCAGCTTTTGTGTTAATTATTAGTAGCCAGGTCAAAGCAAGTTTATATGCTTCTCTTTATCTACTTAATTTGTGCTGGATTCGGGACTTCCTGTGGGATCAGGCTTCCTAAAAATCTCCCCTCATAACATTCAGCACAGTGTGTTGGATTCCAAATTGCATTTTTTTTTTTTTTATGTATTGCTTTCACTCGCACCTCCGGGGGCGAGCACAATCTTTTCCGAGGACGGTCCTAAAGGGATTCCCCAGGGTTCCGTCTCGGGCCCGCTGCTGTTTTGCATGTATATGAATGACCTATCTGACAGACGTCCCGGGGTTAACCGGCAGATGCATGTGGATGATAAAGTGATTCATACATGCTGGAAAAGGTCTGGCAAGGACATTTGTAGCCCTTTCGCTTGTGTCGCCGCCGCCACCGTTTCAAACTGCATTGATGGCGATTAAAATAAAAATTGGGGCAAAGCTCCTTTCGGAGTGTCCGTGTAGTCCCCGACAGATGTTTTGGATGCTAAAATTACACGGTGATTAATGATGTGAAACAAAAACTCGGGAGTCCCCAATCACCCGGCCGTTTGCTACGAAGAAAAGAAAACTAGTTTTTAAAATGTCATTTACATTCTTGTGCTATTTATCCTTAAAAAGTGGAGCAAACTTAAAACCGTGACTCTGTCGTAAAACCCAAACCGAGCTTCAACCATATTTTGAAAATTGTAAAAAAAATATTTTGAAATTTGAACCCAAATCCTGGCTTGAAGCCATACTTTGAAACCCTAACCCTGTCTTAAAACCTTAATTTCAAACCCTACCTTTGTTTGAAGCCCCAACTCGATTCTACGCCATATTTGGGACTGTAACCGAAGCTCGAAACTGCCTTTTGAAAAACCATCCTGCTGCTGCCTAGATGAATTATTTCACTTTTCTCTCCGCACAAAATAACACCTTCCATCAAGCTAACAGCCGTGTCGTTTGCGCCCCCCCTCCCCCCTCGTTCCTCTGATGTCATCGACTCACCACGGGCGAAATCCTATTCCGCGGGAATTTTTCCAGGCCGTAACGGCACCTTCAACGAACGCAGTCACCCGAGGATTGAACGTGAGCCGTAATTGAGGCAATACATCTCCGGCTTATCTGCTCCTGGGCCCAACCGGTGGCGAGACGCCCCGGATGGCGAGTCTCGATTGAGCGGGGGAGAGGTCGCCGCCGCCGTGCAGGCAAACAAAAATGACTCCAAAATGTAAAAACGTGCTTGCAGGGTTGTATTTCTTCCAGCCGGAGGTGGGAGAAGGTCACGTATGTGCGAGGCATACGTATCTCCTCAAATCTTAACTTGAAACCCAAATCCAGATTTAAAAGCCAAACTTTTATTTAAAGCCCTCATCATTTTTAATAGCCGACAATTGAGCGGCTCATTTCTGCCGCATGAGCTCGCGTGTCAGTCACGTCGCCGTGATGCCGCGCAATGACAACTACATCAAGCTTTTTAATTAAATCCCCCCCACACTCAATTTAAAGAACACAGCCTGACATTTGTCTGCTTTTGTTTTGCCCCCCCCCCCTGCCCAGATTCAGAACGCAGATGACGTCTTGATCACTCCCTTGGAAAAGTTTCGCAAGGAGCAGATCGGCGCCGCCAAGGTAAGCAACCGCTCTGTCATGTACGATTAGCTCGTTGACAGCATCGCGCTGTGCGAGATGGAAATGAAGCCCAAAAGTGAATTTCCGTATACCTACTTTTATGATCATGCTTCTGCACAATCCTGCAGAGCAGCATTTTCTTTAACAAGCTTTGCTATCGTATTGTGCCAAGCCATCACTATCTCATTTTGAGTATTAGCCATTTTTTTTTTCTTCTTCTAATCAGATTACTCTAATCCGGTTACGCGCTCCACAGCCGAGCGGGCCGCACGGGACTGATCGAAGCCAAAGTTCTGCTCGCTGCAGGGCATGCATGGGCCCCTGCGGACGACTTGTAAAGAGCAGAGTTGCTTTGTTGCGCGGTGGAGCCGGCGAATGAAAGCGCGGCGGCTTGTTTGCGCCGGTTCCCATGGCGTCCCGCCGAGTCTCTGAGCTCACTCCAGCCCGTCGGCATCGTTACGATGTGGTCTTAAGCGTCGTGAGGCCCGTCAGAAATCCCCACTTCAATATGTACTTCGTTACCTCCACCAGAGAACCCAGAGGCTACCTTGAAGCCTTAATTTGAAACCCTAATCATGGCTTGAAACTGTACAAAATGGAATCCAAACTCAGTAACTCTGAAAATTCTACTTTGAAAAGCCGTGAGTAACACTAAAAAAAAATTCAGTCTACCAGACGCTTGAAATCTTAAAAGCCTAACCTTGGCTTGAAACCGTCATTAAAGCTAACTCAGGTTTAAAGCCCAATTTGAAATCTTAAACCCTGACCGACCTCGAACCATTGAATTCTATTGCAGCATGACCGCATGATATGCTTATTTACATTCCATTTGCCTTTTCTCTTATTTCTTTCTCTTATTTCTTTATTAACTCATTAACTGCCAGCCAAGTTCAAATTGACGTTTGACGTCTATATCCGTCAATGGCAGTGAATGAGTTCATAAACATCAAATGTTTTTTTCATTATTAAAAAACAAAAATCGGACTGTTTTGGTTATTTACATTCCATTTGCCTTTTCTCTGTTTTTATTAACTCATTCACTGCCAGCCCAGTTAAACTGGATATTTGACGTCTATATCCGTCAATGGCAGTGAATGAGTTCAGTTCAAAAATATCAAATGCTATATATTTTTTAATTAGTAAAAAAACAAAAATGTGTGCATTCCATTCCCCCCACTGCACTTGTCGGTGTTATTATTATCCACGTTTGTAGAGCGGCTCCTTAAAAGCCTGCCTGCCACCCACATCACTCTTCCTCCGTCCACTTCCTCCTAATGGTCCCCCCCCCCTCCCGTACGGCCAAACATTAGCTCAAACTGGAGGGAGATAAAAGGCGGCCATCACCAGTGGCGACTTTTCCACTCTTCCGTGAATGCGCAGCAGTGCTCTGCCTTTCTGACCCCGCCCCCGCATGACCCCCCCATCCTCTCCTTCCAGTTCTCGCCTTATTTGGCTGCACAGCGAGTAATCCCTCGAAGTCACGTATGGATGCTTCGCCCCGCCGGGCGCTGACGCGTGACGTTGCACCGGCGCAGGGAAAACCGCATACATCTCGTGACACCTTGCGAACGAACACACACTGTCAGCATAACAATGACAAGCGCGCAGAGCACGTTCATGCTAAAAGGAACATATTTTGGAAAAGGGACTCAATATTCCGAGGGTGACCGTTGAGGTCCATCTCTGGCTGAATGTGAATACGTGACTACTGCTAATTAAAACATGTCAGCACTCACACCTGAGCGAATTCCGTCTCTGAAGCGTGACATGACATTTCGTTTTTTTCACGTTAGGTTTGACAAATGTGAAAATACTGTACATGGAATATATTACATTACCATGAACTTTTAATGCCTACACACATATCGTAAATCTACAGAATTCCATGCTCATAATGATCCGGAAAGATGTCGATGATAAAATGAATCTCCTGTAGGCGTAATTGAAGTCCAAATTTGGCTGTTCTTGAAAGAGGCCTTTTTGTACAGTGTTCCACCATCTAGTGGTCAGACGTGGAATTACATCAGAAATAAGCGACCCTCTATAAGGGAGGATACAAATACTGTTGGATGGCACCTTTGCCGCAAATTAGCTCCCTGTAATGAGCTGCCTGAGCTCGAGCTCCCTCCCCCGCTTTCATATTATCGTTCCGGGAAGACATTTCAAACGAGCGCAAGTGACACCTAGTTCGCCGCAGTTGTTTGCTTTACTGGCAAAATCTTACAGTAAAAAAAGTTGCATATTTTCCTTTAGTTACTGCACACATTTGCAGATACACACAAGTCAACGTTGGCCCTCCCTCTGTTGCCACGGTGATGAGAAGCGAGGTGAGGCGACAATGGCCCCGTGGCTCATTAGGGCCTCTGTCAAGAATGTTAGCGAGGTGTGAGCTTTCTTATTATCGCTGACTGGCCACAACATTAGGAACACCTGCACCGTACCCAAATGCACTTTCAACCAGGCAGCATCAGCATTTATTTATTTATTCTGTATTTATGTATTATTTGTATTTATTTATTTTATCATTTATTTATTTATTTTAAATTTGTATTTATTTATTTCTAGGTGCGGCTCGCAAACTCTCTCGATCGCCACATCTTGTTTTGAGAATAGCCACAATGCTGGCGCTGTTTCCAAACATTCACATCTTGTGAATTGAAATACATTTGCGCTTGGAATGATATTCGCTACTGCGGAATTTTGTCCAAACAGCTCTTGTATTGGATCGCATTCAAATACTAAAATACTGCCGGCGAGTGCGTTTTATACTAAAGCTGGCATCCAAACACACAACAGGCATTCCGAAATATTCTCTTCCAGTGCGCAATTTATTCACAAGAGAGTACAAAGCCATCAGATGGGGAAATCTCGAAGGTGCTGCGGAGTGTGTTGTTGAGTGTGTGTGTGTGTGTGTGTGTCGTTTTTTTACGAGTGCTTTGTTTGCGTTGTTTTCCCAGCCAGCTGATTACCCTCGGGCACTCGGGATCAGTTTGGGTCAAAGATTCCTTCTGCGGTGGACTGTTGGGGCATAAACGCATATCTAATGCTTGCTTAACATGGCGGCGCACCGTGTTTGTTATTAACGAGACCAAAGTGTCGAAGAGGTCGACTGAAACGTTGTGCGAGAATTAAGAGCGGCAATTTTTACTCTTAGCTGGCTACAAATTCAGTTTTGCTTCGAGTGGTGGCAAAACGTCCTGCATAATGTTTCAATTTTCACCTTGCCAAGTTTTTCCCCAATCTCGGCTGGGATGGACTCCAGCTCACTTGCGGCTGTAATTATTTTATTTTATTTTTTTCAAGATCCATAAAAGATGCACAGTTAAAAGCAAGAAAAATAATCATACTGTGAAACTCTTTGTGAACTGCGCAGCTTCGACTCCGGTCAATTAACTAAATTCCTTTGACGGACAAAAGTATTTGTACTTAATTACTTGCCACCACTGGCTGGCAAACAGACAAAACAGCGTGACAGAATGCGACTTGCGCCTCGTCACATCTCGAGTCCCCGCAGCGCTAAATTGCTTGTCGGGAGGGAGGTGGCGAGCAAGCCGCTAGTGGCGTGCGTGTGCTGGTCGGACTCCCGCTTTGGCCGCGGGGGAGCCTCGGATAAAACGCCACTTCTTAATTTATTCTGATTCCCGTCGTGTGTGTGCGTGCGTGTGTTTTTGCTTTCCCGAGGGGAGAATTCACTCATATGCTTGCTTCCAAAATAATGTCATGTCAACGTCACTTTTCTTCTTTTTCCCTCAAAAGAAAAAGTACATCCCAGGTTCTTGGGGGAAATATATTTGCTGTCAGCGTCGTATCATACTTTTAATCATGTTTATTTAGCCCGACACCTGTTTGTGTTGCCTGTCGTTGTCGACAACAGCACCCCCTTCATCCTCTGCCGAGAAAAATCAATTGCGTGCCAGACACCACCGCCGAGATGGAAAGAAGAAGCCTCGTCAAATTATCTATTGATTTCTGTCTCTCTCGCTCCCGTGTGGGATTGTTTTGTCGTGGAGTATCGCGGTGAGTTTCAACCCGCTCAGGCGGAACGTTCTTGAGGGTCCAGTCGGCTTGCTGAACATCAGGGCCATGGGAATGAAAACAAACAAGCAGGATCTGGTTTCAAGCCCCCCCCTCCCCCTCCCTTTTCTGTTAAAGTGGTTCGGCCCAAGAGGTCAGTACACAAAAATGCCTTGGTAGAGGAGAAGCCTCTGATTTGGATCATATTTGGCGAGGGTGTTAAAAGTTGAGCTTTGTGTTCTTACATGCTTGCGAGATGGCCGTCTGGTATGAAAAGCCCATTTCCTGTTCCTCTCCCGGGAACCTTTTCTCAGACCTCGGGGACCATCTTGGAAAATATACAAACGTCATCCGTCCTCTCTCTCTCTCTCTCTCTCTCTCTCTCTCTCTCTCTATATTTCTACCCCCAAGCGGAGCTGCTACTAAATTTATGCTGCTGCTGAGGGTTTACTGTAAAATAACAGAATCATTCACTCTTTTTTTTTTTATAGTGGACCACAAAGTTCACTAAAAAGTCAACAACATTTGCGTGTGTGTGTGTGTGTGTGTGTGTTTGTTTGTAAAACAAAACCGCTGCTGATTCCACCACCATTAAAAAAAAAACGTGCTGCTTTTCTGTCTCTGAATTCTGCCGAGCCAACGCGTGAAGTCCAAATGTGGTTTGACTTCCACCTAGTGGCAGCGACATCAAACATTTCCCAGGACCTCAAACGTTCCGTTTCTAAGCTCTCCTTTGATTTATCTATTCCTTTTTATTTGAGGACGGGAAGAAGAAATTCGATAAGGAGACGGAGAAATATTACGCCACGCTTGAAAAACACCTCAGCCTGTCATCCAAAAAGAAAGAAGCTTATCTTGAAGAGGTAAAACCCAAACTTTTTTTTTTTTTTTTAAATCATAAAGCGTTGTCTGTCATCTGGAGAGGACTAAATCTCAGGCTCACCTTTCTCTGACTGGACGCCGACCCGGTTCTTTTATTTTGCTGGTTGGCAGGCCGACACACAGATTGACAAAGAGAGGCAACTGTTCTACGACGCGTCCCTCGAGTACGTCTTCAAAATACAGGAAGTGCAAGAAAAGAAGAAGTTTGAGTTTGTGGAGCCAGTAAGTTTAAATTATTTTCATTTTTAGAGTATGCCTGAGATTTTTCTTTTTTTTTGGATCCAGTTCAGATCTTATTAGATAGGTGTTCCTAATATTGTGACCTGCCAGAACAACCTGTGCGGTCATTCCCAATATCTCCATCGGAGAAGCTGACAGCTAATATGAATCTCTCGCCCTCGTACGCATGGGAGACGTGACTTGAGAGTCAAGTATTTCTTTCCACTGCAAAGCAAGACACCCCATTACTCCCCCCCTCCCCCACCTGAAATGTAAATTTCTTAGCCCCGGGGGTCACCGCGATGGGACTCGCAACCTTGCGGCCCCGTGATGAATCTCTCCGCAGATGAGTCTTTGATAGAGCCAAGCTCAGACCGAAAATCAAATCCATGTTGGTGTGTTGATTTCTTTTTTATTTTTTTAATTTTTTTTTAAGGTCCTCATCCCATATATTTTTTTGACAAACAAAAGCAATGGCTTAATCATTGTTACAATAACAAATGTATGTGTGAGTGTGAACATGATTCCGTCATTGACATAACATAACGCTACTCAAGCATGGAGCAGTTGCGAGCACTCGTCTCACACCGACGTGAACTTCATCTGCAACTTTTCCGTGCACTTCAACTTGTTTGTGTTTTGGATGCGCTTTCCGTGTGTGTGTGCGTGTGTGTGTGTGCCGCTGGCTCGTCCACAGCTGCTGGCCTTCCTGCAGGGCTTGTTTACGTTCTACCACGAGGGATACGAGCTGGCGCACGAATTTGAGCCGTACAAGCAGCAGCTCCAGTTCAACCTCCAGAACGTAAGTGCTGACCCGGATCTCCCCCCACCCCCGCCCCGTGTGCTCGGCAGGCTTCTCTGCTGCTGCTGTTGCTGCTTCCAAAGGAGACACGCGCTGCATTTTATAGGTCCTATTTTCTTATATATTTATATAGACCAATTTAAAAAAAAAAAAAAAAAAAAGATTTCTTTTCACTGCATTCTGACTTTTTGGGGGGATTTTTTATTTTAACTGTCGTAATCTGCCCTGAGCAATTTAAAAAAAGTCATTTTTCCATAACATCCACTTTAATCCTGCCCTTAATTAAAAAAAAATAAAATGGAAAGAAAAAGGTTAAGAGTCAAAGACGAGCAAGCTGCGCTTGACAGCAGCCGCAGGGAAGCCGCAAATCGGACAGATGAACTTTTGTCGGCTACCGAGCGAGCGCAAGCTAGCAGCAAACGTGTTCCTCTCTCACCACGCAGACGCGCAACAACTTTGTGAGCACCAAACAGGAAGTGGAGAAGTTGATGAGGAGGATCAGGTCTGCCGAGCAGGACTACAAAGCTCCGGGCCGCTGGAGCATGGAGGGCTTCTTGTATGTGCAGGAGAAACGTGAGTAAAGGTTGTTGCGGAAACGTACAATGTCAACAAAAAACACGCCAATGAGAATTTCCAATGATCATGTCGTTTTTGTGGTTGCGTTGTAGGTCCTCTGGGTTCCGCTTGGACAAGGCACTACTGCACGTATGAGAAGGGCGGCAAAAGTTTCAACATGAGCAATAGCGACACTAAATTGGCCAATAAACAGGTAGCTCGTTTACCCTCACCATTTTAGCTAGCATAGTCTTGTTTGTTTGGTCTTAGTTTAGCTAATTTAGCTGGCTTGCTAATTCTAAGATTGCTAGCTTAGTTTTACATTTCAGTCATAGTTTTGTTCTCCTTAGAGTCTTACTGATTATTTTCATCTTAGTTGGCTTATTTGTCCTACTTGTTGCTGTTGTTGTCTTAGTTTTCATTTTAGACGAATTTGTTAATCCGGTTAGTTCCATCTTATCTAGTGTAAGGTTTGTTAGCCTAGCCTAATGTGGTTTAGTCGTTGGTTTGGCCTTGGGTTTGATCTTTGGTGAGTTTACTGGATTACCTGAATTGTTTTTTCGGTTTGTTCAGATTCTTCTTCTCTATCATGGGATTTGTTTTAATTTTAAATATTGCTAGCATTGTACATTTTAAAATTGAATCGTTTGGGTGAGTTTTCTAGCATTTATCTTTTAGAACGGTCTGGTCCTCAACCAGTCCGAGATGTTCAAGCTCAAGTCGTGCATCCGGAGGAAAACGGACTCCATCGACAAGCGCTTCTGCTTCGACATTGAGGTGGTGGAAAGGTAGGTAACTTATTCGTTAAAAAAGTACAACCATTTTGTGAGGAAAATGCTCGATCGAATTGCATGTGAGATGTTTTGCGTTCCATCAAACTCCATTAACCCCAACGTGTCCCGGCGGCGACCCTCCATGCCAACCCACCGACGGTGTTCGGCTTCCATTAACATCCTGGAAGGCTTCCATGTTTTCATCTCCTTTTGAGTCTGGCACGAACTCCTCTTTGTTGCATATCCAGTACCCCCCCCGCAATAATCTTGAGCTGGAAATTGAGTATAATCCAAAACAGTTTTACATCCGTCATTTTACAGTACGTGTACATGAAAATAAAATGACTTCCTTACTGCTATTTAGGTTGGTAAAAACTGCGAATAGTTGAGTTTTTCAGCAAATTTGTGAATGGCAAATATCTACAGGGGGAATTACTGTAATCTTGACATTTGAACCCATTCCCAGTCCTTTTTATTTCTACTTTTTCTGTCTCCATGTCCACGTAGAAACGGCGTCTGCCGCGGAACTCTTTTCAGGCCGCTTTGGTTGTTCTATAAAGTCCGGTACGTGAAGGGATCCTCGTCGCTTGTGCACGCAGGCGCGCGTGTGTGTGTGTGTGCGCTGCTTCCGTGTGATTCACGCCTTCTTTAATGCTACTTTTTTTTTTTGCTGGCTCGCTGGGTCAAATTGTGCCTCTGCTGCCTCTGATTATTCTCCTCATGAGAATCAAACTTTCCAATTTCTACTTTGAATGATCAGGTCACACTAAAAATTGAAACTATATACTACAGGAAACCAGTTGAAGGGGGAAACATTTTTGAAGTCTGCAGGGAGGAATAAAGTCACATTTATTTGAAGGGGAAAAAGGTCAGCCTATATAAAAAAAAAAAATTATTATTTAATGGTACCGGAGAAAGCTGTATTTTGTCGAAAGGAAAAAGTCGTAATGGTGCCGGAGAATAAGGTTGTATTTTTTTTTTCTAAGAAAAAGTCATCATCTTGCAAGAATACGGTTGTATTTTTGAGAAAACTACAGAGAAAATAAATCCAGATTCTCTAAAATAGACTTCTTCAAAAAATGCAGGTGGGCTTCATTGTAATAAGAATTCTTGAATTGAGCGACGCCCCGTAATCAATCAATTTATTCCAGCGCTTTTTGTGTGATAAAAAGGTGAGGTGATAAAAAGCAGATGCATGCTGGGAGCGTTGTGGTGAATCTGGCTGGCACTGTGCAGCTTTTCATCAATCAAGCGTGGAGTGTGAAGCACCGGCAATCGACCACAGCAACTTCAAACAAAGGCCATGACATTATTCTGAAGCCAGCATTTTTTTCCCCCCTCCACCCAGGCACGGTCACATGACACTGCAGGCGCTGTCCGAGTCCAACAGGAGGCTGTGGTTGGAGGCCATGGACGGCAAGGAGCCGGTAAGGAGTCCAGATGCTGCACTGAACTTGTGCTAATAGCGCCCTCGTGTGGTTCTAGCTAGAAATTACAACCAAGCTCAAATTAATTTATTGCCTTGATTCTTTTTTTTTCCATTGGTCTAGATTTACAACCTGCCTGCCATCCTGAGCAAGAAGGAGGAGAGTAAGTTTGTGTTTTATTTGTGAGATGAGCAGATTTATTGTTTAACCAATAATTATAATAATAAGGTAACCAAGATAGTGTATAAGGCACACTTGAGTCAAAACTGAGCATTATTGTCTCGGAATTATTGATCTAGTTTTTTTTAATGAAATATTACAAGAATGTACCTAATGAAATGGCCACACCCACCAAAATAGTAAGTTACTTTCTGAGATATTTATTGTGATCTGAATTGACGACTGATGCAAATGACGTCCCTTCACCGCTCTTAATGTCGTCATCCAGCGTTCCTTAACGAGGCCGGCTTTAACTTTGTGAGGAAATGCATCGAGCTGGTGGAGAGCAGAGGTGAGGCATGTTCAAAGCCACGACACATCATCCAGAAGATGTCTTGACGGTGTCGCTCTTCACACAGGCATCAACACCATGGGGCTGTACAGGATCGGAGGCGTCAACTCCAAAGTGCAGAGGCTGATGGCGACGGTTTTTTGTAAGTAAGGATTGGGAGGCCATTTTGTCTTCACGCACTATTTTGGCGGCAGCAGGGTGGCGATTTGCATGTCTGCCTCAATGTCGAAAACTTTCCAAAAATCATGTCAACTCCAAGCATCCAAGGCGCCCGTGGACATGGACCTGGATCCCGAGACGTGGGACAACAAGACCATCACCAGCGGCCTGAAGAATTACCTCAGGTTAGCATTTATTTATTTATTATTATTATTATTATTTTATTTATTTCCTTGTCTCCAGGTGTCTGTCGGAGCCGCTAATGACCTTCAAGCTGCATAAAGAATTCATCATGGCTGCCAGTAAGTTCATGAAAATAAACGTTGTGCCAAAATGAGCCCAATTCTCAGTTCATTTCAGGATTAAAAAATCAAGTCCAGTAAACCTGCCGCTCTTGCTGTTTGCGATATGAACCATTTATAATTTGCAACTTTTTCAACATCTCAGAATCGGACGACCAGAACTACAGAGTGTGCGCTGTCCATTCTTTGGTCCATAAGCTCCCTGATAGAAACAAGGAGATGCTGGAGATGCTCATCAAACATCTCGTCACGTATGAGTCCGCTCTTGTCTCGTAGTAAATATAGTCAATTGATTATCAGGTGTGCCATTGTCATACTTGTTGTGTTCCCTCCTCCCTGCAGCGTGTCCACGCAGAGTCAGTCCAACATGATGACCGTATCCAATCTGGGCGTCATCTTCGGGCCCACGCTGATGCGCTCGCAAGAGGAAACCGTGGCCGCCATGATGAACATCAAGTTCCAAAATATTGTGATGGAAATTCTGATTGAGAATTTTAACAAGGTGTGACACAGTCAAATTCCTCAAGAACAAAAAGATGCATTCAAATGATTATTCTCTGCAATTACCAGATCTTCCTTCAGCCTCCGGATCCCAACGTGCCACTTCCGGAGCCTCCGAGCCGGCCCGGTTCCCGCCGAAGCAGAGCTATTTGTATGTCAAGCGGCCCCCGGAAGCCTCGCAGCCTCTACACTCCTACCCTGTGCCTGGCTGACGCAGAAAGTGAGTACCAAGACACAATACGACTTGCGTTGCTGCAACTGTTTGTGCTTTGTGGCATCCCACAGGGATCTGTTCTTCGACCGCTTCTATTCCGATTGTATGCTCCCTTTTAGACTATAAATCAAGGCTGGATTTTAACGTGGGCCTGTTGTGCCTCCCCTCTGGTCCCTGCATAGGCGACGCCTGCAGCAGCAGTCCAGGCAGCACCCCCACGGGCAGCACCGAGTCTCTGTCCTCGCACTCGTCGGAGCACAACGGCCCCCCCAAGACTGAGACTTTGTCCTGCATCAAAACTACGAGTGCAATCCTCCCTGACGCCGCGTCCTTGCGCTCCAGCGGGCCCCGGAGCACCGAGTCTAGTTCCAGGGAGGAGGCCGGCCCGACGGACGTGGAGTCGGAGGACGCCCTCAGCGTACCGTCCGTCACCGGTGTTGCCCCCAGAAAGGCCCCCCATCAACGACACCCTGGACCCGGACCACCCGATCTCACAGCTGCAACCTCTCTCAAGTCTCTACGTGTGTCTGAAGGTGATCCAGAACCGCCCGGCCATTATTCTGTGGATATTGTTCTTACCTGCGTTGCAGGCAATTGTGGCGAAACATGCTTTGGTCCAGAGTTCCTTTTCACTCTTTGTTTTCCCTCAAGGTCAAAGGAGCTACTCCAAATCCGCCCAAAATCTCTCCACGCTGGATCTCATCGATCACTTGAAGCCATCGGCGGACCCCCCGGACATCCCGCCCAAGCTCGTGATCCGGCGGCGGGGCACCACAGCCTCAGCCAGCAACGGATACCAAAGACCAGGCTCGGTGTAAGTACGCCTGCCACATTGAGTCCCGCCATATTTCAATAGTCGTTCATAACAAACCCTGTTGGATGACTTATAACCCTTGCAATAAAGTCTTGGCTCACTATTTGGCAAGTACGACCTGCTGTCAGATTTTAGAGCGCAGCACAATCGACTTCAGGAGATTGGAATTTTATGCTCGTCAAAACAATGCAAGAAGGACATTTAAGGAAATTTGGCCTGATGGTAAACAGATTTTGCGGGGCTTAATGAGTGCCCTAATAAACACGTCCAGTAAGTGTTGGTGTGTTTCTCTCCGTTCTCGCTCACATTGTATTACTGATTTAGCGTGTGCCGCACATCAATAAGGGCAATCAGGTCAGACGCATTTTTGCCACCGTCGCGCCGCCTGGGCACCTTCTTGGCCCGTGTGCGAGCGCCGAGACGATTTATGTCATCTCCTCTGTGGTGGGAGAGCTGCTCTTAATTCTCGGGGTTAACGTGACCCAGCAGCAGAATGCGCTCCTCCTCCTCATTTGTGTGCACAAAAAGTGGTTTAAAAAAATGTACAATCAGGAATATTACTTAATCTAAGCAACAATATCTGCCAGTCAGAAATTAACTAGCATTAAAATAATTTGTTTGTTTGTTTTTGTGTACGCATCTACTGTATGTGTGAAAGCACTCACATGGCCTCTTGACTCATCTTGTCACCCTCACAGCTCTGCGTTACCTTGACTCCCAGGTCACGGTGGCTCACGGGAGTCAAGTGCGCCCTTGTAATGACGTCTCCTCACTTAAAAAAAAACAAATATTCCAAGGAAAGAAGGAAACGTCCCGTATTGTGTCGTTCTGACTTTCACTAAGGGTCCAAAACAATCAAGAATGCTGCCGTTGTAAAGCCAGTGTGTGTGTTTTCATTTAAAGTGTTACGTTGAAAAATAATATAAATAAGGTTGTTGTGGAAAATTCGAGTTATGGAAAAAAGAAAAAGGAAGCCAATTATTTTTTTAGTATTTGCTATCAGTTCTGTACTTTTGGTGGTATTTTTGTTTGTTTGTGTGTTGAGTTTGGAAAGTGTAAACATGCAGCTATTGCTCTTCTTGCTTCTCTCACAGGGTGGCTGCCAGAGCGCTGCTTTTTGAACACGCCGCCGCCCCGCAGCTCGGGAGGTACCCGACACTCTCAAAGACGTCCAAGTCGTGGGGTGCTAAAGCGAACAGCCTGAATATGGTATAAATGCTTTGCATAACTTGTGTGCTTCCAACAGGGACGCCCAAGCTGTGTACTCGTGCGAAGCTGAACACAGCCATGAGCTCAGCTTCCCCCAGGGGGCGCACTTCTCCAATGGTGAGTGCTACCAATTTAAAATCAATAGCAACTTTAAAACAAAAAGGTGTGGTTGTTTTTTTTAGATTAGAGAATTTTTGTGTTGCCATGGAGGTTGAAAAAAGGAATGAGCTAGGGGAGTTCTAAGATATCCAATTTCAAAAGTAGGGAGTCAAAGTCACAAGAAAAATGAGTACTCAAGTACAGCTACCTGAAAAAAGTACTGTAAATAATGATTGCTTATCTGCTTTGCGGCGGCTCATTTGAAGCCGTTTGGCTTCATCCCAGCTTTCAGTGTGAGCGCCGCTAAAATACAAACAGCGCCTTTTTTTTCTGTTTTTATTGCCTTTCCGTGACGAGCCCGCTTGGCTCGCGAGCAGCGGGGAGGCAGGTCACAGTAACCTAGTGATGGAAGGCACCCGGGCCTGTTAACCCCCCCGCGCCTCTCCGGTTCAGCAGAGCCTGCAGCCAGAGACGCGGAGAAAAAAAAAGACACAAAAGCAACTCGCCATTTAACAGAAGGCTTTTTATGGCTCCGCATTAACGAACCTACAGTGCTTCATCATTTTTAGAGTTGCTCTGAATGAGCTCCACAATCTACCTTCCATGTTTTACTGGTACTAAAAAAAACGGAAAGTGGTGAAAAAGTTCCGGTAAATTTTTGGAAGGTTTCGGTAGATTTCCATAGGAAATTCAATTGCAGAATTTTTTTAATGTTTCAAATTACTATAAACATTTGGGCAGTCCCTTATGCTCGTCACAAAAGTAGAGCCCTCGCTGCTAGCATAGTTAGCAATTGTATATTTTCCAACCGTTATGTCCTCGATGTGTGCAACAAATAATTCATATTAATTATCTTTCATTATAATCATTCATCATAATTATCTATTTCATTTAATCCTGCTTTCAATTGTTATTTGTCTTTGTAAAGCACCATGGATTTGTTTTGTGTGTGTGGTATGTAAGTTGATCCTGCTTTTGTAAAAGCACGCTGACCCACATTGTCACTTCTTCATCTGTTTTCTTTTCCCTCTGCGACAGTGTACCCGTCCGTCGAACCGGGATGGCTGCAAGCAACCTACCAGGGAAAAACGGGTTTGATACCAGAAAACTACGTCATCTATCTTTAATTTTTTTTTGTTTTTTTGTCTCCATGGTATCCATGGAAAAACCCACTACTGGTGAATGCGTGTTTTCTATCTGCTTGAACGAGGGCTCCCACATGACAAATATACCTCTTTTTCTTTTTTGATTTGCAAAACAAACTTCTTCAAATGTGTTTTTAATAAGACATCTTTTCGCAACATGTTTTTACGACCTCCAATGACACTTGAGAACCACTTGACTAGTTTTATTGGCCTGAAATATTACCTTCAGCAATTTGTAATTATTTTTTATGTAAAAAAAAACATCACCAAAAGAAGCGGGCCCTCGCAAGTCGGCAAGGTTTCCCGTCATGATCCACTCGCACACAGTTGCGAAATTTCCCGTCGCCCATCTGTCTCGTGTACATAATTAAAATTTGATAACAATGGGAAAATATCTGTTGGTCAGTTCCCATGTTGAAAGACATTTTATAGCTTGAATTCCTGAGGCTCATTTGTAGCTCTGCTTGGCTAATTTCATGTTGGGGCAGAAAATTCTTACACCACCTTTACCTAATAATAATAATAATGCACCTTACATTACTGCGGTCATTACACTGGCCGTACACTTTTTGCTGTCACTGTGTTTGTAAATCATAGAAATGATCATACCCTGTAAAGCATGGGTTCTCGAACTTTTGGGGTTCAGAGGAAACGCCAAAAAAAAAAAAAACAGCACGCATGTTACGAATTAACCACTGCACTTAAATATAGTCAAATGAAAACTTTACATTATGATTCAATTGAAATACACATACGTATATAAATTCTACCAATAAACAAACTGGCTTAAAGGACTTAATGAAATTATTTCGGGGTGACTCTTAGAATGTGTCCTGGTCAAACATATTCAGGACAGACTGAAGGACAGTTTGACCTTATTTTGAAGAAGTTTATTTTTGGGCTCTGATGTTACACTCCTGGACCATACTTTTTGAGAACCACCCATATACTTAAACAAATGTAGCCACAGGAACATTTTGTAGCCTGGCCATTTAATTCAGTGATTCCTTTGCGTACCACAAGAGGGCGCTTGCACTTTGATACCCACAGCTCTACATAAGCAAACTGTATATTCATGATACCACATAATCCTTTATTGCAAATTGATTTGCGGACCCCCACCCTACGACTCATGGACCCCAGTTTGAGAACCACTGCTGTAATTGTTTTTGTGTTATCAAATTGCTGGGCAGGATGACTTCAGCATACGTGTTTGTGGTACACGGGTGTACCAGCATTTTCTTTTTTTTTTATTACTATTAATATTATTGTTGTAATCTTAACATTTCAAGGGCTTTAAAAAAAAAAAAATCCCCTTCGGTTATCCAACTGAAACGTGACTGTACTGTAGGAGGGGAGGGACCGAAACTATATTTCAGGAATGTCAGGTGGCCTTGGCTGCTTATGAGTGACGTGAGAAGAATGATGAGAAAACTCCCTAAAAGTGAAGAGTTGCAAGGGTGTGTTGCGGAAATTTGAACCATGTCTCGCATTGTGTAACATTTCCACACGTGGGGAGGTTGTTTCCTCTGCAAGCAACTGCTGTCTGCACGCTGCATTTACACCTTTTATAAATAAACACAATGATTTATGAAGGCTGAGCTACAAGTTTTTTTTCCCCCATTTTGGCTATTGTGTTATCGCTAGCTGTATTTCATGGGCCACTTACAACGACAAAGCGGAACAGACCTGGCCCCCAGCCCTCGTGTTTGACACCACTATTTCAGATTCAAACATTTTAAATGACGTTGCTCCGTTTCTAAAGAGCAACTATGCCGCCTGCATGTTCATCCGCCTCGGAAAATAGTTCTAAAAGCTACGTCGGTCGGATGATCTTTTTGACTGTTGTTTTATTGATTGGTTGTTTTGATTGATCCCGCACAGTAAAGCGTAAAAAGGCAGAAGGGGGCGCTCAAGGCAGCTTTGACAAAAAATGCACTTGAAGAAGAAGCGAAAAAGGAGTCCAGTAAACACGTGGTCACTTGGGGTGGAATAGCAGCGGCCTCACCATGCCCGCCAGGACCTTGGGCAGCTGCGAGGCGATCACCTCGGTCATCATCTCGGGAAACTCCACCTTCATGGCGTCGGCCTGGATGAACGTGCTCAGGCAGAACAGGTTGACCTTCTTCACTATCTGTCAAGAGGGCAGGAGACAGAAGGTTAGAGTTTTTTTGTGGCGCCACACCGGCGGTTTTTGGCGGGCGTACTTCGTGCATGGCGTCCATGAGCTTGGTGAGGTGGTAGAAACGCTGAGAACTGGCCATCACGCCCTTCTCCTTCCCGTGGATGGCCTTGGTCAGCTCGCGGATGTAATTCTGACGCATCTCCTCAAAGGCCCCCTGGCTTTTCAGACCCTCCAGAGGCACTGAGGGAACAAGGACATTTGGCACTCAATCATGAAGATTGTTTCCCAAACCTTTTTTTTTTTTTTTTTTTTTTTTTTTTTTTATTACCCGTGTTGAGCAAGATGATGGCCTTCATGCAGAGGAACTCCTCGCGGGTCACTTGAAGGTTGGCAAACTCCTGCGGGATGAACTGGATGGCCAGGCACAGGTCGTAAATGGGAGATCTCCTCATTTGTTCCCTGAGGCGCAGTAAAAAACCAAAACAAATTAAGGCGCTCTTTGAATGGCCATTACTTCAAATGATTTGCTTTTCTCGCATGTGCAAATTGGCCAACGTAATGGCAAGCAGACGATTACATTTTGGAGAAAGGAAATATGTCAGTCAAACTTTTGAAAGTTGTGTTCCAATAGGAAAATATTTTAGAGAAAAAAAAGCACAATCTTTGCAAAAGCCGTAATTTGTTGTGATTAAAAAAATAATAATAAAACCTCAAATCTATTGTAAACTCAAATGAAAATTTACATGATCGGAAATGGCGACTCAAAGACTGTACATGGGTTTAAAACAAAATTCATACTCGTACTCACAGACTTAAAACGAGGTCAGGCGCAAAGTATATATATTCCCTAGTGACGTTTTGAAAGGAGCGCCAGCCGAGAGAAAACACCATCAGGTTCATCCACGAGTACTGGATGAGCGTCATCTGGTCGGTGATGTGAAGATTACGAAAGCCTTAGCAAAAGAAATCACATTTTCAAATGGTAGCATCGGAATCATCATTTTTCTTCGACTATATTTTCTGCCATCGCCAAAATTGTCCACATATTTTATTTTCAATTGCCCAATCCTGCTTTTCATCTTTTTTTTTCAGCGCATCAGGCTGAGACTTGGAGCAAATCTGTGATTTGGCGTCTGCAGAAAGGTTACCTGGCAAAGACTTGGACCACTTGACGATCCACAGCAGTTGCTTCTCGCACAGATTGTTGAGGCTGTTGAGCAGCGCGTGCGAGACGTCGGTCTGCGCGCCTTCGTAGCCCGAAAACACCACCTCGGGTTCGATGTTCTCCAAGATGGCGATGATGTGCTGAGAGAACTGAATCTCCTGGATGCCCGGCACGCCCGCCATGGCGCTCAGGGCCTGGCTGTCACCCGACACGGACATGTGCGGCGGGAACATGACCGACTGAGACAAGCCCAGCGCCTTGAGGGCTCCGAAACGCTTCAACTTCCTGCCTGAGGGGGCGGAGCAAAAGGTTTGCATTTTCTGCACTACTGCAAAATATGCTTTTCAAGTTCAATTGTTTTGGGTCTTATTGATTATACAGCAATTACCTCCAAGCATCATTCCCGCTTGATAGCACTTCCGCAGGCGACATGCCGGGCAGTTTTTTCTCCGGATCTTGTCCACAATGCAGTCATTGCGCCCAGCGCACAGGTAGCTGTGATGACCTTTGAAACCAGAGGTCACCAACAAAAAAAAAACCCCATCATTTAAAATCTCAATTTTTTTTTTCAAATGCAAGTAAGGGAGTGTAGGGAGAAAGGAAAAAAAACATGTTCAAGGGCTCCTTAGTGTTCCGTGAAAAGCTCTGAAGGAGAACATGAGATAGTGGCAAGGCTGTAAGGACGGAGTGACACGGCCAGGGTGAGACACGGTGGCTCTCGTGTATCCGCCGTTGTGCGATAACAAGCAAAACAAATCCAAAAAGGCCCCGATAGCGTCGCCAACCATCTCAGGCAATTACCAAAGAAGGTTAGAGGATGCTTTTTTTTTTTTATTAAGGGAGGGGGGGGAGCATGAATCCCCACGACCATATTTTTCTTTTTTTTTTAAACTTGTCTGCCTGTCTGCGTTCCAAGCCCTGATGTTAAAGACTAACTGGACCAACATGCCGATTTCAATATTTGGCAGTAGAAAATTCGGATGAATAATTAATTCACTCATCACTCATTCATTCATTAACTATTTTCAATTGCCCAATCCTGTCCTGTGTGTTGTTGGGGTTTTTTCTTTCCTTCAGCGCATCAGGCTGAGACTTGGAGCAAATCTTGGACAATTAATTCAAAAAGTATAAAAGGGCCATAATTGAGTAATTGTGTTGAATTGATTGAAGTAAATGAAGCACCTCACCTTCCACTGCTCTTTTAAAAAAGACCTTGCAACTGCCGCAGGTTAGAACTCCGTAATGGCACCCGGAGGCCTCGTCGCCACAGATCACGCAAGACCTCTGAGGGGGCATGCTGTGGAAAAAAGAAACCACTTCATTTCTCTTTAGACAGTAACAACTACTTATTAGTTGTTTTTCACAGAGGATAAAGAATATATGTCTGAGTATTGTTATATTGCCTTTCTACATGTGCTACTGCACCATTTGTGTTCAAATATGAATTATAACACTGATGCTATGTGTTGGCCTGTGTATAGCATTTCACATTGATTGTTAGCTAAGCAATGTTGCCAAGGCATAACAACTCCAATTCTATTTTGGTTGGGCACCATACGGTGCAGATACATTTAAGTGAAGTCCATTATGGTTAGTTTAGCTCAATTGTTTTGTCCGCAAGTCAAAGTAAAAAGTCAGTGTCAATAATGATTTTATTAATAATAATTTTAACATGTCATTTTCATCATCAATCCCCCAAAATTGTTTAAATAGTGACACCTGTGGCCTGGAGTGTGGAGGTTCAAATTTACCTGGCAAAGGCGTTGAAAGGCGTATGGTTCCGCTGGGCCACGGCCTGGCTGTGCATCCCATTGTAGCCGAACGGGTCCTCCGTCACCCCGGCCGATTGGCACCAGAACTGCGCCTCCCCGGGCCCCACGGCGGGCACCTGCCAGCGGCCCACCTCGCTCTTGTACACGGCCAGGTGAGCCGGCGAGGGCGCGCCGGCATCCAAGTGGAGCGCTGCGCCTTTCCGGGCGAAGCCTCCGCGGGGGTCGGCCTTCGCCTGGCCATGCTGGCCTATCTGCTCCGCCGGGTTCATGTGCACCAGGAAGTTGGGCGAAGCTTCCTGCGCCGGCCGGGGACCCACCGGGACGAAACGCGCGCACTCCGGCTCTTCGAAGCCGAAGTGGGGCTGCTTGCGGCCGTCTTGAGCGCATCCGTCCAGCGCGTCGAAGGCCGGACACGGCGTCTCCATAATGACGGACGCTTCTTGCTCGTCCTTGATGAACTTGGACACGTTCGAGCCAACCTGCTCAACGTTATCTTTGACATAGTGCTGCCACTTTAAAAAGTCATTTCCACGCTCGTACGGAGTCTCCCCCTGCTGCGGCGGGGGTTGCTGCTGCTCATCTGGCGGAGGAGCGTCCAACAGGTTAGCGCAGTCTCTGAACACCGAACCGTCGCCCTGGTTCGGCGGAACGGCGGCGGCCGCGTAACCATCGTCGTCGGGGAGCTTCATATCGTTGAAGTCGATGATGTCACCAACGGACTCAAGTATCTTCCCGTGTACTTTCTCCATTTTGGAGTGCGTAAAAGGAGCCACTCGCGCGAGTCCTGCGCGCCTCCAAGCAGAACGCAGAGTGCGGAGTTGAGGGCTCAAGGGAGGTTCCTGTGATCACACCCCCTCCTCTTCCAAAATCCACGACCAGGGAGACGAAAAGGAGGGCCAAGTAGGGCCTTCAACACCCCCCCAAATCACAGAAGAACATTCAATATATATATATATATAAAATACATATTGTAAGCCACTGTTAATTAGATACACTGTGCTTAAATATTAATAAAACAGAAGCATAAAAACGGCACTTATATATTTTAATAATTCAATTTAAATGCATTTCACATGAATTAAAATCATTCTGAAAGCTAATGTATAGTCCTGAAAAGTTGAATATAACTGAACTGTACTTAACAAATGAACTACGCTGGATATATGAAAGGTTCACAACAAATAACATGATGCAGTTTGAACATTTGAGTAACTGATTCTCACATGCTATTAGTTAAAGGCCAAGCATCACTTAGTGCCACACTTTCAGAATCACTCAGTTGTTCCACAAGAAAAAGAAAAAAAAAATCAATCACTTAGTTGTTCTACAAGAAATACCAAAAAAAAAATCAAAACTTTAAAAACTGGTCAATTTGACCTGCAACACAACAGGAGAGTTGAACGTATCTCATGAGAAAACTCCATTTGGATGACGTCACTGCTAAATTGATGTCAGAATATTTATTTTACCTTGGCATCTCCCCATTTTGTATAATACTGTCGAAAATAATCTGGCTCCCTAAACTAGTCCAGCAAAAACAATGATAATGAGACTTTGCCAAATATGAAAACCAATTGTTTTGCTCATGTCACACGTAGGCCTTGGCCCTATCTCTTGCGTCATAACCATGTCGCTATCAGTAGTATATGTATGTGTATGTGTGTGTGGGGGGGGGGGGGGGGCGTAGTTGTCCGTCACTATCCTTGATTTGAACCTCCTGTATGAAACAAAACAATTTATGATTGTGAAAACCACATGAGAGGTCATTGGGCGAAAGTTTGAGAGCCCGGCAGTGCCACCTTGTGGTTAACTCTGACATTGACATAATGTTGCGATTTTTCGGCTAAACTCAGGCTTTATTTTTGATTGTTTAACTTTGAACTATTGACGTAAAAGATGGTTGCGACTCATTGTGTCACTTCATTCAGCTGCCTGACGAGCTGAGCCAGGGTCTTCACTTCCCGCTTGCCCATCGCCAGCAACTCGAAGCGAAGGCTGGAGATGTCCCTCTTGATCGTTTTCAGTTCGCCTGCGGGACAAGATGTTTCGCAACCGAGATGCTGAGAACACGATGTGCGTGTTTTTGTGTGTGGGTGTGTGCTCCAATCACCTTCATTCACTTCGTCGTTTTCTTTGTCCCGTTGCGCTTTCAGGATGTGTCTCTTGACGAGGCGGCTCATGATCTTCTGGAAAATGGAAATAGAGGTGAGTAATTGTATAATGACAGGCTGATTCAGATCCAGCATGTCACCGTGCTCGAGGTAAAATCACTTAAATGAAATTGAAGAGGACCGTAATGGACAGTAATCTTGCAAGACTGACACAAGATAAGATAAAACACGAGATTAAATCCCAAATAGAATAGAATAGATCTTTAGCAATAGTGTAGCACAATCGTAGGAGTGTTGGGGGAAAAAATATTGTTGTAAACACACATCTTGGTATATTTAATTTTACAATGTATTTTTTGGAAATAGTCATTTGAGATTGGTAATTAATGTTGACCCTACAAAACGTCAGAAACTACAAAACTAGATAGACGGGTAGCTAACTAGCAATATAGCTAACAAGCAAGATATCTTGCTAGCGAGCTATATTGCATTTTATTTTCATTTCATAAGTGGTAGTGTAGGTTTTGGGAAGTGCAGCTGGTGGTAGAAGTAGACAGGCAGGAAAGTAAGATATTGTTTACTTGATAACGTGTTGGGCAAGTGGTTGCGTCCACTCTGGAGTCTTCTTGTTGACTTAACTAAGACCCAAAACAAATGAAGAAACATGAGGCGGACGCAGCTAACTTTGCAAAATGAAAATTCAGATTGATGATGTTCCCTACTTTGTTGTGTTCCATTTCGTCACGCTGCATATTTTCTCTGACTTTCTCTGGAGCTACATCCAAAAGACATCCTTTGAGTTTTTGCAAGAGTGAAGCAACCGGGCCGAGACTCGGGAGCAGGTTGAAGGGGACGGGCAGTGAACCGCCTGGCTCAAAGTATGAAAACCACAATTTGGCTCGGGCGAACTTCCACTCCACGTCAGCGTCACCCTGAACAAGACACAAAATTATTATTTCAATCTGGAGTCATCAAACTTTTTGGAATGCGAAAGGAATCCAGTGAAAGTGGAAAACCTTTGGCAACCAAGCGCACCTGAATCTCCTGAAAGGAACTATTGAACATGGCGATGAGCATGTTGAGCAAGACGATCACCATGATGACGTTGTAGACGCCGTACAGGATGTAGCCGATGTTCTCGATGAACTTGTGGTCGATATCGATCACCACCGACTTCACTTCCGACAGGCCGAAGATGGCCCAGAAGAGCGTTTTGAAGCTCTCCTCCAGTCTGTGATGAAGAATGGCGGAAATGAAGAATCAATACTTTTCTACTTTGTTAGGTATCTCCACAAAAAGAATCAGAACATAACCGCAACTCACGTGGTGAAAGCGTCGTTGTGCTTGGCCCCGAGGTAGTACGAGTACAAGTTGAACATCCCCATCATGAAGGCCACAAAGACTGTGATGAAAATCACCAGGAACTTGAAGATGTCCTTCACCGTCCTGCCTAGCGAGATCTGCAACGGGCCAAAGCTCTCGTTGGCCGGCAGCACGTAGGCGATGCGGCAGAAGCTCAGCACGACCGCGACGGCGTACAGGCCCTCGGAAATGAGCTGCGGATCTGATGGAAGCCACTTGACTCGGGCTGGAAGTGAGGAACGCGACAGTGCAGTCATGCTAGCAGTCCCTAAAAGTCTGAAACTCTGCTCTGTGACTTACCGAGCTGAAAATACCGAATGTCCGAGGGCAGAGTGGCGCTGGACAGGTTAGTGTTGTTCTCGTCCACGTAGCGCTGAGCGGCGTACACGTGCCAGCACGCCATCAGCCGCGCGATGAACGAGCCATTGAAGATGGCCAAAATGTTGAAGTCCAGAAAGTTCCATGGTTCTGCGATATATTCCCTGATGTCCTGCGACCAAATTTCATTGCATTCTTTCCAAATTTTCCCTGTGGACGGAGAAAGAAATGCGATGAGACGCCGCTCCTAAGAGTTCTCATGACGAGAAGATCGAACCTAGCACCCAGGACACAATGAGAATCTCAATCCAGGTGAAAGGCGTGGTCTTCATGCGGAAGAGCTGCGAGGGTGGACGGTGGGTCGTCATGTTGGGCAGAAGCGACGGACCGTTGAAACGGTCGGCTGCGTTCAGAACCAGGAGGCACAAGAAGGTGACAAAGGAGGCGGCGTGGGACACAAACTTCAGAAACGGACCACTCATCAGCTTCCCGAGCTAATGGAGTGAGGGAAACAAGATCATTTTAGATCATTGGAGACATGACATATCCTCTGATGGCCAACCTTGCTGGATGGCGCAATCCAGGACACCAGAGCTAGAACTGGCAAGCTAACTGTCATCCCGAAGACCAGGAGAACCTTAACTGCCGTAGTCTGTCGACGGAGTCCGGAAACGTTCTGATACCAGATGGAGAGCAGCTGTTGCTGGCAGTTGGGATGGGCCACAAACTGACAAACAGGCGAAGATTTAAGACTCACTACAGCGGATAAAGAATATATCAAGACTGCTTTTATTTTGTCAAACACTCACTTTCTTAACGTCATACTTGATTGCAAGTTTTAACCTGGCCAGCTTTTGCCCACTCTCCAGCGAGTCGCCGTGCAAGATGGCCGCCACTTCCTCAGTGTTCTGACACAAGTCCAAGAGGCTCACCGTGAAGTCTTTGCACTGCACGGACAGTTTCTTGTAGTCGTTCTGACGCAACAGGATGGAAGATGCGGGTCTTAATCATCATTAATCAATCATCGTACTCTGTATTTTTACCTTGAACTCCATCTCGGTGCTGGCTAAGACCGCCAGCTCGTGGCTCAGCTCCAGCGCCGCCATCATGGGATCTTCGTTGGAGAGCGACAGATAGGCCGGACTGGCGAGACCTTTGTAGGCGTCGATGCGGGACTGCGAGTGTCTGAAGGAGTCGGCGGCCTGCTGCCGGCTGCAGGCGCCGCAGCAGCAGAAGTAGTCGTGGGGCCGCTGGATGCGAGCCCCCCTGGCGAGAAGCAAGTGCACGATCTCGTAGTCGTGGCACTGGGAGGCCAGAATGATGGGCGTGATGCCGTTGGAGAAAAGGCCGCAGTTCTCGTCATCGGTAAAGAGGTCTCCGCGTACATCCACCTGACTAGAGCTAGAAGACAACCTCTGAACGTCAGCAAAGTCTCGCTGGCTCAAGATGGCCTCCACGATGCGCACGTAACCTTTACGGATGGCTAAGAGCAACGCGTCGCCAGTCCCGGTCAGGTCTTTCCTCTCCAGGAGTAACTTGGTGATCTCCAAATGCTCGTTGGCCACGGCCAGCTGCAAAGCGTTCTGGCCCGTGAAATGGACGCCGCTGACGTTGATGTCCGGCAGCTCGTCCACCAAGCGCCTCACTTCGGAAACGTTGCCGTGCACGACAGCCTCTAAGAAGGCTTCCTCGGTCAGGGAGAGGCCGGAGCCGGGATGGTCGCGGAAGAGGGGGGCGGCCTTCCACGTGGCCGACCCTAAGAGTTGAGCTGTCATCTGCCCGTTTGCTAGGGAAACACATGGGAGCCATTGCTTGGGGTGTGGCGGACATTTTGTATTGCACTGGAGCAGACCAATTTCTTATGTAGTCATGTGAAGGTTAATTTATTTTGACCAAGTCCTGCAGAGAGCTTCAAGGAAGTGACAACTCTGCAGAGCTGAGTTATTACTCCCCCCCCGCCCACGAAGGATACCACCCACAGACTCGTCATCTGCCCTCCTTGACACCCTCAAGCTCAACCTCGAAGGAGGCCAAACCCGGGGAAGGACACCCACAGCATGTCACCAAGCTTTTTATAGACTACACCTGACCTGTTTACATGTGAGAGTCCCTCCAGATCAGCATATGGGGTTTTACAATGAATCAGCCACCAAACTAAGAAAATCTGGTTTTCTATTCAGTAATTTCATTTGAGTGATGCACTCAAGGCACCCGCTAATTGCTACTTACGATGACTGAGCGAGACTTCCCCTTTCATCCAATTGTGCGCATTGTTGGAAAGGATTAGCTTGCGCGCAACTGACTTGAGCGGATGTGGAGTCACAGGTCACATAATTAGGTCAAGCCACAAACAAAGATGGTCACTTTTAAACTGACACTGTCGGAAAGCTATTGGTTTACACATTTGTTTATTATGGTGGTTGTAGTTTGCAGTTCTGCAAAAAGTATAAACCAAGCAAGGTTAAACATAAAGCCAAATAATAAAATAGGTTCCTTGTATTAGTCCAACTTTTTTTAGTACATACACTAGTTTTAATTTCATTTTCTACTAGCAGTTAAACAAATGAAAAGCATGCAGCCCATTTTGGTGAACATATATAAAATGACATAATCCTAATCAATTTTCCACTCACCTCAAAGAAAGTCTGATCTGTCTGTCACTTTCCATCCACCAGTCTCATCGCGGTAAAGTAATATACGATAACGTAATGAAGCTTGTCTCTATCCTGCCAGCCTGTTGTTTGCCCGCCGCCTGCTTAAGTGACCAAGAGGTTGTGGTCATCGCACTGTTTTGTGTGAGGTCACGATTGGGAGGTGGGCGGCAAGTGGGGACAAGCGGATGAATGGATGGAAGATTGGGAGGGCACATATTTTAACTTGGATTTAAAAGCATTCTTACTTTGTGTGTGTATATATATATATATATATAAATATTATTATTTTTATTTTTTTTAAAAAGCTATGGGGACATGGACATGTTTTCTTTCTTCTCAGGCATTATGCAAATTTATAGTACTTATATTGACCATATTAATTTCCTGCGTCTTTAGCGGCCTCTGCTGGACAATCTTGGTATACGCACAGCAACCGTTGCCACGGAAGTGCGTCTTGAGTCGTTTAATAATGGCTGCACCGTTCATAAACATCCAGGTAAGTGCTCCATTTCTTAACCAAAGTACTTGAATAAGTTAAACACAAGTCACCTTAATCCACAACACTGACGCCATATTGATCAGTGTGACACAACATTTTAGTGGGCGTTGTATAACTAGTATTATCTTTCGCGAATTGTTAGCAAACCGAGCTAAACTTGACATGTTATCCCGCCACCATTTTATATAATGTTTACCTCACTTATTTTGTCATTGACATATTCAACACAGTGCAAACACACATTCTACATCACTGTGACATCATAAACGTCATGGCTCTGCAGCAAGGATGTAGGTATACATGAAAAAAAATGCACAACTAGAACGGTTTTTTTAAAGCAAATATATGACGTCACGTCAACTATTACAAAGCTAACATGGCAAAGCTAATATTGGTGTGATTCAGGAGCAGCAGCAACATTATTGTTGCTCCCAAATGACTGAAAGACTTAAAAAAAAAAAAAGGCTTGTTGTCCCCACACAGAGATGAGTGATGTCGAGCCTCCAGCAGGAGAGAACAGCACTGGTTGAGGAGCAGAAGGTCAACAGAGAGCGAGCTCGCAGATGTGTGCAGGAGACCAACCGCAGACGCAGGTATGATAATGCAAGGAAAATTCTCTTTTTTCGCCGTTAAGATCCTCATCAACCACAATCAACAAAAAATATACATTTCCTCTGCGACAGTATCAAATTAAAAGTCTGCTCTTTCTGCGTCAGGGATCTGAGGGAGAAACAGCGGCTGTGGGTGCTGCAGGAGCAACAGCGGCGTGAAGAAGTCCTGCAGCAACGCCGCCAGAAGATTCATGCTGTCACTGAGCACTTCCAGAGGTCTTTCGTGCCTCCCTCTCAGAGGCCGACCCAATGCGAGCGACTCGACTTGGGAAAGGACTGTCCAAATTTGGAAGATGCCCTCAGTCAAATCCGAGGCCCCAAGCAGGTGTCCGCCATCCACAGGTATTGTACAGAATACAGAAAATTTCAAGATTGTTAACCTTGTTATTTTGCCAGTCAAATTATATTCAAAACATTAGGAAAACAATATTTTTTTAAATGGAAAAAAAATCTAAACACGTTTGGTGAAAAAAACAGAAGATTGTAGAAAACTTTTTTAGTAGTAGTATTTTTTATATTTTTTTGTTTATTATGAAATGTTTTAAAATTTTTGTGTTTGTGTGTATGTTAAGTCAAACAAGCAACGCCCCCGCTTCCAGACCCCCCGCCGCTGCGTTGTCAGAATCGCCCCGACACCACACTCCCGCCGCGGTGCAGGCGTACGTGGGACGTCAGGAGCAGAGCACCTATGCCCGCAAGTGGCAGGAACTTCCAAAGAAGCAACTGGAGCATAGCGGACAGGTATATTGCACGCTTGTTGCCATCTCCAACCTGAAAATGGCCTCCTCAAATTGACCAATCAAATTTTAGACTTTTTTTTTTTTATGTTTGTTTCTTTTCAAAAAGTTTCTTCAGTAGAGTGAATAAATGTCGCCATCTGTTGGCAGCTGGAAGCAATGTAGCCTCTTTTAGGTTAGTGCACATCTGCCTGGCAAGTACATTCCATCCATCCATCTTTCCCCAGCTTCTTAATCAAACCAGAGCCGACCAATGATTTTTCTTGCCCATATAAACCGTAGCTGATGACAATTTTCATTGATGCCGTTCACGGCATTTTACGTCAACATCGCTCAAAGTGTTAATATACGCCACTCTCTACATCACCCCCCCCCCCCCCCCCACACACACACACACACCTTCCCATTTCAGGATGACAACATGTCCTGCTGCTCCAAAACCGACAGTGTGTGCAGTCAGGACAGCTTGGAGAATGAGGAACCCAGCAAGAGCACCTTCCTGCACTACTCTGAAAAGCCCATCCAAGACCTCAAGTGCGCCAACGACATGCGTCATCTGCTGTCGGTGCCCGGGCCCACTTTGGTGGCCGTGAAGCCGCACATCCACAGGCTCCCTGCCGACCTCAACTACAACCTGCCCACCCAGAAGGAAACCTGCGCCTCTGTCAATAACCTCAACAAGTTCTCAGCGGACTTCGCCATGTGGAAGCACATCAATACGGGAAGCCCAAAGTGCCAACTGAGTCACGAATCCAGCGGGTCCGTGGCGTCCTCACCTGCGGCCTGCAGAGTCCAGTTCACCAAAGGCATCCTTAAAACTACGCCCGGAGAAACGCCGGCAGAATCCCCGCGGGCTCACCTCAACGCCGTCAAACCCGTCCAGTTCTTGGTGTGCGACAGCATCGAAGTGGCCAAAGCCAGGTCCAAGCCCGCGGAGTCCAAGAACTCCTGCAAGAAACTGCGCTGGCTGGACGAGGAGGCCGGCGAACCCGACGGGACGCGAGCCAGAGACAGCCACTCGCAGAAGTGGGCAGATGTCGGGGTTCAAGTCAACGCCGATGCCATGGGCTCGCACGTCCCTCGCGGGGACTACTCGACGAGAGTCGGGACGGCTCTGCTTCCCTCGGGCTCCGTCGCCCAATCCCCGGTCCCGGTGTCCAGGATCCGGGGGGAGTTGCAGACCACCATGAAGCACGGGGGCCCCGCCAGGGGCTCGTATGGCAGCGACCAAACCCGCGCCAGCCATCAGCTCCTTCTTCCGCCTCCTGAGGAGGCTCCGCACAAAGACACCCAGCGACTTATGACGGGCGACAGTTCCGCCATCAATGCTCACCCGACGCCCGCATTTCCCCGCCCTACGCCTGACAGCATCTGGAAAGGCTCGCCCGCTTTCAGTCAGCCGCCCACACCCGGGGGCGGCGGTCGAGGCCGGAGGGTGTTATCGGGGGAAAAAGTGTTGGACCGCACCCCCACCAATGAGGAGATCTATCAGCTGTGCCAGGATGTCCGCAACGCCTTTGTCAGCACCGCGGGACAGCAACTGGACACGTCATTAGGTACGCCTGCAATCTAAAAGCCGTTCCAAAGTTGATAAAAAAAAAAAAACATTGCTTCAATTATGTCATTAAAAAAAATACTACATAGTTTGGTCAAAACAATTATACATATCTTGCCTCCATTTTCTAAGACAATTTTTTTTATTTATTTTTTCTCAGACAAAGCCACGACCCCCCGATGTCAGGCTTTCACGGGTGGGCGGGCCACAAACAAATCCGCTGTGGATCAGAATCGCCGACCTTCTGGGTCAACCAGTAAGAAACCTGAATTCTTTAAGGTAAGTTTGTTTTTTTTCGACTTCATTTTAGAATACAACCTTTAAACAAATCTAACACGTAAACTTTACAGATAACAAATCTCCAGGCTACAAATCCAGTAGGACTCTCTCCCAAAGACCACTACACGGATCAGCCAAACAAAGGTGGGTCGCCAGAAAATAGTCACAGTCCAAACCGGCAAGTCACTGATGCCGTCACTCCCGTTTTTTGTCGCAGGCGTCAAAACCGGCAGTCAACGCCGCCTCAGCGACCTGTACGCCTACGACAACCACAACAAAGCACACAAGATCACCTCGCAGCCACACCAGCAGCAGTACCAGCGCCGACACCCGGCGCCGATGTCCATCTCCATGGAGGAGCAGAGAATCTTTCAATCCCTGAACCGACTCAACTGCCAGCTGTTCCGCAAAGGTGGCTTGCATTGACCCGAGTCCAGCGGTAGCATTTAATTTCTAACCAAACGTGCCTTATCAAAGGACAAAAACGGGTCAGAGAGCCTGATTTCAATTTCAAGCCTGCATAGTCAGCGTTTTTTTTGTTTTTTGGTGGAACAATGTGGGCAATTATTTGTATCTTTAATGTACATAGTACAATCAAAAGTAATATTTGTAACAAGCTCAAACTTACTGTTGGCTCAATTAAAAAAAATAAAAGCTTTCTCTAGCTAAATAACATGAGCCAAAGTATTTCTGATGCAACTCTTGAACTGTTTGAAATGATCCTAAAATGAAAGCGCTTAGGTGGGTGGGGGTTCCAGCTTGACTTGGGGTTACCTCGCTCCTCCTCCCAACATGTCTGATTTTGCCCTTTTGTCGGCCTGCTCATACTTGCTCCAAAAAGTAAACGTGGAGGAAGCCCACCTAAAGTGTCAACGGCTCTTCGCCGTATGACTCTAAAAATAAAAACTGCTCAGCACAAGCCCGTGCATGTCCTTAAATCCCATCCAAAAACCACATGGCTTATTTCCATTTTCTAGATGGTGATTCAGTAGCCCGTAATGGCTCATTTGTTGCCCGTTTTTCCTGAACGCTGACAGGAGGTGGTGTGCTTTCATGACATTTAAGCCCTCGGCCGGGACAACACCCAAGAAAGACAGACGGAAAATAAGGGAAGACGTTTCCACTCGGTTGCAAGTTGCAGCTTGCGTGGTGGCGGGGCCCTAATCTCCAGCGTTTTGTCACAGTCCATTTGAAAATACTTGTTGAGAAGGTGAAGCTTACTAGCTAACTTGGAGATTTAACTCCAGGCTGCTATTAAATAGACTTAATTGCGCAACTTGTTTCTACTTAGCAGAGCCAACACAAAAATTAGATAGTCAGGCAATTTTGTTCTGTTGCTTAATATGAATTGTGCTGGAAAGAAATTAATGCCAGTGGGAAATAGCCTAAAGGACAACACATGGGTCTGTTCTAAAAATAGCTGACCAGTGATGCGACACTCTTAAACATTTCTTCATGTACCAAATATTCTTATTTTGTTAAAAAAAAGAAACTCAGAATATTTGTTCAACGAGAAAAAAAATGCTTTTATTTACCCTTTTTTTTTGTAAGCTCATGAAACAGCTTGTAGTTACACATGTCAAACTGTAGGGGGCGCCCGATCTCTCCTTTGTGCTGTAACACGATCCAACCCATAATACAATCACATCAGGCTAGCGTAATACAAGTGACCCGTAGATTGATTGACAGTAATACAGTTTGAAGACATGAGAGGATATTGGAAGAGAGCACACAAATTTTAATGGAGGAGTCGGGTTGGGGGGAGGACAGATGCCTGAAAAGATGTTAACCAAACATGAGACCACCTCCAAGTGGGTGGTCCACTCGCATCGCTGCCGACTGTCCCTTTAATATGTCTCACTGCGTTACAGTGACGACCACAAGCAAGACTGCTGGCTACTTTTAGTACTTTCATAATATTAAGAAAAAAAAAATTGCACTATATACAAAGATCCAATTGAGAACATGTAACAATGAATACAGCCTTTTAGAACACGCATAACACAAAAATGAGCATGTGATTGGTGGCTCCAAAGCCCTTAATCTGCTTTACATTGTTTCAAGGCCTTTTAATAGGGCTCCATCCTAATCATTCATTCAGCGAGATGTATGGGAAACAGAGCCTGCGCGTCCACAGACACTGGATCTTGACAAAATGATTTCTCAATGGAAGAGGGGTCTCATTAGCATGACAATTGTGGGAACTCCATGCATCACTTTTCATGAAAGACTGTAAAAAAAGAGTGAAAGGGAGAGAAAACTAGTGCCATTATGTGTCACGCTTGAAAGAAAGGTGGGATTTTTTTTTTGTAAAAGGACGGATTATGCTAGGATGTCATATTTTGTACATTGTCACATACAGTCAATAATGGCTTTACAAAGAAAATAATACTGCTATTTTTTTTAAACTTTTTTTCAATAGAGATGCAAGTAAACAAGTTGGCGGTTAGCATGTGACCTAACATAATTTTAATTCAATTACACAAGTACGCAACAACACAATTCAACTTCTGGTTGACCGGGAGACAAAATGTACATTGGGAATAAAGCAAACAAATACACAAAACCATTTGGACGCATTGGTGTAACACTTTGCAAATGGGCCGCATGTCACTGTTGTTTGACCCACGGGAGGTCTTCCCGGGTGGCTCCTTTGGGCACCTGACATAACAACTGTTTTCATATGAATGATGTCATTCTTGTGTGTGTGGCCTCAAAATTTGACCACAGTTGCCATATTGGCGGATGAAATAATCTAATAGGCCTGCATGACTCTCATTGTGGTTTGGTCTTCCCATTCAACATAAAATTTATAACCGTATAAATGTAAAATAAGATTTGTTATTTATTATTAAAAAAAAAAGTGGCAATTCATTTACATAAGATGCTAATAAGTATTATATTATGAGCTACAAGCATTTAAGAAAAATGTTAAAGCCGATTATGATTCATGCATCAATTTAATATAAATAAATTATTGTCAGCGTTTATGTGAAACCATCCGTATTATATCTCTTCCTAAATAACCAAGACTATCTCAGAATTGAATTTAAATATTCATGCTCACATACGTGTCAATCTACTATTGAAGGCGTTTCCTGAAGGAAAGTTGATGGAGTTGGAGTCCCCCCCCCCGAACCAAGCTTGTACCTTTAAAGAACGGCTCCTGTCCCGGTTGGAGGCTAGCCCCGCCTCTGGAGAAGCCGTCCCATAAAGTTTCATGTCCTGCCCAAAGTTTAGATTTGACTGGGGCGAAACTTTTTTTTCTCTCTCTCTCTCCCTCCTCCAAAGTGAGCAGCGGAGATTGATCCTGCCAGCAACGAACGGGCTCATTTCGGGCCCAAATTACAACATTTCGGACGTGGTGGGGAGGGGGGACTTGTGTGTGTGCGTCGACATTTTGTTTGGAGTGGAAAAGTTTTTGGATCGGGACGACAGCAAAATACTTCCAGATATGCGCTTTGTTGTCTCCTGGAGAATGCCCGCAAGTAACAACCACAATTCGTCGACTTTGTGTGCACAGTTCGACAGCTAACAACTTTTCGGTTGGGGGGGAAAGTTTAGGATGAATCGGGACAACTTTTTCTGAGCAGCGTCGACATTTTTTTTTCTCTTTTGCACATTTCCTGCTGGGTGAAAAATCCAAGGAAAACAAGTTCGGGATTTGTTTTTTCCCCCTTTTTTCCACGGGGGGGTTGTTTTTTCCTCAACTTTGGCTCGGCAGATTTTTTCTGGACAATGGATCCGAGCCAGCACAACCCTCCGGCCGGACACCAGATCGTCCACGTCCGGGGCGATTCGGAGACTGATTTGGAGGCTCTCTTCAACGCCGTCATGAACCCCAAAAACACCATCGTCCCCCCCTCGGTGCCTATGAGGATGAGGAAGCTGCCCGACTCGTTCTTCAAGCCGCCCGAGCCCAAGTCCCACTCCAGACAAGTAAGTCGCCCCTGCCTGCCCCCCACCCCCCCAGGGGGCCTCCGAGGCCCAGCTCGGTGTCGGTTCCGACCCAGACAGCAGGCCCGTCCTGTTAGGGAGGGGGAGCCACTTCCCCTCGACCCATTTTATCCCTTGCCAAATCTCCTTAAAACTGTCAACATAACGTGTAGTGTTTGTTGAAAATGTCAGAAAATGACAACCCAATCACTGCAGCTCAATTGTGTTTAATGACTTGGCAGACTGAGTTTTGCTTGTGGAAATGTTACTTTTTTTTGGTGCTCTTTTTATCTACACAAAATTGATGTTTTGTTGAGTCCACTTTGCAGCCCACAATTCCATTTTGCCCTATTTGTGCCTCTTTTCCTCCCCCACCCTCATCTCATACCCACAACTGTTGCTGCTCCTCTTTGGAAGTTTGTTGGCCAGTGCGCGTGCGTGAGCAATTCCCAACCCCCTTCTCCCCTCCCTGCATCCCTTTCTGCCTGCACCCCCCACCCCCCTTTTCCCTTCCTTTCCCTTCCTTCAAGGGCCGACTACAAGCTTGCCTCCACACGCAAAGCTTCCTAACATAGATACAGTATAAAGTTGTAATTAGAACATAAAGAATGCTTGTGGAAAAAAAAACTTACCACTGCTGTTTTGTCGCATTTTAAAAATAGAGCTATGCTGCTAGGGGGTCATTTATGTCCCATCAATGTACAATCTGCATTTGTGCTAAATCAAAATGTGGTTTCTGGTTGGATCTGAAAGAATCGGTCGCACAATGCTATAATGTTGATGTACACATACCAATAAAAAGAACAGGCAACATAAAAGTCCTGGAAAGTATCACGTCGGGCCAACTTGGACAGCTACATTTTACGTGAAACTAGTTTGTCCAGTCACAATTGAGACAAGGCGGCGAGAGGTGTGTGTGGCTCACTACTATCAATATCTGCAAACCGAAAGTATAGTAGCACTTTAAAAACAGCTGACCTCCACTTAAGCAGTCATTCTTTTGCGTGTCACTAGAGGGCGCGTGCATACCACTCATGGTACACATTCATACTACATTTTTAAGAATCACCGTTGTAAAGTCGTGCTTCTCGTTTTTGTCGCCCCTCACAGGCGAGCACGGACGCGGGCACCGGCGGCACGCTCACTCCGCACCACGTGCGCGCCCACTCCTCGCCCGCCTCCCTGCAGATGGGCGCCGTTTCCGGGGGCTCCCTGTCCGGCATGCCGCCGGCAGGCGCTTCGCCCCAGCACCTGCGACAGTCGTCGTACGAGATCCCGGATGACGTGCCCCTCCCCCCGGGATGGGAGATGGCTAAAACCGCTTCGGGCCAGAGATACTTCCTCAAGTAAGAGCGTCAACTCAATCCAACTTGTCGTGTTATATTTTGTAGGTTTTAATTTGGCATGAAAACGTAACTCCACCATAAACCAAAAAACCCTTTCGTTGGGTTTCCCAAACATTTTTTTGCCCACGAGCAAACATATCTGGTTTCAAAACGCGTTGTCATCGTCTAGCGCTTAAGGTGTCCTACCTCGGAATGTGCCAAGTGATACGGTTGTATTGACACAACCAAAGTCTTTGAAAAGTTGGGTGCGAAATCAGAGCCGCTGTACGTTATGCCGATTGCAGCCTTGCGACGGCCCACAATGGCGACCAGTCCTCCCAAACGCAGTCAATTGCAGGTAATTACATTTAGCTAGCGAACAAGACGAGTCTTTAGCGGGCCGTGTGCGGAGTTCCTCAGGGCTCGCCGGGGAGACAAAAGGGCCAGTGTGGTGGCCTCGGCAGACACAAGTACGCCAGCGTCATCTGCTAACCTGTCAATCTGGACGCTACTCCCTGTCGCCAATAACGTCAATCTTATAATTAAATGTATATTATTTTCTATATCATTTGATAAGAAAAGTCAGATCAAAATTCATAATATTATGTTCATCAAATGATACACTCAGTATAACATTTTATTTTTATTTATTTTTTCCATTTTAGTCTTGGCTTAGTACTCCTTTGTCACTTTTCAAGGCCCATTAAAGGGTGTCAGTTTTAACAGGAGTCACCTAGCGCTTAGCCGTTATTGCATAATCACTCTGGAGCAGCTCATTTTGACGCCAGAGCTCGGCCCATCTCCTGTCTCTGCTGCAACAAACTTAACAACAACAACAACAAAAACAGCAACCGCACAAATCTGATCCATTCCGATTCACTCTGGATCAAAAAATAGATTTCGCTGCCAGATGTTGAAAGGCTTCACACATCTGGACCACATCTGTAGCATTTCAAAGAAATATGTGTGTGTTTAGGATCAGGGGGTTGGTGTTTTGCAAACTCTCCCAGGATCGCTGCCGTTGTTAAAAACCTGATAATTATTCACTTTGACGGGATAAATTAAGTTGAGCGAAAGCCAGTTTGTGTGTACTTGAAGCTATTTTGTCTCCGATTCTTGGATTCAAAGCTGGGCGCCTTCTTTTCATGTGGAATCGTATGTTGGCTGGCTGTGGAAGAAAGCCCGAAAAACGTAATTAAAAGTAGCGCTAGCAAGAGTCAAACAATAGTGAAAGGAAGGAAAATCACAGCACTCGCATTCGATGGAATCATCGATATATCGATTCTGGAATGATTCAACCGTTGGAGCCCCTACAAAAAAAAAACGCACCTCCTGAAAGACACCAAAACAAAGTTCAAAGCAGGAAGCAAAACTTTGTATTGGCTTGCAACCCGCTAAAATGTGAAAGAAAATCGCGCATCAGAGCACCGACATTCGATCTGGAGCACAGACGGCCTTCGGCTGCCGCTGCTGGAAAAGACACTCCCCTATTTATAAACAGGCCGGCTCTTGACACCCAAGTGTTGAGGCCGAGTGGCGAAGCCCAGAGAGCGAGCGAACGAGGGGCCGGGGGGCCGACGGACAAGCGGCGCGTCGGCTCACGTTTCGCTCAGTTGTCTCCATCGGCCTTGTGAATCCGGGCTGGACCGGGAATTCCCTGGGCAGTTGTTTATGAGCAATCTGTCGGACGGTGGGTGATGGGCCTCCGAAGCTCACGTCAATGGAGCGCCATCGGCCCTCTTTTAGCCGAGTTAAATAGCGGCCACGTGGAGATTAGCAGAAAATTGCAGGGAGTTTTTTTTTTTTTTTTTTATATTTAAACTTGCTTCTTAAAAGCAACATATTTTATAAAGTTTGCCCAAATAAATACAACAGCAATAATTAGTAGCGAGGGCTTCAGGAGCAATTATGATGCCGCTTGAGTTGCCCAATTGTTCCATGAGAAAGAAAAACACCTCCAATTTAAAGAGAGCTCCAACGTCAACAAAGTCTGTTGACCTTTCCTCCTCTTTCTTCCAGCACTTAGCTGTGGCTTTTGATTTATGACAGCGGGGAGGTTGGGTCACCTTGCTTGGTGCTGGCTGACTGGGGGGGGGGGCGGTGGTGGGGGAGGGTCATAAACTAATGAAGGTTTCTAATTTAGACGCACCGGCCAACTCGGAGGGGTAATCACTGTTTCCGGACGCTTATTAAATGCAGCTTTTAGTCCGTGGGAAGTCGGCCCTAAGCTGGGGTGAGCTTCTTTGTAGGGCGAGGGAGTGGGGGGGGGGGCGAGTGTTGGTTGTTATTATCCGGCCTCAGGGGCAGGTAGAGCCATTCGCTGAAGGCCGATTGTCTCTTCCCAATTGGATTTTAAACACTTTAGAAAGGGCGACCTTTCCCACATCCGCTTGTTTTTTTCTTCTTTTTCTAAGCATCACGAAACAATTTCATTTTTCAAGTCACAGACCCTGAAACAAGGTTGAGGCGATTATTTTTGCTTCTAAATATGGCAGCAAATATCTCCATCGCCATCTCATTCTGTCAATTGTGGAATATTACTGAGGCTTGTACGTGTATTTTTCCGCCTCAAAAGTAGCCCAGTGCGTCCTGAGCTTGTAATTTGATTTCACTCCAGGCTGTTCTGCGCAAATGATGTTGGGGAAGGCGGCATCGTGAGCCTGTGTGAAGAGCTCATTTGGACTAACTTTGTGTTTGACAAACTTTTGCTTTATTGACCACACACACAGACAAGACCCTTCCTGTTCCACGGCGGGGGCTGTCAGCTCAGTACACAAATGGGACTGTGAGAAAGTCGAGCCCCGTGTTTACCAAAGTCTTGATGTAACACCTCTGTCCCAGACATCAATGCTTCCACTGTCAGCTGAGGGCATCTCGGACTTGGGAAGTGGGTCTCATCAGGTGGCGTCGGGGGTTAAACTTACCCAAAGATTGGGTTGCTCAAATCCCCAGAAAAGATTGTTGCTGTTCAAATGACCTCCAACACAGAAACAACTGCGATGAAGTCAATAAGTTTTTGGCTTGACAAAATTTGCCTAATAGCTAAAAGTGAAAGTAGCTTTTTACTTTAAGTTGTCCTTACAAATTCAAATTCATGGCTAAAATTTGAACTAAAGTACATTTCAAAACAGAGCTTAGCTGGACAAATCCAAAGTTAAAGCTCAAAATTAAACTTGGATTGATTAAATTGTAATTGGCTTGATGAATCGAAGCTAATGGCTAAAACTGAAGCTAACGTCGCTATTGAATTAGATGACTGAATCTTTGAGGTTCTTGAATGGCGGCCGCATTAAACAAAATTGTTTATTACGTGCAATCAACTAACACCTTCAAGGAGTAACCCATTAAAGCTGACAAATACACATTTCTGTTTTGGAGGTGAACAAAAACAGCAGTGGCGCTAAAGCTACACACTCGCAGTCTTTAGCTGCATCTTGTCGAAACAAACGCCTCTTCAAAGGGAAACTTAAAGCCACAATGGGGTCACGGAGGTTGCCCCAATAATCTCTCTTGATGATGTCCTGCTGATAGAGAGGCAACCAGGCATCCCCCGGCCTGACCAGAGCTGAGGTGGTCATCCTCATTTTAGGGGCCTGATTACATCGGCCCCCCCTCGGTGCCCTCTTTAGTCCCTGGCTTCGACCACCTTCTGAGCGTGTACCCCTAGTCTGGGGGCACCTCGGGACCACCATTTCTAAAATCTGACAACTCCTCTCTATGGGGGCCTTTTTCATTAGAGACACTCACCAAGTGGAACGCATTCAACTTTCAGTTCTGGTCTAACTTTGTAACAATGGAGTGTTAACACTTATGAATTTTCAGATGTGATCATTCTCGGGCGGATGCGAGGTTTTATGGTTATTTTCCATAAAAACATGGAAACAACTCAATGACCTAGCTATTGTTTTGTACGCTGATGATTCTGAAGCTCTGAACAACACCCCCCCACCCCCCTCTTTCACAGCAGGACATTATAAATAACACCCGCGCAATAAACGCCACATTGATTAGTGGCCCGTCCGTCAAGGACACGTCGATGGTCCGGGTGAATCCAGAGTCGTCAGCTGAGCCACATGAGACCGCAATGACGGTTCAAATGAGTATCTTAACGACCAATCCGTTTTCATATACTGGAGCTGGTTGTGCATGTAGTGTAAAGACAAATGAATAGAACAGAGGTGCCCATGGGTTCAAAATCGTGACTTCACTTCATTCTTAACAACAAGCGGGCCTTTGAGTGGACGGAAATAGCACAAGGCTGCCATCTCATCCGCCGCCTAAGTAAAGTCCGCTTACTCATGATTAGTGTTGCATTTGTAGTATTTCCACAGCAAAATACCTCAAGCTAGCCACAGAGCTTTGGGTTTGAAAAACACATTGGTTTAACGTTTTTGATCTGTTTGTATGACCAAATTCCGATGAAACTTATCAAGTTGAAACCAAAACAAAAGTAGCTATTCAAATGTAGCTTGGTTTGATAAAGTCACGCTAAAAGTCAGGTCATAGCTAGCTTAACTTGTCAAATTAAAGCTAGGTGCTAAAAGACAAGCGCATCACCAGCAATTCCTCGCGGCAACTGGTGGGCCGCCCCACCCCAGCAGTTGTCGCTGCATTTTTTTGTTTCATGTTTCGCCCGCAGGAAGTGGTATCCGTCCCGGGCCATATCGGGTTGGCTGAATGGATTATCTTTTAGTTTTACAGCTCGGTGATTAATCACAGACGGCTTGTAACTCATTGACCCGCTCGCCAAGTTAGTAAATGTTTCAAAGACGGAGTCGTGGTGAGGCGGAAGTGATTTGATTTTCTCACTTCTTTTGATCATCAACTGTTTTTTTGTCCAACAACTATCTTGATAGAAAAGTCAATTGGATGGCAAGAAAAGCACTTCTAATAGCCATGTCCTAACTTTACCTTGTGTTTATGAAACACGATAAAACAAATTCAGTGTGTTGTCTGTAAACTTATGTTAAGCAATTGAGCCTATCTGAATAAATATAGTGTGAAAGTTGACAAAGCAAATAGTCATTAGGGTGATAAAAAAATAGCAATAGTGATCACATGTAACACTTTTAAAAAAACGTGTGACATTTTTATTTAATTACAATTTTGACTTTTGATGTGGGCCAACAAAAAACATGCAGAGGGCCCATGTTCGGCCCGCGGACCGGATTTTAGATACGACAGCTTTACAGGGAGGCAAAGAATGGAAAAACCTAAATATTTGTAGTTCCGCATGCTGCTGTACTTGGATCGCATCAAAACCTCCCTTCCTTATCCAACTGCTTCTCTCCCATTATAATAAATGTCATAGTTTCCATAATGGGAAGCAGAGGTCAAGGCGAGGGGACCACAGCAACTCGGGCAGCCATTCGCTTTCCGAGGGGGGGGGGGGGGGGGGGGGGGGGGGGAGGCTTCCGTGGATGTTTTTTTCCTCTCTTTCAGTCCTTTTCTCTATTGGACAGTTGTATCTGGCCGCTCCCTGTGACCCCTCTTTCTCAAGGGGGCCCCTTCGGTCTGAGCAGTTCCAGCTACTTTGCTTGCTTTGCTATGGGTGTGTGTGTGCGTTTGTGTGTGTGTGAGGGCCACGAGGGGGGCAGGGGGTCCGGGGTCGGGGATTTGGCAGCTCCTTTGATCAGTAAAGCATAAACAAGAGGGGGGCTTCAAAATGGGTTGCATTGTGCAGTGGAGGGTGGTTGGGGTTGGGGCTGTGGGGCTCCAGGAGGAGTGCTGAGTCAGCCCCCCCCCCAAAAAAAACAAAAAAAAACCGAAGGGCCTGACCGGCAGGTTGGGATTATGGCCGAGGCTAAAGAGAAACCTAATAGTCAAACTTTATCTGACATTTTTGCTTGGATTTGGCGAGTCGGGAACTAATCTGATAGCGTTACCATTGGATTGAATTTGTCAAATCAAGAACTATTTTCAGAGAAACTTTACTTAGCTTCAGTTTATTTAGCTAAGATCCATTTCCATTGCAACTATACTTTTTGCTTGTCTGACCTAAAACTATTTTCATAGTAACTTTTCTGCGAATTATTTGTACGTTAGCTTTTTGCTTGAGTTCATTAAGATGACTGACTTCGAAATGATTAAACTACAAACTAACTAACCCACCCATGAGTTGCGGCCCCCACGTAAACAAACTGCTGGAATCCGCCGCCTGTTTTGTTTGAGCCGAGGGACGTCAAAAAAAAAAAAAAAAAAAGAAGAGAACATGTGAATGCTGCGGGGTTTTAGGTCGTAGCTCAGTCTGCGCTTTTGTCAAGCAGGTGAAAGCTTTGTAAATGTGGCGCCAGATTGTTAAAGCCCCTGACACTCCACAGTGTTTAAGGGGGCTTCCAGGAAAGAAAAAAAAAAAGAAGGACCCCCTGCGTTGAGCCCTGGGACTGACCCTCCCTCAATAGAGAGGGTCCCGCTCAGGAGAGGAGGGCTTCCTGTATTAGCTTTCCATCTTAATCAAGCAACAAGTACCAACAAAGCACTAATTATCAATGCCTTCACAGAATGCGACACAATACCCCAACCCCGACACCCACCGCAATCCTCCCTAAAGCCCCTCCCGCCCCCCTCGCTGCCAGGCAAAGAGGAGCCGTGAAATAGATGCAGAAACATTGTTCCGCCCTTCACTTGTTGTTTTCAAGGCTTCGGGACCGGCGCCTCACCTGAGGCTTGCCTCCGCCAAGGCGTTCTGTTGTGATTTGCTCTGGTAACGTCACTTAATGAGCTCAGTCATTAGTTGTAAAAAGGGTAAACATAACTTTCCAAAATACCGAACTATTCAACAATTAAGTGCAGATTTTTTAAATTTTCGTATCAAATGACTGAAAATTCCTTAAAAATGTGCTTGTTACAAAACTACAAAAAAATGGATGCAAAACAAATAGAAAAAAACATTAGCAAAAAAATACCAAAATATTACACTAAAATATGCACAATGAGAATTCTGATAGTTGATAACTATTTGTCAAAATAACCAAATATATAGGGAAAAAAATATTAGAACGAGCCACAAAATATTAGACCAAAACCAGCTTTTAGCTTTGAAACATACCTTTAGCGGTAACTAGCTGCTAGCAAGCGCTACCACGTAGCAAAAATCACCGGTTGCCATGTGAAAGCGTTTTCTAAATAAAGTTGTGTTGTATTGTATCTGTTGCCCCGGTGAAAGTGCAGAACCTGTCTCTCACCAGACTAAGTGTTTTCACACTGCCGATTTCCAGAGAATTAAAGGCCAGCGTGTTTTCCAGGCGTGCGTAAGCTGATTTTGGAAGCTAACTGTATCGCTCCCATTGTTTATTTGAAAGCTCTGCGACTGACTCATCAGTTCCTGCGCATCGGCCGCTTCGCAGTCGGCCGACCTCCGCGTTGAACTTTCCCCAAACTGATTGTCTTTATCTTTCTTTGTCTCCCGGCAGCCACATTGATCAGACCACCACTTGGCAGGACCCCCGCAAGGCCCTTCTCCAGATGAGCCAGCCTCCCCCGCCCAGCTCCCTGCCGGTCCAGCAGCAGAACCTGATGAACCCAGCCAGCGGTGTGTTCCCCCCACCTCCCGACACTTTCTTTTTACTTTATTTTGATGTCGAAAAATAATCGTGTTCAAGATAAAAATATCCTTTTTTTTTTTTTTTAAACGGGTCAACAAAATCTTATTTTTACAGGTGCATTTTTTTCTGAAAGGTGAAACTTAAAATTGTAATAAAATCCATATTGCGCAAGATTTTGTAGGTCAGAGTTAAAACCAAAAAGAAAAAAAAATATTTAAAAAAATTTGATGTGATGGTAAAAAAATTCTATCATATTTTAAATCAACATTAAAAAAAAATGCACGCGAAAGCCACACCCCGATTAAAATGTGTTGTAATTTCTATGAAATTAAATAATCAACCCCTCATTTCATTTCATTTTTCCATTATGCTTGAGATTTTGCACACATCTCCTTGCACTCGACTATCGGTACTTCTGTCGAGGCATTTCTGCGCTACACGCTAGTCGCTACTCGTAGCTCGCTGAAGTTGGCGTTGGTGGAATTCGCCTGGGGTGAGGTGAGACCCGGGTAGAACGTGACAGGTCCTGTCTGACATGTTTTTCCGTGCACCGCAACTCCCAGATTACGCAGGAAGCGTCAACTATCATATCGCTGCCTTCTCATGTTGACAGCTGAAAAAAAAAAAAGATTTAGAAGACAATCAGAGGTGACCATTTGTTCCGACGCTACAGTAGTGTTTCCGATTTAGTGCGACAACCATTCAATGGTTATGTCACAATGTGCATCAGAGTTGCAGCAAGTCAATTAAAAGTCAAACTTGTCTGTCTGTGGTGAAAATGTCGAGTTTGGGTTTCCGGCTTGAAATGCTTAAAAAGTGTCTTTTTATAAGTTTAAAGCAAATATTTGAAAGCTTATTAAGAATGACGTGCAAACATAAAAAAATGACACTTTATAACTTGTAATCATCATCTAATTGCGCGTCATTACGCCGAGATGCTATCATCAGCGTAACCGCTGCCAATCAAAGGTGTGGTCCCCCACTTTATGTATTTTTTTTTTTTTGGCAACATAATAACCGGTGTTTGGCAACCAGAAGCAGATCTTTGTCAAATACTTACTTGGGTGTTTAATTTCACACCTCGGTTTGTGAGCAGGCCATTTGAAGAATCATCGTGTGTGTTTATGTCCGCCCTCCCCCAGGTCCACTCCCCGAAGGCTGGGAACAAGCCATTACATCAGAAGGTGAAATTTACTACATCAACCACAAGAACAAAACCACTTCCTGGCTGGACCCGCGGCTCGACCCCCGCTTCGGTGAGTCCCGTCGCAAAGTCGCTCCGACGTTTATCGTAAACGGGGACTCAAAGTTGTTGTCATAGAAACGCAAACTCCCCCCTGGTGAAGTTCCTCGCAGCTGTAGCGGCCCGAGCGGTGCTTCACTTTGATTTTATTTTGGATGTTGCACCTCCCCTTTACCCCCTCTTTGCTCTGAAGCAGCACCTAACCTTTTGTCAACCATTTTAGTGTTGGAACAACAGCTGAGTTGCTCGTTAATCCTAGCAACACACACACACCAGCCGCCCTCCCTCCCCCTTGTCCCGACCCAAGCTAAAGTTTGACAGGAAGTTTTCTGCCCGGTTAGGAAATCAGCGACAGGACCAGGTATGTGTGATAAGACTTTAAAAAAAAAAAAAGTACCATCACATCATCATGGAGCAGACCAAAGCCTGCGTGTCTGGTCAGCCAATGTGTGCAGAGTCCAAAACAGAGTTGTAAAGGGAGCGGAGCAGCTGGGAAGGGGAGACGGCGCCTTTGAACATTGAGAAGTCATGAACACACGCATGCACACATGGCTCGCGGGCGCCTGATACTGAGTTTCACCATGTTAACTGTTGCCGTGCCGCCACTGCAGTCGCAAACACGCAGTCGGACCTTGAGGTGGGCGTGACTTTTGCATAAGTCTTCACCTTCAAGTTTCTTGCGAGTGAGCGGCTTGCGTTAGAGCCGAAAGCCGTAAAATGTTGCTTTGTTGGAACTCTGCTGCCATGCAGGTGTCCCGTCGTCGGCCAGCCGCTTTGATAATCGAGGCTAATTTGAGCTCTGAGGAGAAAAGCAGCACAGCACCTTTAACGGAGGCCTCTTGCTGGCTGCCTCACACACACATGCACATGAACATCTAACGCCCCCTCCCAACTCTTTTCGTGAGGCCCAGTGCAGGCACGGCCTCGTTGTGCTGTCGCTCCAGACAGACTTGAATCTCTGCCAATCCTTTTTATTCTGCACTCCAACTCTTAATCTGTTCCAGACCTTTTCAGTCAAAGAAGTCCAATATGTGTGTGTGTGTGTTTGGGGGAGGCAAGGGAGAGGAAAAAGGGGGCAGGAGTGGGTTCAGGTTTTAAGGGGGGGGTGGGGGGGAGAAGGAAAAGAACACAGAACATTCAGACGAGATAAGCATGCATCCTTCCTGGAGATGGCGACGGGAAAGAGGAGGAGTTCTATAAAGCAGCTAGCTAACTAGCTAGCCCGCTAGCCTCTTGGTTCTAAGGCCGCTTTGTCAAAGACGGCCTACGTGTCATGTGACTCTCTTCCGCCTCTTCTGAAAGTTGCAATGATGTCATCTGGAATGTTACTTCATGAGATTTTGGGGTAAAGAGCTCTGATTGCCGTCAAAGTAGTAGCGACAAGAAAGCCGCGCCAAAATGCTAATTGTGTAAAGCCGGCAAACAAAAACCAACACTAAGTCACGTACTCCTACTTCAGCATGTGGTGAATTACATCCATGTCTCGACTTATGAGGGACCATATTTTAAATTTCAGTGCCAAGCTGTTTTATGGATTTCTCTTATTTAATGCTTTTTCAGATTCTTCAGATTTTCTGACCTCCTGTGAACGTTTTGCCTTGTTTATGCTAGTCGGCCATATACTTGACAGCATTTGTTGGTTGCACATAACGAAACAACATTTTTAATCATAGTCTGTTAGCATTTCAAGCGTGTGTGTGTGTGTGTGTGTGTGTGCGTGTGCGTGTGTGTAGCGTAACGCGGCTCCTGGCGCGATGGCCTGATAAGCGCCGGTGTTGCTGGATCGTTGTGTTGCGGGCGTGCGTGAAGAAGACAAAAGGCAGACGGCATTAACTTGCTCTCTTATCTCTCTTGGCTCGGCAGCTTAGGCCGCCCTCATGTGTTGCTAACACAAACCCTCTGAATCACACACACACACACACACACACACACACACACACACACACACACACACACACCAAGTCGGCGGCCTCCTTGTGTGCGCGCTATCAGGCTGGCCCTGAAATGAACCTGTCCTTCGCTCCTATCTCGTCCTCTCACGCTCGGCTCGTTCACGCCGGCGATCTTTCTCATTGTTGTCGCATATTCGCCGCGCTTGTTTTGCTTTACTGTTTGGTCTGCGAGGCGGACCTTTGTTTTCTTTGATCACGTCATTTGGACGCTAAATTCGAGCCTCGAAGGACATGTTTGAGGACTGTTTAGTTCAAGTGTTTGGGAAGGTTGACCTCCGTCGAGGCCAAACGAGCTGAATTTAGATCGACGTTATAATTAATAATTAACGTTGGCGCAGGGAAAAGAATGTCGTGATGGTAGCTCAAGTAAAGGCATTTTCAGGCCTGTTGTGAGGGAGTAAAATCACATGATTTCTCTCATCCAATCAGTGACAAAAAAAATAACACAATATACTCGTTGAAATTTTTTTATTTGTAAAAAAAATATATACTGCAATTTTTGTCATTTTAGATTTGATATAATTTCACGATTGTTCATTTATTGTAGTGATCAGTAGTAAAACATATTTTTCCGAAAGCCCAAAAGAAAATTTGGTAGTTTCCATGAAACAAAACCTAGTTGAAGTTTCTAAAAAAAAAAAAAAAAAAACTGTCACAAATTTTAACGATGATGCAGAAGTATTTGAATCCGTTTGAGTGCTGTCGCCGAAAGCTGTTGAACGCCCTCTAATTCCTTCTCCAAAGTGCCGTCGCCTCGCCTTTGGTGACCACATGACAAGGGTATAAATTTTGGACTGTGGCGGGGGAAAATATGTAACTGTATCATCTTAGGGGGAGGGTCAACTAGTGCCTGAGTCGGCGGAGGGATACGTGCGAGGCTTTCACTGTGTGTGGCGGCGGCGAGAAGAAGTGACGAGAAGTAGCACTCTCTCCATGACTGCATGTGTGTGGGAGGGCAGAAGAAGAAGAAGAGGAGGCGGCGGCTCAGTCACTGTGTGGGTGGTTAGGGAGAGAGGGAGTGGGAGGCGGATAGATGGATGCGTTCGGGAGTCGGGCGGGGGTGTCATTGCTGCTGGGGCCGCGCAGCTTCCCAGGGAGCGCCCCGGGCTGCGATCCATTCAGCTGCGGGATAGTGTAAACAGACATTGATTGAAGGTGCCGGGGTGGCGGGCGGGACAGCGCGGGGAGGGCGAGCGAGACGAGCCCCCCATCGTCCCCACTGCATAAAAATTGTGCCCCCATCAGGGCTTTGTTGTGGTTGGATGCATAAGCAAACACGTCCTGGCATTTACACTTGCGCTCCTTGTGGTCAGGCTGATGCAAATACAACTGTGAGCCACTTGGCATGCGAAGATTAGCACTGCTCATGTTTATTAGCCCCCCTCCCAAAACCCCCCCAGAAAATAACAAAGATGTGGCCGGAATTTGGAAAAACAAAATGACTGACTTCAAGATCAATTTCTGAGACGTTGCCATGAGTCCTATTGTCATCGATACATTCGCCAAACTTGATCCATTGGTGAACGTGTACGCCATGATGAATCACTGCAAGTCGGTAGATTGCGTAACCAAATGTACTGCGGGTTCTGTGGAAGAGCCTGAAAGTGAGATAAAGAGGCAGGAGCCTGCAGGCTGCAGGGCTCCACTCTGATTTGTTTGGACGGAAAGAAAAAGAAAAAAAAAAGCACAATGAAGAGGATAAGTCATGACTGATGCAACGTGGCTGAGCAACAATGCCCGTCTTAGTCAGCCAGTGGGCGGGGATCAGGTCTTACAGGAATTGGGACTGCGCGTGCTATAAAACTTGTGTCGGGACTTCCTGTAGCCTACATAACCTGCTGCACTGGCTCGCCTCCAGCCTTTTGGTGAACTTGTAAGTCCTGTTGTGCTGTTTTTTTTTTCTCGAGACGTCACCAAACACTGAAGTCATTACGCACGCACACAGTTTCCGCTCACAAGAGATGGAGAGATGTACTTTATGAATCCCGTAGTAGGAAATGAAGGACATTTGGCTTTGTTTACGTGACGTTGATTATCTATGGGCTATTTTTACAACAGTACCGGACGCACGTGCGCAAAAACGGAAGTTTGCATCATAATCAGCCGCTTTTAGGTTTCCAATTTGCTTTGACATGCGAGCAAAAGATGGCCGTCAAACCAAATCGGCTAACGTAAAGCAATGCTAAAAAAAAACGCTACGCAGACCTTGTCAAGATTTGTACATAGCGCCCGTGTAAATAAACCAACCGTGACGAGCTGCTAAAGTCTTAATCTTTAAACAAGCCCTCGTTCTTGTTGTGTTCCCTTCCCAGCCCTGAACCAGCAGAGGATCTCCCAGAGCGCACCAGTGAAGCAAGGCGGCGGCCAGCTGCCCTCCGCCACCCTCAGCAGCGTCAACCAGCTCAGGCTGCAGAAGATTGAGAAGGAGAGGCTCAGGCTCAAGCAGGAGCTGCTTCGGCAAAGACCTCAGGTCAGGACTGGGGATTTTTAAAAACTAATTTGAGTCCATCCACTGTGGCTGGGGGAGAAAGAAATAATGATGTCGCAATATTACCATCATAAAGTTTCAAACTACAGAAGAAATTCCGATTTTAAGTGAATTTCAAAAATACATTACTATTCCACTTTTTACTCTGGAAAAGGCACAAAAATAAAACAGCCTTTGTTCACGGGGGAAAAAAATTGACTTAACAGGCCTTTTGTTCTAAATTTAAATGACTTTATTCACGCAGAGATGTCAATCATATCAGCATTTTTAATTATACCAAATCTAATGATAGGGAGGAGTAATGCAAAAATAATACGACATAATTTCTAAGTTCAGAAATTGGGAACATCATAAACTGCAATGACAATTTGACAGAATGTGACGGTTGCTCAATTTCGAAGACGCACCGAAAAGCAGCAATGTTGTTTTGCTCTTAACAAGCCAAATCTGTTCTAAATTAAAAAGCGTGTCGTGTAAACATCCGCAAAAGCGTGCAGAGGTTTTTCTTTGCGTCTGTTCGACTCATGTGTGAGTGTGATTGGGCAAACGGCTTTCGTTTTAGAGCGCTCCATCTGGAATAACCTTTGAAAGATGACTCATCTCACTTAGAGGTTCAAACTCTCAAAGCCCGCTTTGATGGGCTTCCATTGTTGGGCCATCGAGTCCCGTGACTCATCGGCGGTAATTTTACCACTTCCTAGTGACGCATCGCCGCCTCCACGCTGGGTGTGCGGCCCGCCGAGTTCAGGAGTTTACTCAAGGCAGCATCCCGGCACCGACACTTTTATGATGACCGTCGTGATGATGAATGGGAGCGGCGGTGGACTTGATAAACAAGTTCAAAAGTGTCGGGTGTGACCCAATTTGACTAAAATTGAAAACAAATTCATTTAATGAAAAAAATAAATATATCTTCCGAAACGTTCAAGGTTGCCGGACCAGCCTCTTGACCACACCCCAGTGATGCTAACGTAGCAGGCTAAGCAGTTGATATAACGTGACACAAAACCAATGTTGCTCTTTTGGGGGTCCGTAGGAGCTTGCTCTGAGGAACCAGCTGCCCACCAGCATGGAGCAAGATGGCGGCGGCACCACCAACCCCGTGTCCTCCCCGATGGCCCAGGACGCCCGGACCATGACCGCCAACAGCTCAGACCCATTCCTCAACAGGTTGGTTCCGAAAGGCTTTCGCTAGCATTTTATAAATTGCCAAATGGTTTTAAATTAGGTCAAGGGTTATTCAAAACATATTTTCCAAAATCTTGTTTTTAAGTTCTTCCAGTCTATCTTTTTTTAATTGTTTTTTTTTTTTATAAATGTCTAACTAGTCAAATCTGTTCAATATATTTTTAACACTGTGAAACTGCCTCGCATTGGTTTGCCTTTGCCATGTGTAGCGCCCCCCACTGGTCGACATGAGCAAAAGTTGATTATGAAGCAGGCCGGGAGCTCGAGGTCCAATGAGTAGACGACCTAATCTTCCCCCACCCCCCCCCCCGCCCACCGACACCACTCCCCAACCCCCAACGCTCACAATGGCCTCATTCATGCCGTCTCGGCTGAACTCTGCCTACATATTTTTCCTCGGCTAATAAGTGCAGCTTGTTAAATGTCGCCCATTCTTTGTCCCTCTTGGTCCGCCCCGCCCCTCACCATCCGATGACATCGGCGTTCAACTTTTAACGACAGCGTGTCGGTTTCCTGTTTGTCCCTCAGCGGGACGTACCACTCCAGGGACGAGAGCACAGACAGTGGCTTGAGCATGAGCAGCTACAGCGTCCCTCGCACTCCCGATGACTTCCTCAACAGCGTGGACGAGATGGACACAGGTGAGCTAATAGTTAGCTTAAGTCAGGGTTCAAAGTACGGTCAATGTTTGGAGGTAGGGTTTTTAAAGTTGGGTTAAGGTTTTAAAGTAGGGGGAACTGCCATGTCGCACCGCACTGAAGCCCGCTTTGTGCCTCGCAGGAGACCCGCTTCCGACCTCCATGGGCACGCAACCCAGCCGCTTCCCCGACTACCTGGACGCCATCCCGGGGACGGACGTGGACCTGGGCACCCTGGAGAGCGAGAGCATGGCGGTGGAGGGCGAGGAGCTGATGCCCAGCCTGCAGGAGGCGCTCAGCTCCGACATCCTCAACGACATGGAGTCGGTTTTGGCCGCCACCAAGATCGACAAGGAGAGCTTCCTTACGTGGTTATAGAGGGGAAGCGGGGGGGTCGGGGGGGTCCCCTCTTCATCCTCCTGCGCCTTCACCAACGTGCTTTTGACGAGACATTTCAGCGAGCCCGTTTGGACTTTTCCCGTACTCTGCGGCGGCAGTATTCTTCTCGTCTCTCTCCTTTTTATTTTGTCTGTGTCTTCAAGGCTGGCCCATGAGCAGACAATAACGCAAAGGCTCCCCGAAGCTCCATCTCGGGCCTCTGACCCCGTTTGTCTTTCGACGCCTCATTGTCCTGCAGTTACTCACCTTCTGTGTTTGTTGCACCTTTTTTCTGCCTGAGGAACCTAACATGATGTATTGGACAACCGATACGGATTTGGAGCCAAGGTATCAAAAAGGCCTCAATATTAGGACAGGTGAAGGTTTTTGGCGGGGGGGGGGGGCGACCACATCGCTGCTTGGCTGTGCCAGCGTGTCTAAGTTAAACTTTTTTTTTTTTTTTTTTTTTAGATCAAGTGCCTTCAGCTTTTGTTTTAAGACGGCGAGCGACACAAACAACTTTCTTCATTTTCTCGTACTTTCAAATTGATTTTTAAACGCATTCTAATGGGATGTAGGGATTTTTTTTAGCATCTTTATACCGCAGTCTTACTGGCTTTTATCTTTTTAATGTTTAGTATTAGACTTTTTATAGATAACAGGGCGTGTATAATAGATTAGTTTTTTTTTGTTTTTACTCTTTTGTTGTCTTTAACTTCACCACATGAAGAAACAACTAGGGATGGGCGAGTACCGATAACCCAGCCTTATTTCAAGGTATCGGGTACTTCCGGAGGCTGCCGATACCAACCACCGATACTTAAGGCAGAGGAGTCGTTGGGCAGTAGTTGGCGTTATACTGCAGCAGTTTGACATCATGTGTGTCAAGAAAAAATAGGTCTATTCACAATTTTTTGTGACCGTTACGTTAAATTTTATGCATCAAAAGTACTAGAGGTATCGGTAGTCAGTATCGGCGAGTATCCCCTAGAAACAACGATTCGCATGCAACTGTGCGGCCCGTTGTCTCAACACAAATATTACAAGCTTGTGTCTTTTAGCGACCAATCTTTTTGAACATTAACCAAAAATACAAAAAAAAGAGGACAAGCAGATTTGTCGATTAGTGATATGAAACGACAGCTGAGATGTGTCGGAGCAGGTTGAATAGTCATGTCGACGGTGAGGTTGAGGTGAAAGAACGCTTTGGAGAGTTTTCTTTCTTTCTTTCTTTCTTTTTGGCAGGACTAAATTGAGAAACAATCCGTTCTGATCTCAGTCAGGACTTGTGGCCGATTCCAAAGATGTTTTGTTTGTTGTTGCTAATTTTGCTGTCAGTTTCGCAGTGATTTGTCAGTCTGAACAAAATGTATCATAAGCTAGCGAGAAGAGAAACAAATCGTAGTCAGTTTACCTTGTCTTTTATTTCTTTGTCGTTTTTGCGGCCGCGCCGGTCATTGCGATTGACTAACCCTGAGATTTGAAAGGATTTTGTGATTTCCGATGTTTTTCCCCGATGTTTACACCACAGTTTGATGGCTAACCTTCAGTATCCTTTGGTAGCGTTAACTTTGGAACTTGATGGAACAATTTTTCGAGCAAGAAACCGTTTTGTATTTTTGCCTCGTGTATAATTGATTTAACTGATGGGTTTAATCGATGTATTCCAAGACGGACAAATAGTGTTGGTGAGAAGAAACAAACAAAAAAAAACAACTAGTGGTACACTACAAGTGCTTGTATTGCATGGCGACGCTTTTCACTTTGGTTGCGACTCGGCGTTGATTTTATGCTTACTTTAGCACGTGGCCGTCAACGGCAACTTTAGCTCGTCGACGGTCATCGCAGTAGCGGTTGAACTAATCACACCAATTTAAAAAAAACATTTTTGTGTTTAGAGTTGTCTGAATGCACATGAAATGAATTTATATGCAGCGATGATCTGTTTTGTTTTGATAGATACATGCATGTGTTTTAGAACCATAAAATCTGTTACATTATATATAAATATATATCCCTTCATATACAAACATTGAAATTTGGCTTGAAATAAATATATACTTTGTCGTAAAAGTTTGTGGGTGTGGCCCTTTATTTTTTTTTAATAAATATTTATGCTGAAACTTGTCTGGTGTTTTATACTTTGTTTTAATATTCGCCAATTAAAACATAAAAATCAGATATTAGGTTAACTGCTTTATATGACAGTGTTATACGTTGTTATGAGTTGAGGTCCCTCAAAATACCAAATGTCGGGATAAGGGAATTTTTTTCAACCTTTTATTCAAAGACAAACACTTTCGGTATAATACCATCAACTACAATCCAACAAATACAAAATTAAAATGGCGGTGTACCTAATGGAGTGTCCGTGTGACGTCACAGATCAAACAGCCAATCAGAAAGTGGGGGTGAGGGCGGATGTGGCACTTTTCAACCTTTTATTCAAACACAAACACTTTCGGTATGATACCGTCAACTACAATCCAAATACAAAATTAAAATGGCGGTGTACCTAATGGAGTGTCTGTGTGACGTCACAGATCAAACAGCCAATCAGAAAGTGGGGGTGAGGGCGGGTGTGGCACTTTTCAACCTTTTATTCAAAGACAAAAACTTTCGGTATGATACCGTCAACTACAATCCAACAAATACAAAATTAAAATGGCGGTGTACCTAATGGAGTGTCCGTGTGACGTCACAGATCAAACAGCCAATCAGAAAGTGGGGGTGAGGGCGGGTGTGGCACTTTTCAACCTTTTATTCAAACACAAACACTTTCGGTATGATACCATCAAGTACAATCCAACAAATACAAAATTAAA